>NC_079874.1:28006820-28669820 GCF_023065955.2 Ursus arctos | reverse complement strand
CTTGTCCCATGATTTACCCTGAACAAGAGATTGTTAGCCGTGAAGCCAGGTGGGAGCCCTGGGCAGAGATCTTACAGCTCTCTCTCTTGTCTGCTTGGGGTCTGAGACCAGTTGGGAAGGATCCTGCACTGACCTCATCCTGTCCCCATGGTGCTGGCAAATGGTGGCAGACTCCTGAGGAATCCAAAAGGGAAGGAGCAGAAGAACCGCCTAGCTGAAACCAACCGAACATGCTGAGTAATAGAATAATGAGCAAGTAAAACTATCGTTGTTTTAAGTAACTTCATTTTGTGAGCAGAAATTGACCACTGATTTTCTTTACACAGCACAAATTAATAAGGATTGCATATTTTATTACTCCAAATATACATTTTTATATTACTTTTTTTATTCTAAACATACAATCTGCTTTTTAAAAAAACAATCTTTTTTTCTTACTGCTGTCTCATTTAATTGCTATGATCAGAGAGGGAATTTGTATGCTCTAGATTATTTTAAATGCATTGACATTTCCCTTATATTCTGGTAGATGGCTGAATTTTGTGACTATTTTCAAAGGAATTATTTAGTCTCTGTTCAATTTCCAAGTACTCTAGATTCTCTCTGTTTTGTTTTAAAAATTGTGTTCTCAGCATATACAAGAGCAATTTATAAAATATAAATAAATTCAAGGTTTTCAAAATACATAGAACATCCATGAACCAATCGCCATTTTTTCCAGTTACCCTGTTTAAAGAAGATAACGCTCTCATGTTTGACTTCTTGTCTCCATTAACTTCTGTCTGCATGCAGGAGGAAGCACTCTGCAGAGTTTCATATTTTTAATTGCCTAAGTTTATTTAGAGCGTAACCTCGTGCCTATGTATCAACATACAACATAGTCGGTGTTTTGTGCCTTTGACTTTATACCCATGGAATCATTCTCTATGTCTTGTATGAAACTTGCCTTTCCTGTGGATAGTAGTTGTTTAGAAGAAGCCACATTCTTAGGCGATGGAAACCACACATGGAACCCAATCCAGCAGTCTACATAACATTTTGGTAGAGACATCAGCTCCTAATTTTTCAGATTGTCACACATTTTGTCTTCGCATCGCCAAAATTATTTCATTTTTCAGTTCATAGAGTTGGGTTAGAAAGGGTTTCTCACTGTGAGTTTGTCATGCTTGATTGCAAAGCATGTGAGAGAGGGTTTTGCATACTATTTTCATTTTTCATAACTTCATTCTCTCTGACTGTTCCAGGAGAGCATATTCCTAAACATTAAAGAGTGAATAAGTTCCTGGTTTTTGTTGTCTTCATTTTGGCTTGATGCTAAGAAATGTAAAGCTTAGTAATGGCTTTCTTTCTCAAGCGAATAATACAGAACATTTTTTTAGAACGCAGAGGCAAAGCAAACAAGAAATTAAATCAGATAATTATTCGGGAGACCGTGTCAAACCACACTCAAGTAAGTCTTTCATGAATTAAAAAGATTGTTCTGAATGATCTAAGCAAAAGCTGAAGATGAACTAACACGGGATAAAAAAAAAAAAAGACATTTCCTCTGGGAGGACATAGTCTGTTTATTTGCCCATCCACCTGCCTGCCTACGTATTTATTTGTCCATCTACCTCTATATTCATGGGAGGGCATAGAACCTCGGCCATGAATGGCATGTACACTTATCAGGAAAGATATTCATTCTTATTGCCTTAAGGATTTGTGCTAGTGTTGATCGGCGCCTTTATGTTTTTCAGTAGTAATGTATGTCCCCAAAAAGAGTCTGTTTACACCTTACAAAGTGATAAGACAATGACAGAAGGAAGTTGTTAGAAGGAGGTTGTCGAGGGAATGAAATTAGAGCAGAAAATAGTTATGAAATGATGAATCAACTCTCTGTGTGAGTGTCTCTCTTCTGAATCCTTAGCGAAGCTTGGGATTCTGTAGCTCTCGTCTGCTGTGGGGTCCGGAATGGTCCCAGAACTCATTTCGTGCAGCAAAGCTTTGCAATAATATTCTCCTTGGGCAGTTGACTTTTGTCAGTCACGTGTACAACTATTTTCGGCACCCTACTTTGATTACAATCTTCTCTGAGATCGGAGAAGTGAATTTAAACAACTTGGCCATGGGGCGCCTGGGTGGCACAGCAGTTAAGCGTCTGCCTTTGGCTCAGGGCGTGATCCCGGTGTTGTGGGATCGAGCCCCACATCAGGCTCCTCCACTGTGAGCCTGCTTCTTCCTCTCCCACTCCCCCTGCTTGTGTTCCTTCTCTCGCTGGCTGTCTCTATCTCTGTCAAATAAATAAATAAAATCTTTAAAAAACAAACAACAACAACAACAAAAAAACCAACTTGGCCATGGTCACGGTGTAACTTGGCATTGTCCCAAACATTTGGAGCTGACAGGAATTTAGGGATTCATACGGTGAATTTCATGTAACATATAATTAACTATTTAAATATGCAACTCAGTGGTGTTTAGTTCATCCATAATGTTGAGCGACCCTTATGTCTTGTAGTTCCAAAATATTTTTATCACCCCAAACTGGACCCCATACCCATTAAGCAGTCTCTGCTCATTGTCTGCTACCAGCCCCTGGCAAACACTGGTTTACTTTCTGTCTCTATGGATTTGTGGATTCAGGTCACTTTATATAAATGGAGTAACGCAATATGTGGTCTTTTGGGTCGGGCTTCCTCCATTGAGCGTCATGTTTTCAAGGCCCATCCATGTTGGAACACATGTGAAGGCTTCACTGCTTTTTATTTGGTGACTAATATTCCACTGTGTGGACATACGGCATTGTGCTCATCCATCCTTCCGTTGAGGGACAGTTGAGTTGTTTCCACATTTTCGGCGACTCTGAATCACAGTGCTGAGAACATGGATGTACATGCATTAGAGTTCTCGGTTTCACGCCTATCAATTTCTTTTTACATGGAACCCAGTGTGGCTTCCTTATATCAGAGAAGACCAAACTTTCCCTGATAAAGTGAATGCAAGGTAGGCACCAAGTCCCCGTGTTCGGTGTCTTTCCATCTCTGCCAACTCTACACCCAGGAAGACACCCAGGCATGTGTGGTGAGCAGCCCTTGGAGACTAAATGATTCCATAAACCATGGCGGTTACTTGGACAGAGGACCTGGTCTCATCTGTGTTTGGCAGGGCAGGGTGGAAACCCCCAATTCCCCACTTGCTGGGCTGTGTTCCATGGAGCGGTATTTAAGCTGTTAAGAAAGAGTGTAAATATCAACATGCCTTTTCTCATGTGGGTTACAGTGATTCCTATAAAGTGAGTCAGGGGTTGGAAGTATGTGAAAGTCACTTGGGGCATTTCCCCCCGCTATTTCTTTAAAAGCTGACATTTAAAAAATCAGAATGTTTGAGTTTGCCTCTACTGGATTCCGCCACCTTGCCCAGTCCACCTGCTTTCAAAACTTCAGATGGCTGCTGGCATCACTCGGCATGAGGCTCAGTGGGGGTTTTCTATATCCAAATCTTGCGAAGGGAGATGCCTTGCTGACTTTGAAAGAGATACATCTTGAGATGAGAGATGCCAGTATTGCATTACCTGTTGTAAAAATACCGACATCATCCTTTGCATTTTCCCTGACAGGACACTCCTTGATTTATTATTTAACACTATCGTTAAATAGTTGGGTTTAGCTTTTTTTCCAAAAAAGAGAGATAGAGATGTAGAGGAAAAGCGTATATGCAGGAAAAGGCAGCTTAAATGTTCTGTTCCCCTTCCCCGTGTCATCTACTTAATTCTGCACACCGGACTGGAGTCATGAAGAAATGCCGTTGCACGCACCGTAGTTCTTTTCACCCCAAACCATTTTTCGGTGTCCGCAACCCAACACAGAGGCATCATTCTGCAAGTCATTTTCATGCAAAGATTGTTTTTTTGTTTTGTTGTTGTTGCTGTTGTTCCCTGGATGGACTCTTAGTCGCCATGCGGAGGGGGAGAGACATTCTTTGAAAATTCTCAGCAAGGCAACATTTGTGTTATTGTGATATCAGAGGCTCTGATCGGGGTCCCAGCGGATGCAGGTAAAAGTCACTTAACCGGTGATGGTCCTTGGTGAATAAAGACTGGCGTCCGTTCTTTTCAGGCCGGGCGTTGAGGACGCTCACCAGAAAACGGCAGTTGAAAAGATTATCTTAGAGCCGTCTTCAATAATAGAGCGCACTTGAGCCTGGAAGGGTTCGCCGCTCCCTGCGGTCTGAGTGACATTTGTACAACAAGCCTTCTGGTTGACACAAAAGAGTCTGCGAGAAAAAGAGCTGCAGGGAATGTGAACGCGTCCCCCCCCTCGTCTTCGTCAAAGAAGTTTAAGGCAGGCTTCCGTTGCTCGGTTTTTGGGGAATGCAATTACACGACGTGACAGTGTCATAGGAGAATGTGGGGCCCCGAAAGACCATCCGCTGCGGAGAGGTTTGGAATTAGAAGTGTGCGTCACACGGCACCATGAGCGGAATACTTTCAAGGGGTTGATTTTATGTTTTTGTGAAATTTGCCTTAATAAACGCTGAGGGTCAAGTAGCTGTTATTCTTTGCAATATCAAAAGAATGGCTTGTTCCCTTAAGGAGTAAACATGATTGTTTGGGAAGAAATAGCGCCAGTGAGAGCTTTCATTCAGCATGAGGCTGAACTTGAAAATTTCCCCGAGTGAATAAAGAAGATATGTCTTAACCGAACAATGATCTCTTTCAATCCTGCGCCGGACTTCAAAGCATCTTGAAACGTTTAACCATCATGGTCTGTGGAAGAAGGTGATGATTGTAGAGTCTGCATTTTGCACAAAGGACCTTTTAATGCTTCTGAAATATGTGCATTTTTCTGTCTTGTCCAAAGGTCAATACGGCGATGCTGGCTTTTGAGTTTTGCGATTTGGACTTCCTTAAAAGCATTCCTAAAATACAAGTGCAATCCCCTTGCAGAGGCCATGCCAAGCACTGCCAATCTTGCACCCCACCTCCCACGTCAGCGAGGAACAAGATGGGGGGGATGGTCCCAATCTGTGTCCCTGGGTGTGAGGTCTTTGGAGCATGTCACTGACATTAGTCTCCTGTGTGTATTCCCCAAGGATCTTCCAGTGCTTTCCGTCTGATGTTCTCGGGGACCTGGTTGCATGCACTCTGCCCCCTCTACACTAACCAGTGATTCATCCAACTCGCCATGCTTGAAATACTCGCTCACCCTCATCCCTTTCCCCCCAGGCACAGCTATGTGCAGAGGGGAAGTGTAGAGGTCTAGGAATTGGGGAAGGGGCAATGTCAGGGTCAAGAACATGTCACCTAGATGGTGGAGAATAAGTCAATATGCGGCCGACATCGCTGTAGCACGGTAATGGAATTCTTATAAAGAATCAGCGGTCCTCCTCCTCTTCCCACTTCTCCTCCTCTCCTTCCCCCCTTCCCTTCCTTCCCCTCCCCTTCCTGCTCTTCCTCCTTGTACCCTCTCCTCCTCCCACCCCTCCTCCTGCTACCAGTTCCTCCTACCTTTCCCCTCCTCCCCTTCATTCTCCTCCTTCCCTTCATGCCCCCTCCTCTTCCCCCTCCTCCTCCTCTTCCTCCTTCTTCCTCTTCTTTGAAAACCAAAACAGAACAGAAAGCAAACCCTTTGAATTCTTTTAACAGGCAGGTACCATGCTTGAAGTGGCTGCTTCAGAAATGAGTCAAAGTGGATTTCATCTCACACTGACCCCAAAATATTGATTACAAGCCAGCAAAGGAGCCTGAGGTGGCTTAATGAAGCCGTGTGGAGAAAATGCATTCTGTTTAGAAAAAGAAATGCAATGGGCGTACATGCAGACTGCACAACTGAACGTGTTCCTTTCCTGTTTCTTGAAGTGAAGGGAAGATTCTGGAAGCCACAGTAAATGGTGAAGCAAAACCTATAAGGTACCAGAGTTAGGCTGGAACAATTTGTGTTTCCATTCTGTATTTCTCCTGAATTGCTATGTGAGTGCGTTCCTTCTGGTTCTTTCTCCGTGTCTTGATTTCCCCTAAATATCGTTCTTCACCCATTTCTGGTGATGCTCAAAGATGGGTAAAGAAGCCAAGAGACTGGGGTGCCTGGGTGGCTCAGTCGTTAAGCGTCTGCCTCCGGCTCAGGGCATGATCCCGGCGTTATGGGATCGAGCCCCACATCAGGCTCCTCCGCTATGAGCCTGCTTCTTCCTCTCCCACTCCCCCTGCTTGTGTTCCCTCTCTCGCTGGTTGTCACTAACTCTTCAAAAAAATAAAAAATAAAATCTTTAAAAAAAAAAAAAAAAAGAAACCAAGAGACTGCAAAACGCTGTCCATGGCAAAATGATTGTGGTTATTACCATTATTATACTGCGATTGATCAACTGGGATCAGGCAGGCGAACACCACTGAGTTGGGAAAAAATAAGAAATGCCAAGGGTTTGGAACCAAAGTGATCTCAAGCCCCTGTGCCCTGAAATGGGGAGCTTTCTGTGGGAAGTTGAAGGAATCAACGTGCAGGTTTCCTGCTCAGGCTGGTTGTAAAGCAAGCAGTTGTACGACCATTCCGAAACGGTGCACGAAATTAAGTGATTATAGTGTTATATTGCTTAATTGCCTTTCGGATTAGAGGGTTGTGTGGGGCTGCCACTGGCAGAGAGTTGGTGGACCCCAGGGATGTTACTCAGCGTCCTGCAATGCACAAAACAGCCCCCACCACTGACGACTGTGTGTCCTCAAATGTCAATAGTGCTGAGGTTCACAAACTCTGATCGATGCGTATGTATTTCAAGGCTCAGGTGTCTATTTCAGTCCATATTGATTGAGTGTAGCTAAGGTTGTTTTGTTTTTAAGTAAGCTCTACGCCCAGCGTGAGGGTTGAATTCATGACCCCAAGATCAAGCATTGCGTGGTGTACGACTGAGCCAGCTGGGTGCCCTAAGTGTAGCTGTTTTGATAAAATGCTGTGATGGTTAATTTTATGTGTCTGGGTCATGAGGTGCCCAGATATTTGGCTAAACATTATTTCTGGGTGTGTCAGTGAGGGTGTTTCTGGATGAGATTAGCATGTCCATTGGGAGATCCAGGAAAGCAGATGGCCCTCCCCAATGTGGGTGGCCTTCATGAAATCTTTGAGGGTCTGAATAAAACACAAATGGTGGAAGAAGGGAGGATTTGTTCTCTGCCTGATGGCTTGAGCTTGGCCGTTGATCTTCTCCTTTCCTTGGACTGGGACTTAAGTGTTTGACTTTCTTGGACTCAGACTGGGATTGACACCATTGGCTCTCCCAGGTCTCCAGATTATAGACAGCATATCCTGGAACTTCTCAGGCTCCGTTATTACTTGAGCCAATTCCCATAATAAATCTCTTTCCATGACTATCCATACATATTCGTTCTGTTTCTCTGGGGAACTTGAATACCTATTTTATTCATATCAGATGTGTCTCTTGAGTGGATCGGCCGCCACTGTCTTTCTTTATCTTGATCCTTTCCCTGCTGACTGGGACATCATTAATACTTCTGCACTGGCTGCTCCAAGCCCAGCAAGGGCGTCATTGTGTGGATCGGGTTTTCAACAATGAGCTTGTGAATCAAAGCTGATTCTTAACTTGTAAAGAGTCTGTGTGTTCTAATGAGAATCAAAGCATAGCTCTATCCAACATTCATTTTGAGGACCTTCAGCTGCCATTGCCAAATTCTGCTTGGGAGCCTGGAACATACAATTATGCCAAGGTAGGCAATGATTCTACAGATCCTTTTAAGACAAGTTGCTTCTTGTACTCTATGGGGCCCTTCTCTTTGTCCCTTCTGAGAAATTAGCCATGCTAAATAAACTGCCTTATCTCCACTATTAAAGGCTCCCAAAGGCAGTAAGTATTGCCTGGCTAGGTTGTCTTGGTTGGAAATTATAGCCAAATATAAACCTAATTAAAATTTGCAACCAACATTTTGCAACATCATTCCCCTCCCCCGATATTAGATATAACTGCAGTTTTTATTGTTTGCTGCGTAATGGATTTTTGCGGCAATTTACTCAGGTAGAAGAAGCCAAGAATTTAATTTGAGATAATAAGTTTATGGGTTATGTTTATAACTGATAAACATACTCTTTGGCCATCCTGAGAAGAGAGAGCGAGTTGCTATGGTACTGATGTCATGTCCATGTTGTGTGTCATTGGCAGCTCGATTTTTTCCATTTATGGGTTTATGAAACAGAGACATTGGTCTAAAAGTATCAGCCATCTCGGACCTGGGAGTGGAGTGACAGACACATGGGATCTCAGGATGAATACCTTTCTCTGCTTTCACCGAGCTGTGATTTCTAAAGCAGAGAATTGGTGTGTGCACTGCTCAACTTTGCGATAGACACCAGGAACACGTCAGCTACACTTCGCTGTGTTAACATGACAATAGAAGCAGCAAGGCACGATGAAGTTTGTGTCATCAGTGGTTAAGGGAGATTGACATGAAAATCAGCCCATCTTTGAGAGTTTTATCTTTATAGATCACTGCAGCGAATGGCCAAAGAGCGTGCAGTGGATTCCATTCTCTCTTGGAGTCTAGAGAATGCTTATCATGAACAGACATTAGGCGGCAAGATCTATTTTTCTTTTTCTTTTTTGGAAATGGGAATAACAAATGTAAATATCAGCTTTGGAGGTTAGCATGGTCTGTCTGGAGACTGTGGTGGCTGGAGGTTTTGCTCACTGGGGGCTGGCAAGTTCTGTTTCATGGAGATTGACTTGAATTGGCTAATGAACACTCAGGACCCCACAGCCACCTCCCTGATCCAGGCAGAGCAGAGGGGAAGCATGGTAGCTGCAAACTAATGAGACAGGGACCAAACATGCCAGAGACTCCAATCTGGCTGAGGAGGCTGATGTAGAAATGAAATCTTGACTGTAATGTGATCAACCAAATAGGGTTCTTCACCTTGGCACTGTGAGCATTGGGGCTGGGTGGCTGTCTAATATGGGGCATCCTGGGTAGTGTAAAGTGTTGAACAGCATCTCTGGTTTCCACCCACCTGATGTCAGGAGCATCCCATCTCAAGGCTTGACAACCAGAAATGTTTCTGGACATTGCCAAGTGCCCCCTAGGGATAAAGTCACCCCAGTTGCAAATAACTGACATAGATGGTGGGCTAGCTGGCTGGCTGGATAGAAGACATAGGGATGGATGGGTGGATGGATAGATAGATAGATAGATAGATAGATAGATAGATAGATAATAGATAAGATGGATGGACAGACATAGGGATGGATGGATGGACAGATGGATGGATAGATAGAATTGATGGATGAATGAATGGATAGATAGATGATAGATAGATGATAGATATGATGGATGCATAGATAGATGATAGATGGATAGATGGATGAAAGAATGGATGGATGGATGGATGGATGGATGGATGGATGGATGGATGAAAGAACAGATGGATGAATGGATGGATGGATGGATGGATGGATGGATGGATGGATGAAAGGACAGATGGATGGATGGATGGATGGATGGATGGATGGATGGATGGATGAAAGGACAGATGGATGAATGGATAGATGGATGGATGGATGGATGGATGGATGGATGAAAGAATGGATGGATGGATGAATGGATGGATGGACAGCTAAGGCAGCAAGAGTGACCTCAGCAATAGTGACATTCGGGGATGGATCTTTCTGTGGTACGTGGGGTGCCCTGTGCTGTGTAGGGCACTGAGCAACATCTCTGGTCTCCACCCACCAGATGACAGTAGCACCTGTGCCACAGCAGAAAATGTCCCCAGACACTGCTAAGTGTCCCCTGGAGGACAGAGTTGCCCACACTTGGGAACCACTGAGCTAGAATTCAGTCTACCTGCTCTTGGAGGACAGGGGAGCTTTTACTAGAGGCTGCACTGAGTCATATCAGAAGCAAAAGCAACCAGAAAAATCAGTCCTGTGGATGCTGTTGTTATTCAATGTTTTGATACCGTTTTCATCATGGATATTTTATTTTATATTTTACAATTTGTTTCTATTTCTTTAGATGTTGCATTACATGTTATTTACTCAGTGTTTGCATTACATTTCTGTGTCGTGATATTTACATTATATTATTTCTTAAGTTTGTTTGCCTCTTTATCTTTTTACTTTTAACTGTGGTTCAAAAAAAATTCATGAAAGTGACCACCTTGACGATTTTCAAGGATACAGGTTGATGGTGCGAAGTACATTCACAATACTGTGCATCCGTCTCTAGACCATGTTCACCCTGCAGACTGAAGCTCTGTCCCCATCAAACGCTAACTCTCGTCCCCCTGCCCAGCTCCTGGTGACCCCCATCCCACGTTCTGTCTCTATGGATGTGACCCTTCAGCAGCACCATATGTGGAATCATAGTATTTGCCTTTTTCTGACCGACTAATTTCACTTAACATCGCATCCTCAAGGTTCACCAGTATTGTAGCAGGTGTCCGAGGTTCTTTCCTTTTCAGGGCTGAGTGACAGTCTGTTGCGTACTATCGATGTTTTGTTTACCCATTGACCCACCAAAGCATTTGGGTTTTTCCCCACTTTACAGCAATTGTGAATAATGCTGTGTGAATAATGGGTGTGCCAATATTTCTTTGCTACCCTGCTCTCCATTCTTTTTAGCCATATATTCAGAAGTGGGATTCCTGCATCATATGGCATTTCTGTTTTTAATTTTTTGATGAACAGCCATTCTGTGTCCCACCGCATCCATACTATTTTACATCCCTGCTAGCAATGCTCGAGGGGTCCAACTAAAACAAGTGGCAACATCACATTTAAAATTGAAAGTCTGCTGTACAGGGGCTCTGCAGCAGACAAAAACATTTGTTTACTCTCAGTAAGTCATAAATAGTCACAGTAGTGATTGTAGGTTCCTGCCTACATCTAACAAGTCCTACATCATGGCCATAATGGTCCCAAGAGTCTAACTTTTGCCAGGGCAACTGGTATAGTTACTGGTGATCTCTGATGGCTTACTTCTGATCTTGTCTTAAACTTTATTCATTTTTTAAATTCACACTAGGCAAGTTTTCTTTATTATTGTCTCCCTAGACTTCATAAAGGTAAGGCACTCATCTGAGTCCTACCACTGGAAAGAGATGCACCTGTCAAATGCAGGCCGCACACCTGGGGGCTCCCACCTGCCGTGTGAAAGCCACATGTGGGCAAGACCCGTGGACCAGACGCCCACGTGTACCCAATAGGTATTTCTTTTTTTTTTTTTTAAAGATTTTATTTATTTATTTGACAGAGATAGAGACAGCCAGCGAGAGAGGGAACACAAGCAGGGGGAGTGGGAGAGGAAGAAGCAGGTTCATAGCAGAGGAGCTTGATGTGGGGCTCGATCTCATCACGCCGGGACCACGCCCTGAGCCGAAGGCAGACGCTTAACCGCTGTGCCACCCAGGCGCCCCCCCCCAATGGGTATTTCTGATTGAGTTCGTGGTTATTTTTTCTCTTACACTTTCTTTGTATTCCTTAAATGTAAATAATGGAAAAACACTATGAATAGTTATTAACTGATTTTAAAAAAGTCATTTTTAAAACATTTCTTCTGTCCATTGAATTGTTTCAGATTTTCGAGGAAAACTAAGCCTCATGAGCATTTAACAGAGCAATGCATTTCTATTAACATAAGTTTACACGTTTTCTTTTTTTTTTTTACACGTTTTCTTAGAGAGAAAATGATGGAAATTGACATACCCCTTGGAAATACGTAATGCAATATTTCTAGATCTCACGAAAATGTTGTTTCTTCTGAGAGGCAAGAATTAAGAGATTGCCTCGTCCTGTGACGTATTTGTGTGTGATTACTGTGTCGGATTAGACAACAGAATACCTTAAAAAAAAAAAAAGCACAAGCAGGTAGTGCACTGATGAACATATGTATAAAGGAAAATTGCCTTCTGTATTCTAACATAACAATGGAATGATGTCATATAGGCAACATTAAATAAAATAATTTTATATATTTAAAAATAATGGATAGGAGAAACTCCATGCTGTCTATGGAAAAATTAAAATTTTTTGGTAGGATTTAAAGGGTTCAAGAAATTTTGGGTTCTTTACCCAAAATTATTGGTTTTACTCGTTTGCTATGGCTTAGGGAATCCTTCTCCCCGAACTCACCATGTGACGTTTGTAGGGGGACAGCCCCACAGGGAAGGGAAACTTGGCATTCCATAGGAAGGGAAGGAGGCAGACAAGCCAACGGCCATGGGAGCTGACCTGGGCACAATGGCCAGGAGACAGAGAGGGAGCAAGAGTCCAGTTCTGGACATTGTAGAGTCATCATGGGCCGTACAAACTCCCAGCTATGAGATGACTCGGTCTGGGGGTCTCGTGTACAGCATGGTGACTGAAGTTAACAATACCGTCTTAGGATTGCTTGAAAGTAGATTTAAATGTTCTCGTTAAAAAAGAAAAAGGAAAGAAACTGATAGTCATGGGAGATGATGGGAGTGTTAGCTAATCTATTGTGGTAATCGTTTTGCAACATTTACTGAAAAATTTTTTTTAATTTAAATTCGATTTAGTTAACATATAGTGTATTATTAGTTTCAGAAGTAGAATTTAGGGATTCATCAGTTGCATATAACACCCAGTGCTTATCACATCACGTGCCCTCCTTAATGCCCATCCCCAACCCACCTCCCTTTCAGCAACCCTCAGTTTTTTTCCTACAGTTAACAGTCTCTTATGCTTTGTCTCCCTCTCTGATTTCATCTTATTTTTTTTCTTCCCTTCCCCTATGTTCATCTGTTTTGTTTCTTAAATTCCACATGAGTGAAATGTCTTTCTCTGACCTATTTCCCTGAGCATAATACCCTCTAGTTTCATCCATGTCATTGCAAATGGCAAGATGTCATTCTTTATATGGCTGAGTCGTATTCCATTGTGTGTGTGTGTGTGTGTGTGTGTGTGTGTATAATATATCTTCTTTATCGTCTTTATCCAGTCATCTGTTGATGGACATCTCAGCTCTTTCCACAGTTTGGCTATTGTGGACATTGCTGCTGTGAACATTGGGGTGCACGTGCCCCTTCAGATCACTGTGTTTGTATTCTCTGGATGAATACCTAGTCGTGCAGTTGCTGGGTCATGGGATGGCTCTATGTTTAGCTTTTTGAGGAACCTCCACACAGTTTTCCACAGTGGCTGCACCAGCTTGTGTTCCCCAATTTTATCAAACCATCCCATGGCGTACCTGACACATACACGATGTGATGTGTCCATTATATTCCAATAAGATCGATCCAAAAATGGATCAGTTCTCCGTAATGAAAGAAAATGTCTCAAATGCCTATTTGACCAATGAGTTCCATCGATGTATTTCAGATTCGACTCTTTTTGGGGGGCAGGGCACGGCATTAATACTTTTACTCCACAGTCCAGCTAAATTATCACAGGGTCCTTATTGTAGATCTCACTGAGACTCAAAACTTAGTCGTATCACAAATTGGAGTGAAAAGGTGGTCAGACCGGCGGTCCAGCTGGCGTGGTCTTGATGGCTTTACCACGCTCCAATCGTCCGTGGCTATACGGGCTCCAAATGTTTTTCCAGGAAAGGCTGGTTTCTTTGCATAGGAGAGGGGAGACAGTCTTCATTACTCTTTGTGACTATTCTACTCCTTTGTAACAGATTATGGGGTTTTATCAGTATATGCAGTTACGTAAGTTAATGCATGTCCTGTTTCACACATCTAGATTGATTCTAAACGTACACGGATTAATCTCAAATTGGGATGCCTCGTTCCAATCGCCAGTGTTGCTTAGGCGTGTTTCAGGAGAGGTCATTTAAACCTATGCAGGACTAATGTCTCCATATATAAATGGGTGAGTCGGGGGCGCCTCAGAGGCTCTGTCAGTTAAGCATCTGACTCTTGATTTTGGCTCATGACCTCGGGGTTTGAGATCGAGCCCCAGGTCAGGCTCTGTGCTCAGCGGGGAATCTGCTTGAGATTGTGTCTCTCTTCCTCGACCCCTAACCTCCCCCACTCTCTCTCTCCATCTCAGATAAATAAATAAATCTTTAAAAAAGTTGGATGAATCAAATACCTGCTTCAGTCTAACCCAGACTGACTTTCCTGGGTAGAATCCGTTTTATACTGATATTCGTTCTTCTGCCTGCTTTCAGTTCGTATTTACAAGTTTTAGCTGAAGCATTTCTACAGCTGCCGAAATTGAAGTTTTACGCTTTCAATGAGAGATTGCATGTCACGGGTCTCTCCACGTTTGTGGTTTTCAGTAGTGACAATGGAGAAGATCCCGTAGACTGCTGTCTGGACGGGACTGCTGTTTGTAAATCATGTGCCCATGCTGACAATGCTAAGACTTTACATTTCTGCAGGATGATAATGCCTATTCTTATGAGAAGGTGACAGCTTCTGCTCATGGTGGCTCTCGTGTGTGGGGTCCTTGGTCCTGTCCCAGACGAACACCCTGAAAATGACAACTGGACACCAAGAGATGGCTTTGGAGACGTGGCCGCCACATGGCGCTGATGGAAACCACGTCATGTGCAGTCATATAAATGATGAGATAAACAGTTTTTCCCTTGGAGGTGCTGCCTTTCCCCAGCAGACGAGGCACTCAGGCAGCAATGAATGGAAACCGTGCTCTGCAAACTCCAAGGACTTCATAGGTGGCTCCGTCTAAAGTTTATGTCGTCTCTTCTGTAGATTCCTGGTATCCGTGAATCTCGTGTGCCCAGGGGGCCTACCTGGAGTCCAATGGAGGACTGAGGAGGGACATTCAGAGAGACCCACCACCCTCAGAAATTGCATGGAAAATGATGTCCATAATGAGCTTTTTACAGAAGAGGTTGGTTAAGGCTGCGCCTGATTCCCCAGGAAATCCACGATCGAAATTAGAACTAAGGAAGGAATCTCGATGTATTTTAGAATTTGTATGTGCGATGTTGATACATTGCTGTCTAAGATCTTCCAAAAAGGGTGGATTTTTTTGCTTCTAAGGGATGAGAGATATTTTTAATTTTTTATCGACTGGTTGATTTCTAGGAAAATGTTTTCAAGGTGTGGCATAATAAATAGTTAGGTACTGTTTTTATTGCAAAAGTCTCTTGACATAACATGTGATACTGGCTGCATTTGGAGCAAACATTTATAGGCTAATTAGTGGAAAGTGAATCGTTAACAAATGTTGTGCTGTTTTTCTCTGCTTCTGCCCCTGGGCAGAACATGTGGAGTTTTGAGGCAGTGTAAATGGCCAAGGATTAAGGACATCAAGACCCTACAGAGACATGTGAAGGGGGCAGGTATCTTCGTCTGTGCACATATATTCAGGGAAGTCTTACTGCAGCGAAGATGCTTCATGTCAGAGGCAGAATGATGTCTGGCAATGATGTCCACACCTTAAATCTCTGGACCTGTGAATGTGGCCCCATGGCGTAAACTGTGCCATTTTGGAAGAGTTGCCAGAACTGTCAGAGCTCCCGTGAAACTTCTTCCACGAGCTGGAAATGATAATACTTGAAACTATATGGTCTAGATGTGCAAATATCAGTGATGCATGGCTCTGTGACCATTACAGCTCACATCTATTTATGAGGCGTCTTTATGTCCAAAGCACACACTTGTGGGATGAATAACTCCACTGGAGAGCAACAAAATCCCGTGTCACACTCAGTGTCCCTTGGAAATTTCTTTGGAAATTGAGTTATGCCGATTGGATCATCGTTGGGCAAGGACCACGTGGATCTTCTCTGTATCATTCCGGTTTTGGACTATGTGCTGCCAAAGTGAGCTCTAGGTACGCCCGTTGGGAAGGTGATGAAGCACATGTCTACCAAAATGGCCCTTGCCTCTAACTCCAATTGTAACTTCAAGGGGGGTCCTTAAAGACCACCTCCGTTCTGGAAATTTTCTGGAAGGACTCATAGAACCCCATGAAAACTGTTACGGTCAGAGTGGTGGTTTATTATAGAGAAAGGAGAGAGACTGAAATCTGCTCAAGGAAGTGATGCCTGGGGCAGAGTCCAGAAGGGGCCCCAACTTAGGATTTCTGTTGTTTTCTCCCGGTGGACTCATGGGCGATGACACCCCCTCCCAGGTATGATGTGTGAGAACACATGCACGGTATTGCCAATTGGGGAGCTCACCTGAGCCTTGGTGTCTGAAGTTGTATCTCATTATATGTCTTCCTGGTTGACCATGAGTCTCCAGCCTCTGTTGGAGGCTGGTCCGATGCCTGTGTCCTTCGGTTCCTGTGCAGGCTGGAACCGAGATGGCAGAGCTCAAAGCCCCCCGCATGAGTCACATTGTCGACTGCACCACGTGGTCCAAGGCGGGGGGCCAAGGAAGGCACTCTCATCAGGGGCCTGGGAGTCACTGCCCAGGAGCCGAAAGGCCAGGTCAGGTCAGCTCTTCACCACAAGCATATTCATGGACTCAGCAATGTTCTGATTTGTAAGTCCATTTTGAGATGTAGTTGGAACGATTGCTCTTGAAGAAACTAACGGAGGATCCAAACTCACGATGGAACCTAAGCCTTGCATCATACAGATCTCAGCTAAATGGCCAAAATCTTTCTGTGAGTTCCAAGCTGCCTCTGTTTTTCTTTTGCGAGTCTTGATGAGAAATGGAGGGATGCTCCTTCAAGACTAAGCACTTTGGATTACAATGGGAACGGTGCTACTTGTAAGTGAACGGTATTAACACGGTGCTCCAACGAAAATAATCACACGTGCTTGTGAGCAATGCCATCATTCCCCCAAATCTCATTTAAAAAGCCTGCTCCCGAATCTGCCTTCACGGCCATTCCATGATAATGGTCAGAAAATAAAAATTGCAATCATAAAATAAAACGGAGTGGGTTATATGTTTCTGCACCCAGGATCTCCCAGACGCTACGGGATGATGGGGCTCATCCTTGCATGGTTACAGAGACAAGAAAAACCCCATGATGAGGGACATGCGCCTAAGGTTGGACAGGTCTGCCGTCTTCTAATCGGGCTATGCATGGCTGACACCTGTGTCCAAGTGAAAACAAAGCTCCCAGAGTGACTGCGAGCTGGCTCTTCTCTAAACATTAATCCGTTGCCTTTCTGAGGTCTGACTGCCAGAAACGAAGGAAGGAAGGAAGGAAGGAAGGAAGGAAGGAAGGAAGGAAGGAAGGAAAGAAGGAAGGAAGGAGAAGAAGAAGAAGAAGAAGAAGAAGAAGAAGAAGAAGAAGAAAGAAGAAAGAAAGAAAGAAAGAAAGAAAGAAAGAAAGAAAGAAAGGAAGGAAGGAAGGAAGGAGGGAAGGAAGAAGAAGAAGAAGAAGAAGAAGAAGAAGAAGAAGAAGAAGAAAGAAAAAAGAAAGAAAGAAAGAAAGAAAGAAAGAAAGAAAGAAAGAAAGGAAGGAGGGAAGGAAGGAGAAGAAGAAGAAGAAGAAGAAGAAGAAGAAGAAGAAGAAGAAGAAGAAGAAGAAGAAGAAGAAGGAGAAGAAGAAGAAAGAAGAAAGAAAGAAAGAAAGAAAGAAAGAAAGAAAGAAAGAAGGGAAGGAAGGAGGGAAGGAAGGAAGGAGAAGAAGAAGAAGAAGAAGAAGAAGAAGAAGAAGAAGAAGAAGAAGAAGAAGAAGAAGGAGGGGAAGAAGAAGAAAGAAAAAGAAAGAAAGAAAGAAAGAAGGGAGGGAAGGAAGGAGGGAAGGAAGGAGGGAAGAAAAGAAGAAATGCTTTTGTGTTTGATTCAGCACTGAGTCCCAGGTAAGGACATGGTCTTCCACGTCTTCCTGTGAACGGTCTATCTAATCACGCATCCTCACCCCTGATGTGTCAGGATCTTGTTTCTTTGATTATATAGCATCCTAGCACCAGGAACATATCCTATTTTTCATGGGCCCTATAAAGGATAGGTAGGATTTATAATGTGAAATTGTCACTGTTTATGGCACCAACGAACTAGTGTGAAACGAGACAGGCTGGCATCAATATGCTAACGCTCTTCTTAAATGCTAGCCTTATTTCTTTCACCTCAAACGAGTCTTCTGCCCACTGGCTAGGGTTCTTTATCTTCCCCCTCCAAAGAGTGCATCTTACATTATGAATAAGTAAAAGGTCATTTAAATCTGCACCCTCGGTGACCTTGCTCTCATTAGATGAACTAGGTTCTCAGATTTATTTTGCTAGTGAAGCCCGACTGGATTATAATGGAGGACGAACCTTATTATTTTGTTATATAGAGGCTGTGGAGTCTGCAGGTGCAATTTACAGAATTATAGGAACATCGCATATGTCGGCCAGATTGTAATTAAAGTTGTGATGTCCTTGGTTTCGGAGCCTTTGGTATTGTCAGCTGTGTTCTTGAGGATTTGTTTTTATATATACCAAAGGGCGTAGCATGAATTAAGAACACTACCCAAACCATGTCCGTGCTGGTGTGCCGTACCTGCTGGTGGCCATGGGCTTGAGGTGGAAGGTTCATGGTACACCTGTAATGATGACCGTATTCCCCCTCCCCCTCCACGTGAAACTGTGCTGCTCAGGGAAGGAATTCTTCCACTTAATTGTACTTACTTTTTCCAGGCTCCACTAATACCGTCTTTTTTTTTTTTTTTTTTTTTTTTTTATGGATTCCCATGACCAGGGGTCAAGTGCGTTTCTTTAGGTACGTCCCATAGTTTATTTGCAGGAGCTCTGCTGTGTCCAACTAACTTCTACATCTACTGAAGTTCAAAGGAGATGTCTCAAGATTCTTCATGCACGAATCCTTCGTGAACAGCTCATGACCCCTCTCTATGCAAAACTGCATGTGGCTGCCATTGCTTTTGGAACCCGCAGGGAGCTGGCTTTCCCTGGCCTCTGCCACAACCACAGACGACTGTAGCACATGTGTCCTTGGATGAAGTGGAATGCTGCAGGGTTTTTCAGAAGCCTCAATTTGCCAAAAAGACGCTATGGTTCATGCAGAATTGAAGAAAGTCTCTCTTCTGAGCCATACTTGATCAGTATGAGTATTGTCACAGCCCAGTAGAGACACTTGAATCTTACAGAATGTTAATGCAGATGACCCCTTTGGTATTTTGCACAGAGGACCCTTTTGCTGTGTCCAGCTTCACCCTGGTGTTCCCTGAGACTCATTCATGAGTTCCTGGATGCAGGATGGACAATACGAATCTGGGACATCATGGTCTAGGAAGAGATGCCTTCAATGACTGAGCACGAGACCTGGCCATACTTCTTTTTGTTAAGTCAACGCTATTCTAAGGAACCTCTTCTGGTCTGTTCTGTATGTTCCTCCTGTGTGTCCGGCACATCCAGGAATCAGCCATAAACCCATCTGGGGTCGAAGGGCACACTCACATGACTCAGAAGGTAGACAACATTACTGAATTTTCTCCAACCTTCCTCAGTGGTCTGCATGTGGATGAGTCCGCCATGTTGCCCAAGTGTGCATTTTGGACATTGTCATTGCATCGTGGGTCAACGGTGAAGACACAAAAATACAATGCTTGATGGATCATGCAGGAGAAACTTTTTAAATATGTAATGGAACCCATGTTCTGCTCCTTTATCCAAAGCACAAAAGACTCTTTTCCTACAGCTATGGTTCAAATCAAACACTAATAACAAATGAGAAAATGTTACCTGTTTTGGGGGGGGAATGCCAGCGGCTGCTTAGGTGGTAAGAGAATCCATTACTGACCTTCCCTCTTTCTTTATGGCTCCTCGAGTGAATTCAAGGTCTCATTTGCCATGCACAAGACATATGGGTAATGCTTAATTGGAGTGAATAAATTATAGGAATTATATCCACATTCAGGCCCCAGAGGGTTCTGGTTTTTCTTCCACAGAAGAGACTGACCTCATGCTCAACTAATTATCTCCTTGGCCTCGGTTAGTTAATTGAGTGAAGATGTCAGAAGATCTTAAAACCAAAATACTGTTCCTAACTTGGGTTTTCTCATCCTCATTAATTTTCAGAAGTGTGCTTCAAAGTCAGAATATGGCATTCTGCCTCTTTTTGAAACCCAGCTAGAGAGAAGGAGAACCGAAGTTGGGTCAGAATCAGACTCCTTGGAAATGGTCGGGGGCCTTCCCTCGAATTTTCTGCGCATTCAAAAAAAAAAAAATACGTATTTTCACGGAGCCTTTTCTTCCCCGGGCATGGCAGATGGGTTTTGACTATACTCCATTTTTCTTTCCGTTGATGCTGTTTCTCCTGAGCCCCGTGGGAGCGGCCACAGCATTAAATCAGAGTTCCCGCAGCAGGACCGGGCACATATGGGCCATAAAATACCCAGATTGGAGCTGATTGGGATATCAAGTTATGGGAAGATTACCCAGGATGACAACATGATGGGTTTACCTTGCCTCAGAAATGGAGATGTTGTTTCCTTCGTCCGTAGGGTGACATATTAATGAGAACGCCAGTGATGGGTGCGTTTGCTGCAGAGGAGGAAAGAGGAAACGCTCTCCCCTCAAGGACAAGTCACAGTTTGATTTTTTTGCTTCTCCCTTTAAGAAAGGAAAGCAGGTAAATTATGCTTCCACCAGGCAATGTGGAAATTTGCCGAGCATTTGATTCTAAATACAAGGCAGAGTGGACTATTAGGAGCGAGATGGGATGGGATGGATTTGAGCACGGTACCCTCGCAGCCCCTCCCAGAAAGGCAGCTGGAGAAGAGAGGACAGAATCAGGTGCGGCTTTTGCATCCTCTGTTTTCCACGCCTTGGCCTCCTTGGGCTCAGCTGGACTATAACCAAAAAACAAAGATTTGTGCTTCGTTGTTATTTATTCCCATCGGATCCAAGGATGATATTTTAGAGCGGTGTTTGGACGTCTCACCTCCTGGGGCAGTTTGCATGATGAAGCAAAGCCACGCAGATCAACAGTGACTAAACAGCAAGCAAGCTCTCCACCCCGTGTGCCCAGGAAACAAATTCAACACCCTCAGAGCCTACAGACAAGACGCTTGGAGTCCTGTTGATTTCATGAATATTCTTAGGGCATGGAGGACCCAGCAGGAACACGGGGCATGAAGATGATTATGTGAATTCGCATTGCCAAAGATCTTGTTGGATCAAGGCATGCCCCACGTGTCCTCTGGGAAACTGGGGTGGGCATGAAAGGCTTATCAGAATTCTCAGCCAAGGCAGTGTCTGACCTCCAGAAGCCTGCACCTTTGGGATGGATGAAGATTCTCGGGAGAAGTATTTTGTAGTATTAAAGTCACTCTTGCTCTGCAGAACTGGACTTTGGGGGACACACGGTGAAGTTTCTAAAGGATTTCACGCTGAACTCTTAGGTCGTGGGGGTGAACAGGCTATGATGGCCACCATGATTTTGACATCCCAGTGTTTATGCCTTTGGAGAATCCTCTCCCCTCGAATGAGGGTAGGATGTGTGACTTGCTTCTAACCATTTTCTTGCCAAGGGAATATGGCAAAAGTGATGAGATGTTGCTCCCGTGATTGTGACGTGTTATACCAGATTCTATCTTACTAGCAAACTGTTTATAGACTCTTGTTCTCCGCGCTGGCTTTGAAGATGCAACGGCCCTCTGCCCTACAGGTATATGGAAAGGAATTCTACCAACAGAGTTTGTAAGTGGACCCTTCCCCAGTTGAGCCCCCACAGATGAGAGTTCCTCCATTGATTACAGCCTTGCTGAGGACCCAGATAAGCTATGCCCGGACTCCTGACTCCCAGAAACTGGAAGATAATAAATTGAGGTTGTTTGTGGCCATTCGTTATGAGGTATAGAGAATGAATATATTCATGGTAACAAACCTGAATACCCACTATTCCCATTGCCCTCCATGGTTCCTATCCAAGGCTCCTTCCATTCTACCCAAAGCCATCTAAAGGTGCAAAGCCAATGTCAAGGGGCACCATGTCCACCAAGCCCACGTCTTCCTCTTCTGTCTCCCGTTCTTGGTTTTTTTGTTGTTGTTGTTTGTTTTTTAATGATTTTTTATTACATTATGTTAGTCACCATACAGTACATCCCTGGTTTCTGATGTAAAGTTCGATGACTCATTAGTTGCGTATAACACCCAGTGCACCATGCAATACATGCCCTCCTTACTACCCATCACCAGTCTATCCCATTCCTCTACCCTCCTCCCCTCTGAAGCCCTCAGTTTGTTTCTCATAGTCCATTGTCTCCCGTTCTTGTTGGTGATGGCACACACACAAACATCCTTTAAAGGCAACTGTCCTCTTCATTAATCTGCAAATCTATCACGATATAATCCTATCACAATTCTACCACAATCTTAAATTCTGTCTTCTTCGTGGAGTGAATAGCATGTACGCATCTCCCCACAAATATCTTCTTCTGTCATGTGTGTGGGTTATGCTATACATTTTCCAAACGCTCCACTTTCTCAGCTCCCTCTGCAACGTTGAGCTTTCTGATCCGGGCATTCTACCAATTCTCTCAACGTGCTTCCGCAAGTACCCCAGAGCCATGTCATCCTCCCGGCAATTCCTTGCTGATCCTGAGTCTTAGCTAAACGATTACTTTGGCCGTTCATCACTTTGCAGAAAATGCAAAAACAAAAAAGAAAACGAAAAAAAAAGGGCAGTGCTGGGGAAACGTTTTTGCTTGGCAGTTCGTGCTCCGGAAGGCCACCTGGATCGTCCGAGCTACTTGGCCACCTGTTAATTCACCTCTACTTGAACGACATTTTCCATGTCCTCATCTACAAGGATTCTTCATAAACATATCAAGCTCTCGAGCTTATTTTAACACTTTCCTTAAAAGCAAGACAGACTCGACTTCTTTCAAGTATAATTTACATATAACAAAATGCACCCTCTTCAAGTGAACAGTGTGATGTGTTTTGACAAATGTTTATCCAAGTTTAATCACTAAAACAACCCAAAATGTATCGTGTTTCCATCAGTCTAAAGTGTTCTCTTGTGTCTCTTTGAAATCGATTCCCTTCCACCACCCCACCCGTCCCTCGACAGCTCCCTGGCAGCCACTGATATGCTTTTCTGAGTCTAATTTTGCATGCGGTTGTTTTTTTAGAGTTTAATAGGCATGGGATTATGCACTTTATAGTCTGGTTTTTTCCCCCTTGGATTTATTTTTCTTTACTTAGAGTTATCTGTTAAGATGTGTCTTGTAGGAGCTATGCAGATGACACAATCAATAGCTCCCACCCCAATAAAATAATTGGTTAAGATGCCTGAAGTACTGATACCATATGCAGGGCATTAAAGAATATATTATTCACACGATGAGACTTTTATAAGGAGAGCAAAAGGGACAGGGGCTGGTGCAGGGGTGCCCGGGTGGCTCTGTCAGTTTAAGCATCTGCCTTTGGCTCAAGTCATGCTCTCAGGGTCCTGGGGTCGAACCCCACGTGGTGGTGAAGACACTCTCTCACCTGGAAGGGGTCTTCGAGACAGATTCTGGTAACAGCAAATGTCAGTATGTAAGTTGGTAAAAATCAATCCCTGATTTAAATGTCTGGTGGCACTGGTGGACTGTTGAAGCTCTGTTCTAGTAATTCCATAATCGTCTATAATCTACTAATTTTATAGGCACTGACCTTGAACTCAGACCTGGTTGGGGATTTCCACTGGGATTAGGGGGCTTCTCTTTAGTCATAGAGTGGTTCCGTGCTGAACACAGTAGCGGTAAACATAGCTTATTACTTTAAGAAAAATGTTGATTTCAATATATTAGCAAATAGTAATGATGTCGTGATATCTGCTACTTACGATCTGTTGATTTGTGAGAAAATGTCTTTGTTTAAAGTTCTCGGTATTTCTTTGCGTATTCTCCATGACTAGAACTTAAAGCATCGTACCCTAATATTCTTGCAAATAGCGTTTGTCTATGGAATTTAAAGCATCATGTCCCCTAAATATTTTTTTTGCAAATGGCATTTACCTATTATGTATTCTTTAGTGTCAGAATGTGAGTTGAGTATTCTTGTGTTGGGGTAATGGGTCAGGGGCCCTCAGGAAGAACCCATAAGAGACTAGAGGATGTAGGATAGGACAGGTGTGGGAGCCAGGATCCTCTCCTCTCGGATCCCGGGGAGGCTTTGGAAATCCCCAGAGGGCATTTCTCACCCCGAGAAAACAGAACTGAGTGGATGCACCCCAACACCTGTGAGGCATTGGTGGGCAGGTGTCCCCAGGTGTGTGTGGGGAGAGCATCACAGCCCAGGCATCTCCAGGGCAGTTGCCAACCAAGGGTCACTCTGTGCAAAGGAGCATAGGTATGAACCATAGCACCCAACACCACAGCATTCCCTGTAAAGTCTTGTGTGTGGAGAATGACAGCATCTCTGAGCATGAAAATGATCTGGAACCTTCCACCAGTGCACGCTCCCCTCGATTCATTCTGCAATAGCATGCCACTTATCTCCTGCAGTTTCTCTTCCTTTAGGCCAATTACTGTCCGTCTCTGAACGTGACCATGGTGAATTCACCAAGCAGTCCCGGCTTTGCACAGCCTTGTAACCTCCCAGTTAATGCATGGGTTTTCAATGGGTTTGTAATATGCTTCCTGTAAAGAAGGCAAAGCATGATGAAAGCTCCTGCAACCCTTCACTGTATTTTTAGCAATCTCACGGAAAGGGATGTCATGGTAGAAATACCAATTGCCAAGTGTTTTCTTTCATTATAAATGATGTATCTATACCACCTCTAAGATCTCTGATCACCACTTAGACCTCATCGGCTTTCATCAATAAAAGGATAGATGAGGTGGGAGAAGAAACATCAGACAATGGTTAGAATGCTGAGTCTTGATTTCAAGATTTATTTTAATTTCCTCACCATGGCTTTGGGAGAGGAGGTTCTCCACTTACGTAATGCGTCCTCATTCTCTTTGCATAAAAGCTGCTCTACCTTCTCACTCAGGAAACCCTGTGTTGAGACGTATGTAACTCTAGACTGACCACCTGTGGTCAGTGGTCCTCACCGTCTTATGAAACCACCCAAAACAAACATGTAATGGGAGGCTTCCTTCATTTCATATTTGAAAGTCAAGATCTGGGGTAGGGTCTCAGGCCTCTTTGGAAGTGTGGCCTGGATGCATCTACTCCTTTGTTACCTTCTCTGAACGCTTACGCTCCTTGCGGTTCGTGTAATTTTGTATCAAATCACATGATGGCAATTACTGGTATCCACAATTTGCACATTTCAGTCTTACTGTCTTCAGCACTGTATTTTGTCTAAGTGATTGCCAGTTCACGGATAATATGCTTATAATGCCTGTGGTCTATACTTATGCTCCTCCATGGTGCCAGGCGAACTCCTATTCATCCATCAAAACCCTGAATATGTGTTACCATCTCCGGAAAGCTTTTTTTCTTATGTCTCTTCATCAAGGTTATTTGTGTATTTGCTCATGTATTCATTCATTTATTTACTCTTCTTATTTGTAGTGCTTAGCTTATGGCTTGAAACATGGTAGGAAAAAAATGTGGTTGAATTTATCTAAATTATATATCTAAATTTATCTAAATTATACAGGTGGTTCAACACTTGGGAGTCATGGTGTCCCTTAGGGGACATTTAGCAGTATCTGGGAATAGTTTTGGTCATCACAACTGGAAGGGTGGGTGCTACTGGCCTCTAGTAGGTAGAGGTGGGGGTCCTGCTAAAGATCTTATAGCACAGAGGACAGACGTGCAACAAAGGATTGCAGGGACCAAAATATCCCTGGCATCAAGGCTGAGAAACCCTAGTTATTTTGTATGCTTCCCAATGACTAGTTCTGTCCTATAATTTGATATTCTTCAATGTACTTAACAAATTATACACCCAGAGTAGTTACCGGACAATATGGCAAAGTCAATCTTATTGCTTAATCTTATTAAAGGAGTTGATACTTGTTGATTGATTAACTAATTGGTTAATTGAAGAAGAGATGTAACCTTTTCCATTTTATGCAGACTTTTTGAAGACATAAGTGGGCAATGGGCCAGAAAAGAACTTTTCCACCCTCTCATTTTCGGAATAAAATCAGGTGAAATCTGCCCAATATGGTTCATCATTCCCTCGCGTACTCAACTTTTCATCATGTTATTATTTTTTTCACACGCAAGAGTAGATTTATTTATTTATTTATTTAATAATTATATTTTTTTACTATATTATGTTAGTCACCATACAGTACATCCCTGGTTTTTGATGTAAAGTTTGATGATTCATTAGTTGCGTATAACACCCAGTGCACCATGCAATACGTGCCCTCCTTACTACCCATCACCAGCGTATCCCATTCTCCCCCACCTCCCCTCTGAAGCCCTCAGTTTGTTTCTCAGAGTCCATAGTCTCTCATGCTTCATTCCCTCTTCTGATTACCCCCCCCTTCTTTATCCCAACTCTTCATCATGTTAGAAGCGACTGCTGAGGTATCTCCTCCGTATACGATACCCTTCCCTACTCGTTTCAAAGTATGAGTGAGAAGCTTAGTACAGAAAGTTTTACCCGATTTTTTTTCTTGATACTACATCCTTTTTGTCCAAGCGAAACATGGTACAAAAGGGATAACACAGCAACTATTTTGGACGAAACAATCTCCGAGCTGTGTCTGAAATGACGTTTGCCAATGACGGCGGTATAGGTATGTGTTCCCCACTTGGCCATATGGGCAGAAGTAATTTTGCTTTTATTTATTCTGACATGATTCGGAAGACTCGAGACACAGGCGGATTGCTGAGGGAAATACGCGTCTAGGTTTCTCATATACTTGAGAGGCCGCAGGTGAAAGGTGTCACCAAGAGCTGTCAGAAATCTCGCCATCTAGAGAGAGAATGAGCAACTCCATCCTTGTATTATATCCACTGTGGGGATGGCAGAGGGCACCCCGTCTAGTCCGCTGGGCCAGAGAAGTTTTGCCCAAGGAGAGGAGGCTGAGCAGAGTGAGGAAGTTTGCGGGTAGCTGAGAGGAGAAGCAGAGTGGGGGAGGAAAGATGAAGCTATTTTTAAAAATACTTTATTTAAATTCAACAAATGAACATGTAGTGTATTATTAGTTTCAGGGCTAGAGTTCAGTGGTTCATCAGTTGCATATCACACCCAGTGCTCATGACATCACATGCCCTCCTTAATGCCCGTCACCCAGTTACCCATCCCGCTGCCCACCTCCCGTCTAGCAACCCTGTTTGCTTCCTAGAGTTGAGAGTCTCTTATGGTTTGTCTCCCTCTCTGTTTCATCCTATTTTATTTTTCCTTCCCTCCACCTTTGTTCACCTGTTTTGTTTCTTAAATTCCACACGCAAGTGAAATCATATGATATTGTCTTCTCTGACTGACATATTTCTCTTAACAGAACACCCCCTAGTTCCAGCCACGTCATTGTAAATTTCAAGATTTCATTTTTTTTTTCTGATGGCTGAGTAATATTCCATTGTCTATATAGACCACTTCTTTATCCATTCATCTGTCGATGGACATCTGGGCTCTTTCCATACTTTGGCTATTGTGGACATGGCTGCTATAAACATTGGGGTGCAGGTGCCCCTTCGAATCACTATGTTTGTATCCTTTGAATAAATCCCTAGTAGTGCAATTGCTGGGTCATAGGGTAGCTCTATGTTTAACTTTCTGAGGAACCTCCATACTGTTTTCCGGAGTGGCTGCACCAGCTTGAGTTCCCAAGATGAAGCTATCACTAAGCTCTCAGAATGTCTACGAGAAAAAGCACCACTTGTTTGCCGAGCACAGGTGCGTCCCATATGGCTGGTGCTTTATGTGAGACGAAGCGTGGGAGGCAGGTAGTGTGGGAATCCTGAGATGACAGCAGCAGGTATTCAGGGAGGCAGGAGACGGGAGAAGGCATGAAGAATTCACAGGCAAAGTGATGTGGAGATTTTTCACATGAGGGGGATGTGGTCTGTTTAGGGTTTGGGGAGGTTCAAAGTGGATACACAGTGTTGACTGTTTCAGAAGGAAACAGGATGGTGAAAAAAGCTTGAGTTCTTTCTTTGTATCCACCTCCTTTCTTTTGAGCTTTGCAATATTACCGCTCATAATGGAGATTGGACATTGGCATGGGCGTGTGTAGCCTCAGGGTCTTGGGAAATGGACAAGGAATGTACCAAATGACATTGACAGGACATGCCAGCCCATAGGATGTCTGCAGAGTGAGCAGAGGAGATTCAGGGATGATTCCTAGATATTTTGGGCGTAGACAGTGACTGGTGGTGACCTCAGTGGTGCAACTGTCACCAGTGGTGAGCTGGCAAAAAGGGGTACGTGATGCATTTAGGACACCCAAATTAGGGTGTCCTCTAGGGGGCAGAAAATAAGAGTAAGCTCAGAAACTGCACCTCGGGGTCTGGGAAGGATTGTCAGCGTTCCCCTGCTCCTTGCGGAGAGCCCCATGTTTGCTCTAAGGATGCTCATTGCCTTGGGCGAAGAGATCTGGATTTGCCAATTCCCCATCAAAGTACCCAAACTTGAAGACGAAAACTGGGAAATATTGGGTGTTATTTCTCATGGTGGAAACAGACTTGAAACTGAACCCTTCCGTTTTTCACTCATCCTCCTGGAGCGGCCAGTTCGCGGTGCTAGGATCAGCCGAGGTAGCCCCATGCTCGGGTTTGATAAGTGGGACCAGATGTCTTATGTGGCAGGCATGTCTGTGTCATTAAACTGACCTTGACCATTGAGCAATTCGGTATTCTATTTAGCCTGTATCGATTGCACTGCATGTTCTCAGGAAGGTATACAAATATCCTCTCCAATCAAGCTTTGCTTTCTCAAAACCAGGGCGTTACTTGGCATTGGAGTGGGCCAATTTCCCGAAAAGTGGACATTGTATACATTTTGACTGCAAATCGTCTATTATTTATTATTATTTGTTTCTGGAAAAGTGTTTTGAGTGCCTTTGGAGGGCAATGCACAAAATCATATTGACATCATGCTGGGTTAGTCTGAGCACCTAAAACAGGAAAACAGAGGCTGGAGTTTGCATTACTCATTTGTAATTCTCAGATGGGGCAGAGAAGACAGGAGATCGGGCTCTTGCAGTGCAAGTATTTCTGATGGTTTGGGACTGGGTCATTCTGTATGGTGGCAGACTTGTCCTGTGCATTGAGGGATGTTTAATAGCACCCTATTTGATGCCAATAGCACCTGCCACCCTATGTCTTAACAACCAAAAATACCTGCAGACATTGCTCAGTGTCCCAACGAAGATAACGTTGCCAGGTTTAGCAAATCAAAATACCGACACACCCAGTTAAATTTGAATTTCAGATAAAGAAGGAATAATTATTTAGCATGAGTATGTCCCTTGCAACATTTTGTCTGGATACGCTACCTGGGGGACAAGCACTGCCCCTGAGCTGTTCTCACTTAAGTCCCCATGAATTTACAAATGGCTCCCCTGGGATCTTTAGTCTTGGGACCGACATGAGGTTTTGCATTACAAGACTATTTAATATGGTTTTACCTGTGTATCTTTAGGGGAAACCACAAGATCCAGAACAATCTAGTTGAGACGCCCACATTGTTCCCAGTTATTGTTAATTACATACTTTCCACCTCATTTCATCGACAAAAGGGAGACGGCGTTAAGCACTGACATGGGCTAAACTAATCCGTTACTTGGAAAGAATGCTCTGGATGGAGTTCTCAGTGCCCCTTGAGAATCCCGCTTGTGGGAGAAAGGACTGAACGATCCAATTATGCTTTACCAGTTTGATGAATCTTTCCTCCGTAGCACTTTCTAACACCCTGCCTCAGGTTATTTCTGCTGGACAATCTTCAGTTGGTAAAAAAACAAAGTGTGCTCTTCTGTCCCAGGAATCTGGTGGCCTTCATCTTCCAGCCTGTTGGTCCTAATCTAATTACCCAGTGTCAAGAGTCATTTGTTGGCAATGGCAAAGGCCTGTGCTGTCCCTGGGGGGCTCCTCCTGATAACACCAGGCAGCAGACACAGAAAGGGAAAAGGCAACATATCCCAGATGATTTCTTGGAAGCTTTAGAGTGGATGAAAAGCTCAAGTGTTCTTTATGTGGAAAATAATGCATAAAATAGACACACAAACATGTACAATTGATTCACATGAACTCCCAAGGACAAGGATCTGTGTCTGCTGTATTACTTTTTTTGGATGAACCTTCATTCCATTGAACTTTGCCCATGGAAAGTACTCAACAATTGCTTGTTGCTAAAGGGAAGTTAAAATAGAACACTTCTATCTTTAACTAGAATCTTGTTCCCCCCAACCTACTGAATCATGTCACACTGCACACTGTCTCCTGCGTCTTTTCCATAAAACAGATCAGCCTCATCTGTGATGGTGGTGGTGATGATGGTGATGACAGTGGGGATGATTGTGGTGATGGTGATGGTGATGATGGAGATGTGGAGATGATAATGGTGGTGATGGTGGTGATGGTGATGATGATGGTGATGACAGTGGGGATGATGGTGGTGATGGTGATGGTGATGATGGAGATGTGGAGATGATAATGGTGGTGATGGTGGTGATGGTGATGATGGCGGTGGTAATGGTGTTGATGATGGTGATTGTCATGACGATGACAGGGATGTCAATGATGGTTATGAAGATCATGGTGATGATATTGATGGTGATGACAGTGGTAGTGGTGATGATGATGGTGATGATATTAATGGTGGTGATGATGATGATGGTGATGATGATGGTGATGATGGTGGTGATGGTGATGATGATGACAGAGATGTGGAGATAATAATGGTGGTGATGGTGATGGTGGCGGTGGTAATGGTGTTGATGATGGGGACTGTCATGATGTTGATGATGACAAGGATGTCAATGATAGTTATGATCACGGTGATGATATTGATGATGGTGATGACAATGGTGGTGGTGGTGATAATCATGGTGATGATATTGATGGTGGTGATGATGATGGTGATGATATTGATGATGGTGATGATGATGATGGCGGTGATGGTGACCATAAGTAGGTGTTCCTACTTATCTATTCAAAAATTTAAGAAGGTTTTTATCAGTATTCTGCTGTAAGATCGTGAGTGACCTAAGGCTTCCCCATATACAAATCTAAAATCTCCATTAAGGGATAAGACATTATATAGACAAAAAGATAAGCAACCCTCTGAATATAAATTATTACAAATACTCATAATAACATCTATATTATAACATATAATCATCGCTGGTAATGATATATTGGTGTATTATGAATATGAATTATGATAACTATAAATAATTGAGAAGCAGTGTTGTGGCCACGAAAGGCAAAGCCGGGTAACTTTTCTATAGCCTGGCTCCCTGAGAGGTACCTGCATTTGCCATATTATGTTCAATCCCTGACATTTTTCCTCCCCTGGAGTCCATTCTTTCATGTGGTCTATTCCTTGATTGGAAACCACTCTCCTCTCTGCAGCTATAATGACTTTGCTCCTTCCTCACCCTTACTTAAATCCTGTCTATCTTTCAATATGCCCCCTCAACACCTGCCACCTGTGATTTCTGCAACCCACATGGATCTCCCTTCCCCTACGACGATACGCAGTAATTGGGGTCTGGTGTGTGATGGGGTCGGTAACTTGCACAGCTACTCAGCAATTCCTGTCTAATGGAACTCATGCAAATGGATGGCCATAAAACCAGAAAAAGGAAAGATCCCTGCATTTGTATTTGTAACTTTTAATCAGTGGACCTAAACGAATAAAAAAAAGTTCAGCCTTAGAAAGAAATTTGTTGTATAATGCAGTGGAAATGAATGAAAAACTATAATAGAAGAAATACCCCTAAAAAAATGCCCACACTGATTAACAAGTTATTGATTCAATCCAATAATTTTTTGAGCAACTTATAGAATCAAATTTGCCCTTCCTAGTTTTTCTTTTCTTTTATTATATTGAAATACCAGATGTTTCCAAGTTTTTAAAAAAACTAATTTCACTTAAAAATTCTAATAACACTTCTAATAGGCACGCATTGATATTTTAAAATTTGAAATTATGATTCTAGATAAATAATGTGAAAAACAAAGGAAAATAAAGAAATGGGCAAATGTAGTGATCCAAAGGGGCCCACGTACCACAGTGTTCATAGCAGCAATCCACAAAAGTCAAACTATGGGAGAGCCCAGATGACCACTGACAGATGAATGGGTTAAGAAGATATGGTCTATATATACAATGGAATATCACTCAGCCAACAAAAAATTTGAAATCTTACCATTTGCAACAATGTGGATGGAACTAGAGAGTATTATGCCAAGCAAAATAAGTCAGTTAGAGAAAGACAAATACCATATGATTTCGCTCATAGTGGAATTTAAGAGACAAAACAGATGAGCATAGAGGAAGGGAGGGAAAAACAAAATAAGACAAAATCAGAGAGGGAGACAAATCATAAGTGACTCTTAACTCTAGGGAACAAAGTGAGGGTTGTGGGAGGGGTAACTGAGTGGTGGGCATTAAGGAGGGCACGTGATGTAATGAGCAGTGGGCGTTATATGCAATTGATATATTCAAACTGAACTCTACCTCTGACACTAATGATACACTATATGCTAATTCATTGAATGTGAATAAAATAACAAAAAAAGAAAGGAGCAGCTAACAAGATCAAGTCATCAAAGTTTAGGTTTTCAAGTGTAGAAACGTTGAAGTTGTGGTCCGTGTTCAGCGTGTCCTGCCCTGATGACGGCCCCACGCCTACTGCTCCCAGTAAGGCTTTGGCGGGTGTCCTGTGTCGGTTCTGTTTGAAGACGCTGGCGAGGAGGTGGGAAACCAGAGTGGTGTCTCCTAGCCGGATCCGGCACCACCTTCCTGAGAAGGCAGGGCTCATGAGCAGAAAGAGGTGTGTTGGGGGACATTCCTGATGACCCCTGCAACCCTGGTGGCTTCAGTGGTCTACGCTTGCGTTCTGCAGCACGAAACAGTTCCTTTTTCTGACCTGGCTATGTTCTCGGGGAATTCTATCATCTTTCAATCAAGCAATACTTGAAGGGCGTAACGACGGAAAGGAGAATATACTTACGTATTGGATCTGGGAGGGGGGCAATTAAAACACTTTAGCGGATGAAATAATTGTGGTGGTGTTTTAGGAACGAGAACGCTTGTGTTGCTCAGAGTTTCCTAACGATGCAGGGGAGACAGGCAGTTCTTGCGTGGAGTAAAACCGTGGGGCAAAATATGAAAATGTGCTAAAAACAAAATGTGAGAGTATAAAAATAACTTTTACCCACTGGTTTTTGTTCTCTGAAATCTGAAAAGAGGTATTTTTTCCTACTATGAATGCATCCGTCAGAGGTATCTAGTTCAAAGTCGTCGGAGCCATGCTGTGCTTTTGTAAAGGAGGCAAGAATACAGTTTTAGTATTTATTATCAGGGAAATTCCCAAGATGCCCCATTAATTTTCAAAGCCGCAAAGGAAAATCTGAGCTTTTATCCTAGATTAGTTCAAATTATGATGAAAGCCATAAAATAAGCATTATTTCCAAAGCTCTTTCCCTAGGTTATTTTCATTCTACATTAAAATGTATTGTAGTAAGTATGTAAAGATGCGTGTTTGAAAATTAATCTTGAACATACATTGTGTGAACCTATATTCAAAGAAAAATATCTTGCTCCTGAAGTTGGTATGTCTGCATTTTTCATACCCACAATACATAGCTTAATGTAGTAAGAATGAGTAATTAGATTTGCTTTTCTTTATAAATTACCTGACAAATTTATTGGACAATGAGTACCTAAGCCTTCATTTTCCTAACCTAAATGCTGGCTTTATTGTAAAAATAGATCACAGTTGGTGAATGCCAGACAACAGAAAACTGTGTGTGTCTGCAACCACACGGTGACTACGTCCTAAGCACTTTTTATTCATGGTGCAGAGAAAGGTACATGAAGCAGAATTCCACCCACAGGCATCTCCAGTTTTGCTTGTTAATCCTATTCAACATTTAATATGTTGAAACTGTCATTTTGGCTTCCGGTTAAGTCCGTGGATATGGGACACCTTGACTCAGCAGGAAGACTTCAATCAGAGTCCCTCTGGGCAGCACATATGGCTGTCAGAGTTAATCCTTTTCAGTTGGAGACTTTTTCCAGAATTTGTCAGGTTCTTCTAACAGGAACGATGCAACTTTATGAAGCCCAGTGCAGTGAACCGGATCCCTAAGATGTTACTCCTAAAACAGAGATAAGTTACGTGCTCATACATGGGCTCTGTGAGCTCGTGCCTTTAAGCACAGCCCGAAACGTGGACAGCCACCAGCTGGATGATTTGTGGCTGGTCCTCAGACACCTCACCTGCCTTCAAATTTTGTCAGTAACTGCATCTCCTGTTCATTCACGGGGATCCTGACCACTTGCCCGTCTGCTCTACCCTGAGACCTCCAAATGGCGGCAAGCCTCTGACCTCTGGGTTTGTCAAAGCCAGTCACAGGTAAGAAGATGCATTCCAAAGGCTTTGTCTTAATATTTAGAACGAAAATAAAAACAAAATGGCAATAGGAATAAAATAAGATGCCTAGTTAAGTTTGAATTTCGGATAAGCGACACATTCCCGGAAGAACCCATCGCCAGCTCAACTCACCCAGGCTCCCTGGCGGCAGGTAAAACTCCGCCATGTTTATCCCCTGAGTGTATCTAACTGGGTTCAAGAATCAACCCAGTTCACTAAGTGGTCAGACATGTGGCCTTGGAGGATGCTAGTTCCAAAAGTCCCTTGGGGGAGAAGAACGAGTCAATCTGGACCATCTGGTTTGGAACCACTATTGTATGTCTACGGTATTCCCAGTTCACCCAACAAGGTTCAGGAAATCACGGAGCATGGTTGGAGCAAAACTGGACACTTGGAGGGGTGTGGAAAACATGACAAGGTATGGGTTCTTTTAGCGTCTGTGACTGCATCACGTGGTAGAAGTTTACTCCTCATCACAGACAGCACGACAAATTCATAGATACTTGCAGGAAGATGGAGAGAACACAAAACGAGAAATTACAGCAGAAAACGGAATGCTATATTCCATGTAATATTAGGATGGAGTAAAAGGTCATCAGAGAAGGAAGCAGGCAAGGTTCAGAGGAAGCATTTAACAGCTTAATAGACCCATGATATTTAGAGGAAGGGACCAAGAGAATCAGATTATTAGCTCATTGGAAGACAAGAACACACACACACACACACACACACACACACAGAGTGTAAACCATGATTTTTTTGGTTGTTACGTTCTTCCCAAAGGAGGCCAAGTGTGGATCAAAAGTAGAGATTCATGATTCAATTGGAAACAAGTGTATTCTTTGATGACACTCTAATGGGCATTAGAGAGAACCAGCTTATTTTACCATAAAAAAATACATTGGCTTATGGATATTAAGGGAACACACTATTCTTTATGCATATGGCAACTGCCCATAGTCAATCTTAGATCCTAGAAGGTATTTCTCCTCAGTTACCTAAAGCTGCTTTGTTTCTGTTATTTTAACTTCACTGGCTTTTTTTTTTTTCCCTAGGCAAAAAGAAAGTGGTGTCTTGGATGCTGTGGTGATCAGTTTGTCCCTGGTCACACCTTATTTGTGGGTGAAAAAGCACAAATTCAAAGTAGCTCTAATTGGATTGCATTATTCAAATAGCTTCATGCTGGAAGGATGCCTGCATCCAAGCTGATCTGAGAAACCACGAGCTTTGAAAACACTAGCTTTGAAGAATTTAATGCCCTACTAAAATGCTGACATGTACTCTTAAATCAAGATATACTATGAATTCCTATTCCCCCTGTAAAAAATGCAACTTTGGAGGAAATCTGGTATGTATTTATTGCTCTTTAACAGTTGTGATATCCCTTCAAATGATGCTGGGAAAAGCCCGACAATGCTCTCCAGAGGTCCCCTACAGGCCAGGGTCTTTAAACTCCCCCTCTGGTCACATTCAGCAGGGAGTCCGGTATAATCACAGAATGTGGTTTATGGTTCATTTCCCCATGTTGAAATCACATTTTTCACCATGACATGATACGACAAATAAGGTATTTTGTGACTGTAATACCTAGACCCATGGTTCTAAACTGGGGGACATTCTTGACTCACTAGAGGACTGTTGGCAATATCAGGGGATCTTGCTGGGGTATGGGGGTGCTATTGGTCATTACTGGGTGGGACCAGTGCTGCTACTGACCTTCCTAGAGTGCACAGCACAGCCCTCCCCTACAATGGAGAAATATCTGGTCCCAAATGTCAATAGTACCAAGGTTGAGAAACCAAGCTGTAGAACAACAGTCATGATGGAATAATGCTGTGGGGGTTTCTGGTCTACCATCGGGACCACCCGTGATCAGTTACATATTTTGATACAATGTTGTCATAGTACATTCATAAACACGTGATGCTAAATACCATATACAAAAAAATAAAACGACTGCAGCCATTCCCTGGTGAACTTCTAGAGGCATGAACGGCAAAGCATCGCCTGGTACCTGCAGAGATTCAAAGATGGGTATGATGTGGACTCCACCCTGGATGAACTGATAATGTACTGGTGGAGGCATGCCTGGAAACAGGCGAGTTTAATGTCATGCGGAAGCTTGGGACAAAATGGAAGTCAGATAGTGTTATTAACACCTACTTGTTTGTGCATGAAGATGAATCGTGTTTAATGAGAATGATTTGACTTCTTAGACATATGTATAGATATAGATGATACAGAGCTATAAATCTAATGATAAAGATAGACATATAGATGACATAAATGCAAGTATAGATGATGTTGGTATAAATGATAAAGATAGGGATATAGATGTAGTTGATACGGATGTAGCTACGGATATTAATGACATCATATAGAAGTGCATGTGTGTAGAAATAGTAATAGTCATAATCAAATGATAATAAAATTTAGGAGATTTCCTTAGAAGACCTAAGTACTTTGTTGGAAAATTCCCGTTTCCTTGTTCTGTCTCATCTCACAGCCCTGGGTTATATATACTTGGTATAGCTTTTTAAAAAAGGATAGGACACCTGGATGGCTCAGTCAGATAGATGTCTGCCTTCAGCTCAGGTCATGATCTCAGGGTCCTGGGATCGAGCCCCAGGTCGGGCTCCCTGATTAGTGGAGAGTCCGCATCTCTCTCTTCCTCTTGCCCCTCCCCACCCTGCTCATGCTCATTCTCTCTCAAATAAGTAAATAAAATCTTTTTTAAAAAAGAAAAAGGATGATACTGTAATTAGAGGAGCTAAACAAAGCTTTTCTTTTTCTTTTGCAAGTTGGAAGGAACTTATGTGTATTGTTGCTGTAGGGGAAAGCAAGCAGGTGGACAGAAAAAAGGTGAAAAATAGGAGAATGTGGACTGATAAAATTAGGAGCTGTGAGACAAGCAGTTACGAGACAGAAGCCACAGGTGAGGACGGAAAGATGCGAAAAGAGGTGTTTCCCTCTGAGATCGTGTTGACAACTAAAAATAGAAAACTCAACAGGAAATCCATAGTTTAAGTACCTTCCATAAAAAACAAACACTAAGAAAAAATAAATGCATTAAAGATTCTGCTGAACTTGTCTGAAAGGACACAAAATAGAATTAAAGAGACAGAGAGGTAAAACCTTTTAAAAATAATGTTATGTGCAACGGATGAATCACTGAATTCTACCCTTGAAATTAATAATACACCATATGTTAACTAAATTGAATTTAAATAAAAAATTAAAAATAAATAAAATATATACAAATAAGTGACTTAATGATCCATTAAGGGGCTGGCGTTTTGAGGAAATAAAAAGCAAAGTGAGGTAAACAGTGAATCCCCTGTCTGACAGAACAAGAAAGCCTCAACATAAAAATTCATGAAACACAAAAAGGAAGCAAACAAAAATAGTTTTATTGACTACAAAACTTAAGGACTAAGGTAAGAACAGGATTTTTTTTCCCCTCCTGAAAATAAATGAAGTGGATTGATTGTCTAATTAATTAATTAACATCTCCTTCCTGGAGGCGTATGTTGTAGACTCTAGATTTGGAAATGCAATATTAGGATGGAGTTTCCTCTTCTTCTTCTCTCTCTCTCTCTCTCTCTTTTTTAAAGATTTTATTTATTTGAGAGTGGGAGAGCATGGGTGGGAGGTGGGGAGGAGCAGCGGGAGAAGCAGACTCCCCGCTGAGCAGGAGCTCAATGCGGGGCTCGGTCCCAGGACCCTGGGATCATGACCTGAGCTGAAGGCAGACGCTTCACTGACTGAGCCCCCCAGGTGCCCCAGGATGGACCTTCTTAAATGCGGACGAGCAGCCTAGTCTCTTGGGGATCCCACCCAGCACAGAGTCCAATTGTGCAGGTCCTGGGTTGGTGCCTTCATCGTGCATTGCTAACAAGCCCCTGCTGAGGTGGAGCTCCTCTTGCGGGGACCGCACCTGGAAGGCAAGGGTGCCAAAGCATCAAGTAAGAAGCAAAGAGTAGAGGAAATGAGGACAGCACAACATCCTCCAGTGTGTTAATTAGTCTTGATTGTGATGGGAAGATAGTGAAATGTTTAAAGGAGTTAAATAATCACACGCATTTGCACAGCAGCTGAATGGAGCATAGATTTGAAGACATTAACCTGTGGGCAGAGACCCCTGTAGATGCCTCTGGAATAGTCTGGTCAAAAGCAGATGAGAGCTGAGATTGGACAAGTGGGGAGTACAGACAGTTTTTGGAAATTTTTGAAGTTGGGATGAGCAGAGTGTGGGGAGGTGGCGGATGTGAGGGGAGAGGCGTATGGATGGCACTGGTGTTTCCAGATTGGGGGATTGATTGGTATATGCACAGAAAGAGGAATGTAGGTGCACTGGCAATTTGGATGAAGCGATGCTGAGTCCATTTTAGACCTGTGGAAATTCCTGAAGAAGGAGAGAAGTTCAAGGAAAATAGATGGCATCATGGTGTCGTTATAGAGAATCTGTTGGAAATGTTGAACCTCTCGGTTGACCTCAGACTGTGGAATGTTGTCTAACAAAGAAATCTAACAAATGCCCATTGCAGGGTGTAAAATCCTTGAAATGGAAACCATTCTAGGGAGAAGCTATTACATGGGTTTGAAGGAATTGTTTAGGACGTGGAACAGGAGAGAAGATATTGTCCAAACAGAGGCTGACATGGTCATGCTGAAGGGTGACTAAGATAGCTGGATATTCTTTCGTCATTATATCTTGGTCTGGGTGATGTCAGATTTCTTTTAAAGATTTATTCATTTTAGAGAGAGGGAGAGAGAGAGAGAGAGAGCATGAATGGGAAGGGCAGAGGGAGAGGAAGAGAATCTCAAGCATGCTCCGCACTGAGCGTGGGGCCCAACGCAGGGCTCCATCTACGACCACAAGATCACGACCAGAGCTGAAACCAAGAGTCGGGCACTCAAGTGACTGCACCACCCAGACACCCCAACGTCAGATTTTCTTAAGAAGTATCCAGCCACTCTGACATGAGTACAGAGATGTTGAATCTCGTGCAATGCAGGGTTGGGGTTTTGCACAAGAAGAGACAGGAGAATAATGAATTCAGTCTGCTGGTAAGAGGGTTGTTCAGATGCTCAGCCAAGGGTTTGGAAGAAAACCCCTCAAAATACTTATCACTTGGGGACCACGGGGGTGTTTCTGGGCCACCCCTAGACCAAGTATAGACAATAGCTTGAAGATATCTTGGGGTCAGTTTCAGACTGACTAAAGCACTGTAGCAAACGTTGCCGTAAAGCAAGACACGTGAATCGTTTGGTTTCCCAGTGCATATTAAGTTATGTTTCCACCATACTGTAGTCCGTTAACTTGCGATAGCACTATGTCTAAAAATACGTGTATATCGTAATTTAAAAATACGTTATTGCTAAAAAATGCTAACCGTCATCTGAGCCTTTGACCGAAGTCTTTTTGCAGGTGGAGGGTCTTGCCTGGATGTCATGGCTGCTGACCGATCAGGGTGGTGGTGTCTGAAGGTTGCGGTGGCTGCGGCAGTTTCTGAAAATGACAGTGAAGTTTGCCGCATCGATAGACTCATCCGTCGTGAACGGTTTCTCTGTAGCAAGCGATGCTCTTTGATAGCATTTTACCCACAGTAGAACTTCTTTCAAAATTGGAGTCAAGCCTCTTGAAACCCTGCTGCTGCTTTACCAACTGGGTCTCTGCTACCCACGGTGAAGGTTCGGGAAAGGTGTAAAGCACCCCTGTGGCAACATCATGAGATCTCAGGAATCCTTCTCGCTTTTCCACCTGCCACTCTGCACCCTGCTTCCCTGCTCCAATGGCCGTGGTGCCTTTCACTGAACATTTTGATCCTGCCTTTCTTGGGAGAGCTCTGGAGAGCCAATGCTACTGGTAAACAGCCCACCCGGATTGGGGGTTTAGTTTTCATCTGATTCTGTGTCTTGCAAATGGAGTTCAGTCCACCCACTTTAGCTGGTCCTTCTTGGGGTGGGATGGGGGTGGCTGTTCAAGGTGGGGGTATTACTTTATTTTTTTTAAAGATTTTATTCATTTATGGGGAGTGAGAGAGAGCACATGAGCAGGGGTGAAGGGCGGTGGGAGAGGGATAGGGAGAAGCAGACTCCTGGCTGAGCAAGGAGCCCAATGCAGGACTCGATCCCAGGACCCTGAGATCATGACTGGAGCCAAAGGCAGATGCTTGAGCGACTGAGCCACCCAGGTGCCACAAAGTGGGAGGTATTTCTAAGAATGTCAGAAATGAGGTTGGTAGTGTTGAAAGAGAAAGAAAAATGTAACCTTAAACAATTTTTCAAAACAAACAAAACCACATGATGAAAATTATCAGCATCAGTTGAAGCATGTAGAAGTCATATTCTCTGGGTTCAAATGCTAGGACCATAAATTATGGGATATGAGTCTCTGAGTGAATTACTTAAATGCTTTGCACCTGTTTTTCTTTGTGCATAAAATGGAAAGAATTATAATATCTACATTCTTTGATGGTTAGGATTCGATGTAATGTGTTCTTCAAATGATCGACTATTAAACTTTTTGTTAGGGGTTACAGTAACTGGTGTTATAATAATAGTAATAATAAATTATACAATATAAATGCTTATAATTAGAATAATAATTATAAAGACCTACCAACTCCCCCAACAGACCCCATGGGGCTGGAATTTTACAAAATCACTGCTTTTAGGGCTAAGATTAAGGTACCATGTGTGATACTTAGGGCATTTTCAACTTGGAAGGGTCTTCTTATGACCCTTCAATCAGAGCTGTGCCTTTGCAAAGAACTATGAAGAATTGCCTTTCATTCATCCGAAAATGTCTAAACACAAGAAGTAATACGGTTGACCCTGAACAATGGGAGAATTAGGGATGCCAACTCCCCACACAGTTGAAAATACGCATGTAACTTTTGACTCCCCCACCCAAACTTAACTATTCATAGCCTACTGTTGACCGGTAGCGTTAAAGATAGCATACACAATTCATTCACACATACTCTGTCTGTTTTATGTTTTACGTACTGAATTCTTACAATAAAGTCAGCTAGAGAAAAAAACAGTCATTAAGAAAATCATAAGGAAGAGAAAATGCATTTACAGGACTGTACTGCACTTAGAGAAAAAAACCCCTGTGTATGAGCGGACCTGTGCCATTTAAGCCCGTGTCGTTCAGGGGTCAGGTGTATATTGTAGATGGAAGTGCGGTGTTTTAAAAGGGCTGGCAGAATTAAATTCGGAGAGTAACTGAGTTCTCATAGCAGGAAAGCACATTTTTTTGTTTGGAAAGTGCATTTTTTAAAAGTACCAAGGAGACTGTGAAGTGGATCTCTCCTGCTCCCCAGCTGTTAATCTGTGTGGAGCCCATGACACCTGCTGCCAGTGTGGGGTTCTCTAGCTCATGCCGGTCCCTTTTTTAAAAAGTTAAATAACCTTTTATCATAAAATCAATGCATATGTATTATGGAAATGTAAAATTTTTAAAAAATATAGAATAGAAAAATATGGAAATAAAAACATCATTTTCATACCACCCAGTGATTACCACTAATAATTACACTGTAATATGTACCCCTCCAGGTATTTTCATTACATAAAGCATCTCTTTACCAAAAAGGGATTATTCTTCCCATGCTGCTTTATGATCTCTTTTTTCTAATTCAATAATATCCACCTTTCCATTTATAGTAAGTTCACTCCTTGTATTATTGGGGACATACTCAAATTCCCCCAAGTGATCCCCACAGTTTCTACAGTTTATCAGAATCCCAAACAGGATCCCAAATGATATCCATTTATCCAATCATTATGTGCATAAAATTGTATAATATGGTGCATCTCTGCCCTCCCTTTTTTTTTTTTTTGCCATCATCGCATTAAAACCTGAGGTCAGTTTTCCTACAGAACATGCCAGATGTATCTGGCAATTTCTTTGTGCTGCTGTCTGGTTTGGCTGTTTACATTTAAATTTCTATTCCCTCCTTTAGCAATGGCAAAAGTTAAATGTCTAAAGGGTTTCATTTCAAAGAACCGACATTTTTGCATAGCATGTGAGGAAGTGGGAGACACAGGACCCTCACCTTCGGAAAACCCACGTGAGGCTTTTTCTTGGTGGCACCGTCTGACTATTCAAGGTCTCCATATCGCCCTCGGATCATGTGAAGATTTATTGGCTGCAAATGTAATGAAGACCAATGCCTCCTGCCTATTGACCCTTCAATTTCTCCTTTTATTTAATTACTGAAATTTATTTATCCATCAATTTGCCTTTCATTGGCTTCTGTAATTATAAGGAGCCTTGATGTGCAAATGGGGTGGTGTTTGTATCACATTAGCTGTCTACGAAAGGACACACAGATACAAACATTAAGTTTTCTCCACAATCCATATCAGTTTGATTCTTCAGCTTTATCCTCCACTAAGGTCTGTGCAAGGCAGAACAAGGAGGGAAAAAAAAACCCTGAATTCCAACATTAGAGATTACATTTCAGATTTGAAAAAAAGCATCTGTAGTTTTACATTATTTCATTAAGAAATTACATGAATTTCATTAGGAAATTAATGTTTGCAGCCATTGTAAATACAGTTTATCTTTTTTTCCCCTCAAAGAATGCCCTACCTCATAATTTAATAAAATTTTATTGAGTTGCATTCATGTATCATGAAACACATACTTTTAAACTGTATGTTTTAACGGCTTTTGGCAGATCCACCGTTAAGCATCTAACCTCGCTGTCAAGTTGAGTATTTTGATCACAGACTATTTGTAGCGATTTCAGAATATTTTTACCACCCCTCAAAGAAACCCTCTCCCCATTGGTAGTCACTCCCATAATGTTCTCAATGGTAAGCCATATGGAAGCATGGATTAGCACGTCTTTCATGTTTCTTGTTGAATAATATCCATCGTAGGGATAGACCACTTCTCCTTTATCTGTTCATCCAATGATGAATATTTGGGTGGTTTACTCCTTTGGTCTCTTACGAATAATGCTGGAATGCATCTTGGTGTGCAAGTTTTTGAGTGGACCTCCTTTCTGTTGGGAGCATATCTACGAGTGAAGTTCGTGGGTCATACGGTGACTCTAACTTTCGAGAAACACCCACACTATCTTCCAAAGTAGCTGACACATCGGACATTCCACCAGCAACGTCTGAGCCTTCTGATTTTTCCACATTCTCCGCAATGCTTGTTATCGATGGTCTTGTGTTATTGTTTCTATTTTAGCTGCCTAGCACAAATTCAGCCTGCGATTGTTCAGGTTTTAACAGCTGAATTGGAGACTTGACTTCCCACCACATAAAAATGGTTTGATTGATGGAAGAAGGCAGGACCAGGGGTTTTCCTGAAATGTATTTCTTTCCGTACTTTTAAAAAGGCTGCTTTATACACATACAAGCATTTTCAGAAATGACCATCCTACGTTTTCAGCTAGACTTGTAACTTGTAATGTGAAGGGTGTACTGATTCCCAGTAATGAAATCAGCCCTAGCAATGACTGCCCTTTTGTGGCTGAGAGCATCCCTGCAGCGGGATGTCAGTATTCCCATCCTTGCGAGTTCCTCCCACTTGGAAGATTCTCACAGGGAGTTCACTAATGTCCCAAACACCTGCTGGAGTTTCCCCTTCACAATGGCCAGCCCTGCACTGTGCCCATGAGTGTGACCAGTTGTGATCATGGCATCTTCTCTCAGGAAGGCGATCCCATCCCAATGACCAGGAAAACCTGCCTTGTGCACCTCGTTTCTGTTGCTTTGTTACCTTTGCCTTTTCAGACGTGGGACACATATGTTTTCCCTCCCAATTGGTCTAGGCACCATGAGAAGGCTGCTGAGAAACCCTGGAGCAAATGAGCCCTGGGTTGGATTGAAGGGGGCTTCAGGTGTAACACTCAGAACACTGAATGGAGACCAGTCGCTCATACAAGTGGTGCATATGATGGGATCCTTTCAACCTTTGGTGTCTCATAACTGTAGACCAATGCATGTGTGAGAGAACTAGAGCATTCCTCATGGGAGCAAACAGCCGTGCGTCTGCTCTGTGCAGGAGTTCTCTCTCCATCCAGCACCATTACACAGACTTTTCTGGAGCCTGCTCTGGGCCAGGCGTGCAACGGTACACTGGGGGATGAGTAAGAATAAAATGGTCTTTGTGCTCAAACTGCTATGGCCTGTGGAGAGGCAGACCCAGGATCTGACCATTTCACTGAAGGTGAGATGCACCGTTATGTTTTCAGACCCAGGACCATCCTGCAATCCAACAGGCTCACATGTAATCAGACCCAGAGAGAAATTCTGTCTCCTCCTGGAAGACAGGCCAGGTGGGAGCACCTGTTACTTCTAGGAGGAGTCATGTGGGGGAGGAATCAGAGGAGGGGAGGTGTCTGAAGAGGAGGGGCAAGGACTGGGAGCAAAAAGCACTCACCAGGCGACAGCATACTGAGTTGGTCTGAGCCCAACGGAGACCCAGCCTTTATACCTGCCCGGCAGACAGAGAATCGTGAATGCTCCTCTCTGCAGAAAGCCCTTTGCAGCCTGCGCTTTAAGACCAATGAATAGCCAGTTTCGAATCCTTGGGGTTGATCTGGGTCACGGGGTTGTTGTCTCCTGCAGACAGCTACCTCTTAGCTCCCTGCAAGTGATTCTCCTGGACACTTGAAGCATCGGTGTGTATCTCATGAATGATAAATCAGGGGGATAATTGCCCTTTCTTCATGACTCTGTTGGGCCATATGTTGCTGGCAAGCTCTCTTGGTGCAAGCATCATCACAGTACAGGCTGCATTCTGGGGGGTGGCATTCCCAGTGTCCACATCCCCATCAGCCCCACTTAATCAGTGTGGGAACAGAGAGCCTGTTCTTCTCAGCGTGAGATATGGTACATGTCCGAGTCGTCTTATTTCTCCTATATTTATGGAGTTCCTGTCAACAGAGCCTGCCTTCTGATGGACAGCCCGGAGAATTGGAGCTGTGTTCCTGTCCGGGCATGGTCAATCATTCCCCACCAAGGGTCCCCAGGTCCCGACACTGTGTCAGTCAATTTTTCCAATCCATCATTGTGAACAAAAAACTCACGTTTTGGCTATGAGGGGAAAGGACCAATGAAGGGGACGGCATGGTTCCTGCTTTTCGGAAATTTAATTTTATTAGGTGCGTTGTCTACCATTATAGAGAGTTGGTGCCTGGAACAGACGAGTGAAGAGGTGCTGGAAATAGCCTCGAGAAATGCTCTTAGAGGTCAAAGGACTCAATTTTCTCATCCGTAAAATGGGATTAGATGAGATTATGTAGGTAAACAAGCTCTTTGTGATTTTAAAATGATATGAAATTTTAATGCGCAGTGACTGCCTGGTCTAGTTCTTCTCATCCTGTCCACTGCATAGTGCGGAACAAGCATGTTGTGGCTGTAGAATGCAAATTTGTTTGCTGAGTAATGTGTCATAAGGAGAGATAGATGGATAGATAGATAAATTGATTGATAGATACGATGGATGGGTGGATGGATAAATGATAAATGATTGATAGATAGTGGATGGATGGATAAATGGATATGATGGATGGATGGATGGATAGATAGAAGATAGATAGATAGAATGGATGGCGGATGGATGAATAGATAGGTAGATAGATATGGTTGACGGATAGATTGATAGATGAGTGGATGGATGGATAAATGGATATGATGGATGGATGGATAGATAGAAGATAGATAGATAGAATGGATGGCGGATGGATGAATAGATAGGTAGATAGATATGGTGGACGGATAGATTGATAGGTGATAGATAAGATGGAAAGATGAATGGATAGATACATGATAACTAGGTGATAGATATTGATAGTGGATGAATGGATAGATTGATATGATGGATGGATAGATAATGATGGATGGATAGATCGATACATATGATGGATAGATTGATGGATCTATAGATGATAGACGATAGATGGAGAAAGAGTTAGGATTATTTCTCTACTACTAACCTCTCGAAAATGTTAAGAACCTAGCTCAGAGGATGGCATAAAGAATTATGTGAAATTAAGTACAACATGACCCAAACTTCAATATGGGGAAAAGTCCCACCAACAGAGCCCCACCTGGGATGTTATAGGAAATTAATAGACAAACTGCCTTGATTTCCATTCAACCTATACTGAAATTAGTAGGACTTAATAAATTTCAGTGACGTTTAAAGTTTTATAAGCGTTGTGCATAATTCAACACACAGCCGTTATAAAAAACAGAATGCATAAGATTTTATTTCTTTCAGACTCACAGAGTTTATCCCACACTGAGATTTATAATGCTTGCCTCTGAAATATCGTCTGGCCAATGACAGCTTGGTGCCGTTTTTCAAAACGCATATATAGATTTGTTCTATTAAAGGAGTATATTCTGATTCTTAGGAGCGGACTCAGGACCTGCCAGCTCCAAATTTCTGTTTGGCTTCCCTTTTTAGGGAAAGATTTAAGGTCAAAACAAAGATCTTTGGAGAATTTCCCAGGGTCTTACCAAACACGATTATCCTAATAGATAACACCCCAAAAAACTTCCTTTGATCTTAGCATTTTTTAAAGGAGAGGATGTTCACCAATCAAATTTAAATTTAAAAAATTTAAGAATCTGGCCCTCTATAATTTAAATAAATCACTGTCAGGCTCATGTAGTTTAGCAATTTAATGGGCTGGAAAAAATCAATTTAAATGTTTAAAGTTTAGAGGGTTTTTTTAAAGTATAATTCACGTACCCTAAAATTCCTTCGTTTAAAGTAACCAATACTGTGGCTTCTCATACCTGCAGGGAGCTGTGCAAGCATCACCATATTTTCATCATCCCATAGAAACCTCGTATGTGCTACATGGCACCCCTCATTCTTTCTGCTAATCTGCTTCCCGTCCCCATGGCTCTCAGCCATGGTCATGGCCGTGAGTGATCAAAACAGTGGAATCCAAAGGAGCCGTAAAGATGATGGGTTTACTCAGTTCAGTGTCTTGAGTTTTTGGAGATGTTTTTACTATAACAGGTCCCCATGATCACCAATTCATGTCCCCCTTTATCCCAACATTCATCCAATGCAGGAGTCCCCTTTTCCGATCCTAATGAAGGCTTACAAGCAATTAGACTAGTTTGTCCAAAGACGTTCTCATTCTTCTCTTTGTGTAAACTCAAGAGTTGCAGAGCTTTGACTGGGGACGGCTGTCAGCTGTGCGTCGGCTGGAGGGCTTCATTCACAACCCCCAAAATCCCATCTGTCCATGGCGGAACCCTGGCATCCTGACCCGGTGTGAGATGGGGGCTGTGAAGGCCACCCTGCAGACAGAAATATAACCAGATTCTTGAAAGGCCAGATACCGATATGGATGTGAAATTGTCCAATCGCACTAAGTTACCTTGCTCAGAATGCATTATTTCGTCAAAAGCACCCACCGTCTTTGTCACGCAGTTGTGTGAATCTATGGGACATGTGATGGTGACGTCATGCTTCTACAGATCAAGACTTCTGGGGATCTGGTAACCATGTAAGGTGTGGGCTATAGACACTTTTCTGTAAATAGGACATGCGGTGCTAAAGATCAGACACTAATATAGACCTAACACTGTCCAGTTGCACAGTTTTAGTCTGATTAGGGTGCTGTGACAGAATGCCGTAGACTTACATGCCCCATATGGTATGGGGCTTATAAACAACAGATGTTTATTTCTCACAGTTTCAGAGGCTAGACGTCCAAGATCGAGGCACCGGCAGGTTTTCCTGGTTCATGAATGGCTGTCTTCTAGCTGGGTCCTCACATGGAGGAAGGTTTGAGGATGCTCTGTGGGGTCCCTTTTATTAGGGCACTCATCCGCTTCATGAGGCTCCACCCTCAGGACTGTATCACCTCCCAGAGCCCCACCCTCTAAATCCATCTCCTTGGGGGTTAGAATTTCAACATACGAAATTTGGAGGGACACAAACACTCAGTCCATAGGATGCTCTAAGCTACTCGCTCAGAATTACTACTTTTTTTAAATTCCTCGGGATTTTATTACCCTATTGGGTGAAGCCATCAGGCATCAATCACGGCAGTGTCATTCTCCCCCTTAAGCCCTCAAATGCATGTTTGAATGTTTAAGAAGAGTGGTCGCAGCACGAACCCCCTGATTTGTCTTGTGAGGAGACCACACTGAAAATGTGGAATACAGACGCTGATTGAATCCTAATAAATGCTCGTATTAATGCGTCCACACTGAGATTTCAAAGACATTCAGTAACATTTTGGGGAAAGAATAGAGACCTAGTAGACTGACTGTCTATTATTACCAGGTATTAATGAAAAAGAGAGGCTATTTTCAACAACAAAAAACCAAATGGCTGATTGAAGAACATTCTTGTAAAGAGAATTCCATCAGCATTTCTGTGCATTTTATCAAACGCGGCCAGGCCCTGGTGTGGGTCTTTGGAAGCCATCGGTGAAAAACCAAAAAACAACAAACAACAAAAAACAAGAACTCCCTGGGCATTAATAACAATAAATTCTTAATATTAATAAAGCAATAAATTCTTATTTGCATTCATAATAAATTTCTTATAAATAGAATTAAGAAATACTTTATTATTTGTTAAATAAATTAATAAAATATTGATGTATTGGTCATTTAGTATTAATACTTTAAATACATTATTATTTATGATTAATAAAATATGAATACTCTGATCATTTAACATTAATAATCCAGGTTCTAGCCAACTAGAAAAATTACATGTGGAGATGCCTGGGTGGCTCAGTCGGTTAAGCGTCAGTCTTCAGCTCAGGTTATGATCCCAGGGTCCTGGGATCGAGTCCTGCATCCGGCTCCCTGCTCAGTGGGGAGCCTGCTTCTCCCTCTGCCTGCCCCTCCCGCTGCTGGTGCTCTCTCTCTGACAAATAAATAAATAAAATCTAAAAAAAAAAATTACACGTGGAATTCTGTGGTATGCTTACTTATCTTACTAGAATAAAAGCATCCCCATGACTTACCCAAATGTGTCTCTGCACTAGCAAAACATCTCGTCTCTTATCTTGTCCGATACCATGCAAAATAGCTAAGATACTTGTCTTAGAACCAAAAGAGTTCATTGATCCATCTGGCAGTTTTTCCCTTGTAGGTGTTTTTTTTTTTTTTTTTAATTATATAACACAGTGCCTGAGTTTCTAAAGCAAAGTGTTTTATTTTCCTTCCTAAATAGCTGGTTTTGGGGGAAGTCAATAGGAACATGTAGGGTGGTAGAAACCTTGCCAAGCTAGCTTCTGGAACAAATCAGACCCAAAAGCATCACCTTGCCCCTACATAAACAGGGATTCCAACAAAACTTTTTGAGGAGTGATGCATAAAAAACAAACAAAAAAACCCAACAACTCAGTTGATATTTTAATTATGTCTTCTTGTTTTGAACGTAGGATCCACCATTGGAATCAGAATGGTGCCTCCGTAAGGAAAAGGTATGCCAATCTTTCAAAATCGATGGCTTCCCCCAGCACTGAAGAGTTAGTTCACACGGACAGGTGCTCCGTCCTTGGATTCTTTTTAAAAATTGTATTTTAATCCCATTAGAGTGAGTATACAGTGTTGTAATAGTTTCAGGGGTACAATTTAATGGTTCAACACTTTGTACAGCACCCATGCTCATCACAACAGGTGCCCTCCTTCATCCCTGTCCCATTTCCCAACATGCCCCCTGCCCACCTCCCCTCTGGGGACCGTCCGTGTGTTCTGTAGGGTTAAGAGTCCTCTGTTTCTCCGTTTCTCTCTTTTTTCCCTTTGTTCATTTCTTTTGTTTCTTAAGAAACATTTGCGAGTTCTTTTGATGAGATTAGCAGTGAGGACGCCAGAAAGCAATCCCATTAATGGCCTGTCTGCATCCCAGAGATCTCTGGTGAATTTGGGTGAAAGCTGTGGCAACAAAGAGTTAGGGTTCTTTGAATACAATGGCTTGTCCTTCATAACAGTTTCGCCTCCTGTTTTTATGTCCCAATAATGGAGTATTTTAGATGCTTTCCAGACATTAGCTGTGCAAATGTACGAGAAAAATAAGGGTAAACTTGAAATACAATGTTGCTGGTGTTCTTCCGGTATTTAAGAAAGAGTCACTAACAGAAGGTTTGAAATTTCTAAATCAGGTCTATCGAAACCTAATTCAGAAAATAAGCTGTTCATAGATAATTCACTTCATAAGTTTTCAAGAAGACCAAAAAGCACACAGAAAACACAAGAAAGAGACTCTCTCGTAGAAATCACTCGACTATATCATGTGTGGTAATGTATTTTCTGCTCCTGGAAAAGATTGATTATGGCAGGTGTTGCCAACGAGCTGAGTGAGATAATCTAAGAATAATATGTGATACATTTGAATATGAATAATAGATTACCCGGAGAATGCGCACCCTTGTGTTGGGAGCCGTATTTCTTCGCGATGTAAAATTTTACTGTTTTCCGCACAGTGTGCGGCTCGCGTTAAGACAAGCAGCGAGGAGTGTGATGAAGTCTTGATACACGTGTGCTCACGGTTATGCAAATCCCATGCGCTTTTCTTCCCCTCCGTCTTGCGTTCATTGGGTTGCCCTACGCGGGCAGCGCTAATATTCTCGCAATTGGCAAAAAGGGAACTAAAAATGAATACAATCTAAGACAGAGTCACAAGTGAATAAACACAGTCATTAAATTGGACAATAGCTTAAAAAAGGAAGGAAATCCCCCTAAGGAGATAAGGCACTCGAGAGAGACAGTATTTGAAGACTTCATTCTTTTCAACCGGGCAACCTTACGGATGTTCCAAACCGAAAAGTTATGACCACAGCAAAGTTGGAAAGCACTTCACTTACAAGGACTAGAAACTTTTTTGTTGTGGTGGTTGGTTTTGGCTTAAATTTTCCCCCATGTTCATCCTCTATTTTTTTTTCCTGATTTAATACAGAGACTTTTTTTTTTCCTTTGGAAGAATTTAAGGATGGGGCATGCAGACGTCGTAGCTTCTGGATTATAGATTTGTATTCTTTAAATCTTATCTAAGAGCATGGTTGATAATACATGTCGTCTGTGCCAATTTTTTTTTCTTTTTTGCCTTTTTCTTTTCTGTTTTGTCTTCCCAGGTCCTGCTGGTTGCCGGCGATCCGTGCCGCTCCTGGGCTGCCTCCCAAAGGCGTCCAGTCTCTGTCTAGTGTGACACAGCCTTCTCCACCGTCTTTGTGTCTCACTGCTCCGCTTCTCTTACAAGGACACCTGCCCCTGCATTTCCGGAACACCCCGATCCAGTACGACCTAATCCTCACGTGATTACCTCCGAAAACACTCTGCTTCACAAATAAGGTCACATTCACTAGTAGCTTTTTTGGCAACATCTACGATGGGATGAGACGCCGTAATTCATGGGTCTCCAGAGAGGGTCACAGGCACAATAAATGTTGAAAGAGATAGATGTCGTGCTCATTTGAGCAGAGCCCCCAGAACTGCCCTGCGACCCTTTATAAGTTTGCCCGCAATTGGGACAATCCCTGTGGGTCCCAGACGTACCCATTGGTGAGGAGACTTTGATTCTAAGCCCAGATTTCAAGCCTTTCCTTGATGGCTGCCTGATGGAGAAAAAGGTCCTGATCCAAACCTGGTTTTCTTCGTCTACCGGAGTGGGGAGGGGAGTGGTGCCAGCAGCCCCTGTTCCAAGAGGTTCTTGTCACTATCAAATGAGTCCATGTAGAATGGAGTTGTTCCAAAGCCTCACTCGTGTTCTATGTAAGGCTCCAGAGACCCCTCATAACCAGTATGGGGTCAGTGCTTACTGCTTACTAGTTCACGATGGGAACAAGGCTTTCTCAAGGGTCTAGGTTTGGGGAGATATTTCTGGGGTCACCCACTGGGGGACGTGCCCAGGCTTAGCTCTGGAGAGTCCTACATCAGGGGAACTGCCTCAGTCCTAGGTTAACGGGGATAATTGGTCCCCGTAGAGTATGACATAGTCTATCCCTTGTCAGAGACATAAACACACAGTGGGCGATGTCTGATGCTGTCCATTACCTTGGGCAGGACAACAGAGCCATGATCAAAATCTTATGACCGGCCTCCATGTATTGTACCGTCTTGCTCAGGAAGGCGCTCATCCCTTATTTGTCAGGGCATAACTATATAGTGTAGTCCTGACCTGCCTATCTACTACCTATCTACGCACTCATCTAAACACCTACCTATTTATCTATCCATCCATCACCTATTAATCATCTATTTATATCTATCATCTATCATCTATGCACCCATCCATCATCTACCCATCCATCAATCTATCATATCTATCTATCTATCTATCCATTACCTATCAGTCATCTATTCTTATCTATCATCTATTACCTATTTGTCTATTATCTATCCATCCATCCATCCATCCATCCATCATATCTATCTTTCCATCCATCCATCCATCCATCATATCTATCTTTCCATCCATCCATCCATCCATCCATCCATCATATCTATCTTTCCATCCATCCATCCATCCATCCATCCATCCATCATATCTATCTTTCCATCCATCCATCCATCCATCCATCTATCCACCCATCCATCTATCCATTCATCATATCTATCTCTCTCTCTCTATCTCACTGTCTATCTTTTGATCCATCCATCCATCCATCCATCCATCCATCCATCCATCCATCTGTCCATCTATATCTATTATCTATCTATCTATCTATCTATCTATCTATCTATCTATCTATCTATCATCTATTATTTATCCATCCATCCACCTATTATCTATCTATCATCTATCTATCTATCATCTATTACCTATCTATCATCTATATTATATGTATCTATGTACTTACCTATCTCCTTACCTACGTATTCATGGGAAACCTGAATCCTAAGAAGAGAATAAGTTTTAAAAGTAAGGCCCTCCAATAAATGAATAAATAAATAAATAAATAAATAAATAAATAAATAAAGTAATAAAATACAATAAAAAAAAGCACAGCCCCCATCTCTGCTATTTTGCTCAGGGTCCACCTTGTTAACTTTTGTTTCCCATTACCAACCCTCTGGCGACATCAAATTCTCTCACCCGTATTGCCCATGGAGGGCATGACTGGCTTGGGCAGGTTGGCCGCAGTGCACTGTGGCTACTCTCTCTGGCCTGCACTCCCACCGCTCAGCACCCTGAGTCCTCAGGTCTGCTCACTGGTGTCTGCCCTTTGGGTTCAGTGGTGTCCACCCCATCTGTCAACATCGTAGGGCTCAGATAACAAACACCTCGATCACTTCTTACATACCTTTTCTAAAATCCATACAGGCTTTGACACTATGATTTCCCTTAAAAACTTCAGTATGTGATTTAAATATACCAGCAATTTAAGGAAAGAGGTAACACACAGCCCTGCATTGTGAAATCTGACCCTGTTGAGTCAGAGATGCTCCCCACCGCTGAGGTGTACTGTGAACACCAGAGGAACGGAGCAGTGCAGGTGGGACAGGATGAGGTCCAGGACCTCCGACATGACTCCCCAGGTCACAGCTCCTTGTGGTGCCTAACTCTGGCCCAGGCAATGGAGGAGCTTTCTAACAAAGATGCATGGGACTTTACCTTCCCAGAAGTAACATCTGGGGTCATGAACACATCTCTATTTTATCCTCAACTGCAAAGCTCAGGGGACATTGTCTGGGGACCTGCATGGTGCTGGGTTCCCTTACGGTCAAGCAATCCGAACAGCCAGCTGGATCGTACGAGACCAGTCCACAGGCAAGGACGTCTTGCTGGCTTGTGGTTTGCCTGCCCAGGTCTGCCAGTAGGAGGATTAAGTACAGTGACGGGGCATCTCCTGCCTTCTTCTCCCTGGAGATCTCTCACCTCCTCACAAATGGGGGCAAATGATGAAACACCTGCAGCTTTAACCACTGACTTCCCAAGGAAGATGTCCAAGGAAGAGTTTCAATGATACTTGGACACACAGCCATGAACCCAGCACCCACACTCATTCTCAACTCAGTCAGCTTTAAATCTTCCCCATCTGGGGACACCTGGGTGTCTCAGTCGGTGAAGCGTCTGCCTTCAGCTCACGTCATGATCTCAGGGTCCTAGGACTGAGCTCTGTGTCAGGTTCCCTGCTCAGCGGGGAGTCTACTTCTGCCCCTCCCCCCCAACTCATGCTCACTCAGACTCCTCTCAAATAAATAAATAAAATCTTTAAAATAAATAAATAAATCTTCCATGTCAGTAAAGGTATAGAGAGAAAAGATTAGTCCATTGTAATGTTACTGAACACTCATGCTTTATATCTAGGATGTAATCGTTCAATGTTCATTGATGAAACAACTACAAAAAACAGCTAATCCTTCCTAAAAGATGAGGTCTAAAGCTATCATGGAAAGGAAGTCGACTTCTTCGTCTTATGAAAGCTTTAGCAGCCGATTCTGATAAACAATAAATAATAAAGCACCAGCCCTGGAAGATTTCATTATTGATTATAAATGAGAACGGATGTGTGGTTTGTCAGCGAAAATAGTACGAAAGTGAGCCGTATGCTGTTTTATGTTTAAAGCAGTCATGAAAGGTGTGCTTCTTCATTTGTTTTTTTCTAGGCTTTCATGACTTCTGCGACCGACCTCTTTGATGTTTTATGGGTTGTTTGATATTTGCAATTGCTGGATGTTCACAGGGAAAAGCAGAAGGTGATTCTCCTCTGCATGTTTACCTGAGCCCCTCTGCATCCACTCAAAGTTGATGTGTGAATGCACATTAAACGTGAAATTGTGTGTGTGTGTGTGTGTGTGTGTGTATAGGCATATATATATAATTTATATATATACATTTATATTTATAATTTTTATATAAATGTATTATGAGGAATTGGTTCTATTATAAGGAATTAGCTCACATGATTATGGAGGCTGGCATGGTGAGCCAGCAGTCTGGAGACCCAAGAGGAGCTGACGGTGCATGTGAACTCCGAAGGCAGTAAGCTGCACAATTCCCCCCTTGCTCGGAGGGGCGGGTCCTTTGGGGCTAGCCAGGCCTTCAACTGATTAGGTGAGGCCCACCACTTTGTGCCTTGCTGCGGGCTTTCTGCAATGTTCATTGATATAAATGCCAATCTCATTCAGAACCTAGCCCTCCAAGTTGCCACATAAAATTAGCTATCTCAGCACTCTGTGATTCCTTGTATTTTCTCAATTCGCATGTACCCTTCATTATTGGGTTTGGGGTGGGGGGGAGCATGGGGCTGAGGTGGTGGCCACTAGCCTCTTCCTGACCACTGTGAACGGGCATAGAGGAACCCGTTTAGGTAAAGTGGGCTTTTCTGGTTCCAGAGCTTGTTAAAGATCCTGGAGAGACCGTGTTATATTTTAAGCTACTGAGAACCTTGAGAAAACAGGAATTCTCTGCCCAGTACATGCCAATTATAAAACCCACATCTCCTTTCCCCCACTTTCCCAGTTAATGACATCCGAGCAGAATGGTTCAATTTTCCACGTACGCTGACACACACAAACCCATCTACGAGAGGACAGTAGAAGGCTTTTCTCTAGGCTTTCTAGATGGGTTCGGTTTTGATAGATACAACTTGCTCAGCAAAGTCACCAACACGGGGAGTGACAAGATGCTTCAAAAGGTTTTCCCAGTTGCCTGCAGCAGGGGAGGGATCCGTGCTGGGACGGGATGCCGCACCTGGGCTAAGATGCCACGTTGGGCTACAGGTGTGGTGGTCTCTGTTCATTCACCCCTTCATCATTGGCGCGGTCACTTTCAAAGTCTCCGGAACTCCTGGTCACATCTCATCTGGACCAGATTCACATATTTGCATTGTCCTCCTGGCCCCAAAAGGGCATCAGAATGTGGGATTTTGAACTGAAACCTCCCTAAATCATAATCGCCTAGTTTATAAGGACCCGACGGGTACCCACTTTGGCGGGGCATAACCTCCGTATGCAAGCCGTACAATGAAGAGATCCCCGATTAATGTTGCTTAATCTCTCGCCAACCAGAAGAGGGGGGAGAAAAAGGCAATAAAAACTGATGACTTGTTTTGTTTCTTAAGACCTTAAGCCTGGAAATAGGAGGCCAGCCATGGTACACAAGCCTTGAATGAATCCAGAGAAGGATTTTTCATCTAAATGGCCAGGGTTCTCTTTGCTTGGCCTTCTGATCTTAGTAAACTGCCATTACCCTCTCCAATGAATAACGTTTCGGGATTATGAGTGTTTTATTTTGATGGTCTCTTCCCTTGGAGGAGAAGGGTGGGTGCCAGGGAGCGTCTATTTAATGCTGGAACTCACTACGCCTGGATTTAGCTTCAAGCTTTTGATGCATTTTGTTTTTAATTGTGTTTAGCATTTCACGGCAAGAAACAAAGCCCGCTGATAATAAAATTCATCTACCATTGCATTTGAGAGTGAGGTGCTCCAAAAATCAATTTCAGTTGGCTAAAGCATCATCAGTTGCATTAAATAGATCACTAACTATAGATTAGCTTCTCCTCCTCGCGGTCTTGTCCCAGGACGTTGTTTGGAAATGCAAATTCAGACCTTTAAGACTGTGGTCTGGACTGAATGAGTATTTCCAATGTGAAATATTCAAAATATGGCATTTTGAGAAACAGCGCCGAATCACCGAGGGGGTCGAAGGAGAGGTCATGACTAGGAAAGACCAAGGCATCTCAAACTTCCCTCCCCAATATCTGGCAAATGGTTTTAATGTTTCCCACCCTGTTCTCCGCCAGAATAAATAATTTCGTACCTTTGGAGATGAGTGTGTCCTCCTTGCTAAGCCGCAGGACAACAGGCAAATTATTAACCTCTACACCTCATTTCCTTTATCTATAAACAAGATTGCGGTATATCTGTCAGGAGATGAAAATAAGGGGGTGCGGGCAAAAAGCGTGGGCATTTCCGGTACAGAGAGAGAGGTCCTTCAAAAACACTGGCCGCCGTGAATATCTCTCTTCGGTGCTACAGTGTTCTGGGCAGAGGTGGGATGAAATCAGCTCTCCCAGCGGCCAAATACCTCGATGGTTGAGGCTTTGGTGTCCTAGGTGAACAGCACAGGTAAAGGGCATGGGGTTAAGACACCTATCAAGTGGGATCCACCATCCATTACCGGTGGGTAGAACATAAGCACCATGATCGGTGGAAACTAAATGTGACTCTGGTGGGATTTCCTCCGCACATACTCCCTTGGAGGGAATGGCAAGACTTCAAGGTTATGCCAAAGGGGTGCCCAACTCCAATGCCGACGGGCATTGGCTGGTCTCTTTCTTCATTCCCCCGTTGGAAAGTAAGGATTGAATGTAGGAGCGCCATGTTGTAATTAGGAAGGCTGAATGCCAATCCCTAGCTCTCACGCCCCTTATCTCCACAGGCTACGACAGAGATCTCCAAGATTCTTCATCAGAAGGTGAGGATCCAAGATTTGCTCCCACCATGCCTCCTTGGGTTACTGTGAATATACGGGGGGCAACTGCATGTCAGATGCTTATATAAACTGTCAAGAGCCATGAAATGTCAGGGTCCTGCATTTGCTCCAAAATGTTTCCTCCTTGCTGACGTGGTGTAGATTTCTTGACCAGAGATCCCTCCTTTTTGACCCTTCTCCTGCACTTTCTAGCTGGACAATTAGCAAGTCCCAGACCTGGCTGAACTTCCTTGTCCTCACTGTGACCGGAGGGTGCTGGAGAAAAACAGTCCACATAGCAAACGATCTGACTTTAAACCATGACAGCTACCCTCATGGTAAATTGTGGTCCGTCCCCCAGAGCTATGTTCTCCTGGGTAATTCACTCTGGCCATCCCGGGTGAGACTACTTTGCATTTTCTCCTTTCTGATCAAACTCCAATACAGGTGAGCTCTTCACACTTGGGCAGTGGTCCTGCTTTTATTTTATTGTTTTCATTTGTCTGAGAAACAGAAGCATATTCAAGGGAATGAACCCACCTTACTCTATGCAGGTACTCCTCTGTTGCAGAAAGTGTTACTGTGGGACACCTGGTTTACCTACTCAGTTCTTACTGATCTCTGTAGCCGCCACAATGACCCTTGATCAAGCTTGGAGAGCAAAATTAGCAGAACGTGTGCCTAGTTCCTGGGTCGTGATGTTGTCATCCTATGTGACCAAAGCAGTGGGTTAAGATGAACCAGACCAACGACATCGTTTGATGGAAACGTGAAGATTTACGATGTGCGCCCAGGGCTGAGTCTGGGCTCAGTGCCCAGAAGGAGGTGGGTGGGTTGGTCAACAGTGTATCCACAGGTGAACAGCCCCCTTGTAAAACCCTAGAGCCCTGGGCTCATGCTGGGTCCTTGTTGAGCTGATTGTGCCGGAGTTCAGAGCTAGAGGGGCAAGTATGTCTACAGAGGATGAGAGGAAGGGCTCTGAAGACTATTCTAGCCTTCATCTGTGGATGTCTCTTTCCTGCTGTTCTTCCCCGAACCACTCCCTCTGTTTGGACACTAGGCTTTATGCCATCTCACCCATGCAAGGACGATGCTCTGTTGGTCCTTCATGTATCTCCTCAACTGACAGTCCCTTCCTTCTGCACTGTTATCCCGTCAACATCAACACACTGCTGTGATACAACCACATTAAAATAAAACACCCCATCAAGACCCTGCAAAGCTCCCTCTCCTCTTTCAGCAATGCTGACGGTCTTGGCTTTACTCATCATATGGGCTCCATGTCCTGACATTCATTGTCAGTAAGATGGTGTCTCTTGCCGTTCTCACCCAGGCTCTCTGCTGACTCTTGACATCACCATTTTTCTGCCCTCTGCTTGCTTTATGAGCTCAGTTGGAAGCGGCTGATCACCTTCGTGACTGAGGCCCCAGCTCACTGCTGTTATCCAGATGTCCTTGGAGCTCGTTCGATGGTCCTTCTGCAGAGCTCTTGATGGTTCTTCCATGTTCCCTTTGCAGGGTTCCTGGGCCAAGTCTTAAAAAGAATTGTTCTTTTTATACATTGATTCCAGATTTAATCTCCTCCTGTTGTACACGCTTGCTTAAGTATCTCTTATTTCCTAACTCCCAAATCTGTATGCACTGTATTCTTTACTTCCCCCAGAATGGTAGATAAGTCCAAACTTGCAAATCCTACCACCAACCCAACCCCAGGGGACGCATCACAGACATCCCCAGCTGCGCATGTGAAAAAAATAAACTGTGGAGTGCTTCTCCCATCCCTCACATCTGGTCCACCCCTTAGTCTTTCTTGGGTTCACAAAACATTATACCACCTGGCGAGCAGGTGCTCACAGCAACAATCTTCAGGGATTTCTTCTGACCCTTTTATGTACGACTCACATCGAACCGATCAGTGTATTCCACAGGTCTTTGCAGATATGTTGGAAATCTAAACCTTTCCCATGACCATACATCTGTTGTTCGAGTCCATGCACCCATCCATGTTCATCCTTGTCTTCCTCTAGTCTGCATGAAGACCATATCCGGGCACACCTGTCTCTCCCCGAAAACTTTCCAACGATTTCCACCTCCTTCAAAGTAGAGTCATCCTGTTAGAAGCCCTACAAGAACTTCTTCCCCTTCAGACCTCCTTGCTTCTTCCCATTGATCTCTGCCAAGCCCACTTTTGGTGACCCGTCCGACACTTGCCTGCATCTCTGTGACTCCTTCGACATCACGATCACCAATGCCCTGGTCCTTTCCATTCCTTTTCTGTCCCACACTGTGCTCTAGGCTGGGTACCCGACTTCCTCCAAGATGTATTATCTCCAGAGGAGCCTCTCAAACGTCTCTATACAAAACATCTCTCTCTCCACTACTCTACTCCCAGTATGGGAGCTTTCCTTTCTAGCTATTACCATCCATCCCCTGACATATTGCATATTAATTTCTTCATTATCCTTTTCCCCCCTCTAGGATGGGAGTCCCATAAAAGATGGGATTTTCTTTTTCTCTGTCTCTCTCTGCCTTTTTTATTTTGCATTGCTGTCTCCGAAATGCTTAGAAGAGCACTCAACGTATGATAGGTACTCCGTAAATATCTCTGAGTAGGATTCGGCAGGATCTCGAATTTCCTAATATTTAAATCTGCAGGGGAAGGAAAAGTACAAGTTTTAAGGTTAAGTCATTTATAATTGCTTCTGCGACAAATGCCCGGGAATTTGCCTCTGCTAATTTGCTGTCAGTAGAAGCTAAACTGGGAAAGTGGTTCTGTGCTGAACACACAATTTCCCTTCCAAGGGGGCGCAAATGGTATATTTTTATTTCAGGCTGACATTATCACAACGTTTGGCACTGGTTGGTCATTCTCACGCTATGTGACAAACCAAACCAATAGTAAAGCGAACATCTTTCCCAGTATGACCTACTTTCTAATTGTGGTTTCTCTCCAAAGTGGTAATCAGAAACCCTGCTATTGGTACTATTTATTTGGAAGGATGTGATTGAACTCTCAGTGACAGTAACCCAGTTCAAAAGAAGTGAAGAAGAGTAAGTTATAGGCTTTTGTAATGCAAAAGTCAACAAGGACGATTTCAGGCACAGTGGGATCCAGGACTTAACGCCATGCCATTTTCTTTCCCTTGGTTGTCCCTTTTATAGAATGCCTCTTTACGGGAATTGGAGACACCTCCCTCAATTTCACAGAAAGGCGTTTATCTTGAAGAACTCTGCAGAAAAAATGCAACACATTGCACATTGTATTCAGTATTTGTCATAATAAATCAATCCATGTATGACGTCAAATGCATTTGTAATATATTCATTATTTTTTGTTACGATGGCCCCCTTTTCATACAATTGGATTATTTTTAGGGCTAATAAAATGACCACCAAGGTCATAATTTCTACTGCAGTTTATTAGTACCGCACGTCTGTCTGGAGAATAAAATGCAATTTTCCCAGTGTTCTGTATTTTGGTGGGTTTGGGAGTTTCCAACCCAGCACATCTTTGTGTATGTTTTTTTATGTGACTTTTATACAGCAAATACCTGAATCACTATCCTTTTTTAAAAGTGCCCCATAATTCTAGTGGGCATTCTTCCTTTCTGGGCCATCCAAGGTTTTCAATAGAAGGCTCACTTTTAACATTAAAATTGAAGCATAATGTATGAGCTGATGGAGTTGCAACACCACGTTCCTGAGTGTTAGAGGATTTGAAAGAAATGCTAATAATGCAGAAGCCTGGACCCCACCACATCATAAAGGAAAGTCTTGAAAGCCTAAGTGTTAGGATTTATAGCATATTCAAAATGTGTTCTCCCAATGCAAAATGATAATTTGTCCTCTCTAACGGTGGAAACCCTCCTCCTGTTTATTATATACTTCTCAAGACACCAGAGCTTCTGAAAAACATCCACACTGAAAGAAACATCTTCAAAAATCAAATTTTGCCTATGGACTTTTTTTTTTAAATACAGATTTTGTGGCATGGTAATATGTCCCAGAGATAAAAATCACCAAGGTCGAATTAATCTTATTTTTGTCTCTTTGTGATAGAAGATATTACTTCTCCTTTGCTCCTCATCGCTGGCCTTTGGTTTATTATGTTAATCGGAAAAAAATTTTTTCCCTAAGTTTGTTATGTTGGAAGGAAAAAAAAAAACCCACCATTGAATTTAATGTAAATTCTCAATATTCTTATGGTTATCATTGTTAAGCTCTTTCTATGCGAAGCTTTTTGAAAAGGTGAATGGGCTCTTACTTGGGTTCTGGGTGCTCGGATTTGCCGTGTGCAGAATCCAGAGTAAAGCAGCAAGATTAGGAAAAAGTCAAGGTGACAAATTAGAATATGCAGTGGGATGCCGGTAGAGATAAACAGAAAGGAAGGTGGAAATCGGTAATGAATGAAAACGGAATTATGCAAATATTTACACCATGAGGAGACCACATCACAAAGGTAAGCTTGCGAACAGCAGAAGAGGACGGGGAAAAAAATGTGACTGCAAAGGATTTGGAAGAACACAGACATGGCGGGAGGTGGGAGAGATTCTGAGCCACGGGAGCCGCCAACATCTGTTTGCAGGAAATCCGTGCTTGACTTGATTGAACAGAGAAGGTGAGTGGCTTTCTCAGAGTCACACAGCTCACACGCGGGCAAGGAAGGATTTGCACTGAGGATAAATCTGACCTCAGGGACCATGACTTGAATCACAACACAATGGTATTTTGTGCAACATCCCCAATCTAGTTGGTGCAAAAGATCAAAGCTTTCCTGGAAAAGGAAAAGGGGTTCCACCGTGCTATTATCTGGGGATCTGTGGTCTCACCATTGCTACTTTGTATTGAATGCAAATGACACGAAAGCATTATTTCAAATTCAACCCAATTCACTGGCTATCCACTTTAATATTATTCTTTTTTTTTTTTTTTTTAGATTTTATTTATTTATTTATTTGACAGAGATAGAGACAGCCAGCGAGAGAGGGAACACAAGCAGGGGGAGTGGGAGAGGAAGAAGCAGGCTCATAGCAGAAGAGCCTGATGTGGGGCTCGATCCCATAACGCCGGGATCACGCCCTGAGCCGAAGGCAGACGCCTAACCGCTGTGCCACCCAGGCGCCCCTAATATTATTCTTTTAAAATTAAAAAAAAACAGTTACATAAAAAGAAAAAAGATGACATATCCCTTAGAATATGGTAAAAATAAAATTTGTTACATTCTAAGAACGGACATCATCACCTCCTACACACATACACACACACAAAATTTTTTGCAGTCAAACTAGTTGACTGACAACCGCAGGCTCACTTTAAATTCCTATCGCCTGTAGATAATTATAGTTGGGTGACTGTCATTTTATGTCTATTCTCAGGTTTTAGCCACTATTTCTTTGTCAGCTTGCATTGTACAGACATGCACTACATTAGACAATGCATGTTAAATCATTATCGTCCACCCTCCCGCCCCCAAAAGGAAGAAATAAACAAGAAATAATATCATGTTCCATGTCCTGTGGATTTGACCTTGTTCTGGTCCTTCAATGAGTTCTACTTAAATAACTCGTTCTGCAACGGGATCTGAACTTTCCTACATGAGATCACGAGTGTGCATGAAGTTCCTTTTTAACGCAGGAAGTGCAAAAGAAAGTTTGTATGTGAAAAGCTGGAAAGGAGGGGGGGATCAGATGGTGCTCAGAGACGTTCGCGACGTCGGAGACCCATTTCAGGCCGTTCCTCATTGAGGGCTGGGGCCAGGCAGCCAGGCTCCGAGGGGCTTTGCCGACGCCTGTGCCTAAAGCAATTTTTCGCGGTCTGCATAGATTACTGAAATGATCGCAATGACAGAATGGATTGGTTTGGCCCTAAAACTGATTTAGCCGCTGACATGTTAATATTGTAAAAATTTGCTTTGTACACAGCCCTGGAAACCTTAAAGGAAAACTAGGAAAATCAACTGTGCGTGTCTTGGCTTCCCATCTTTTCTTTAATTTGTTGATATTGCTTTTCTTCATGAGGGACCCTAAGTACGTATTGTAGGACGCCGCTGGTGTGAACAAAGAAAGTCGTTTCGTCCTAAAACAAAACAAAAACAAAACACCATTTTTTATTCCCATACAAGTTGGGATGAGCTAACCAAGCATGGCATTGTCTATGATACAAACGATTGCCTTCTTCCTTTCTTCGGATAATAGGCTTTACGTTCTTTTAAGAGCAAAACCTGTTCCCTTCCACCTTTACTAGAAAACCAAGTTGCTTTATGCTGTTTGCTAAATAGTGTGAAGCAAGTGCCACTTGCTAGGTTAGCTCGTTTACTGAACATGAGCCTTCCTGCACCCTTTGCCGGTGTTCGTGCCCATTTATACCTGACGGGTGATCTGAACGCCCCCAAATCCCTAAGTGGCTCATCGTGAGTGGTGGGATAAACATAGTATACACAGAAATCATTGCTAACTCAAAACGTGCCTAAACTTTCACTGTAACATTGGAATTCACAGGCGTCTCGATGAAAGCAATCCAAGACAGAAGCGTGACTTCAGAAGCTGGGGGTATATTAGAAGTCGTTTTCCTTTGACTTTAAGGATGCAAAGACAATTAAAAACGATGAAAAGAATCTGAGTCGTGTCATTATACCCAAAGACGAACTAGCACAGTCTGTATCTCGTGAGCTGTACAAGGATCACGCATTGAATCGCTTTCAAAGACCGAGATCTGGGACAGAATCATAGTTTCTACGTTTGACAGGGAGGCACTCATTTAGATTCATCTATAGATGATTTTGTGAATGGTTCTTCTATCTCAGGGAGTTGGGGGGACTGGACAAGGGGCTACCGAGCCTGGGGAGGGTGCACGGGTCATTGTAGGGACGGCTACGGGGTGCTCGTTTTGAACCAGGCTTTGAGACACCAATATTTGAGTAGATGTCACACATCGCAGCAAAAATTCACAAAGAGATGACGGCAGCTATTCCAAGAGCCACCAAGAGGTTCATTCCGGGTGGAAAAGCCAATGGTGGGTTCCGGAAAGTACTTCCACGTGTCCGGAGGCAGGAGAATTAGTTTCTGCATCCGCCAGTTTTGCAAATTCTGCTCAATCTGGGTGTCTTCATTCATACCCCCATATATTCAGTAGCTTTGGGCCCTCGGCATCCTAAAGATACCACTGAGTCATAGAAAATAGAGTTCAAGTTTACCATATCTAGCTTATTCCTCGTTGCATTGACTTGGTATAGCTTTGGTGAGTTTTTGTGTGTGCTTGTTTGTAGGGGATGGGGGAAACATCGTGGCATCTCAGTCTTCATAGTTACTAAGCCAATTCTTCATTCGCTTCCCTGGAGAAGCCCGAAAATATGGAATTTTACGTTGTAAAGCGTCTTCTGGAGATGGTTGAGGATGCCGTAGAAAGAAACGGCTTCCTTAAGCAGTCACCACTTGGAGGGAAGATGGGATATTTAAAGACAGCAAGAGCCACAAACAGGGCAAGTCTCTGAAACACATATGGCTTGTTGAAAAGAGGGAAGAAAAAAGCCGTCAGCCTCGGGGCATGTCATCATTTCCATGGCGTTCCTCTGACTGGATACCTTTCAGCTTGTTTTCCTTCTCATACCTGGGACAGCATTCGCGGCGAATTCGAGAGATGGGCCATTGTGTCAAGTCGAAGATGTCTGATATTTTCTTCCGACATCATTCACCCCTTCTTTCTCCAGTGGGAGAGTTTTGCCCGTTTGCAGACCTTTGAACTGTGCGTACACACGTGTGTTCTGTTCTGTAGACAGATTCAGGGTCCAAATGGTAGCCTGGCCACGTTGATGTTCACGCAGCAGAGACACCCGCCACGGAAAACAGAGCCTTGCCTCTGGCCAGTCCTGAGGCACAGGCATTGTTATGAGCAATAACAACGCTTCCACAGAGAAGTCACCCTTTGACGTGACAACCCATGACATTTCTATAGCTCGGCAAACGTGTTTTTCTACAAGGACGGTCTGTCATTTTTAGAACGGCTTGCAGCGTTTCTCTTTCCCATCAGCCTGCTTTCAGAGTTTAAACTGAGTGCTAGGAGCCATCATCTGAATGCCTGAGGTTACAAATAGACAGGATTCAGTCATTCCGAAAGACACCTGTTGGCCCATCCATGGCGCTATCCTGATAACGTCATGGGTCAGGCCCCAGGCGTCCTGTGTTAGACTCTGAGATAATATTTGCGTTCCCGTGGCCACCTGTGACCCACACTTCACCTGGGACCGGAAGGAAGGGGCTCGTCTACTGCAAACTACCACCTGTCCAAACCTAGTGCCCACCCGTGCCAACCCAACGCTGACCATGCACAGGGCTCCCATTACACACTAATTGATCATCGATTCATTGCTGAGGTTGCCAGAGGTTTTTTTTTAACTTAAAAGAATTTTTTTAATGTATTAGTTTAAGGGATGCCATATAATATATTTGTTTAAGGGATATAACGTATTAGTTTAAGGTATATAATGTATTCATATAGTATTATATTATATACATAATATAACGTATTATTTTAAGGGATACCATATAATATATTGGTTTAAGGGATATAATGTATTAGTTTAAGGGATATAATGTATTAATATAGGATTGTACTATATATGTAATATAATGTATTAGTTTAAAGGATGCCATATAATATATTCATTTAAGGGATGTAATGTATTAGTTTAAGGGACGTATAATGCATTAGTGTAATGGATACCATGTAATAATATGATGTAAGTACATATTGCAAACTGATTACCACAGTGTGTTTCATTAACATTCCAGAATTTCAAAATAATGTAAAATTATGACATTTTGTTATATTATAATAAATATTGTTATTTACGATGTATTATCATTGACCCTTGAACAACATAGGTTTGAACTGCATGGGTCCACATCCATGCAGATTTTTTTCGAGAAATATAGCACAGTCCTGTAAATGTACTATCTCTACCTTATGGTTTTCTTAATCACATTTTATTTTCTTTAGCTTACTTTTTTTGGTAAGTATACAATATATAATATGCATAACATGTGAAATATATTTTCACTAACTATGTTATCTATCAGTAAGTCTTCTGGTTAATAGAAGAATACTGGTAGTCAACTTTTGGGGGAGTCAAAAGTTATATGTGGATTTCAATTCCATGTTGTTCAAGGGCCAACTGAATCACACTATAATTTCTGTGATTATATTTATAAACATAATATTATATTACAAATGCAATATTTTCTATACATTATATTATGCACATAACCTATTGAATTTTTAATGTATTTCTATTGATAGTATTATAAATTATTATATTAATTATATATAATTTAAAATAATATTAATAAACTGATGTCCCTTTTTAAAAATTTATTTTAGAGAGAGAAAGAGTGGGGTGAGGGGCAGATGAAGAGAGAGAACCTCTAGCAGACTCCACGCTGAGCACAGGGCTGGACGCAGGTCTCGATCTCATGACCCCGAGATCATGACCTGAGCCAAATTCAAGAGTTGGACGCTTAACTGACTGAGCCACCCAGATGTCCCATGTCCCCAATTTTTGAGAGTGTGTAAGAATTCAACAAATCATGATAAACCGATCTTTTTTTTTTAAAGATTTTATTTATTTATGTGACAGAGAGACAGCCAGCGAGAGAGGTAACACAGCAGGGGAGTGAGAGAGGAAGAAGCAGGCTCCCAGCGGAGGAGCCCGATGTGGGACTCGATCCCAGAACGCCGGGATCACGCCCTGAGCCGAAGGCAGACGCTTTAACGACTGCGCTACCCAGGTGCCCCGATAAACCGATCTCTTGACTGGTGTGGTCGTGATCCGATATTTATATTAGCTACCCTATTGCTCCACCTTCCAAGGAGAAACCTTGCAAGAAATATTGTTATGTCCTATAAGGTTGAATGATGAATGCATTTAGTTATGCTTCTTGAAGAGTATGAAACAAAAACCATCTATCTATGGTCACATGCTGGAAATCAGGCCGCCTGGTTAGGCTGAATATGTCCTGCTAGGAGTCATGGACAACAATGTCTGTGACAATTACATTTGCAAGCATGTGCGCTGATCCCGTGCCCACTGCTACGAGGGGTCATAACGAGCACTGTGGGTGCAGAGGGTTTCCATTTTAGTGGGGGATACACAGCCTTTGTAAAAGGAGGGGTTGCACCTTGCCATATATGTCCGGGTTTTGTTGGTGGTGTCACTGCTGCGGGGTTGTTAAATTCGTGGCTTCTCTGTGAGCTTGATGTCACGACAATGGCTCAGCCAAGAATTCCTCAGATGTTCCCACCCCACACTGGGTTCTCCTCTGTGGCTGATGGAACTCTTTCTCTCCAGTGCAGAGGATCCAAAATCCGAGCTTCTCAATGTCCTGAGAATAAAAATAAATCCATCAGAACTCTGCATTTCCAGGTGTATATAAATCCACTTTGCACCCTAGGTGAGCCACCATCGTAAAGGATGTCAGTATATAGGGGGAAAAGGTCCCAAACACGAAACTATGGCAAAAGGATGCTTGTGTATCTTTTTCATGATGTGTTGAGATGTCCATCCAGCAGGACCCCAAACATTAAAAATATTCCCTTAAAAGAAAGTGCTGTTCTTTGACTTGGAGATGGTGAATGAAGACTTGTGTATGTGAGGTCACCCATTAAGATGTAGATGTGTGGTCAGCTGCAAAGGCTATCGGACAGGTAGGAAAAGGCAATGCTGCATGTTACGGTCCTATCACCCTGGACTTTAGCTTGGTTCTAATTCATGCAAATTATTTCAGCATATTTCCCCTGATTTTATGCAAATATGTGTACCCCAGAGGCTCATTGGAAACCACTTTCTCGTTCTAAAGCTTGGCTTGTGAGTTCAGTATCTCACCACCATGCCACTCACCTCTGTCAAACCCTGCAACTCGGGAAATCCCTTTCGGAAGCTCTCTTGACTCCACCCAAGTAGGAAAGGTGGTCTACTCCTGGACGTTGGTGTTGACAATTTATGGAGAAACAGAGAACAGGTCTCTGGTTGCCAGAGGCAGGGGATGGGGGCGGGTGGGAATGGGTCAACAGGTGCAAACCTCTGTTATAGGATAGAGAAGTCCTGGGATGTCAAGGTGACCCTAGTTAGCAATTCCGTGTTGTGCATTTGAAACTTGCTGAGAGTGGGTCTTACAAATTGGCCTGGCAAGAAAAAAGAAATTGTAACTATATGAAGTGATGGGTATTGACTAGAGCGTGGTGACCATTTTGCAATATACTCATGTATCAAATTGCTATGTTATACACCGCAAACCAACACAGTGTTATGTATCAGTTATATCTCAATAAAGCGGGTAAAACTTGAGAAAAATATTATGTTGTCACCTTTAGCAAACTCAAATCATACAATTACTGAACCCGGAAAGAAACATCGAAGGTTCTGTACATCAGTTAGAAAACTCTGTGCCATACATATATTTTTTAAAGATTTTATTTATTTATTTGAGAGAGAGAGTGTGGTGGGAAGAGCAGAGGGAAAGGGAGAAACAGACATTCCTGCTAAACAGGGAGCCCAACACGGGGCTCGATCCCGGGACTCCAGGACCACGACCTGAGCCGAAGGTAGACGCTTAACCGACTGAGCCCCCCAGGCGCCCCTGTGCTGAATATATTCATAATGCCTGTAGAGTATTCGTTCTCTGGGCTTGTATCTTAAGGTAGCCAATATCTCAACGTTCTAAGACCTTCTGTTTAACCAAAACAATGGAATAAACATTTTGAAAGTTTCTTTAAACTTGCAACGGTTTATCTAGGACAGCTTCTCTGCAGTCCAATATTTGGGCTAAAGATTAAAGAAGTAACTATATATAAAGTTGTCAAATGCCTATGTGTGAGTTTCCATCCAGAAAAGGAGCATCAACTTGTAATTCTCATATTGATGCATGGGATTCTGTCTATTTGCAGCTTTCTTCAACAAAATTCTATTTTTTTAAGTAGGCTCCACGCTCTCAGTGTGGAGCCCACTGTGGGGTTTGAACTCATGATCTTGAGATCAAGACCTGAGTCGAAATCAAGAGTCAGATGCTCAACCCAGTGACCCACCCAGGTGCCTCCGAAATTCTGGGTTTTAATGATTGCTAATTGAATAGGCACAACTTGGCTTCTGTGAAAGTTTCTGCTTTAGAACATCTCCTGATTTTCAGCATTGTTTTTGTTTTCAAAAATGCCTTTTTTAAAAGTAATTGTGCTTTTTATTTATTTTATTTTATTTTTTCATAATTTTTATTTTGTTATGTTAGTCACCATACAGTACATCCCAAGTTTTTGATGCAATGTTCCATGATTCATCATTTGCATATAACACCCAGTGCACCATGCAATATGTGCCCTCCTTAATACCCATCACCGGTCTATCTCATTCCCCACCCCCCTCCCCTCTGAAGCCCTCAGTTTGTTTCTCAGAGTCCATAGTCTCTCATGCTTCACTCCCCCTTCTGATTACCCTAATATCTATCACATAAAACATATACTAACGTATGATACACATTGCTTTGATATAATATAGTAACTATTATATTGTATACTTCATATATAAGGTGGTATCTTAATATGGTTTTTTAAATTATAATAATATTTTTTATTATATTGTTAGTCACCATACAGTACATCCCCAGTTTTTGATGTAATGTTCCATGATTTATTATTTGCATATAACACCCAGTGCACCATGCAATATGTGCCGTCCTTACTACCCATCACCAGCCGGTGATGGGTATCAAAAATGCCTTTGCTCGCTTTTCGCTTCCTGGGGTTTCCACAACGTATTGATGTTGGAGGATTGCCCTTCCAAATATTGGGTAAATATTTGTTCTGGTTTTCTGTGCATTTATAGCTGCTTCTGAGTATCGATTTATAATTATAGTTATTTATACATCACGGTGCTACGTAATAAACAGCTAAATCCAATTTGGTGCCCAATCGGTAACCTAAGGCAGCACTGAAAGTTAATCAATAATTCTTGACGGGAGTGTTTGTCTCCAAGGGTGTTTCTGTGGGAGAAAGAGAAGCAGGGCTTACGTCAGAAGGGAACGAGGGAAATAACACAAGGGGGCCGTTCCCCAGTGCCTGACTCCCGTGACTTTTGATACAAAAGGCACCGGGCTTTGCAGCTCCCACCCTGCTTTAATGAAAAGAGAGTGCCAGGGTGCCCTAAGGCACGGCTGTTCTGTCCATGGTGGTGTTCTCGGTTTCTTTGCAAAGTTTCCTTCCCCGTTGGAGAGCTGGCTCACTGCACTGTCTTCCAGAATGAAGGACCTCTTCTCTCCCCTGTGCTTTTGCATAATCGGCAGAGAGATCTCCTTCCCCACAGATGCTGCTGCTCGCCTCCCGGTGCCCAGCGAGGGCAAACACTCTGCGGGAGAAGCTGTCCTGGTAAAAAGAGGCACAGACGGGCAGGTCTCAGCAAAGCTGAGGGCGGCAGGGGGAGGCATCAAGGAGCGAGAAACGGTGGGAGCATTGGTGAGACGTCTCTGACCTTAGGGCTGGGGTACAGGCAAGAGAAAAGCAAACCCTTTGCAAAGAATTTTTAAAAAAAAAAGAATAGATGTTTTCGGGCTCTGTGATACTAAAAGTTGGTCACAACTTCTATCTTTGCAAATGTGCCAGAATTGCAACGTACCCCATTGGGAATATGAAGTCCTTCCATTCAGTGGAGGGACTCCTACCTCCAACACCTAGTATCTGTCCTTTGGAACATGCTATTTTTTTTATAATGATTTTTTATTATATTATGTTAGTCACCATACAGTACATCCCCGGTTTCCGATGTAAGGCTCGATGATTCATTAGTTGTGTATAACACCCAGTGCACCATGCAATACGTGCCCTCCTCACTACCCATCAGCAGTCTATCCCATTCCCCCACCTCCTCCCCTCTGAAGCCCGCAGTTTGTTTCTCAGAGTCCATAGTCTCTCATGGTTCATTCCCCTTTCTGATTATCCCCCCTTTCTTTATCCCTTTCTTCCCCTACCAATCTTCCTAATTCTTATGTTCCATAGATGAGAGAAATCATATGATAGTTGTCTTTCTCCGCTTGACCTATTTCACTTAGCATAATCTCCTCCAGTCCTGTCCATGTTGCTGCAAATGTTGTGCAATCGTTCTTTCTGATGGCTGAGTAATATTCCATTGTATATATGGACCACAACTTCTTAATCCAGTCATCTGTTGAAGGGCATCTCTGTTCCTTCCACAATTTAGCTATTGTGGACAATGCTGTTATGAACATTGGGGTGCCTATGGCTTTTTATAAACATAGTTCTGGTCAGAAAATTAAAGTACTGTGCAGTTTTCTTGTTCATATATCTTACTCTTCTCTTTTCCCCATGCTCTGAAAGGTTGGGCACAACTCCCTTCCTGGTGAAACATGGCTATTTCTGCTTAAAGTATCATTTGCTCAGATGAACAACAGAATAGCACACAGGTGTGTATGAATGCTTACATATCATATTTAAATATGTATGTAGGTATTTATATAACCATATCCACAACAATACAACAGATTGAGTGATGGAAAACTGTGTTTATAGCCATGTAAATCAGAATGTTGTTTATAGTATTTATAATAATACAAAGCCAAGCTTTGCATTTTTGAAAATAATTTTGTGTCTGCTTTGCCCATTTCCATTCTCATTAATGTTCTTGAATTCGGTAAATGCCTACCAAGGAATGGGAATGTTATAAAACATATGAAAACAAATAAAACCCTACCCTCTGTAAACAAGTGTTCTAGTGCCTGAGATTTTTTTTTAAATGCTTATTCTTCAACTACATTATGCATTAATAGTTGTCTTAAAAGGTATAAAGAGTTTAAACTGCAAAACTTATGAATTAAATATGTGTTTGTGGTTTATCCTTGGGAGACAAATTACGTGAATTTTCTTGACATATCTTTTTTCCTAAAAAACACAAAATGAAGCTTGTGCTGTATTTTAAGAGGGGCATGTCTTTTAGAGATGCATTTCCAAATAATATTTTTCATCATAAGGAAAATGGCAGTACTTCTTGTATCTTAAATTTTACCTTTACATGTCCTGTAACGAGTTCATCTTACAAAATCGCCTGATTTGTAATCAGTAAAATGAAAATAGGTCTACCAGGTTTGGAGCTCAGCATTCCACATTTTGTGATGAATGTAACAGGTGAACCACTCAGATGTTTCTAGAGAAAGATTATCACTACGGTGGGTTCATTGGGTTCCGATACCATGGGCTGCTGTTGCTCTGAAATTTTTAAGACTTTATGTTATTTAAATTCAATTAATTAACATATAGTATATTATTAGTTTCAGAGGAGAGGTCAGTGATTCATCAGCCAACAAAAGAAAAGAAAAAGAAAAAGAAATCTTGCCATTTGCAATGATGTGGGTGGGACTAGAAGGTATTATGCTAAATGAAATAAGTCAATTAGAGAAAGATATATGATTTCACTCATCTGTGGAATTTAAGAAATGAAACAGAGGATCATAGGGGAAGGGAGGGAAAAATAAAATAAGATGAAATCAGAGAGCGAGACAAACCATAAGAGACTCTTAACTCTAGGAAACAAACTGAATTTTGGTTGCTCTGAATTTTGTTGACGTCCCGAGTTTGCTTATCAAGTCCCGGAAGATTCACAGCTGGTGGAGCTCATCCAAGGAGGAGACCAGAATGAAGAATGAGTCAGGGAGGTGGGATCTCTCTGGTGGACTTCACTCCTGAGTCTTTCCATTGGGCTTCTGGTTTCTGTCACTGGCCAGCTGATGCTTGTGCAAGTGGGGAAAAGATTGCCTTGGACTCCCCAGCTGGCTGGCGACGTGGGGGCTCATTGGTTCCGTGGTGATCTCCTTCCGTGCTGTGGCTTCATCATTTATAACCCTTGCATGGGCCTTCCACACACCCGCGATGAATTTGCAAGCCCTTCTTTACCAAATTCAGTCCCTCTGCAATTTTCTGTGCTCTGTGCGGTCATGGGCTCCCTAAGCTGACGTCAGGTTGCCTAAGTGGGGACTGTCCTTTAGCTGCTTGAACACGAATGCTGTCAAAAGAAAAGAGAAGAGAGAGAGAGAGTGCCCTTGACGTAGTACATCATTTCAAGGTCATTCCGTTTGTCCAAGGTCAGACATCAGTTGTGGCTGGAGCTGAATTACAAATCTAGACCTGTCCTTTAAGAGGGTGCATCTGGGGAGAAGGGAGACAGAGAACACCTTGGTTTTGAGGTCATTAAGAGTGGGATGCAGGTGGATCCTATATGAAAAATAGTCTGGAGGGTGATGAATGTGAATAGGATTCACCTTTTCCCCCACCCATCCAACTGTGAGCCCTATTTCAAAGAGGGTCGATACTTTATTTGGCTTTCTTCCTGTGTTGTAAGACATGCAAATGTGTCTTGATAACGTCTTCATGTTTTTCCAGGGGTTGGGCACAAAGCTGGGATCTAAGCAGGCGCCAATCAGGCACCATGGGGGCAGGCATGACGTTGTGTTGCGGCATTCTGGGAAATCCACTGTGGCCCTGGGGCACAACTCACCCTCTAAGGAGCCACTGCAGTTTCCAGCTTTCAAGGTTTTGTTAATCTAATACAGAAGTCCACAAACTTTATAATAAAGACTTTAGGTTCTGATGATCATAGAGCCTCTGTCATGAGTGTTCAACTCTGCTCTTATGTGAAAACGGCCATGGATGGTACGTCAACGAATGGGAATGGGTGTGTTCCAATAAAACTTTATTTATAGAAAGAAACGGTGGTAGACCAGATGTCAGCCACAGGCTGTGCTTTGCCAATATCTGGTCTAATAGGGGCGGGAAAGTCAAATGGACATGAATGGAAATAAATACATGTCTGATAGGGCCCTACGGAATGCAGAGAAGGATCAGCTTCGAATCTGAGGTTAAAAAATATATATATTGAACAAAATTGCACACATATACCCTCCCACTAGAGCGTGACCCACATATCCAGGCCCCTGTTGTATTCCTCATAAACCGTTCATTGCTCTCCATTCAGATGTAGCAAACTGTGACTTTATCTTTAAAAATTGAGGTATAATTGACATGCAGCATTTTATCAGTGTCAGGTGTACAAACGTAATGATTCGATATTTGTATATGTTGGGAAACCATCACCACCGTGAGTCTAGCTAACATCTGTCTCCAAATACAGTTACACATTTTTGTCTTTGGATGAGAACTTTTACCATCTACACTTGTAGCAGTTTTCAAATATACAGTAGAGTATTATTGACTATTTTCACCACGCTGTACATCACATCCCCAGGACTTGGGTATTTTTATAACTTGAGCTTTGTTTCTTTTGACCCCTTCCACTCATTTTGCCCACGCCTTGTTCCCTGGCTCTGGCAACCACCAATCTGTTATCTCTAAGTTCAGTTTTTGTTCTTTATTTGGTTTTTGTTTGTTTGTTTTTTTTTAGATTCCACATACAGGCGACATGATATAGTATTTGTCTTTCTGTAACTTATTTTCTTAGCATAATGCCCTCGAGGTCCATCTATGCTGTCACAAATGGTGGAATTTCCTTCCTTTTTATGGCTGAAAAATATTCCATTATACGTAGATGACACATTTTCTTTATCCATTTATCCACTGATGAACATTTAGGCTCCTACCATGTGACATCATGCTTTTTATTAGAAATGTTTAATGTGGGGCGCCTGGGTGGCACAGTGGTTAAGCATCTGCCTTCGGCTCAGGGCGTGATCCCGGCGTTATGGGATCGAGCCCCACGTCAGGCTCCTCCGCTATGAGCCTGCTTCTTCCTCTCCCACTCCCCCTGCTTGTGTTCCCTCTCTCGCTGGCTGTCTCTATCTCTGTCAAATAAATAAATAAAATCTTTAAAAAAAAAAAAAAAGAAATGTTTACTGTTGTTTCTTAAAAATGTTCCAGGGAACACCCACACCACAGCAGCTCACCTAATGCTAATGAAAAATTTGGGTCTTCCGTGAATGTCTATTAAATAGAATCATGCATATGGCTTATCAGAGGATTCTCGAAAGATAGAACAAATGCTCAGCTTTGTTGGTCTTCCAGGCAACTGGAAAAATATTCAGTGTGTTATATGCAATTAATGACTCCTTGAGCGCTGCATCAAAAACTAATGATGTACCATATGTTGGCTAATTGAATTTAAATAAAAAATATTCAGCTTTATTGATAGACAAAAGTAACACCTTCTTAGACACGGGGAGATTGCATGTGTGCGTGTGTGCCCGGCCTCATGTGTCACGGCATACTTCAGACAATATCCTCCCTCCACCCGCATGTGAATGTTATGTTTCCTAGAGGGAATGAAAGTTACAGGATTGGGGGAAAATGAGGAAGGGACCATGTTTATACAATAGTAACACCGGTGATGGGGCTCATCTGAGTTTGTCTGCTTTGGACAGGGTGCTTTAGAAGATGTCAGTGGTGCCAACATTTGGGAAATTATTTTTAAAAAATTTTAACTTTCTTTTTTAAGGTTCTATTTAAAAAGCAGAGGAATTCTTTTGTCGTCATTTTTTCCTGAAAAAAATGATGCATCTGTGTGTATGGCTGTGTGCACATGTGCATGTAATTTTATACTGTACTGATAACGTACTAATTTTTGTTGTGGACAAGTGCACCTTATACAGATATGAATTAAATCGGTATGTATTTTCTTTGGATAGGCGCATCTGATAAGCACGTCTTTGGATGTTGTCTATGGGCTCCTATGTTCTGAGTTTCCTGGATTCTCTTCTCCGCTCGTGTTAGGGCAATTGAGATGAATCGCCAGGTTCCCCACCAGTCCCTTTATAGAACATTCGTAATGGTTGGATGGGAAAGTGCTCTAGTCTCAGTGGGAGTCTCTCTAAAAACCCTCTATAAATCTTCTATTCAAGAAACCAACCATTTATCACAATAAATAAGTAAATAAGTAATCCTCTTAACATGTGTGCGTCTGCGTGGAGTGTCTGTGTGTGCGTGTAATACAATGGGAACGCTACCGTTTCTGCCTTCCCATACGTACTGAATTTCTTTTTTCATTCTTCTCCTTTTCATATATACCCTCAAGGGGGTCTGTCTCTAGATCAAGACAAGTTTACCTATTTTACCGCTAAGTTAAACCATTCGTACGTGTAATCAGAATAAGCAAAACTAGGGGGCAAAAAAATCTTTCTTACTAAAATGGGGCCTTCTATTTTGTTTGAATTACATAGTTAATGGCACCGATGTTAGCTGTGTTGGTTCTTTTCGAGGTATGTTTTAAAGTGAATTCTGCATTACCGTGAAACTCAACATTAGAAACCCTGAGGTCCTCTTCGGTGAACAGCTATTATTAGATAGACAATGGATGCACTTTTAAAATGCCTCATTTATGCCGTAGAAGAATCTGCTTCCCGGTGCTAATTTTAAAGACTTAGCAAGGCCCTTTATAAATTGCTTCTAGAAACAACACACTGAAATAATTCCTCAGGGGCGAGCTAGTTCACTCTCAGTGATTTTTTAAGGGTTAGTTATGGGAAACAGAAATGGAAATGCGAGCCGTCTGGAGTGGTTTTCCATGGAGGGACACGCCCAAGGTCATGTCTAGGAGAATCATCAGCTTGTGCTAAAAAGAGGACTGGGATTTTTTTTGTTTGCTCTTCACTTGTCAGAACAGTGAGACTTGGCAGAAATATCGGGATTTCCATTACTATATACGGGGAGCACATTCTTAGAACTTCTCACCTTCAAGATATTTCATTACTATATTGAACGTCAAGAAAATCATCCCATCCATTTTTTCTTAGACCATTTCATTGTTTTACACACACACACACACACACACATCCTATTGTTTTCCTGCGAACAATGAGTTTGAAGCAGGGGCATTTTATCTTCAGCCATCCCAAAGGAACTATTAAACGCTTGTTTACAATGGTTTTGGTTAACAGCTATTGTGGCTCATTGCCCATGGGTGTGAAATGCACTCGAAGGCTAACTGGTTCTTGTAGAACCTATCCCTGTCCGACGTGGATAATCAGTCCGGTGTGTGCCGTCCAATAGGGTAGCTACCGCTGCATGTGACCACACTCTAGCTACGATGACATACAATACAGCAATATGCTCTAGCGTCAATGAAATAAATACACATTTATTTCCATGAGGTTAGAATACATGACATACAAATAAATGGAATAAAATTAACTCAAATATAAAACCCAGTTCCTTGGCCACGCTAGCCACGTTTCAAGAGCTTACTGGCCACGTGTGGTCAAGGACTGGCATTCTGGAAAGCCGAGGTGACATAATATTTCTATCATTGCGAAAGTTCTGCTGGACGGTGCTGATGAAGAGAAGGGAATATTTTGTGCAGAGTTCAGTAGCCAAAGAGCTTTAAAGAAGTTTTTTTTTAAAAAAAAATCCCTAATGGGTGTTCCAAAAGTCCAGTATTCTGAAAACCAGAGTATCACATAACGTGGGCTCTTTGTGCTGACCTGATGAATGTGCAGTGTGGATGGGGTCTTCTTTCTATGGAACAGAGCTGGTAGAAATCAAAGCAGGAAACCAGGTGTGATGTCTACTCCCTGTAAAGAGAGCAGGTGCATGGCGTGAATCTTTTAACACTGTAGAAGCTTTTGAAATGAACTTGTTTTCCAATTTACTGTGTCTGTTAATCACCTGTATTAGCTTCCGGAGCCTTCTGTGACAAATGATCAAAACCTAGGTGTCTTAAAGAAACCCAGAAGCTTATTCTCTGTCAGTTCTGGAGGTCAGAAGTCTGGGATGAAGTTGTGGGTCTGGCTGGTTCTTTCTGGGAGCCTCCAAGGAAGAATGTGTTGCTGGGCTCTCCCCAGCTCCTGGGGCTGCCTGCAATCCTTGGCGGTCCCTTCTTGAGGTTCCATGTCACATGTCTCCATGATCCCATGGCCTTTCCCCCCTGTGTCTCTCTGCATCTGAATCTCCCTGTCCTTACGGGGACACACCAGTCCTCCAATGAGGATCCACACTAACCCACAATGACCTGGTGCCCAGGGACACGTTTATGAATTGACAACAGAACCCATGAATGGAGAGGCCAGGAAGTATCAAGAGGTGTTCCTTGAAATGCACTCAGGTGTATGCACACCTGAAGCAGACACCAGGGGTTCGTGCCTTTGCCAAAAGTTCCCACCGGATGGTTGCTGGGTGGCCACATGCTGCCAGCATCAAAGCCTGCACTTTGAGGGATGGGTAACTGCTTCCACAGGACGTGTGGGTAAAATAGCAGGTCAGCCACTGATCAAGAAGACATTGCTACTCCCCTGCCCATGCATTTGTATATCATTTTGGAGTTTTCAGGCCAGTTTCCGGAGGGAGTTTGCCACTGATAGGGCATGAGCCTGGGGCGAGAATGGATTTGCCAGGTAGCTCTGCCACCCAGTCCTTCTACTTATTTCCAGGTGTTGTCTGGCCTGTGTCATCAAGATAAGGACCTTCTTCCAAAAGGGCCATTTATCAGAGAGCAAACCCTACTGGTGAATGCATTACCCTCCTCCCCAGAGAGGATGAGAATGGCCCGGAGTGACATGGGCAGCAAGCAGTGACTCCTGTGTTCATGTACTGATTCCTACTCTCCTTCAGCAGACGTGCATCAGCGGACCGTTTATCGGGTCGTGATTACAAGAGCGAACAGCCCTAAGAAGGCAAGGGGAAGAACAAAGAGCCAAGGGGCCAACAATCTGGTGTGGGAGGAATGGTCTCGAACCTAAGTATTCCAAACACAAACCCTACATCTGTCATTGCTACGGCCTTTGGCAACTCCAATGTCCGTGCTTCTGCTCATGGCAGGAAACACTGTGAGCACTTACCAGCCTGAGAAGCCAGGTCTCCCGTGCTGCTGATTGAAGAGGATTGAAGAAGACTGAGCTGGACTGAAGACGCCCCACAACGTGTGATGCATGCACTGAAACTAGGCATTTCAGTATGAGTTGAGTACGAGGTCATTACGCTCAATTTATGGCACTTACCAGGCTTCCTGAGCTCATAGAAGTGTCACTGTGGAAGCCGAGAGGTAACTTTGAAGGTGAAAGGGGAGCATTTTATGGAGAGTAATTACAACTTGTAAAATCTGAACCCATCGACCCACTCAACCCATGACCCGGAGAAATGTCAGGCACGGTGTCCTCCGGTTTCGTTTCTCTGGGCAGCCAGGCTGACGGCTCTGCTGTGAACTTTGGATCTTACCTTGATGGTGAGGTTGGGCCATTTCAGAAAGTCAAGAAGTTCAGCAAGAATCAGCATCACGGTGTCAGGTACTAAAGAGACTCTGAGTTTTTCTTTCTGGTGCACAGCTGAAAACTCAATCCTTAAACTGAACACATCCTAATCACAGAAAACAATAAAGTTGTTGTAAATGAATTTGCAAGTTATAAACAGAGATTCTAGAGTCCCTTATGGGTAAGAGGGTGGACAAACATGGGAGATAGTAGAAGGACACGTATCTGTAGTCTTAAACATAAAGATGAGAATAGCCATGTCAAGTAGATTGAATAAAGTATAATGTAGGACAACACGATATAATGCAATATGTAATACAACATAACATACAACATATAATAAATATAGCACAGTATAATATTAATATAATATATTCAATTGTATTGTTAAAAGCATATGTTTTGCTGGGTGATTATGTAGGTACTGATAATAAAAGAATAAGACAGACAGACAAAAATCCCAGCACTCAGCATTGGTGAGATAAGACCCAATAAGCAATAGATATATTACATGGTTGGCTTTACAGGATTGCAATCCTGTAAATTGGCATTACAGGATGCCAACAGGTGATCAGTGCCGTAGAAAAGGGAAAAGCAGAAGGGGATAAAGGGATTTGGGGTGCTGAAGGTGCGGGTTGTTGTAATGTGAAATAGGGCCGCCTACAGTTCTTTGTGCCCCCAGGACATACTGCGGATGAGCCTTAGAACCATGATGGTCTGGGAAAGAAGCCAGACACCAGAACCCGTGTGTTGTATGATCCGTTTATAGGAAACTTGCAGAACGGACAAATCCGTGGAGTGAGAAAGCCTACCATTTCCTTTCCTACCATTTCCATCCCATCCCTAATGGGATTAGATCAAGTTTATGACATCAAGAGGAGGAGATTCAAAATCAGTATCTTCGACCACAACTCTGTCAGCCACACTGCATGACTAAGTCTGCTTCTTTAGAACGCGAATGATGGGTGCAGCCGAACGTATTCACATTTGCTTTTGTTCCTTGTGCTTTGGGTGTCACAGGTAGAAAGATTGTTGCTGAGACCAATGTCAAGGCGCTTTCTCCCATGAACTGTTGTCTTCTCAGAGTTTTATGGTTTCGTGTCTTTTGTTTAAATCTAAGAGCCCCTCAACAGATGAATGGATGAAGAAGCTGTGGGCTAGGTACAACGAAATAGTACTCAGCCATGAGAAAGGAACACGTCCTGCCATTTGTGACAACATGCATGGACCTAGAGGTTAAGAAAGTCCTTGATCCCTAGACACACTGTCCAATGGGCACGCTAATGCACGGACAAAGGAAAATACACACTGTGTTTGGTCAGAGCAACCTTAAAAATGTCTTGCCCCAGCCTGAGCGTGGAGACCCATCTTGTGTGTGGACGAACCATGAAGAAACCGGGCACCAAGGATGTTGGCCAGAGCAGCTAAACCCAAACAAATAAACAAGGAGAAAGCCACAAGATTTTGGTTTGCCAACACTTGTTGGCAATCTCTGATTCCTACTTGAGTCTAAGCAGTCTGGCAAGTTTCCTGTGTCACAGTTTCTACAAGAATGGTGGCATTATCTTAGAATCTGTCCTTGAAATTGTTCAATGCTCCATTTTGAATGCTATTTTTATTTTGATCTCTAATTGCTAGGGGACATTTATAGCTCTGGATAAAGGAAGGAAACACACTCTAGATTCTCTGAGGGCACCAGGGGCCATAAGACGGGAGACTAGTTGGAGCCAGCAGGTGAAGAGGGATGGAGACTTGGCCAAGCTTAATGGAAGGGTGGGAGCAAGAGAACACAGGGAAGAGGGAACCAGCCAAGGCTTTGGGGCTGGGAGGGACGTTATCAAAATAGAGTTTTAGAATCAGACAGGGCAAAAGTGTCGGTACCTTTCTCCACGCCCAAGCAAAGCCCGAGACCAAACTCACCACAGAAGAAACAGCATTATCATGATTGCGTTTGATTTATGAATCTAAAGTCTTGGCAGTCACACTAAAGTATTTTCATTTTCAAACAAATAAATCATAAAACTTTACTGATAGAAATTCTATGTGGAAATGTGGTATTTTCTTCCTTCCTTCCTTCCTTCCTTCCTTCCTTCCTTCCTTCCTTCCTTCCTTCCTTCTTTCCTCTCTCCTTCCTTCCTTCCTTCCTTCCTTCCTTCCTTCCTTCCTTCCTTCCTTCCTTCCTTCTTTCCTCTCTCCTTCCTTCCTTCCTTCCTTCCTTCCTTCCTTCCTTCCTTCCTTCCTTCCTTCCTTCCTCCTTTCCTCTCTCCCTCCTTCCTTCCTTCTTTCCTTCCTTCCTCTTCTATTCGTTCATTCATTCCATGCTCTCCTGCCTCCTTTCATTTTTTTTGGAGGGGGGTGGTGGGCAGAGGATAAGGGATAAAGGGAATTCAAATAAATCTCAAAAGTGCACAGTGAAAAGTTGAAAGGTTGCAAGTCCCTTGATGCACAGTTCCCTTACCGACACAGGCACTTCAAAGTGGAAGAGAGGAAACCCAGATTGGATGCCTCCCAGGAGATTCGATTTAGATGCATGAATATTTCCAGGTTTGTCTTCAGAGGAGTGAGATGTGACCATCAGCACACATGTCACCTGCTGTGTATTAATATGTGATGGATTGCTTATCTTGCACCTTTGAAAAATGCAGCACCAAATGCTTTTTCACTTTTGCCCCTGCATGGAATTTTAAAATCTTTCCACAGAACACAAGGTATGACACATTCATTTCTCTTAAGAAATAATAACTTACATAGGCAAGCCCTGTATAAAGGATCCACATATATATTATTTTATCATAACAGTCTGGTGAGCTAAGTGAGCGAAACGTGGGATTTTAGGTCAGAAAAAATGAGGCATTTTAAATGGATTTGAGCCACCTAAATTTTAAGAAGTACTGGCTGACAATGCGGAGATCAATCACCAGGGTTATTTTCATGACGCTGCAGAGGGTATTATTAACTCAGTCAAGCAAAGGGATTCCTTATGATTTTTGTTGTTGTCGTTGTTGGTTTTAGTTTGGGTTGTACGTGGTTTCTCTTCTCATGATGGAGGATTCTCATGGGAATAGCGGTTGGTTCTGTTCTCCCTCCTCTCTCTGTAAAGCTCTAATTAAAAAGAGCTTAGTTAATCAAAGACTTTCTTTCTGCTATTTTGTACAAATTGCAAATTAATTAGGCAAAAGGAGATTTTTAATATAACGTGGGATCGAAGTACAATAGTTTCCATGAGTTGGGACGGCACTTGGAAGGGCTGATAGCTCACCACAGCCGCTGGGACCACGGGACCCTGGGGCATCCTCGACTCACCAGCAAGCGCCCACGCACACCCAGTGCCTCGTACTCATTGTCGCCACCGTGCTGCTGTGAGCCGCCATTTAATGTTTTAGAGTGGATAGAGAACCGTATGGGTTGATAGTCTAGGAAAATTAGACTTTACCCAGCGCAGAGCCTTCACCTTTAACATGCACGAACATCACAGGATAAATTTGTTCATGTGTAGCTCCCAGGTCAACAAAAGTAGGGGCAGGAGGTGGTGCCTTTTTCCTCAAGCTCTTAGGGACGCTGATGCGGCCTTCCAAGGACCACACTTGGAGGAGTGAGAGTCTTTGCTCAACGCCCCTCATTGAACACTGGAGGATTCTCCTCACCGGACCAGATGGTGCGCGGATAGCCGCTTTCAGTCATTGCATGGTGGAGAGCACGTCCGCTAACCCTGTGTCCCTTCCCCATCAGGCTCGTGGCTCTGACTCTCAAGTACTGATAAGCCTGCTCGGTGTGACTGTAACGATGAGACACATATGAGAAACATACAGACACAGACACACGTGCATGTATCACAGTGTGTGAGAAATACCTGTTGTTTTAATTAATAGGCTATATTCTGTATGACGTATACATACACACATATACATGCATATAAGTATATTTATCACAACATATTATAAGAAATGGATACATATCTATTATATGCATTATATATGCTAGTGCTCTGCTTACCTATTACCTATCATCTATCATCTATCTATCCATCTATCCATCTGTACATCCATCCATCCCTATATCTATCATCCATCCATCCAATCTTCCTTCCTGCCTTCTTTCCATCCATCCATTCATCCATCCATCCAACCATCATATCTATCATCTATCTATGTATCTATGTATCTATATCTATCTATCTATCTATCTATCTATCTATCATCTATCTATCTATCTATCATCTATGTATCATCTATTCAATAAGGAATAGGTTCTCCCTCCATTCTGATTTATGTTTAATTACCACTCCCTCCCTGCTTTCTTTTCTGCTTGGCTGGGGGCTCTTCCTTATAAACTATTTCTCATTCCCCAATTAAATCTATTCCATTTATGTACAAAAAAGAAAGCCACTGTTTTCTTTTTTTAATGGATTTCTCTACCTCTTATCTCTCTCTGATATTCTGGGCCATTTTTTTAACTTCCACGTGGTCTATGCAAAAGAGATTAGCAGTTTTCAACCATTTTGTTTTTCTGATAATAATGGGGAACAATGATATGGATACATAAAGTCTCATTTTGGAGGAAGTTTTTTTTTTCCCTGTAAGCCCTGTCTGTAACATGCATCTGTAGCTTCTTGCCTGAAATGAGAATCATTCCTTTCTTATGTGTCTCGAAGCACACTTTGAATACAGATGCCGATTCAACCAACTTGAGTCAAGAAAACACAGGTTCACCTCCTTTGCATGGCAAATTGTGCTGTTCCTGTTACTGTCTTGGCTATGCTTGTAGCCCACCTTCTTGTTTTGAGAAGTCCCAAGGATCTTTATTTTTTTTAAAGATTTTATTTATTTATTTGACAGAGAGAGAGAGACAGCCAGCGAGAGAGGGAACACAAGCAGGGGGAGTGGGAGAGGAAGAAGCAGGCTCCCAGCGCAGGAGCCCGATACGGGGCTCGATCCCAGAACGCCAGTATCACGCCCTGAGCCGAAGGCAGACGCTTAATGACTGCGCCACCCAGGCGCCCCAAGGATCTTTATTTTTAAGCAGCCAATGCTAGAAATCTAGAAAGTCTATTAGAATGAAATTCCCTCTAGAGATGCTAATTTTCTCCCCCCATCACGTGTGCTCTTGGAGTGTAGCCTCACGTTGCTGATAATTTTAAAGTGAGCTCTTGCCACTCACAATTGGTTCGAGCACTGTTGCACAGCTGTCTTCCCAAAAAGGAGGACTGTGGTTCCAATTATGAAGACATAGCCTCACAAATGGTGATGACCCAGAGGCAGACACGAAGACGGTCATGTTCTGCCCATGTTCATGTAGCTAGCATGTCTGTCCTTACTAGTGCAATAATCAGATTGTTTTCCCTCTTTCTGATCTATGACTGCACATGGAACACTGTGCGGTCCAACTTTCCATGATGGTGGGAGTGTCTCTCCTCCATCTGGGCCGCCGGGCGGTACCGCTAGCTACCTGTGGCCGTTCAACACTTCACCTGTGGCAGGTGCAACGTGAGGAAATAGTTTAATTTTTTTAATTATGCCAATATAAAACGAAATTTACCATCTTAACTATCTCTAAGTGCACAGTTCAATAGTTAAGCGTATTCACATTGTTCGATAGATCTCTAAAATGTTTTCATCTTGCCAAATTGAAACTCTATACTCATTAAACGTGTTCTTATTTCCTTCCTCCAGCCCCCAGCTTCCACCATCGACTCTGTCTCTGTGGATGTGACTCCTATGGGAACCTCATATAAGTGGAATCCCATAGGATTTGTCCTTTTGTGACTGGCTTATGTCACTCAGCACCATGTCCTCAAGCTTCACCCATGTCGTGGCAGGTGTCCGAACAGCCTTCCTTTTCAAGGCTGAGGCATATTCCATGGCATGGATGGACTACGTTTTGCTCAGCCCTTGATGGCTCTCATGTTTGGCTCTTGTGAAGAACGCTATTCTAGAGCACGAGTGAACGACTGTATTTTTGAGTTCCTGCCTTCAGTTCCTGTGAGTATGTACCCGGAAGAAGAATTACTGGATCAGGTGGTAAATCTACGTTTACTCTGTTGAGGTACCACCCGACCGTTTTCCACAGCTGCGGCGCCATTTTACCTTCCCGCGAGGATCTGAATATTTTATTGTAATCAAATTTAAATAGCCACTTGTAGCTGATGGCCCTTGTATTGGGCAGCATAGTCTTAGTGAGTAAAATAAAAGTTATTTTCACTGATTACATACAGATAAACAAAGAATAGAGATTGGGACCTGCAATGATTACAGTAATAATGATGGCAAATTTTACTTTAACAATATTTGGAACGGTCTTCTATTTTACACTTAAAAAGTATAAAAAGCTACCTTGAAGTTTTAGGAGTCCAAGTCTAAAAGTGTTGCAATTTGAGTAAACTAATACTGACTATTAAGCTAAAATTGGTACTGGTACCATCTTGAATTGAGTATAGAGACTGGCATCCTGGCCATCCCTGCTTGCAAGACCACTATAGGTGAGGCTGGATGCAGGAATGTATGTGAAAGTTCAGAGGGTACACCTTGCGTTGATGACTCATTGTTCCCCAAGAACTGGGGAGGTCTGGGAGAGGACATTTGTCCAGAGATACTCCCTTGGGTCATGATGACTTCTACTTAGGAAAAATGATCAGAGAGCCCACACAAGGACTGTCCTTATGGGATGGACTCAGGAGGGTAGAATGTCCTACATGGCAGCTCAGGGCTCCAGATGAAAGCATCCCCGGGGTCAGGAAGGTCATCACCATGTTAGGTCACTCTGGCTGCTGTAACAAACACCACATGCTTGTGGGCTCTGGCCACAGGAATTCATCCTCCCTCAGTTCTGGAGACCAGAGTCTGAGATCCAGACGGGGCAGGGCCACTGAGATCCAGGCGAGACAGGCCCAGGCTCCCTCCAGAGGCTCTGGGAGGGCTGGTCCTTCTTGCCTCTTCCAGCTTCTTGGGGCTCCAGGCGTCCCTGGACTTGTGGCCCCATCCCTCCCATCTCTGCCTCCATCCTTGCGTGGCTTCTCCTCTGCGTCTGTGTCTCCTTTTTTTCTTTTCCAAAGACACTTGTCATTGGATTCAGGGCCACGCACATCCAGGATGAGATCCTTATATTAATTACATCTGTAAAGAACTTTTTTCTAAGTAGGGTCACATTCACAGGTTCTGAGGGAATAAGCATGGACATCTTCTTTTGAGAGACACAATTCTACCCACTGAAGTTACTTCTGCAACCTTGTCTTGACTGAAGCCACCACGTACCGTCCAGACTCCAGAGGAAGGGAACTGAACTCCCATGTTGTGATGGGGTGTTTTAAAGTCCCTTTGTAGAAGACCATTTAATTCAGGAGACAGTGGCGTGTTTGGAAAATACAGCCCGCCACGACTGTGAGTTCCTCAATATCTGACCTCAGCCCAAGGCAAGTCCACTGGCCTGACCTGCTAACCGGTGGTGTGGCACTGCTTCTGTTTTTTATTACAGTTGACATTTCCTGACTACATTCAAAGTGAGCAGACATGGCTATGGCTCACGTTCTTTTGGGCACTCCTCTGCTTGGAGGTAAAAATATGCTTGCTATTGGTTTTTTAACAGGCTGTGTTTTCTTTTCTTTTTTTTTTTTTAAAGATTTTATTTATTTATTTATTTGACAGAGAGAGACAGCCAGCGAGAGAGGGAACACAAGCAGGGGGAGTGGGAGAGGAAGAAGCAGGCTCATAGCGGAGGAGCCTGATGTGGGGCTCGATCCCATAACGCCGGGATCACGCCCTGAGCCTAAGGCAGACGCTTAACCGCTGTGCCACCTAGGCGCCCCTAACAGGCTGTGTTTTCTAATTGAAGTAAACTGATCAGTTCATAGGTATTAATGGATGCTTCTGGTTCTTAGCAATTTATCATCTTGATAGGTGAAAATAAGCACGTATACACATTATCTTTCCATCAGTCCATCCATCCATCCATCCATCCATCCATCCATCCATCCACCCACCCATCTATCCATCCATCCATCCATCCATCCATCCATCCATCCATCCATCCAACTGTCCATCCCTCCATCCATCCATCCATCCACCCACCCACCTATCCAGCCATCCATCTATCCAGCCATTCATCTATCCATCCATCCATCCATCCATCCATCCATCCATCCATCCATCCATTTATGCACTCCAATATGTTTGCGCACACACACACACACACACACACACACACACACACACGGAGAGAGATTGATTGACAGTGCTTTCCACCCCAATAAATTTATTTCGGGATGCTTCTTTCTGCATTTTTAAAGTGCTTGTTTCAATGCCGATGTGGAGAATTCGACATAGCGTAATTGACTTGAAGGTCATTGCCACATTTTAATAATACGTTGAAGAGAAGTCATCCAGCTGATCAAACAGCAGTAACACCCATTTAAGAGGGAAAATAATCCCCTGTGAAAACAAACCTGTACTGAGAGCTCTCTTTTGTGAGTCTTCTGCATTCAAATTGGTTTTGTGTGAGCAAAGATAAACACGGCTGGCCTTTCACTAACACAGAGATGCTTCTGAAATCATGACCCTTGTCGTAGATGACCTAACAAATATTAACGGAAACGAGATGACCCTCGATCGGAATGCCAATTTCTGCAGACCGTGCTGCTTGCAAGAGCCCTCACTTTCATACTTGCTTCTGTTTGTTGGAGCATGTGAATCAAGGAATGTTCTTGACAATACCATCCGAGTGAAGCTAAGCAACTGTCTTTTTGTTCTTATGGTCATTTCTTTCAGGACAAAGGGAACATTAAATCTATGGTGGACGCAGGTGCGTAGAGGTGTCCCAGGGAGCTCTCCTCGGGTGTACGCAGATGAGGGACATAGAGGGACCCCAGCGGAGGCTGTTCCAATTAATTCCTGATGCGTGTGGTACAGGGTTGGGCACAGCTTTGTGAGTTTGCGAGGGCTGCCATAACAACGTACCATGGACTGAGTGCCACAAATGCCACAGATTTATTCTCTCCCGGTTCTGGAGGCTGGGAGTCTGAGATTCAGGTGTCGACAAGACTGGGTCCTCCTTCTGGAGGCTCTGAGGGGGCATCCATTCCAGGACTCTCTCCCAGCTCCTGGCAGCTTGCTGCCAATCCTTGGTGTTGCTTCACTTATGGAAGCATCTGCCCCATGTCTGACTTCGTCTCCAAGTGGTATCCTGTGCGTGTACCTGCCTGTGTCCACATTTCCTGTCTTACAAGGACACCAGACACCATGGAATACGAGTCCCCGCTATTCCAGGATGACCTCATCTTAACCTAGCCAATCACACCGGGAGCCGAGACTCTATTTCCAAACGAGGTCACAAGCGCAGGTATTGTGGGTCAGGACTTTGATGTATCTTTTTGCAGCCATCAGGGTTCTCATTTGTTCAACCCTGCCTATCAGTGGTGCTCTTGTGATGGTCTATGAGTTGGGGATTGTGTTTGCTTATCCTTTGGAGCCAGGTTGCTCCAGGCTCAGGGACTGATTGACCCGGAAGCATCCTCCCACATCTCCTCACTCTGTCAGCGATGGAGAACCACTGGTCCTTCCTTTTTTTTTTTCTTTTTCTGTTTTGCTTTTTGTTTGTTTTCTGTGGTTTTGTTTTTTTGCGGGGGGGAGGGGACAGAGAGAGAGTGTATAACAGTGGGGAGGGGCAGAGGGAGAAGGAGAGAGAGGATTTTTAAGCAGACTCCATGCTCGGCATGGAGCCAATCACGGGGTTCAATCTCATGATGCTGAGATCATGACCTGATCTGAAATCAAGAGTCAGAGGCTTAACTGACTGAGCCACCCAGGTGCCCCCGGGTCCTTCCTTTCCATGGTCCTCCCCTAGTTCTGGAGGCTGAGAATCTGGTCCTTCCTTTCTGGGTCCTTCCTTTCCATGGCCAGGGTGCCAGAGTTGTGCAGAAAGAATAAACATGAAACTTCTCTCCTCATCGTTTTCTCAAAAACATACCTACTGTCCACCCAGGCTCTAAAATATCTGTAAAGAGAAGGGACATCATGCTCACAGAGACAAGACTGAAAGCAGCTCAGTTAGTAAGGCCAGCAGCTCAACGTGAAATAGAAGCACAACTGGGATCTTGGGGAATGCAGAAATCTCACACCAGGGATGTAGCTGAACTTCTGTGGGCTTTATACATGTGTCTACAAATGTGTGACTTGGACGAGTGTTTATGCTCATCTATCTATCTATCATCTATCTATCTATCTATCTATCTATCTATCTATCTATCTATCTATCATCTATCTATCTATCTATCTATCATCTATCTATCCATCCATCCATCCATCCATCCATCCATCCATCATCTATCTACCTACCTATCTATCTATCCAATCAGAGCTCAGTGAGCCCACTGGTGTGAGAGTGGAATATGGTGGTAAACCCTGATGTGGGTTGCACGTGACCTTCTTCTGGAAGTTCCCTGCACACAAAAGTCCCAGAAACATCCACATTTTGCTTCCGTTTATGCAGAAAGTGGTGAAGCTCAAAACAATGGGTGAGCACATAGGTAAGCTGCTGGCCTCACTGCTCTGTTGTGATTCTCTCCTCCCCGTTTACATGGGTCCTTTGTCTCACTGAGTAAATTCTTTCTCTCCCGGTGCATTTATTAACGTTCCAAAGAAGTTAGCAGGTCATTATTCTATTAGTATCAGACCTGCAGCCTGAACTTCCCACCTCCTGGGGACGTGAATCACCCCCAAGAGGCAGTCTGCTCCATTTTTCCTACTGGTAACGCACATCCTTGAGTTTGACAACAACCCTCTTTTTAAAATATTTTATCCTTCTTTGAATTGGGCATTCTCACACGGTGCGTCTTCCCACAGCTATGTTTTGAAAATAATCAGCAAAATTGTCATCACGGCAAAACAATTCTTGTGGAAGAATAGGGTGATTCGAATCCATTTGACTGATTGCCCTCTTAATCGAAGGGTTTGTTTACTCAACGCTGCGCTCAGTGAACCCGAGTGCAGAACAGAGAATGTATCGGCATGAACGATGAGCGGCTTCCTCTGTCAAGGGCTTCCTAGCAGATGCTCACAGAGGACTCTCAGCTACAGAATGCACACGATGGGAAGGGGTCAGATTTAAATAAACCACATGACTATTCCACACGCCCCGAGCAGCCCCACGTTCTCCTAACTTCTCCACTTCACGGCATCTCCCTACGTCCCTTTTGCAGAGCCCTGCATTGTTAAACTTGTGTGTGTGTATTGTGGGTTCAGCTGCGTCCCCCATACAATGACGCCCTAATGCCTGGTACCTGTGAATGTGGACTTTTTTTTCCAATTTTTTAAACTTTAAATTCAATTAATTAACATAAGTGTATTATTAGTTTCAGAGGTAGAGTTCGGTGATTCATCAGTTGCATACAACACCCAGTGCTCATTACATCACGTGCCCTCCTTCATGCCCATCACCCAGTTACCCCATCCCCCTGCCCAACTCCCCTCCAGCAACCCTCAGTTTATTTCCTAGAGTTCAAGTCTCTTATGGTTTGACTCCTTTCTTTTTATCTTATTTTATTTTTCCCTCCCTTCCCCTATGATCCTTCATTTTGTTTCTTAAATTCCACATACGAGTGAAATCGTGTGATATTTGTCTCTTTTTTTTTTTTTTAATGATTTTTTATTATATTATGTTAGTCACCATACAGTACATCCCCGGTTTCCGATGTAAGGCTCAATGATTCATTAGTTCTGTATAACACCCAGTGCACCATGCAATACGTGCCCTCTTTACTACCCATCACCGGTCTATCCCATTCCCCCACCCCCCTCCCCTCTGAAGTCCTCAGTTTGTTTCTCATAGTCCATAGTCTCTCATGTTTCATTCCTCCTTCTGATTACCCCCCCTTTCTTTATCCCTTTCTTCCCCTACCGATCATCCTAGTTCTTATGTTCCATAGATGAGAGAAATCATATGATAGTTGTCTTTCTCTGCTTGACTTATTTCACTTAGCATTATCTCCTCCAGTGCCGTCCATGTTGTAGCAAATGTTGAGAACTCGTTCTTTCTGATAGCTGAGTAATATTCCATCGTATATATGGACCACAACTTCTTAATCCAGTCATCTGTTGAAGGGCATCTCGGCTCCTTCCACGATTTAGCTATTGTGGACATTGCTGCTATGAACATTGGGGCGCATATGGCCCTTCTCTTCACTACGTCTGTATCTTTGGGGTAAATACCCAGTAGTGCAATGGCTGGATCATAGGGTAGCTCAATTTTTAACTTTTTAAGGGACCTCCACACTGTTTTCCAGAGTGGCTGTACCAACTTGCATTCCCACCAACAATGTAGGAGGGATCCCCTATCTCCACATCCTCTCCAACAATTGTTGTTTCTTGCCTTGTCTATTTTTGCCATTCTAACTGGCATAAGGTGGTATCTCAGTGTGGTTTTGATTTGAATTTCCTTGATGGCTAATGATTTTGAACATTTTTTCATGTGTCTGTTAGCCATTTGTATGTCTTCATTGGAAAAGTGTCTGTTCATATCTTCTGCCCATTTTTTGATTTGTTTATTTGTTTCTCGTGTATTGAGTCTGAGAAGTTCTTTGTAGATCTTGGATACCAGTCCTTTATCTGTAGTGTCATTTGCAAATATATTCTCCCATTCCGTGGGCCGCCTCTTAGTTTTTCTGACTGTTTCCTTGGCTGTGCAGAAACTTTTAATCTTGATGAAGTCCCATAAATTCATTTTATCTTTTGTTTCTCTTGCCTTTGGGGATGTGTCATGAAAAAGGTTGCTTTGGCCGATGTCGTAGAGGTTGTTGCCTATGTTCTCCTCTAGAATTTTGATGGATTCCTGTCTCACATCGAGGTCTTTCATCCATTTGGAGTTTATTTTTGTGTATGGTGTGAGATAGTGGTCAAGTTTCATTCTCTTGCATGTAGCTGTCCAATTTTCCCAGCACCATTTATTGAAGAGACTGTCTTTTTCCCACCGGATGTTTTTTCCTGCTTTATCAAAGATTAGTTGCCCAAAGAGCCGAGGGTCCATTTCTGGGCTCTCTATTCTGTTCCATTGGTCTATGTGTCTGTTTTTGTGCCAGTACCATGCTGTCTTTGTGATCACAGCTTTGTAGTACAGCTCGAAATCCGGCATTGTGATGCCCCCAGCTTTGTTTTTCCTTTTCAACAGTTCCTTGGAGATTCGGGGCCTTTTCTGTTTCCATACAAATTTAAGGACTGTTTGTTCCAGTTCTTTGAAAAATGTCTTTGGTATTTTGATCGGGATAGCATTGAAAGTGTAGATTGCTCTGGGTAGCATGGACATTTTAACTATGTTAATTCTTCCGATCCATGAGCATGGAATATCTTTCCATCTTTTTATGTCTTCCTCAATGTCTTTCAAGAGTGATTTATAGTTTCTAGAATATAGGTCCTTTACGTCTCTGGTTAAGTTAATTCCAAGGTAACGTATGGTTTTTGGTGCTATTGTAAATGGGATGGATTCCCTAATTTCTCTTCCTTCGGTCTCGTTATTCGTGTATAGAAATGCAACTGATTTCTGAGCATTTATTTTGTATCCTGCCACGTTACTGAATTGCTCTATAACTTCTAATAGTTTGGGAGTGGCTTCTTTTGGGTTTTCCATATAGAGTATCATGTCATCTGCGAAGAGAGACATTTTGACTTCTTCTTTGCCAATTTGAATACCTTTGATCCCTTTTTGTCGTCTGATTGCTGTTGCAAGGACTTCTAGTACTATGTTGAATAATAGTGGCGAGAGTGGGCATCCTTGTCGTGTTCCTGATCTTAAGGGAAAGGCTTCCAGCTTTTCCCCATTGAGAATAATATTTGCAGTAGGCTTTTCATAGATGGCTTTTATGAGATTGAGAAATGTACCTTCTATTCCTACACTCTGAAGGGTTTTAATCAGGAAAGGATGCTGTATTTTGTCAAATGCTTTTTCGGCATCGATTGAGAGGATCATATGGTTCCTGAGTCTTTTCTTGTTGATATGATGTATCACGCTGATTGATTTGCGAATATTGAACCACGCTTGCATCCCAGGTATGAATCCCACTTGATCGTGATGGATAATCCTTTTAATGTATTGTTGGATTCTATTAGCAAGAGTCTTGTTGAGGATTTTGGCGTCCATATTCATTAGGGAAATCGGTCTGTAATTCTCCTTTTTGATGGGGTCTTTGCCTGGTTTGGGGATCAAGGTAATATTGGCCTCATAGAATGAGTTTGGTAGCTTTCCTTCTGTTTCTATTTTTTGAAATAGCTTTAGGAGAATAGGTATTATTTCTTCTTTGAATGTTTGGTAGAATTCCCCAGGAAAACCGTCCGGGCCTGGAGTTTTGTTATTTGGAATGTTGTTTATCACTGACTCAATTTCTTCATAATTAATTGGCCTGTTTAAGGAATCAATTTCTTCCGGTTTCAATCTTGGTAGTTTATAGGTTTCCAGGAAGGATTCCATCTCTTCCAGATTGCTTAGTTTATTGGCATATAGCTGTTGATAAAAATTTCTAATAATCCTTCCAATTTCAATGGTGCTCGTCGTGACCTCTCCTTTTTCATTCATAATTTTAATAATCTGGGTCCTTTCTCTTTTCTTTTGGATAAGTCTTGCCAGGGGTCTGTCAATTTTATTGATTCTCTCAGAGAACCAGCTTCTAGTCCTGTTGATCTGCTCTACTGTACTTCTGGTTTCTGCTTGATTGATTTCAGCTCTAATTTTGGTCAACTGCTTCCTCGTGCGTGGATTAGGCCTGTCCCTCTGTTGCTGTTCCAGCTTCTTGAGGTGAGAATATAAAAACTGCATTTTAGATTTTTCTATTCTTTTGAGTGAGGCTTGGATGGCTATGTATTTCCCCCTTAGGACTGCCTTTGCAGTATCCCATAGGTTTTGGACTGTTGTATTTTCATTCTCATTGGTCTCCATAAATTGTTTAATTTGATTTTTGATTTCCTGGTTTATCGAGTCATTCCTGAGCAGGATGGTTCTTAGTCTCCAAGTGTTTGAGTTTCTTCCAAATTTTTCCTTGTGGTTGAGTTCCAATTTCAGAGCGTTGTGGTCTGAGAATATGCGGGGGATAATTTCAATCTTTTGGTATCGGTTGAGACCTGTTTTGTGTCCCAGAACATGGTCTATTCTTGAGAATGTTCCATGGGCATTAGAATAGAATGAGTATTCTTTGGTTCTGGGGTGTAGTGTTCTATATATATCTATGAGGTCCAAACGTCGAGTATGACATTCAAAGCCTTTGATTCTTTGCTTAGTTTTTGCCAGGGTGTTCTGTCTATTTCTGATAGTGGAGTGTTGAGGTCCCCTACTATTAATGTATTTTTATCTATGTGTCTCTTTATTCTGGTTAAGAGTTGGCTTGTGTATCTTGCTGCTCCCCTGTTGGGGGCATATATATTTATAATTGTCATATCCACTTGTTGAATACTTCCCTTAAGAATAATATAGTGCCCTTCTGCATCTCTAACTATAGTCTGTAGTTTAAAATCCAATTTATCTGATATGAGAATTGCTACCCCAGCTTTCTTTTGAGGTCCATTTGCGTGAAAGATGGTACTCCATCCCCTTACTCTCAGTCTGAATGCATCTTTGGGTTTGAAATGAGTCTCTTGTAGACAGCAAATGGATGGGTCATTTCTTTTTATCCAATCTGCAACCCTGTGGCGTTTTATCGGATGGTTCAAACCATTTACATTAAGACTGATTACTGAGAGATATGATTTTAATGTTGCCATGTTGCCAGTAAAGTCTTTGTTTGTATTGGCTGTGACTTTCTGTTCTGTATCACTCTTGGGGCCTTTTTACTTTTATAGAACCCCCCGTAATATCTCCTGTAGGGCTGGTTTCGTGGTTACGAAATTGGTTAGTGACTGGCGATTCTGAAATGTCTTTATTTCTCCATCAATTCTGAATGACAGCCTTGCTGGATAAAGGATCCTTGGCTGCATGTTTTTCTCTGAAAGAGCTTTAAATATGCTCCCCCAACCCTTTCTCTCATTCCAGGTCTGTGTAGACAGGTCTGACGTAATTCTGATTCTTTTGCCTTGGTATGTGAGAAATTTCTTTGCCCTGGCCGCTTTCAATACTGTATCCTTGCATCTAATATTTGCGAATTTCACTATGACGTGACGTGGCGTAGGTTTGTCATGGTTGAGCTTGGGAGGGGTCCTCTCTGCCTCTTGGACACGAATGTTTGTTTCCCTTGCTAGATTAGGGAAGTTTTCAGCTACAATTTGTTCAAATATCTCTTCTAGACCTCTGTTTTTCTCCACCCCCTTGGGGATGCCGATGATTCTAACATTGGATCGTTTCATTGAGTCAGTAATTTCCCGTAACCTACATTCGTGGGCGTGGATTTTTTTAAGACCATCTTCTATTTTCATTTTTTCCTCTATTAACCCATCCTCCAATTCACTAACCCGTTCCTCTGCTTCTGCGACCCTGGCCGTCAGAGCCTCTAGTTTTGCCTGCATTTGGCTCATAGAATTTTTAATTTCTGTCAGGTTCGCTCTCATTTCTGTCCTTAAGGATTCTATATTCTCAGTAACCTTTTCGTTAATAGTGTTTTCAATTCTACTCATCATTTTGACCATCGTTACTCTGAATTCCATTTCTGATAATTTGGTTACATCCATATCCATTATTTCTGTGGCAGAGGCCACAGACTCACTGTCTTTTCTTTGCTGGGGGGGGGCTTCTCCTTCTTGTCATTCTGATGAAGAGAGGTTGCGGGGTTTCCAGAGCCCAAATTCTTGACTGGGTCCCAGGCCGTGCCCCTTGTTTTATAGGGATCTTAGGGATGTGGGCTTCTTCTTTAAAGATATTATTTATTTATTTATGTGGCAGCCAACCAGCGAGAGAGGGAACAGAAGCAGGGGAGTGGGAGAGGAAGAAGCAGGCTCCCAGCGGAGGAGCCCGATGAGGGACTCCTTTCCGGAACGCCGGGATCACGCCCTAAGCCGAAGGCAGGCGCTCAATGACTGCGCCACCCAGGCGCCTCGGGTTGTGGGCTTCTTGATTTTTCAGCCTGCCTTCTGGGGGAGGGGCCTGCCGCGCCGATACTCAGGCAGCCATGTTTGGGTAGAGTCTCGGCGTCCCCTGCGAGGGGGGATGGGGAGGGGCACTCCCTGAGCCGGTATTTCCAGGCTTTTATTCTCTGGCGGCTTTCCCTGGCGGTTTGCTGTGCCTCTTCTGAGAGTCAGAGCAGCAGCGGCCGAATTTCAGCCTCTGTCACAGAACAGAGGGATTGCGGCCCGTTCTCTACTAATGTTCTGGCCACTTTAACTCTGTTACTGTTGGTGCTGCTCAACCCTGCAGCGTCCCGGGATGTGCGCCCCACACCCGGCGTCCCAGCCCTCACTTCCAGGGCCGGCGTCTCTGTCCTTTGTGTTTCTAACGCCGCCAGCCGCCAGCCGCCCGGCGCGCGCTCCGGGATCTCCCGGTCTCAGTCTGGATCCAGTGAGCGCACCGGGATTCCGGTGTTCCGTGAGATGCCTGGTGGCGCGCACCCGGCTCACGGTCTCAGTCTGCTGTTTTGCGGGTGCCGACCGTGAGCCCCGCCCGCTCTCCCGTGCAAGTGGCTACCGCTTCCCGGCGCCAGAACGCGGCGGCTCCCTCCCCCTTCCGTTTATCTTCCGATATCTGTGCACGGTTTCATGGCTCCCCGCTTCGTACCTCAATACTCAGCGCTGGAGATGTTCATTTGTAGAGATCCAGATGCATCTTCCTGCGTCTCAGGCTGGTTCCGTGGTTGTTTAGGCTGGTCTGGTACCTATCCAGCTCGACTCGGAGGACCGGCTGAAAACGGTGTCTCCTACTCCTCCGCCATCTTAACTCCTCCTCCTGATATTTGTCTCTTATTAACTTATTCCACTTAACATAATACCCTCTAGTTCCATCCGTGTCATTGCACATGGCAAGATTTCATTCTTTCTGATGGCTGAGTAATATCCCATTGTATTTTTGAACCACATCTTCTTAATCCATTCATCTGTTGATGGACATCTGGGCTCTTTCCATAGTTTGGCTATTGCGGACATGGCTGCTATAACCATTTTTGGAAGCAGGATTTTAGGAGATGTAATCGATATAAGATGAGCTCATCCTGGACACCCTCAGATTTCTGGAAAGTTAATTTTGATTTGTGTGTCAGATTAAAATTTATCCTATGTGAATACAAGCGTTAATACTATTTGTATGCTTCATACACAATAAGTAATTGGAGCTGAGAAGAACGGTTTTTATGGTTTGAATCCCAAACCTTGAGGAAAACTAGATATTTCCTCTAATATGTTGATATTACAATGTAAGGCTCTATGATGGTGATACAGTGAATTCTTTATCACCTACATCTGCGGAACTACAGTATGTGGATAGAATCTTGGATAAATAATAGAAAAGATTTTGTAGTTCGCAGATACACACGTGTACATGTATATTAAGATAAATATCACTCTACACACATATATTTTATATGAATATATATAAAATACATATATGATGCACCACAGATATTTATGTGTATATATGGCATAACACAGAAATATATATGTAATAAATAATATATATATTATTTGTGTCAGCCCATGGTAATACACATATTTATATATTTTAATATATTATTATATATTACATATAATATTATATAGTATATAATAATCATTGTATTATCATATATTATATATTATAATCTTTGTATATTATCATATATAAATATTATATACTATATACTGATCATTTTATATTATCATATATTATATAATATGTATTATCATGGGCTGAGACAAATAATTTTATTTCCTAAAACAATGTCGTACAATTTAAAAGTAACCGTATTTTATTTCAGTTGTCTTTACAGCGTATCTTAATTATCTTTTTATTTTGAGATACTGTTAGAACCTGTGCAATTATAAGGGTGAATACTGAGGGATTCCTGTGTGCTCCTGGCCCACCGTCTAACAACTCTGGCATCCTGTTGCTGGTCTATCGATTGCCCCTTCTTCACTTTGAGGTCTTGCTGGTTCTTGGTATGGTGAGGATTTTGGGTTGCAAGCTGGGCATTGTGGACATCGTGATGATGAGACTCTGGGTCTTTGTTAACCTGTCTGTCCTAACAGCATCATGACATGGGGGTGGGGATGGTGTCTAGTTCCTGCCAGGTGGGTATACAAGTCCAGATTCCCTGCTCAGCCCCCACTGACATGCGAGGGAGAGGAGTCACTTGTCACTGGTGCTTGGACATGGAGGCACCTGCTGCCCATTAACCTCCCCTGACATGCCCCTGGGTGGGAGGGTCGGGAACGCAGCCTTGCTGCTTCCCAAATGGTGTCTGCTTACACTAGGGGTGGGGAAGTCCCCGTTACTTCTGGCTGGTGGTGAAATTCTTGACTCTTCAGTAAACTTTTTAACTCAGAAATGGATTCAAGTTTACTTGTGTTTTCAGAAGTTCTCTACCACATTCCCTGGGGAATGTCTCATAGCTCTTGGATGGAATGAGAGTGTCAATGACCTTCTTGGGAAAACAAGACTTTCTGAGGCACTGGAGCAGCACGCTTCTGTCTTTTCCATGTATGCCCCCTTCTCTTCTGAGAAGTAGCCGAGGAACGAGGCCCCTCCATGCGCTCTCACAATGTTCCTGCAATCAACATGTTGCGTGTCCTAGTAGCAAGGGTTTCCATCCAGAGCTGTTTCTGATTCCTGAGTCCCACATTCTATTGATTTCTAAAGACTCTCAACTTCTAATGTTCTATCCTCCAACTTGTAAAGAGTCTGTGTGAGGCCAATGCTTCCTGCTAAGATTGCTGTAGAGGCCAATATATCATTTCACCTTTTCACTTCATCCCACGGGCTTTAAGAAAATGTAACTTCTCTCTTACTTCCTTAGTGGGAAGAAAAGAAAATGAACGAAGCTCATTCCTTGGCAACAGGTTTGGGGCACCGAAGGAGGGCAAGACAAAGATTTATTGAACAATGCATACTTCCTTTTCTCATCTAAAATATTCACGTTTATGTACTTGTCATTTTTTAATGACGAACATTACACATTTCAAAAGAAATCAAGTTCTTGAGCAAACATTTGTAAAAAAAATCAGGATGCAATAAAAACCACAAATCGCTTATAATCACACCAACCTAGAATGAGCCACGTGAAGCATGTGGTCTGTACTTTGCCCATGTCTTTCAGTATCTCCCTCTGTCCACTTTCTCGCCCCAGACAGAAGGCAATCTTGGGAAAGGTAAAGATTTACTTGAAATAATGAAACTTAATGACTGATCTGTTGTGACAGAATTCTTGTTCACTTAAAATATTTTATATTATATATATATATATATATATACACACATATCTGTATAAACTGATGTATCTAAATACATATATAATATACACATATGTATGGTAAGCCTCCTTAGATCTGCAGACAAAAGCAATATCTAAGAATAGAAACATAAGATGAAAGTATTCCAAATCCTTCACTCCCTGGAGCCATCACTAACCCTCCCTGCACAAGAGGGGACATCTCCATGGGGTGACATTTTCACAGGCATTATTTTGAATCAGTTCCCGGAGCCATTCTTGTATCCTCACTAACTCAGTCAACACCTATTTTTTTTTAAGCGGACTTTATAGTAAAGTCATTTATTGAGTTCTGGATTCTCCCAAATTCCATGCTCATGACTAACTTCCCCTTAATGAGTTTTGTTTTCCCTGAATCTCCTTCCCACTGCCTTGTTCTAAAAGCTTATCTTAGGGCTCCTGGATGGCTCAGGTGGTGAAGGGTCTGCCTTCAGCTCAGTTCATGATCTCAGGGTCCTGGGCTCAAGTCCCACATTGGGCTCCCTGCTCGGGGTGAGGGGGGGAGTCTATTTCTCCCTCTACCCCTCCCCACTGCTTGTGCTTGCTCTCTCTCTCAAATAAATAAAATCTTTGGGGGAAACACAGCTTACCTTAGTCCTGGATGGATGTACAATAATTTTTGAAATTCTATTTTGTTTCTTTGGGCTAAGAAATTGCCGTTGCCCTCCCCTATCCTATACCAAGACTGGGATCCTTAAAGTACTCACCTGCATTGCACAGATCTCGTCTTATACGTAGCAGGAGGGTATGTGCTGTACCTGTGCCTTCAAGGTGTCACCCTCTGTTTTTCACTGAAGCCAAGAACTCCTTAAGACCACAAATGGGCAACCCAAGAAGATGACATGTCCAGTTAGAAATAGTCACACCTCTTCTTTGGGGTGTCCCTGAAGTCTTATCCGAATTCTAGCATGGCTCTTATTTCAACTTCTCTTACGACATTGCTGGATACTGACCTGTCTATTCCACTCATTCACACACTGTTAATGACAGAATTAAGGTTGCTTGAGATTAAAAAACATTAAGAGTTGGACCTTTTCCCATAGTATGTGGTCAGTAAATATCGGCTAAATGTAAGTTCATTGATGAAGAGGAAATGAGGCTGCAGTTGTGTGTAGAGGTACCTCTCGGGGTTTCTTCGTATACTTTTCCTACTACTTATTCTGAAACCTACATAGATGTGGAGCCATCCATGAGGATTTTCACCCCCTTTATGCAGGTACGTCCCTACAATACCTGACCTTATATTTTTTACTTCCTTCTAGGATTTGTCTGTCTAGGGAGAGGTACTCAGAGTTGTCTTCTGATGAACAGGTGACAGAAACCAATGGATAAATGGATACATGATTCCCCCATCTGCCACGAGCATAGACAGCTCTGAAATATATCTCATAAGGTCCGTCAGAAGGTCTTGTGGAATAAAACACCAGTTGCCTGTTGATTGGTGAACTCCTTGAAGCTTTAGTTTTTGCGCTAAATTTTTTAAGCTTTACTGAGGTAGAGTTGATAAAGAAAATTCGCACGCATTCGATGTACATATCCTGGTGAGTTTGAATGTGGGTGTCCATCCATGATACCATCACCACAATCAAGGTACGTAACATATCCACCACGTCCAAACGTTTCCCAGTTTTTTCTTTTTGTCTCTGTGTGTGGTAAGACTATTTAACATGAGATTTACCTTCTTCACGTGTTTTGATGTGCACGCTACCACACTGTTAACTACAGACACTGTGTCGTATCCCAAATCTCTAGCTCGTGTTCCTCTTGCATAACAGAAACTTTGTCTACCGCAGGAGTGAATGTCCAAAGAATATAAAGAGAATATACAACTCTACAGCAAAAGAACAAATAACCTGATTTGGAAAGGGCAAAGAACTTGAGTAGACATTTCTCCAGAAACATTGACTATCTCCAAGTAGATGTTCCTCCATCTGAATGGCCAGTAGGTACACGAAAAGACACTCAACATCAGGAATCGTCATGGAAAAGCAAATGAAAACTTCAGTGAGATAGAAACTCATACCAGGTGGAATGGCTATTATTTTTTTTAATGTAATGAATGCTGTTGACAGTGTTCAGAAATTGGAACCCATCTACACCGTTGATGAGAATGTACATGGTATGGGCATTATGGAAAGAATATGGAGGTTTTCAAAAAAACTAAAAGTAGAACTACCGTGTGAGCCAGCAGCTCCACCTCTGGGTAAATATCCTCCCGAACCGAAATCGGGATGTTGGAGAGATATCCGCACCCCATGTTCATTGCATCACCAGTCACAGTAGCCAAGCATGGAAACAACCCAAGAGTGCATCGACAGGTGAGTAGAAAAAGAAAATGGGGTATGCATATCCAGTGGAATACTGTTCAGTCTTAAGAAAGAAGGAAATCCATCAGGTATCTGTGAATGAATCTTCTCGCCTTCCCTCTTCCACTTGCTCATCTCTCTTTGTTCCCTGGAATCACGTGAGCGAACAAATTATGTGCAGGAATGTCAGAATCACAGGAACCACGGCGTAGGAATTCCTCACGAGGTCTATGCAGCCTCCATGCTCTGTGTGATATGTGACTGTGATCTGTCCCTCATAGGATGGACTCTTGCAAATCACATGGAGGGTGTGCGTGGAGGGGTGCATTTCTCTGAACAACACCGCTCGGGGTATGGACTTGCGCACGGTGAAAAGTCAGTAAATGTGAGTGTAAAGAAGTGACAAAAATTCAATAGGGTTGTTTAAAGAGCCTCCGGGACCTGAAAAATCCATTTCTCCATAGCAATTATCCCAACCTGCCATCTACAAAACAAGTTAACTTGCTTCTGAGGTCTCAAAAGAAAAAAAAGGATCGTACTATACATACATGTCCTTAAATAATATTTTCTGCCTCCCAACTTTCCCCCCCAAAAATATCTGGGAAAAGATTTCCACTTTGAATACAATGTGTTGTCTGGTCTGTTAAAGAGATTGTCCACAGAAAACTTGGAGGTTAGTCTGCACATCCAAAATGATGCAGAACGAAGATCCCAGAAAAACCATGGGTCCCTTGAGGCTGCAATTAGAGCTCAGACTAAGGCTGTCGACATAAAGGTGTCCAGTGTTTGGATAAGTCATGAATGCCTTACCTTCTCATTTCCTCATGAACCAGGAAGGTTTGCTGTTTCCGTATTTGGTGACCAAAGAAGTCAATATATCATGACACATGGAAAGTTTTCCTGTGTAAATGGTAAGCACTTGGGTTTTTGGGGGGGTGGGGAGAGGGAGGAAAAGCAATGTGGCCACAGGAACACAGCTTTGAAGACTGCACAATTGCGTGCAGAAAATTGCCACATTTCACTCTAGAATATTGAAGGTTGAATACAACCGTGTTCCTGGAAATGCACTAGAAACAGAGATTTCTGTTTACATCATTACTTTTAAAATATCCCCTGCTTTTACAGGTGTAAGTAAAAACATGCCTCTGCCTCGCCCTCCCTCCGAGGGGATAATCATCTGCCCTCTCTGAAATGAGACAGGGGAAGAGAAATACAACTAGCACATGAGGAAAAGGAAGCGTAGGTGGCTTTGGGCAATATGTCCTGGTTGACCTTGACCTTCCCTGCCACCATATTTAGCATAACTGGGGAAACCAGTGGACGAGCCTGAAGCCTTTAGCAGAGAACGTGGTAGCTTCCTTCCGCGTGCAAAAACTTAGTTAAATAACACAGTGTAATATAACATGGGCAAGAGTGTTCAATTAGCTATTACTGTATTAGATATATCTAAAAATGGTACTCAACTCCCAGAGACCACGTATTTATAAAAATCCATGCATAGTCATTGGAAAAGCAGCATCGTGTGAAATGTCTCAGTACTTCAAAGACATTAGGTATTTTGAGAGATTCACACGTTGCTAGAAATGTTAGTGATGTGGACCGTATCTATAAAATACATTATGTTCATGTATGTAAAATGCTGTCTGTATCAAAGGCTAGAAACGTTAATAATGCGATGCTTACAAAATGCACTCAAGTAATTTACTTCATTAAAAAAGAAAGAGCCCTGAAATTTCCTTTTTATTTTCACACTAAATGGTGCATTGACACGGCCACCAACTTGAGATTTCCCGTATGCACTGCGTGTGATATTCTGGCTTCCTGAAGAGCAAAGCCAACCCCTCTGTTTGGGTCTTCATCGTGAAATAAAGCATAACGATGCATTGCCCGTGTTTTAAATTTAGATTCCACGAGGAATTAAATAGACAAGTGTGTGGAGGGTGATTTTTATTAATTGGGTAATTTCTAATTACTTCTCTCAGCCATGTGTTTATTCTGAACAAAGATCAGGCAACTAATCATCACAGTTTGCAGATCAGAGACCGCCGATGGCGGAGGTCACTGTGGGGATGCGTTCTGGAGGAGGCGGCTGCCCGGGGCGGGACTCATTCCAGGTACCTGGCTGCTGGTGCCCCGTTGCCCTAAGCATTAGCTGTCAGCTGCAATTTTGAAGGCCTATTTTCACTGTGTTTTCACTGTAGAATTCTATATCCTTCCTTCCTTTTTTTTTTTTCTTTCTTTCCTTCTTTCTCCTTCTGTCCTTCCTCCTTCCTTCCTTTCTTCCATCCCTTCTTCCTTCTTTCTTTCCTTCCTTCCTTCTTCTGTTCCCCCTTCCTCTATCCTCCCTCCGTCCTTCCTTCCCCACTTCCTCCCTCCCTCCCCACTTCCTCCCTTCCATCCTTTCCCTCCTTCTTTCCCCCTTCCCTTCCTTCCTTCCTTCCCTCCTTCCTTCCTTCCTTCCTTCCTTCCTTCCTTCCTTCCTTCCTTCCTTCCTTCCTTCCTCCTGGAAGCTCTTGTAGTTCACCCCTTAGCTGTGAAGGACTCCCCTCTCTCTGAACATCAGTTTATAAAAACTTCATTGTGTCCATTCCCCTCCATAACCCCATAAGTATGTGTGGATTTCACATCATTCGGGGTTCTTTTTGGTGTTACCATGGAAATGAAGATCTCTCGTTTCTTCTCACACCCAAAACCAGAAGTGGAAACCTAGGCTTTGTATTTGCTAGTGCTTCCCATCTCAACAGGCAAAGGGTGTGCTGTATTTTGTGTCCCCCCACAAGCCAAACCTTCAGGTTTTGATGAGAAATGTGATTTCATACCTGGTGTTTTTGGTAAGAAAGCGATGCCCGGATAAAGCAGGAAAGAGCGGAGAGTAGTACCGAGAAGGGAAGAAACCAAACACGGATAAGATTTCATCACTTAAACCCTTCAGAATACGTCTTTGAACTACAGCCAAGTTGGGTGCCCTTGGAGACGTGCATCCAGTTTTCACTTAAAAATAGGAACACTACGTCTACAATCATGCAAGAGCTCCCTGCCTTTGCCTCCAAAGGCGCCCTGCTGCCCGCGAACCCTGAACATGTTACATACACTGAGAACGTGCCTTTCCGCTCCAAGATGGGGTTGGTATCACCACCCGCCTACCTCTCAATGTGGGCGTGAACACCAGCGAGTGTAAATCATCCGAAGGTTCTCGGATGTCTCTAGGTGTCGATGCCAGTTGGTCTGTTCTCATTTTCACAGAACGGGCACTGAGATGGAATTTCCCAGTCTCTGTGGTTTTGAGACATGACAGACAAGTGTGGCCATGCTGTTGAGTGTAGATGAAGGAGGTCTTCTTTGTTCCAGAGAGCTCCTCGGTTTTCCTGAGCACGGCACCTGTGCCCTGGCGGACAGGACTCAAACAATGAGGCCACCTGCAATTCAATTCTCTGTCCCAACGGCTTCATGTCCTGGAGCTTCCCATGCGCCCTGCTTCATCCCCCCGCCAGAGACTAGCTCTTGACGTGCTAAAATATTTCACACTTGCCCCGCTCCACCTCGGTGGCCTGGGTGCCTTCCGAGCGGGCAGTCGGGGTTGTGTGAGGCGACAGTAGTGCTTGAGAGCAGCTCAGTTGCCTGTTGGACCTTTGTCTGAACTGCCCTGGGCCGCCTCATTAGCCGGGCTCTCCCTGCCGCTGCGGTGGACGCCTCCCGGGTCAGCAGCTTCTCCCTGCTGCGTGAGCCTCAGAAGCAGGAGCGAGCCAGCACCCCCCACTCTGCTGGGACCAAGTAGCATCTCTTTGAATTTCGAGTTGAGGGCTTCACACAGATGGCCATGGCCCCATGCCATGCAAGGGCAGCTTTGCAAAGGTTCTGACTCTCTGATCCCCGTAGGGCTCTCAGAAGAGAAACTGAGGCATCAAAGCCTGGGCCAGGGAGGAATGTGGTGGGGGGGTTGGGGGGGTCAAAGGAGATGAGGATTTTTAAAGAACCACAGTTCTGGAAATGCCAATGTATTTCCAATTTCCGTGTGTATAAGTGCTCCAAAGTTAGAGGTTCATTGACATTTCCAGAACTATGGTTTCTTAAAAATTCTTATTCCCTTTGACCCCCTGAGTTCTGCCTTTGATGAATTTTCAGTGACTCTGCATCAAGATTTCAGGCTAATCATTGATTATGTATCTATCTCTCCACATCTATACCTGTATTTATCTGGACCTCCATCTATGTCAACACCTGTAGATCTCTCTACATCTCTATGTCCATAGTGTCTATCCGTACGTAGATAAAATCATTGATTTCACATATGCACTGATTATATACACAGATGCAGACATAGCTCTATGTGGAATATCAACGATTAGCCTGTAATATGGAAAATATGCATGCATCTGTGGGTTTGTGTCTAGTAATCCATGATTCGGCTTTAGATGCTCATGGAAACCCATCGTATTACCATTACAAGTTGGCATCTTTTGCTTATGTTTTTGGAAGCACCACGCTCCTTGTTTGACATACATGGTTTTCAGCTCCTTGTGAGTAGGATGTAGGACTATGGCTAATGCTCTTGTTAGGGTCGATCATAGGGTCTCTCATGCTACCTGTCACTTGCGTGGCTGATGTTGGGTTGTGTGGAATTATCGCTCTAGCGATAACCTCCTGTTTGCACCTATATCTTTTATAGCAATGCTTTAAAAAAATGAAAAATAAAATAAGGAGTAAGGTGTTATTCCTTCTCCGTTTTTGCCTGGGTCCGTGACATAAAACCAGACGTGTGTTTTTATGTAATGTCACGTTTGCGAGTTAGAAACAGCACTGGGGATCTCTAAGACGTTACAGTCAAGGGATACAAAGTATGCTTGTGTAATTAAACAACACGAAAAGGGGGAATTGACTTCTAATGGGCAGAAGAAGGTTCCAAGAACTTTGCAGACACAAGGGAGAGAGATTCAGGTGCCTCTTCTGAATCTCAGGGCTGCAACCAGCCAATTCTGATTTTCACTTCTGGAAGCTGGTCACGTGCAGTCTCATAGCTGGGACGCAATGAGGCTCAAGTGATGTATCTAAAGGAATATGTGTTCCGTTAGAAATGGGATTAGTACACACTTTTATGAATTCAGGTTTTCAGAGCACCGAGTTAGCAGAAAATTGGAAATCAAGATTAAATTTGTCATGCCATATTAATTTGGATGACCACCAAACAGAAATCAGCAAAGTAGTAGCAGCAGAAAGGTACTTTCCACGTTAGTAGCTGTGAATTAAACACCCCTATAATGTGTGCAGAAGACGCACACATTGTGTTAATAGTGGGTAATGAATAATGACTGGTTTGGAAGAGTGACGTTTGAAAGCCATGGGTTTTCTGCAGACCGCAAGATCAAACACACCCCAAAGAAATACCACACGTTGTAGTCTCTTCCCAGAGATCTTTCTATCATAACATGCCTCAAACCTTACACTTTTATAGAGTTTATACATTCCCCCCACTTTTCATGCAGAAAATGGAGATTGGTTTTATCTGAATCATGAAGGCACACACCTTTGAGGTGTGTTATTAAATTGCAATTTCTGATGATCTCTTTCTATTCCGTTCGTGTATTCGCCTCTTCGCATGACATGAAATCTGTCCCGTCGGGCAATATTAATCACGCTTCAATAGGAGCATATTGGTTCTAGTGGGAGATAAAAATTCAAACTGAGCTTTCTCTAAAATAGATGTAGTTTGAGATGATGTTTTCTACGTGAGGTCACTTTCCCTGTTTACCGCTGACCCACTAACACAAAACGATGGGATATTATGCATTCTAGGTTACTTTCGAACCATGAATTGTGTCTGCTTATATAGACTAGGAAGGGTACACTCCTTCAGACTTCTTAATTTACTTGGTCTCATTAACCCCCACAATATATAAATTAGGAATGACGGGACCGATGAACTAGAAAATCCCCACACAGAATGCAAATTATAACTAAGTGTTCACGATGCGTTTCCTTTATGTTCAATGACGTGGACCTTTCGGGTTATTTTTTTTTAATTAGCATATAAGTATTTAACGGTCACAAACATCCTTTCTGTGGAGGAAGCATAGAAGGGACCCTGGGTAACAGGTGAGCATTATCCTGATTATGTTAAAGGGTGCAAGGTCGAGGACATTCCATCTCTAAGGTTGTTCTGTGTTTGAAAGACTTGCCGCTGAACAAATATTCACTGAGCACCTACTGTGTGCAAAGAGCCTAGGCGTCTGCGCAGAGCTCCTGAAAACTTCTTCATCTGTCCTTTTGCTTTGCTGGTTTCCAGAAGAAGGATGTTGGTAAAACCCAGAGTAGGAATTTTTAAAATGTTCTTTGTTCTCAGCATGTAAGTCTCAGAGATGACTTTCAAGTATTTAAATGGCAAACAGTTTCGATGTTCGCATCGCAAACACAGTTTCACTCTCCAAATCTAAACCAGTGTTTCAATAACGCATCACTTATGGAAACAGGGGTTGGCTCCCATCTGCTGGTAGGAGAGCTCATCTGTCCCTTTGTGCTGGCCCACACGTGCCTCCTGCAGCTTCCCAAGGATCAGGGAGAGCAGGCTGGCTGTCTTGGTCTCCACCTCGTGGAAATTATCGTGTCCTACTTCGAAAAGCACCTGCTTCTTTTGTTAGGTGCTTTATAAACGTGTCTTGAAACTAAATATAGGTTCGACGTGACAAAATGTAGTATGGGTTCCCTTTCTATATGAGGCAGTAATACCAGAAGGAGGTGACAAAGGAAAGACGGTCGTGTGTCTTCAGTATTTGGGATCACCTTTATCATACAGGACCTGTGTCCTATTCCTTCTATAGCCTGCAAATTTAGCATTGTGCTTGGAAATGCATGCATTTTTTTTTTTTTAAAGAAAGGGAAAGATGGCGTCGAAGTCTAGGGTGATAACCAAGTGTTGTTGGTTGAGCATTGGAAGCAAAAACGAGCACCTGGATTTTTGAGTCACTGTACAATCTATTATGGAAACCTTGTCAAAATGTGAAATGCTTTAAATTGCAAACAGACTCTGTGCTGTATAAATATTTCCGTGTGTATTCTACTTGGCACGTAGGTGTGGACTTGGGCATTTGAATGCCATTGTCCCTTCCAGTGAGAAGGGGTGTGTAAGCCTCCATGTAACCCCAAACGTGCTTTGACCCCATTTGTGTGTGTGACACAGGGCACATTAGGGCATCTTGAATTCAGTGTTCTTTCTTCGGGCAGATTGCTAATGAACGCATTCAACAGCGTAGTTTAGACTTTGAGTATAGTTTCCAGTCCTAGCAGTAAATGCTGGTGGAGCCCGACTGGCTGGTGTCCCCTCTCTCCACACCCACCCTGTTCTGTGCTCTATGCACCTGCTGACAGATCCTTTCCCCATAATGTTTAACCTTCCCAACAGCTGCTGAAATCCCAATTTCCCATTCTTTCTGAGTGAATGGTGTGATTTGGAAGGTTTTGAATGTTGACATCTGCATGAGGCTGGACCGATGTGGTTGTGCCCTTTGGAAGAGGAGCTGGGGATGCTTTGGAAGGAAATGGTCAGTCGATGACAGAGATGGGGCCACTGTGATTACCTTCATCCATGGGGACAGTGGATGAGTGCGATGGGTACCGTGACCTTGTCAGTCCAGGGAAAGCAATCCATGCCTGAGATGGAGGGCCCTGGAAATGTGCACATAATCGTTCTAGTTATTAATGCCTGCCTATCCAAAAATCCCATGTTTAAGAACACGTGTGGTATGTGAATGTGTCTACTCTTAGGTCTCTGTGGTTTTGATTTTCTGCATTCGTTCACTGGGATTGAGGGCACGTCTGGTTTCACAGGAAGGCTGTTTCTTCCTGGTGTTGACCCTGCCTGTATTTGTCTTCCTATTTAGGAGAATCTGTGGTCTGGGGTTAATTGAGGCCCCTAGCACAGGATTTGGCATCCCTACCGGGTCTTCTGGGGGATGGCCAGCCGTAGCTGCTTGCTATGTCTAAAGTCAGAGACTTCTCATGTGGCCATATGTGCAACAAAGGGTTTTATCTGTGAAAAGGGTCTCCTTAATGCCTTGCTTTTGCAAAACCTGTGATCCGCTTTAAATGGAGTGCAACCACAGGTGTGACATTTTAAGGCATTCTCACCTTGCTGCACAAGGCAAGTGACCAGGACCCAGTTGTCCCCTGCTCTTTGCTCTACGTCCTGGCATCGGTTCGACCAGCATTCGCAAGCATTCTCCTGTCCGCTCACACCCAGAGGGACACTTTGTGGTAGAGGACCCAATTGAGAAAAGACCAGGCTCTGAGCAGTAATGGGAGAATGTTGGAGTGTCGGAGACAACACCGGCACATCAGCTCGCCATTGTTCACGGTGGGCAAGGCAAGGGCAAAGAAAAAAAGAAACGAACAGAAAAAAACCCAAAAAGAATGGAATCTGGAAAACATGTTTTCTGTTGAGCCAACGCGAAGCATTTCTCTGAAGGGGAATGGTAGAAATCGAATACCTGAATGTTGTATTTTTAGGCAGCTTAGATGGGAAACGTGCGCCAAATACAGCCCATGATGAAACCAACAAAAAGAGTCTTAATCTACCTCAAGCTCCAGATTGTGCATCTAATTCCCCTCAATTAGATATGACATTTCTTTGGAAGTTTGCAAAGGAAGAGAACTTTGGCAACGTAATCTAAGCGGTGATTGGGAATCCTCAGGAGACCAATGGATGCGACGTTGAGGATGACGTGCGACCATGGCCTTACCCGCAGGAAGGACTTCATTTGTATGGCAGAATGCAGCTTCGATCTGTGTTTTTAACCAAGTGAGCTGTTTTCTTCCCGGGAAAGCAGGGTCTCCTGCAACCAAGAGCCAAGTTTGATGGCGGAAGTCCCTCCTCGTTATCGGCGACCCCAGTTTCCACCAGGTGTCTTGTTTGCCCGTTGGAGAAGCCCTAGAAGATGTGCCTCCCAGCGCACAGTTGGCACCGAATAAATATTTGACGGATAAGTGAGATGTGTTTCTCAACCAGACGACACATCCAGAAAGTAGAAATGTACTCTTCCTACATTGAAAAAAAAAAGTCTTCATTAAATTACTGGCAAAGTTTCTTGTTTCCTCTAATCATTTTCGCAGGATTTCAAGGTATTTTTTTTTTTTTTTCAATTTTAATTTTTTTCCTAAATAGGCTTTCCGGAGGAACAATGGCTCTCAACATGTGGTCCATACATAGAGCCCTGGGGTCACTGAGACCCATTCAGGGGGAGTGTGAGGTCAGGAGTATTTTCATGACAATACCTGGAAGTTATTATTTTTTTCATTGGGTTGCCATTTACAGGGATGCCACAAAAGATAATGATTGAGCGTAAATCAAGTTAGTGTCACGGGGTGTGAGGTGATGGGGGTATTAATTCACTTGATGAAGGAAATTACTTCACAGTGTAGGCAATATATGCAGTTATCGCATTCTACACTCTAAATATATACACTTTTATTGGTCAACTACACCTCAATGAAGCTGGGGGGAATAGCGGCACTGGATTATACGGTAATTCTATTTTTTTTATTTTTTGAGGAACCTCCATACTGTTTTCCACAGTGGCTGCACCATTTTGCATTCCCACCAATAGTGCAAGAGGGTTCCCCTTTCTCCACATTCTCGCCAACATTTGTTTCCCTTTCTTCCTTCCTCTTTCCCTCCCTTCCTCCGTCCCTCCCTCCTTTCCTTCCTTCCTTTGGTAAAAACCATTCTAATGGGCATGAGGCGATACCTTATGCATTCAAAAATTGCAGAGGGTGGGTCTTCTATAAAGTGAAAGACCTCGATGTGAGACAGGAATCCATCAAAATCATAGAGGAGAACATATGCTGTAACCTCTTCAACATTGACCACAGGAAGTTCTTTCATGACATGTCTCCAAAGGCAAGAGAAAGAAAAGAAAAAATGAACGTGTGGGACTTCATCAAGATAAAAAGTTTCTGCACAGCCAAGGAAACAGTCCCATGGAATGGGAGGCAACCCACGGAATGGGAGAAGAGGCAACCCACGGAATGGGAGAAGATATTTGCAAATGAAACTACAGATAAAAGGCTGTTATCCAAGATCTATAAAGAACTTCTCAAACTCAATACACAAGAAACAAATAATCAAATCAAAAAATGGGCAGAAGATATGAACAGACACTTTTCCAATGAAGACATACAAATGGCTAACAGACACATGAAAAAATGTTCAAGATCATTAGCCATGAGGGAAATTCAAATCAAAACCACATTGAGATACCACCTTACTCCAGTTAGAATGGCAAAAATTGACAAGGCAGGAAACAACAAATGTTGGAGAGGATGTGGAGAAAGGGGATCCCTCCTACATTGTTGGTGGGAATGCAAGTTGGTACAGCCACTCTGGGAAACAGTGTGGAGGTCCCTCAAAAAGTTAAGAATTGAGCTACCCTAGGATGCAGGCATTGCACTACTGGCTATTTACCCCAAAGATACAGACGTAGTGAAGAGAAGGGCCATATGCACCCCAATGTTCATAGCAGCATTGTCCACAATAACCAAACTGTGGAAAGAGCTGAGATGCCCTTCAACAGACGACTGGATTAAGAAGATGTGGTCCATATATACAATGGAATATTACTCAGCCATCAGAAAGAACGATTTCACAACATTTGCAGCAACATGGACGGGACTGGAGGAGATTACGCTAAGTGAAATAAGTCAAGCTGAGAAAGACAATTATCATACAGTTTCACTCATTTATGGAACATAAGAAATAGTAGGAAGATTGGTAGGAGAAGGAAGGGAAGAAGGAAGAGGGGGTAAACAGAAGGGGGAGTGAAGCATGAGAGGCTATGGACTCTGGGAAACAAATCGAGGGCTTCAGAGGGGAGGGGTTGGGGGATTGGGATAGACTGGTGATGGGTAGTAAGGAGGGCACGTATTGCGTGGAGCACTGGGTGTTACATACAAACAATGAATCATGGAACATTACATCAAAAACTAAGGATGTACTGTATGGTGACTAACACAACATAATAAAAATTTTTTTAAAAAAGTGTTCTTACCGTAATAAAAGAGGAAGCAAAAGGAAAAACAAAGAAAGAGTTGCACTCAGCCACAAGTCATCATCACATCTTTTACTGTCTTGCGCTAACAGTTACCGAAAGTTACACCTGAGGATGTCCTTGGCGAAACAAAATCCTTCACTTGATTACATCTCAACCCTTGAGTGCACATCTTTTTAAGATGAAACAGTGGGGTTTTTTTTTTTTTTACTAGGATGAACACAAGGAGTCACAAAGTATAGTTCTTTGGATTTTGTGTTTGGCACATCTTTTCTCAAAAATGAATGAAACGGCTCTTTCCCCTCCAGGCAAACAACGCCCAGTAGTTGTTGACAGTGATCAATTTGGACTTGCAAGGGAACAAAAGGATTTTGGAAAACTTGTTTGCAATGCTGTGAAATAGACAGTATCTGTGTACCTGAAGACGGTGTCTGACCACATCAGTGGTGGTTATTAACATAGATTGGCTTTGCAAGCGTGATAAAATGTCTCAAAAACTGCAATATTTGCCCGACATGGGGGACCACTATTTTCCAAATGAACAGCATATGATGTTATTATGAAATCATGCATAGATCCAAGGCCCCCTAAAATGCAAAAGCCATAATTGACACCATTCGTGATTGATTGTCATAGGACAGGCTAAGGAAATTTCATTGATGATGACTTGACGTTCCATATGGCAAGTAACATTTGAGGAACTACCGTTTGTGGGGTCCTGGTATAATTTCAAACCACAGCAACCTGCAAAAGGCTCTTAAAATACCCTTCTCTTTTCTAATTACCTGCCTCGTGAGTGTAGATTTTGTTCATCTGCCAACCACAGAAACATGTTGCAACAGATTGGATGCAGAAGAAGATAGGAGAATCCATGTGTCTCCCATTAAAGCCAGACCTTTCAAACATTTGCAAAGATGTGAAAGAATGGCATTCTTTTTTTTTTTTTAAAGATTTTATTTTATTTAGTAGAAAGAGGGAGAGCGAGCATGAGCAGGGGGGAGGAGCAGAGGGGGAGGGAGAAGCTGGCTCCCTGTTGAGCAGGGAGCCCGATGTGGGACTTGATTCCAGGATGCTGGGATCGTGACCTGAGCCAAAGGCGACGCTTACTCGACAACACCCAGGAGCCCCAATGTATAAGGTTTTTATAAGACTCCCTAATCCTGTCACCAAATAAGAACATTAACATAAATTCCAAACACAGTATCTAAAATTTGACAGCGGTCTATTTCCAGTTACAAATAAGCACATCTTTGAATTTACAGATACTTCTTTCATTGGCTAACTTTTCCCGGTGTTGATTAAAACTATTGTTTTACTTTGCTGTGCATGGCACTGTTTGATCCTACTGGCTTTCCTACTGGGATGAGCCACATCCACGTTTTCTAGACTACCAGCAGGTTCAGCAAAGGTGAGGGACCCTGCCCAGCACCACTGAGCTACGAAGAGCCTTCTGTAAAAGCCAGACCACGTTCCCAACGGTGGTGCTAGTCCCCCTTCCCCGCAGGGGACGCTCTGCTTTCCAATTAATTACAGGTGTTTTTAGGTCTCGAATATTACACATGTAAACACATAACTTATTTATACCCCTTGCCGTTGCAAACCGGGAGACGTGTATTATTCAAACGCGCATGGAAACTCATTAAAATGATCTTGTTAAAAGGAAATCCTAAAAGGATCCCACTCTCCAAAGGGAAACTCAATTAAATGTTTTTAATTTTTTTTTTTTTTTTTTTGGTAATGAGCATTTCAACCTTAACAAGTTACCTTAAATACTTTAGATGCATTGGAATCCGTTTCTGATTTTTTCCCCCTAAAATATGGGAGAAATTAGTACACCTTTTCTTTCTTCCAATTTGTGCTTTTATATGACACTTCTACATTTTCAATTTTTTTGGGGGGGGGAATGTAATTAAGTCTTTTGGGCTTCATGGTTGGTTGAATTCCAAAAATGTTCTGACTCAATAAAAGAAAGTATTCGAATATTATGTAAATATTATTCATTTAAACATTTTAATTGGATTCACAGAGATGAAAATGAATTCTTAACATCATTGAAACTTTTCTGCTAAACAAACACACTTCCAAGTGTCAAGGTCTGCTGGATTCTCTAATCATTTTCTCTCAGCTCTCATTTCTTCTTCTGATTTGGTGCAATTTCTGGTGACCTGGCTTCATATTTCCTTTATTTCTTTTCATTCTGATGAAAGGTTTCCTTAATGATCAGATTTTAAATTTAAAAAGTGTGTATGAAGGGGAGGGAAAGGAAACATTTTACATTCTTCTATTTTTTTAAACATGGCTCTAATCGCCGTATGTTTGGCTTCTTACCACATTTCTGGGTGAAAATAATATCTTTTCCCCCTCTTCAACGAATTTAAAGACTGATTTATTGTCTTCTAGCTTCCAGTGTGGTTGACTTGAGAAGTATGACATTCAACCAACCTTCATCAATTCTTGGCTGTTTTCTTCCTAGAAGCTTCTTCAACTTGTAACCAGGGAGAGGGGCTTTTGTTTTCATCCTACTCAGCTTTTGTTAGAGCATTCAGGTTTGTATTTCAAAAATTTCTGTAGTTCAAGGGGCAACTATTTCTTATATATGTATATAATAAATATACTAGATATGTGTTCATGTTTACACATTTATATAAATGTATATTGGACATGATGTATATTGTTACATTAGGCACACATGTGCACAGAAATTCCCTTAGATATCACTGGTGCAGGATGACGCCCTAACCCACAGACCTTGTTCAAACTTTGCCAATCGTCCCACTATTCCACTTTGTAGCGGAAAAAAAAAAAAAAAAGAGCAAAGGATCATATATTTTCTCATCCAGGACACAATCCAGGATCCCAGTTCAGGTTCATTCTCACGTCCCTTTAATCTCCTTTGATCTGGAAGGACTGCTGAGGTTCCTGTGTCTTTCATGATGCTAATGGAATTATTTCGTGTTCGGATGCCCTTGATTTGGACAGGAGGGGTGTTCTGTGATTAGATGAGGTTATGCATTTTTGACAGAACTACAAAATAGATGTCATGTTTCCAGTGCACCCCATCAGCAGAGAGAGGCACCTGGCCTGTGTTTATCCTGTGAGATTGGGGTCCATGGCTTGGTTTGATGATTTCTGCAGGCTGCTCCTCTGTAATGGTACCAACCTTCCCTTTGCAATTAATTGATATCTTGTGGGGAGATACTCCGAAGGCAAATATTCTTCTTTGCACCAACTTCTACCCACCAAATTGGTTCTTTGCTGAAAGGATTATTTTTACGGTGGTTGACAAACGACATCATTCTCCTGATTTTCGAACTACATCATTTCTTCCATGTTTATTAAATTGGCTTTCTTTCGCAAGAAAGTGTTTTCCTTTTCTCCCTATTCACTCCTTCTAGAATATGGTGATCATTATCTATGCTGATGCCCACACTGCCCCAGATTTTGGTCAGTAAGTGTCTCTGCAAGTTGTCTGCTAAGTTCTTTAAGGGTGTCCTACACATTCTCCGAGCACTGTCTTACTTTCTGACACAGCAAGATGATCGTGCCTAATTTGCTTCTTCCATAATCCCAGCACTGGAATCAGCCGTTTGCCCTGGTTCCTTTGAGTGGGACATGGTAAGTAGAAACCATGATCTAGGTGATGGGTGTGCTCTTTGCTAGCAGGCTGTCTGGGGATGTCATTCTTGTCGATCCTCTCATGCAACATAATATAGATTAATATATATAATTATAATATGATATAAATATATATCATATATATAATATAAATATAATATAATATAAAGATATAATATATATATAATATAAAGATAATAGTAAGTATAAGATTACATACAACACATACAATTACATACATACAATACAGGACATACAGTACATAAGATAATTACATACAATACATACAATACATAAGATAATTAGATACAATACATACAATACAGTACATATATTACATAAGATAATTACATACCTCATAAGTATAAGATAATTACATACAATACATACAATTACATACATACAATACATAAGATAATTACATACAATACATAAGATAATTACATACAATACATAAGATAATCACATACAATACATAATAATAAGTATAAGATAATTATATACAATGTATTCATTAATAAATAGTATGTAATACTATATATTGTATACCATGATATATACTTTATAATGTATTTATATATAAAATATACCATATAACATGAGCATTTGTTATATTCTACTTTATTATATATTATATATACCGTAATATAGATTAATGCATATCATATATACAATATATATGAAATCTAATTCATGGGTTCCTTCTAGCTTTCCCCTTTTGTATCTTTTTAAATCTTATTCCCCAGCAATGAGTACCCTGATATCCGTTATCCACAAGATATTTACTCATTTGTTCTTTTTTTTTTTTAAAGATTAATTTGAGAGAGAGAGAAGGAGAAATAGCACAAGTGGGGGGAGGGGCAAAGGGCAGTGAAATAAGCAGACTCCCCGCTAAGCAGGGAGCCTGATGTGGGGCTTGATCCCAGGACCCTGAGATCATGACCTGAGCTGACAGTAGCAACTTAACTGACTGAGCCGCCCAGGTGCCCCTTACTCACTTGTTGTATCCAAGAATATCCATTAAGCCATTACAGAATGACCAACCCATGCCAGTGACAGCCAAGAATATCAAGGGGAGTTGGACATGCATTAGGTCCCTTCTTTCACCCAGGTAGATAGCATTCCACGCAAAGGTACATTTCTATACGCCTTCTCTTCAATGTGTTTATGTGGCTCATTGGAAATATAGTTGGGTTCATTTGTGTTTGTTTGAATTAACTTTTATGATTTTCCCCTTCTCCATCCTTTTGATTACATGCCGATTTCTGAGGATGTGATGCATAGTACAGTATTAAAATTCACAATTTTGGGATGCCTGCCTGACTCAATGAGTAAAGCATCCCACTTTTGATCTCAGGGTTGTGAGTTCAAGCCCCACATTGAGCATGGAGACTATTCAAGAATAAAAATAAAAAATAAAAATAAATCAAAGTCACATTTGTACAAAAAAGGCATACTCAGAGAAGGGTCACCGCCCTGGATGCCTCATTACTCACCCCCACTTCCTGGGTCTTTCCATCCTGTTTATCTGCAACCCCACATTTGACAAATTTCGGTACTTTCTGCTTTACTCTCATTGTATTAATTTTTATACAAATGAACGTTTTCATTTTTCACTCTACTTTTTAGCTTGTGTGTGTGTGTGCACAAGAGAGGGCCTAGGATACTCCTCTGTATTTTGTGTTTTCACTTACCAGTATCTGAAAATTCTCCATGCTAGCTCACAAGAACCTTTTTAAATGTCTGTTTCGGTTTTCCCAATCCCACATTGTGTGTGTTCACCATGGTTTATTCAACCCCCCTCCTATGTATGGACATTCCATGTTTTTTCCCCAATATTTTGCAATTTCAAACAATGCTACAGTGAATCTCCTTTGGGGTGTGTGTTTTCATACTGTCGGAGGCATATCTTCAGGGTAAATTCTGAGGACTGGTATTGATGCCTTAAAAGTAAGGGAATTCACAGTGATTTAGTTGTTGTTTGCTGTTTCCTTTGCTTTGTTGTTTTTCAGATCATGCCGCATTTGCCTTCAAAGGGGTTGTAAAAATTCGGGTTCCCTGGAAACCTATGAGGACTGAAAGTTCCTCAAAGCCACAGCAAATTTTCATCAAAGTTTTAGGAGATAACTATCATCCCAGTCAAGGTTTAATTTAATTTAATTTAATTTTTTTTTTGAATTAGGACATATTATTTTTTTTATAATAATATTTTTTATTATATTATGTTAGTCACCATACAGTACATCCCCGGTTTCTGATGTAAGGCTCGATGATTCATTAGTTGTGTATAACACCCAGTGCACCATGCAATATGTGCCCTCCTTACTACCCATCACCGGTCTATCCCATTCCCCCACCACCCTCCCCTCTGAGGCCCTCAGTTTGTTTCTCATAGTCCATAGTCTCTCATGTTTCATTCCCCCTTCTGATTACCCCCCCCTTTCTTTATCCCTTTCTTCTCCTACCGATCTTCCTAGTTTTTATGTTCCATAGATGAGAGAAATCATATGATAATTGTCTTTCTCTGCTTGATTTATTTCACTTAGCATTATCTCCTCCAGTGCCGTCCATGTTGCAGCAAATGTTGGGTAATCGTTCTTTCTGATGGCTGAGTAATATTCCATTGTATATATGGACCACATCTTCTTAATCCAGTCATCTGTTGAAGGGCGTCTCGGCTCCTTCCACGATTTCGCTATTGTGGACATTGCTGCTATGAACATTGGGGTACATATGGCCCTTCTCTTCACTACGTCTGTAGTTTCTGTTTCTCTGTGGCTGAAGATCTTTTTTCTCTGATCAAGGGCCATATTTTATACATATTGCCTATTAATGATTTTTGCCAATTAAAAATGTTTTAGTTTTTTAATTTACAGAAAAATGTTATATATTAACTTTATGTAGCCCTTAATCCATGATGTATGTTGTGAGTATTTTCCCTATTTTTCTCAGTTGCGTTTTGACTTTGCTTATAGTGCCTGGGTTTGGGTTCTCTTTGTTTGCTTGTTTCATCATTGAAAAAAAATTTATTAATGTCAGAATTTTTAAAAATTGTGACATATCTGGATATTTGATCATAGTTATGAAAAGGAATTCACTTGTTATCTTTTGGCACTAATGTTTTTCTTCCTTCTTTCCTTCCTTCCTTCCTTCCTTCCTTCCTTTTTCTATTTTTCTTTTAACATTTCGTGTCCCCATGTGCAGAGTAGTCTTTACTTTGGAGTGAAGAACATAATTAAAACTGTTTTCCCAAGTGTCTACCCAGTTGTCCCAACACTACGTAGTAGAAAGTAACTCTCTGCTCAATCATTTGAGAGGCAGTTTTATGCACATTTCCATATAAATTTGAGTTTAGTTACAAACTTTCTCTTTCAATTCCACTTATTTATTTTTTTATTATATAAAAAAGAATAGAGAGCCTGTACTGTTTAAATGTCTGGTAGGGCTAGTTCTCAATCATATTGGTTTTTTGTTTTTTTTTTTAGTGTGTTCTAATTATTTTCATGCATTTTTTCCCATATAAATTTTAATAATCCTCCTCCCCAGTTTCATAAATGTAGTATGCAATTGCACGGAACGTATTTATTGTCACAGGGAGAATCGACATCTGGAAATGGTTACTATGCATCCTGTGTCCAATATCGTGTTTTTAAAGACCCGTCCTTTTTGCCCTTTGTGAGAGCCCTCTTCAGATGTGTTACGCTCTCCTTTCTTTCTGTATCCCATCGTTAATCATAGTTCGAAATCGCTGGGAATGTTGCAGAAAGAGTAATCCCTCCGTGTAGCTCACGATACAAGCAACAGATTTATCATGACTGTCGAAACAATGACCAGTTTACCCTTATTTTAATGTCAGTGTCTGAGAGAGTCTTTGTATTCGACTGGCTCAGAGAAACGGGAGAGGCATCGAATGTATTCTTTCATTGCTGTACCAGTGATGATATTTCAGACTTGTTTTCCTTTGCTATCTTTTTTTTTTTTCTTTTGCCAGGAAAAAAAAAGTTAACAGTTTTAGAATTCACTCCAGAGAAGCCTTCCTTTAATCATGCACGTTAGCCGTACTAATTAGACTTTTCCGTCCTCGATGCTTGCAAACCTCTGAGCGGAATGACCTTCAAGTGTTATTTGTGGCGTGGCATTAGCATTCCAAAGCTGTTGTGTAATCCTGCCAAACTCCTGAGATTTTATAGCTATGATGTCTTTTATCTGACTTCTACTTTCTTTCAATAAAAAAACTGAAGTAGGATTTTCTTTGAGATGCGTAAACCTGTCCAAATGGATAATATCCGAACGACGCAGTTCTAAGATTAATAAAGACCAGTGGCTGTGTTATCGAAAACCTGCCAAACATATTTATCTTTAGAGACTATTATTTTACATAAAAATCCAGCAGTGACTTTCATAACTTTTAAGCATATGGGCTGGGTTCATTAATATGCTAACTTCTTCACATTATTCACAGGAGCTCTTCTGATTAGATGTTAACATGAGCTATTATCACTAAAGAGCACAGAAGGAGCCTTTATTTTCCACGGACTCATGAATCCAGCTGGTCTTTCCCTAGTTCTCATGAAACCATTATTCTGAAATATTTAACACACACGTAAGAGAGTAATCAAAGAATTGAGATAATTTAGCCTGAAGAAATAAAACCTGAGGAATGATTAAACTTTAAAAAAAAAATCATGCAGAGAACAACCGTTTCTAAATTCCTTAAAGACACCAGCATTGGAAGCCAGCCAAGGTTGGGGGAAAGGTATGCACTGTAGGAGTTTTATTAGAGTATGTGGTGTGTGGGCATATGTGTAAAGGGTGTGCTTGGGTTGGTGGTTACTTTATCTTCCCATTAGTAGGGTGATACTAAAGACTTCAGCACTTTTTTTTTTTAAATTACTTTTAGATTTTATTTATTTGAGAGAGACAGAGAAAATGCACAGGGGGAAGGACAGAGGGAGAGGAAGAAGTAGACTCCCCGCTAAGCAGAGAGCCCAACACGGGACTCCATCCCAGGATCCTGGGTTCATGACCTGAACCAAAGTCAGACGCTTAACCGACTGAGCCACCCAGGCACCCCAGGGCTTGACTACATTGTTCACTCATCCAATGAGTCAACAGATGTTGCCAGTTCCAGCAAATGAAAGCACACTGTTCCCAGCTGAATAGGACTTTCAGATACATAGTAAATATTTTTACCGTAAATGTGTCCATGCAATATATGGCAAGTATTTTTTTCCAGTAAAAACATACATAGTTTATCTACATTTCACATTTAACTGGGCATCCTGCATTTTCTCTGGCCAATGCTAGACCGGTGTGTGACAATGCTGTGTAGCCAAACAGATGCATGAGTCATAATGGCTACGTTCCATCATGTGGGTGCAGACACATTCTCACAGATGCAACCATGTCTCCAAAAATCATGGGAAATACCTGAGCACGTAAAGTAGACCAACATCAAGCATCAGTCTGGCCTCATGGGAGGCTGGAGGGTTTATTGTGGCCTGGGATTCACCATTGAAACCTTTTCTCTCCTCCGAAAACGGTAAGGTATGGAGTCCCCCATACCCATCATGGGGAATTTTGTTTCCGGGTCCAGTGGTAGCTCGCACTGCCATTGTAAATGGCGCATGTCAGTGATGCTTGGGCTAATTCAAAGTATATTAAGAAAAGTTGACTCTGAGTGCCACATATTCACATGTATTATTCTTATGCAGTCTGGGATTATGCAGGTCTCCTGACATATGGAAATGTGAGAGAAGGGATGTATGCTTTATTTTACTATATTATTATTATTATTTCTGTGGAGCCCAATGTGGGGCTTGAACTCATGACCCTGACATCAAAACCTGAAATCAAGAGTTGGACACTTAACCGACTGAGCCATCCAGGCACCCCAGGAATGTATATTTTATATGTGCATTAAATACCTTCTCTGAGAAGAGAACATGTGATTTGAAGAGAAGGAAAGTCAATGCAACATTTATTAAGTACCTACAACTGAATTATGCTAGAGATTGTCAGAAATAAATCCATGAATAAAAATAGTCATCGTTCTCCAGAACTCATTATCAGGTAAGGGAGAATGCTTTGCGCGTAAATAGGTCTAACACAAAGCATATGGAAATAAATGTTCTTGCTCATTTTGCAAGCTTCAGAGACAAGAGGTATAATGTGTTACATGTAACTTCCACTTTCAATTAGAAAACCCCAAAATAATCTTCAGGACATGTGAATAATCCTATCAACATCGTTGACTAGGGAATCTTTCCTGATTCTTTCTATGTATAATTAATAGCATCGTTCTTAACTGAGTAGGATATGAGAGGAGAAGTTTCATGTGGGGTCGTCTAGAATATTGATGGTTGTAGGTAAGAAAGATATTTCAAGAAACTGCAACAATATTAGCAATTATTTGCTGTTCATCGAGTTTGAAAATTAGGTAATCAGAAAGCTTAGCAAACATGGTGTCTATGACTTGACCATGTGAAATCCAGATTAAATCAGGTTAAGGCATGACTTCGGGGTCAGTAAATAGTAACGTGGAACGAGGACAGAATATCATCATAGCAATATGAAGCCATGATGTTGAAAAGTTATTAGTAATATTATTATTATAGTTTTGAGGCAAATATCAAGAATTTCAATTCTCTCCCATGGCACAAAAGCCTGAACGCTCTGTCTGATTTTTAAAGTGTCTGATTTATGGTGCATGTTTAATAAAAGTGTTCCCCAGGATAGGATGACAGGTGTCCCCAAATATCTGAACAAAAGGGTGGATGCCCCTATCCTTTGAAACTCGGTTTCTTACATTCTCTGTTGAAATGGTAAGGAACGTTAAAGATCTTGTTATACAGACTCAGAAACATTCATTTTATTTTACCTTATTTTATTAGATTTTATTTATTTATTTGAGAGGGGGAGAGCACGCAGGAGCAGGGAGGGGGAGGAGCAGAGGGAGAAGGAGAAACAGACTCCCCGCTGAGCAGGGATCCCAATTTGGGGCTCGATCCCAGGACCCTGAGATCATGACCTGAGCCAAAGGCAGATGCTCAACCAACTGAGCCGGCCAGGCGCCTCAAGACTCAGAAATATTCTAATCCCTCTCATTTGACCATATTTGGAAAAATATTTTTAAATCAACTTTTGGAATGATTTGTCCATTTAACAAAAGGTAGTGCTAACCCTTCAACCCTTGTGTAGACATATAAAATGTGAGGGTTGAAATGTTGCAAACCAAAGACCATAAAGTTATTGATATGTTCCTAATACCCCGATATGGTGTATGTCCTTAAACTTTACAGGTGTACCTCAGAGATATTGCTGGTTTGGTTGCAGACCAACTCAACGAAGCTGGTGTTGGAATAAAGGGAGTCAAGTGAATGTTTTGTTTTCTTGGTGAGTACAAAAGGTATGTTTACACAATACTGTATGTTTTCTACTTCGAGTTGGATAGTGTCAAGCATGTCTCTCTCTCTCTCCATATAAACATGCACATAGATCAATATAAAATGGTACCTGTCATCAGGGATGATAACTCGCAGAAAGCTCTGATGATGATTGGTTATTGCACCTTAATTAACAAATACTTTATGGCTAAAAAAAAATGCTCATCATTGTCAGACCTTTCTTATGTTATGTAGTTGAAAAAATAGAAAATGATACAAATTATACAATGTACATCTTCATGGAAGTAAAAATAACCCAAGGAACCTGTCTACTCTTCCCAATTAAAATTTAAAGAAAAACAAAAAACAAGGAGATAATTGCTTGCAAAAAGGCATCTAATATATTTGTAAAGGTATACAATAAGTTCTTTATCGTTTTTATATTTTTGCATAATACAGTGTTTGACTTTAGCCAAATAAAAGCAATGCAAGGAGAGCCTGGGTGGGTCCCTTGGTTAAGTGTCTGCCTTTGGCTCAGATCATGATCTCAGGGTCCCGGGATTGAGCCCCAAATCGGGCTCCCTGCTCAGCTGGGAGTCTGTTTCCCCCTCTCCTTCTGCCTCTCCCCCGACCCCTGCCCTCTCAGTCTCTTTCTCAAATAAATAAATCTTTTTAAAAAAGGAAAACCAAGCAACACAAACCTAGATAGCCTGCAAAAAAAAAAAAAAAAAAAAAAAGTGGGGGAGAGGATAATTGAGACAAATTCAAGTATTTGTATTAAAAGGACACCATGCCCAGTTCCACTAAATGCTAGTTTTAATGCGTGCCACATTTTACAAGCCCGAAACCCCGCTTACATTTTGGAAGCACAATTACATTTGCAGGAAGAGTAATGCTGAATACGGAATGTTCTTTTCTTTCTGCTGAACAGAATATAAAGTGATAGCGTGCTCTCGGGACCTGCCGCGTCAGACTTAGTCCATTAACAAAGGACCCGACTGGAATTCATCAAATCCTCCTGATTTTTAAGCCTGACTGTCAGAAAGATTGGGTCTCAGATAGCTGCGCTGAAGTTTGCACTCTGAGAACTCTACGTTTCATGTTGGCTCTTACGCTATTGGAGTGAATTAATCAATCCTTAAAACCCCCAACTAAAAGCATTTCACCAGAAACACTGCTAATCTCATTCCCTTTCTATTTCACAGATCTTGCTGAAAAATGCTTTTAAACAGCGTTGGCTGAAGAGGGCAAAATGTAATGTGGGATGTGCTGTGCACACAGCAGTCCTAGAAAATGCCTCCAAATCGAGATTTACATTATCAAGGGGAGGATACGAGCATAAACAAGCACGAGCGAAAAGAGCAAAAAGTCAGAATAGATCAGCACTGTTATTCTTCCCTTGATGTTGAATATTTCCAGCAAAGAAGTACAAAGCGCCTCAGGTTACTCTTGCACGGACCTCCTGATTATTAATCGAAACAATGCATATTAACGTATACTTCTGAAAATAGATTACATAGAGTCTGTTGCTCAAAATTAGCTGGCGAATGTCTGCGAGGGCTGTATTTTATTTTCGTAAGAGCAATAAATGTGAGATTGCTCCAGACTCAAGCCCTTGACGTTGTGCCAAGGAGCAAGGGTGATTACAGAATCACAGAGCGAAAAATCTTTAAGCCAGAGGCTTATTCATACATTCTGAACGTTGATTTTCGTGGTCTCTTCCCAACGGCACTTCTTGAACGTGATAAGCACGTGTGTTGTATGTGTGTGTATTATATGTTACATATGGTATATATCCATGCATATATGTCTGTCAGCATACACATATATACAGTTGTCTAGGAACTCCTCAGTCTTATGTTAATTCAGTTCAACATTTACACTCATGCACATAAATATAGTATATATACACTATATATAGTACAGACTAATTAACATAGAATACAGTATATTTAGACTATATACTGTATACTATGGTCTATATATAATATTCCATATAATACATAATAATATACTATTATTATCATATTATATACAGTATATATAAATTATATATTAATATTTAATATAGTATATATAGTCGATATAAAATGTACTATATATATTATAGTATATAGTATATATAGTATGTATTAAAGTATACTATATATACTATATAATATATATTATACCCTATATATTAATATATAATAATAAATATATTAATTATTAATAGTAGATGTAATAATACACCATATATACCATATCCTATATCCTATGTATCATATTAATATACAACAATTAATCAATATATTAATAATTAATATTATTAATTGATTAAATATAATATATATAATATATTAATTTAAAATCTAATTTTATATTAATACTAAAACAAATTAAATCTAAATGATTTTAATATAATTAAATTATTAATTAAAATATAAAATTAATATGCTATATATACAAATAATATAATATATATATTATATATATAGGCAATATATATAATACAGTCTCTATATATTCTGCATCTAATTAGAATGTTCTCACTCTAACATTCTTTTCTTTTTTTTTTTTAAAGATTTTATTTATTTATTCAACAGAGACAGAGACAGCCAGCGAGAGAAGGAACACAAGCAGGGGGAGTGGGAGAGGAAGAAGCAGGCTCATAGTGGAGGAGCCTGATGTGGGGCTCGATCCCATAACGCCAGGATCATGCCCTGAGCCGAAGGCAGACGCTTAACCGCTGTGCCACCCAGGCGTCCCAACATTCTTTTCACAGATACAAATGCCAAGTAAATAAATCATGGCTATGGCCTACACGAACTCCAGAATTCTCCTGCATTTTGCAGTATCTTTTCAAGTTGTGTCCTTGATGTTCTTCCCGGAACACCGCAGGCTGGTAACTAAAGCATTAGTTATCACAGACACCCTTAAAGCTGTGTGGGTCCCAGGCCAGGTCCCCATTTTTCTGGTTGGAGGCATCCTCCATCCGTCTACTGCATGTGTGAGGTACACCAGATACCTCGTTACGCTCTGGGACTCAATCCTGTTGCATCGTTCTGAGGTTCTGCAGGTGGCAAGTGGATTGTCCCACCGGCCAGTGCCATATTTCTTTCAAAGGATGATTTGACATTGGGCTCCTCTCTCTCTAAAAAAAAAAAAAAAAAAAAAAAAAACCCACCACGTTTAAACTACAAGACCATCTGTAACTTGCTCCTTTCTACTTAGAGTACATTCAGTGTGTTCCATTGTCAATGATGGGCCCTCATTAACACGTTAGTGAAATGCCTGCAGTACTGGACCATCAAGGCAAGTGGATTTCTGGTAGGTTATTTTTATTTGAACTGATGCTTGAACGCCATGGTCGAAGGCACTTAAATTAGTCATCATGACACAGGGCTGGTGAAGGCGGTGGTTTGACCATCCATGTTAGGCTGCGCTAAACCGTTTTGATTGGCTTACAGGCTATAAGAACTGTGAAGTGTTAGGTTATTCCTTACTGTGCTATGGATTTTTTTTAATATTTATTTTTAAGCAATCTCTACACCCAGCGTGGGGCTCGAACCCATAACCCCGAGAGCAAGAGCTACATGCTCTACTGACGAGTCAGCCAGGCTCCCCATATGCTATGGATTCTTAAAGAAAGAAAATCCCTGATTCAAAATGTTATTTCTTGGTATTACCAGAAAAGAAAGAATTGTCCGATTTACCTTCAAAATAGGCTCTGATTTTTTTATGGGCCCAGGGCTGATATATGTGAAATTTACATGGGGTGCTACTTGGTTTCAACAAAGCATAATGGGCAACTCTCCTCCGTCTCTAGTCAAGTCGCGGGGAGGATGTGATGACACTCCAAGGGTTGCTTTCCTTTTTTTTAAGATTTTATTTACGTATTTGAGATAGAGCATGAGCAGAGGGAGGGGCGGAGGGCTCGCCACTGAGCAGGGGAACCCAGGGCAGGACTCGATCCCAGGACTCCAGGATCACGACCTGAGCCAAAGGCAGATGGTCAACCAAGTAAACCACGTGGCCTCCCCAAGATACTCCATGGGTTGTAATGGGAACATTGCAGGGCGTCCTGACATGGATGTTCCTTCACTCATAAATATGCAGGAGACTTCAATAAACTGTGCCCACATTGTTGGAATGCCCTATAACATCCTCACCTGACATGTCACCTCCCCTAAGATGGCACCTCCCAAGGGACTGTCATTTCTTTCTCTATCCCATCCTTTTCCTTCCCTGTGGTCTCCAGAACTATCCTGAAAGTCAGATCCCAGCTGGCCCCGGGGCCATTTGTATTAAATGAATCCAGGGAGAAGAGAAGCATGCAGTACAATGATGGCGATATTTAGCTACTTTTTTTTAAATCACCAAATCCTAGGAGAATATCAGTGGAAATGGGGAACGGTGCTGAATGTGCTAGTCAAAGAAGGAGGAAAATTGTTAAAAATTAGTTTAAATTTATTTTTATGGTTGCATCTGCTCCAGAGCAGCTGGGAGGTCCTTTCAGGGTTTGGTGTGTTGACTGAATACTGAATAAGGTGAGATGTCACAAAGTCCTTGGAGGGATGTGAAGGGAGGAATACGAAGGCTCTGGGCATGTGTGACTCACCTGTGTTCTCCGTGGGGGCTCAACGTTCTCTCCCTTTATAAGACCACAGAGAAGTATGTTGATAAGCAAATCTAGCCCCTGTTAAAAGTTCATTATATGTATGCAAGATGCTATGGACCAGATTGTGTTCTCCCCAAATTTGTATGTTGAAGCCCTAACTTCCCTTGTGACTGGATTTGGAGATAGGGCTTTTGTGAGGTAATGAAAGCTCAATGAGGTCATAAGGGTAGGGTTCTAATTTAGTAGGACTGGTAGCCAAGGGAAAAGCCCTGTGAAAACACAAGAGGGTGGCCCCGTCTACACACCAAGTGGAGAGTTCTCACCACAACCTAGTCCTGCCCACGCCTGGATCTCCCACTTCCAGCCTCCAGGACTGGGAGGAAGAAATGTCTGTTGTGTAAGATGCCTCTATGGGATTTTGCCATGGTGGCCTTCACAGACTCAGACACAAAGGATGAGAGCTGTATCGCGGGGCGTCTGAAATGTGCTCACATAATCACTGGGGAAGGAGAAAGGGAGCGACGTTCATGGGAGATGGTTTAAGCACTCAACGTCATTGGAGGTGGGGGATGAAGAGTCATCGGGACCAGTGTGAGAACCGGTAGGTTTCACTCATGAAGTCTTTGTTGAAGGCTAATTTGTCATGACATCTTCAGGGCCCAAAGAGAGAAGCTGCCTGTGTTATGGTCCAATGATGGGAAAGTACATGGTTACAATGAGTGGGTTCTTATCTTGTGGCACATGGTGCCTCCACCGTACCCAGATCTATGTTATTTCCAGACTGGCAGTTGTCCAGGAAGGACCCTGTCATACCATCTAAGGCATGTTCCCAATGTGAGTCAACACCATTTATACAAGGAACTTTACATGAAGAACAAAAGATACTAGACTTTTGAGGATTCTGGGGTCATTTGCTCTGAGTTGGTACATGTCTCCCATGGCTCACAATGCTTCTCTGATAACTGAGAGTGGGGACTTTCTAGGGAAGAGGTTCACTTAAATGCAGTCATGATACAAACGTGTCTTATAGGTCTAAGCCACTGTGTCATTCTTTCTCCTGCTTCTAAATATAGGTATTTTGAGTCCATATACGTAATGCCTAGCAGGGACCGGAACGTTGCCTTTGTACCTTCAAGTCAGGGTTATAATGGCAGGACCTGTCAGGCTACCTCTTCTTACCAAAATGGTAAACCCGCCCAACAAGAAGTCCCTGGGGAATGCTGGAGATTAGCGCTGTCTTTAGAGCCTAGCAATGTGCAGGGACGTTGGTCCTTAATGTATGCTTGCTATGAACGGAGCTGTGTCCACTGAGAACTCACATGTCGAAGCCTTAACACGCAGGACCTCAGAATGGGACCGAATTTGGAGATGGGGTCTTTGAAGAGGGGATGAAGGTAAAATGAGGACACAGACACGCACAGAGGGGTGACCATGTGAGGACATGGTCAGGGAGAACATGGGGTCTACACGCCCATGGGAGAGAGGCTGCAGGAGGAACCCGCCTCGTCCCCACCCGGATCTCAGACTCCCAGCCTCCACCACTGTGAAAAATAAATGGCTGTGGTTGACTACCATGGGAGAGTCATTTTTAAAATCTTGGGACCAAGCAGAACAGGGGCGTCTAAATCTCTAGCAGCTTGTCCAATACTTCTTATTAGAGTATAACTCTGATATTTTTGGATTCATAAAGATGTATAAATGGAGGCAATTAGCTTCAGACACTCCTCCTGTGGTGTGTGAAAGGGAAGGGAGCATCTAAGGGAGATGAACGCACGTTTCTGCTGATTTCACGAAAGGCACTATAATGCAAGAAAGATCTAGATACACATTCTGCAGGAAAGGTGATCTGAGGAATGTCTCAAATAATAATAATAATAATAATAGAAGGTAAGACGGAGGGAATACATGGGGAGAAAAGAGGGATAGCGGCAAATCTCCAAATGACTTGTGAAGAAGGACCAAGTGGCTTCCGCTGGGACACAGAGCCCACGTTACCAGGAAAAGCAGCTGAGAATTGCACGCATACTTCTAGGGGCCGGTTGCAGTGATGAAAAAGTTTCAACATCATCCCTCTGCAGGAGCTCCGACTCCACCCCGACAGGGCAGGAATTAAGGGTTAGAGGCAACAGAAACTAACGCTTACGGAGACCTCTGTTGTGCCTCCAAAGAGATAAACAGAACAAGCCTTCTGCATAGAAAGCAAAGCGTTGGGAGGCTTTTGTAAGGAAGCAGAGATGAGCACTTCCTCCCTCTCGGGAGACGACGAGCGCCCGAGTTTGTTCATAAGAACGGCAAGGAGGGAAGTCAAGTAAACTCTCTCTTTTATGAACACGCATCTAATGGAAACAGCTGTAGTGATGAAGACAGAGTGGCAGCCCAGATGGCCCCCGCTGTGCGCAGAGACGATAAGGGGAACTACTCAAGCCAGAAAAGAGCCTTCCCTAAAGCAAATGGTCGAGCAGAACACACTCAGAGGAAGGTGAATGCATTCTAAGCGCCCGGCTCAGCGACTCAGGCTGAAATCCAAGCCAATCTCTGCAGGAATAGGGACGGCAGCTTCTGTGCAACAGGAAGGTGACGTAGGGCATGGGCCCAAGGCGAGGGGATGGCCCAGCCAGTGATGAGGTGGGATTTCCTCAGTCCGCTATCCGGGGAAGAGCTAGCTGCAATTCTCTGGTCTGCAAGCCCAAGGAAATCTCCAGAAGCTGAGCACCAGGGAGCACCTGGCACTGAGAGAGAAAGGTGGCGCCCTCCCCAAGGGTTGGTTAGAATACCTACAGCTGAGGCAGTTGTCCAAACCTAGCCCTGGTGACAAATACAAGTCCTCCCTTGCTGTCATGGGGGAGCATGTGGGAGAGAGGCAGCTCTTTCCTTCTTGGGTATTTGCAAGTGGTATTTGAAACTCGCACTGTGGGGATTGACCATTAAAGGCGCCAGGGATAGAAAACTAGGGATGGGTGCTTTGTGCTGCATGGGCTATGTGATGACCCTGGAAAAGAACCCCAGATGGCAAGGCAAGCATGAGCACCAATGCTGCACAGGCTTCTGTCCTCTACCACGCTTCTCTGATCCTTCTCTGCTCATGCTTCTCCCTGCAAGGAGTCCAAGAGATAAAGGACCTACACTCCATGTTAGACCCCACTCTGGATACCTGGGACCCTGGACATCTCTGCCTCAATGGCTTTGCCTGTACCCACTTCCAGGGCCTGTGTCTTGTTCCATGAACTACACACCGTATAGCATTACTGTTATCGCAGGTGATCATGTGGTTGCTGTAGGGGGTACATGGATGGAGTATGGATGTCCACAGAGCATAGGGCTGGCATATAGGTGTGTGTTAATGGAGTGGATGGAGCATGGACGCCCATGGAGGGCACGGCTGGACTATGGATGTGTGTTAAGGGACTGGATGGGATGTGGATGCATGTTGAGGGGTAGATGGAAGATGAGCAGGCAGGGTGTGATGTCCACGTGTTCAGGCTGAAGAAGTGAAGAGCCATGCTAGAGGTGGAAAGACATTGGGGCAGATCTCGGCACCAGATCCTCATTGCGCCCCCTGCCCCAAGCATGTTCCCAATTTAGATCCTGTCTTCTGGGCTGTTGTAAAGCTATGTCATGTTAAAACAGGAATAGAGAAGACACAGGTGCAAATTACCTGTTTTCTTGATTTAACCTTGTAATATCTAACTTTAAAATATTTCGGCGGTTTCCTTGCAAAAGTAAAAGGCAGCTCTGCTCAGGATCTGGGTCCAAGATGCACTCCCTGCTCGGACTCAGGATCTCTGTGTCCTCAGCCAATCCTTGTGCCTCACAGAACTAATTGGAGCAGAGTAGAAATGGTATTGGGAAGATAAAAGGGAGAACAAGAGGGGCGCCTGGGTGGCACAGCGGTTAAGCGTCTGCCTTCGGCTCAGGGCGTGATCTTGGCGTTATGGGATCGAGCCCCACATCAGGCTCCTCCACTGGGAGCCTGCTTCTTCCTCTCCCACTCCCCCTGCTTGTGTTCCCTCTCTCGCTGGCTGTCTCTATCTCTGTCGAATAAATAAATAAAATCTTTAAAAAAAAAAAAGGAGAACAAGAAAGAGGACTTATAAAGGGACGGGAATAAGGTTGTCAGTAGGTGGTTATAGGACGTTCGGCTATGTTCTGTCATGTATGTTTGGAACCCATGTCCTGTGATGCATACATCATGCATGTTGTTTTGATATGTAACATACGGTGAGTTAAGGGGTTGATGTCATGCCCATCAAGGTATGCATGTAAAAGGATTGTTTGAAGGAGCATTTTGCGTTCAAGTAGCCGAGGAGAGTTGCAAATACAGGAATACTTCATAGCAGGAAGAAAAGTCATGATCAATACGGATTCAGGGATTCATACACCTTCTGGGCCAAGAGCCAGAGAGACATTTTCTGTTGTTTTGTTTTGCAGGAAAATCACATGGTGGGAACAGGAAAAAGTTTCATTTATGATATTATAGGGAGACACACATCGTATTTTCTTGCAATGGATGAAGAAACCCAGGGCTGCCCACAAGAGATAACCTTATACGTAGCAGGAGACACACTCGGGGAAAGATGTGGAGGCTCAGAAGGATAGACACGTACGGGCTCAGAACAGAGCAGAGAAAATCCGCAATAATGGGCGAGTTTTCGTGTGTTCACCAACAAGGGAAAATTGATACACTAAGGGAAGGCTGAGAAAAGGAAAATAGGAAATGACACCTATTAAGGAAAGATAACCTTTATATTGGTGAGACGTAGGGGAAGTAGGCACGCGGACAAGGTGGTCAAGGATAGCTTTGTCGAATTTTTATTCAGCATCCGTGTAATGCAGCGATGCTGACAGAGAGCAAGGTGTGTCCCAAGATTGATGAGACGCAGACACAGTGAGTTCAGGAAGGCGGTAACAACTCGCGTTCATAGTGAAATATTTGAAGAGTGTTTCAATTATGTCATGGAAGATGAATGTATAAATATAAATGAGTTTGTGAGGATTTGGGGGGGAAAGAAAATGGGGCTCATGTCCTGACTCAGGGTGGCAGGGGAAAGATGAAGGACTTCACGATAGCTCAGATGTCGATAGTATGAGTACCACGTGGGTTGATGAAATCGTCTCGTTGGTTGGATAGCATGGATGAATTTTTGTTAATGAACGACACTGCCAATGGCATGGTTGGGTTTGTGCTGACTTCCGTGATACTTCCCGAGATCGCCGAGTGGACATTCTTTAGTAAATACACTCAGGAATACACTTGGGTAGAGTTCGCTGTAGGGTTTCAGTAGACAAAGAGGTCAAACCCTATATTGACAACAAGACGCTGGCTTAAATCCCAGTCCTCGCTATATTTCCATTTCCTGAGAAACCAAATGGTTCTGGTGGATTCTGCTGTGTTCGATATGAGGGGAGTAAAAAACGGAGGGAACCGGACTTGAGACGATACTGAAATCAGAGTTCATCAAAGCACTGCAGCGTTTTCTTTTTTTTCCTTCCCAGAGAACAAACAGCATTAAACAGTGTGTTATGAGCTAAAGAATGTCATGGAAGGCTTCGGGATCTTTCAAGGCTCAGTGGTTGCTTATCCAATTTCTTTCTACCTTGGCAGAACGACAGCCCGGCTCATTATTTCCCTGCGTATCCCTGTTATCTTCTGATAGGCAAAACAACATATTTTTAAACAAAGGTCAGACAAATTATCAGCCTTGGACTTTTCTGGTCAGGCAGAACTTTCATGTGGATGCATAGACAGCCTGCACAACAATTCAAAAGCAAAATATTTGGGGCAACCTGGAAATGGCACATTTACTGAAAAGGGTAGTATGTTCTTAATGACATACCAGATGGTTTTTTAAAATGCATGTCGTCTGTGGTTTCCTAAAGGTCACGTATAAAATAGGGCCAATGTTGGGAGCCATTTATCCATGCACGTCTGCTGATGGATAGGATGTGAACAGGTGAAGGTAGTTTCAGGACAGCTCAGGAGCACAACTGTGGGCTCTGTTCTGATGCAAGACCCCAGTAAGCCCACCATCCCTGCCCCGTGAGACAAGACCCCTGGGAACCCAGCATCCCTCTCCCCTGAGGCAAGACACCTGTGAGCCCAGCATCCATGTCCCCTGAGGCAAGACACCTGTGAGTCCAGCATCCTTGTCCCCTGAGACAAGACACCTGTGAACCCCACATCCTTGTCCCCTGAGGCAAGACACCTGTGGGTCCAGCATCCCTGTCCCCTGAGACAAGACCCCTGTGAGCCCAGCATCCTTGTCCCCTGAGACAAGACCCCTGTGAGCACAGAAGCCCTGTCCCCTGAGACAAGACCCCTGTGAGCCCAGCATCCTTGTCTCCTGAGACAAGACCCCTGTGAGCGCAGCATCCTTGTCCCCTGAGGCAAGACACCTGTGAACCCCACATCCTTGTCCCCTGAGACAAGACACCTGTGAGCCCAGCATACTTGTCCCCTGAGACAAGACCCCTGTGAGTCCAGCATCCTTGTCTCCTGAGGCAAGACATCTGTGGGCCGAGCATCCTTGTCCCCTGAGACAAAACCCCTGTGAGCGCAGCATCCTTGTCTCCTGAGACAAGACCCCTGTGAGCGCAGCATCCTTGTCCCCTGAGACAAGACACCTGTGAACCCCACATCCTTGTCCCCTGAGACAAGACACCTGTGAGCCCAGCAACCCTGTCCCCTGAGACAAGACCCCTATGAGCCCAGCATCCTTGTCCCCTGAGGCAAGACACCTGTGAACCCCACATCCTTGTCCCCTGAGGCAAGACCCCTGTGAGCCCAGCATCCTTGTCCACTGAGGCATGACACCTGTGAGCCCAGCATCCCTGTCCCCTGAGGCAAGACACCTGTGAGCCCAGCAACCCTGTCCCCTGAGACAAGACACCTGTGAGCCCAGCATCCTTGTCCCCTGAGGCAAGACACCTGTGAACCCCACATCCTTGTCCCCTGAGGCAAGACCCCTGTGAGCCCAGCATCCCTGTCCCCTGAGGCAAGACCCCTGTGAGCCCAGCATCCCTGTCTCCTGAGGCAAGACGCCTGTGAGCCCAGCATCCCTGTCCCCTGAGACAAGACGCCTGTGAGCCCAGCATCCCTGTCCCCTGAGACAAGACGCCTGTGAGCCCAGCATCCCTGTCCCCTGAGGCAAGACGCCTGTGAGCCCAGCATCCTTGTCCCCTGAGACAAGACCCCTGGGAGTTCAGCATCCCTGTCCCCTGATGGAGGCACCGTCTGGTCAATTTTTCTTTTCCCTCTTATCTGTAGAGGTCCTTACAGCACGTGAGAGGACAGGAGGGAATGAACAGGTGTGAATGATCACCTACCTGAGATGCAGGTGACACACACACCTACCCTCCCTCATAAGATACTTAAAACATCTGTGAAGTTGCTTACCGGCACCTAAAACCCCAACAATCCAAATGGACATCCATGGCCAGTATGACCCACCTCTCATTTTGCTTTTTTTTCTTTTTTTTGCTCACTGTTGCTATTTTGATCCATTTGCATCGTTTTGAGGGTTACTGGATATCCATCTTTTCCTCCACCAGCGCACAAAAGCACTTTCTTCCATGTCTGCACTGTTTTTGGTGATACTGCTGAATACAGTGTTTATTCTTTACTATCTTTAACGCTGGGAGGAAGGGAAAGGGAGTTTTAAAAACACATTAAAATTCATTCGACTATTTTTAGTAACACTTTTATTATTTGGTAATGTACACGTGACAGATGCAAAGGGAAAAAATCATCACAAATTACTATCTGGGGTGAATCATGGAGTGAAGGTACACAAAATGCATCACGCTTTAAATTTAAATCATATTATTTATTTCATTGGATGATTGCAGTATGGTTTAGTTAATTATTCTCTGTTGTGGCACATTTAGCTGGTTTTCTCTTCATTCTTTACTTTCATTTAAATCGTGCTCATAACAAGGCAAAAACAAGTGTATAGGTATGTGGGGACTCTAAATCTTATCCGGTGGTTTTCTTAGACTCCATTCCCATGAGCACGGTGGCTGGATGAAATCACGGTGTTTATTTTGAAGGTTGTGTTGTATGATTCAAATAACTATTTTCTTAATTATCCATTATAACCAAATTGCGGTTCTCCTAGGAATTCGTGAACGGTTGATTATCTGAAAATACAGGCACACGACTCAATCCATTTGCAGAGTAAAGGGCAAAAGTATTTTTTAAAAAGCATGTAACAAATGTTAATAATTCATGTTAGAAAAAACTTTAAGCAAACTCAAATTAAAAAAAGAAAAAAGAGTCCCTATAACCTGATAAAGTCTATCTTTCAAAAATAGACAATCACTCCCAAGGAAAGTTTTTTTTTTTTTTTGTATCACCAGAACTCAGATGTCTTGTCTGTAAAATGAGGTTGTTGTATTAGGCCAGGTTTAGCTGGAATTTATGATAAATCTGTGATTATGTATGCTTTCGCGATTGGCATTTTTCTATCTGTTACGACACAGGCTGAAGTGCATTTATGAGGGTCCTGTGGCTACTGTAACAAAGGAGCACAAACTGGGGGGCTTAAAACAATGCGAATTTATCCTCCCCCGGTTCTGGAGACCAGAAGTCTGAGATCCAGGCGGGGCAGGACCTCTGAGATCCAGGTGGGGCAGGGCTGTGGCCCCCCCTGAGGCTCCAAGAGAAGGTCCTTCCTCCTCTTTCAGCTTCTGGGGCTCCAGGTGTCTCTGGGCTCATGGCCACATCCCTCCCATCTCTGCCTCTGTCTTCACATGGCTTCTCCTCTGTGTCTGTGTCTCCTCTTCTGTCTCTTACAAGGACCCCTGTCATGGCATTTAGGGCCACCCCGATCCAGGATGAGCTCATCTCAGATCCACATCTGCAAACACCTTATTTCCAAATAAAGTTACATTTTGAAGTCCTGGGGGTTAGGACTTCAACATCTCCCCCCACCCCCCACCCCAATGAGGACGTAATTTCATCCCTAGCACTATTGTAAACAGATGTGGGAAAGGGTTTTGCTCTTGGCTGGTTGAGAGCGATGTCATGCTCCAGAGAAGGGGAGTCGAGGGCAAGCAGATTACTTTGGGAAGGACCTGAATTTGCCTTCAGCATCTCTCCTACATGTAATGGGCCAGAAATGACTGTCGGGGCCACACCTGGAACTAAAGGGGGCTGGGGAAGCATTTCCGCCCACAGCCCTGGGCTCAGGGACATCCCTGGAAGATGGTCTTCTAAGCAGAAGGAGGGATGGATAAATGGTACTTCCATCTATCCACCCACTGTGTGAAGAAAGACCCCAAAAGTACTTGAACAGATTTTTAAACTATGCAATTACAGCGTAGAGCTGGTATCTTCCAAAACTGTGTCTGAGGACGGTACCTTTCTTGGCCCAGACTTTTCCAGAATCAGTATTCTGAAATGCTGGGGCACTCTTCTAATGCATTCCTTTATTTTGACTCAGCTCTTTTATTTTACTATTTGATCGATGTATCGATTCTTCCTTATTGTCCCCTCCATGGAATGGCAGGGAAAGCAAAGTCTTGGCTTTCATGTTCTTTATAAAGTCAGCAGGATTGTAGAATGTATTTTCGCCTTTGCTAGAGCAGAGGAGGAACAGTCCAGAACTTGCCAGAAAATTATGCCAGCAGCAGTAACGTGTATGTCCAGGTTCTTTGGTCTTTTTGACCCCCGATTAAAGGTTTGTGAAAGCAAACTAAAACTATTGGGGGGTACTTTCTGGTTCTCTTTGTTTTCCCTAATATTGACCTTATTTAATGCTGTAGTTAAAAAGTACTCTTTATATTAAGTGGATTATTTAATGAAAGGCGAATATGGACCTCAGAATAGTTAGTTTAATGTGCTGCATTTTGTGTTATTTTCCCTTAAAGACTAAAGTTCTCATTTGATTAAAAAATATATTCCAGAGGCGCCTGGGTGGCACAGCGGTTAAGCGTCTGCCTTCAGCTCAGGGCGTGATCCCGGCATTCTGGGATCGAGCCCCACGTCAGGCTCCTCTGCTGGGAGCCTGGTTCTTCCTCTCCCACTCCCCCTGCTTGTGTTCCCTCTCTCGCCGGCTGTCTCTATCTCTGTCGAATAAATAAATAAAATCTTTAAAAATATATATATATTCCAAAGGGGGGGCTCAGATCTCATTTGATTAAAAATATATTCCAAAGATGGGGGGGGGTCTTAGTCCTTTCAGAAGGAATGAGAGTTTTATATATATATAAATATACAGTGCAATAGTACATATATAAGTATGTAATACAATATACTTCATATAATTATGTATTATATAATTATATATTTATATTATAAATATATATAATTACATATAAATATATAAAATTATATGTATTTAGGTATTATTATATTTATAATATTATAATTATGTATAATTATACATTTATATATCCTGTAATATGACTTCTATTAATATAATATGATACATAATATATAACATAGTAATATAATATACATACATATATTCTCTTTATTTTTTAAAGATTTTACTTATTTATTTGACAGAGAGAGACAGCCAGCGAGAGAGGGAACACAAGCAGGGGGAGTGGGAGAGGAAGAAGCAGGCTCCTAGCGGAGGAGCCTGATGTGGGGCTCGATCCCATAACGCCGGGATCACACCCTGAGCTGAAGGCAGACACTTAACCGCTGTGCCACCCAGGCGCCCCACATACATATATTCTTAAATAATATATACAGTATTTTCAAATACATCAGGCAGCTCTTCATATTATACTATATATCAGCATTCGAGACGGTTATAGCACTTACGAAATTCTATATTCTGAGCCCAAATCTCTTAATACTAACCTGCGTTTATGTGACACTTTAAAATTCTCACTACTCTCCCATTCTGATTTGACTGTCACAAGAAATCTGCGAACTGTCCAGGCCTATTATTATCATTCTTCTTTAACAAGCTGGAAACGTGGGGCCAGGTTCTTTGTTCAAGGTGAAACAGTCACGAAAATGACAAGTCTTGTCTCCTACACGCTGCAAGTTTGCTGTTTTTTTTTTCCCCTCTTAATCTTTCAAGTGACCTTTTTGGAAAACATCCATCCCCAACGCCTTTGAAAGCAGAGATAGCATCGCCTTGCTATCTGCTGTTGGTTTCCCTTGTATGAGTACGTTCAATGCCTCGCAGGTGGCTCTATGCAGAGATACCTGCTAATGGTTGGGCTGATACACTCTGGGTCCTTAGAAGGCACATGTGTATCCCACGCGGGAATCCCACTCAAGATGAGATTACTGTATGGGGGCACAGAGGAGGCATGTTGGTGAGTTTAACTGGAAAAACCTCAGAACAAAATAGCAGCAACCAGACACCATCCCCATAGAGGCTGGCCCTGTGTGGATGCACGCAAGGTCATCCTCTCACAAAAGTCACGCAAGAAGGGTCTGCACACCATGGGTAAGGAGCGGTGGGAAGTATGTGTGTCCATGACCACAGGCACCTGACTTCTGATTTCAACCAGAATTCTCAGAACTAAGTCTCAGCCCTCTCGGTGGCCAAGTCATTAGGAATGAGCCAAAGTCTACTAGTTGGTGTTGAAGGATGTAAAAGAGACAGATTGAGGATAGCCAGGAGGGCATGACGATGTGGGAGAAGGGTTTTTGTTTTTGTTTTTTTAACATTTATGGATATCTGTTATTGATGTGGTTTTGGAATATAGGTGAGGTTCAGTGGGGTGGGGTCTGGAGCTGATGACCAAGAAAGAATTCTCGAGACATTTTTGGTGCAAAATGGTGGTGTATTAAAGCACAGGGACAGGATCCCTGGGCAGAAAGAGCTGCTGCCCCGGGGTTGTGAGGGGCGGCTGATTATATACTATGGGGTTGGGGGAGGTGAGGAAAAGGGAGGTTTTCAAAAGGATTTTCATATGTTAAAGACGACCTACAAGATACTGGAGGCCTTGCCATTGTCAAGTGAAGGTTGTTTTCCCCTCTAGCAAGGCGTTAACATTAAGAGAGTTGGGAGATTCCTGGAAGACTGTCACACAATCCCACCCACTTTACAATACGATGAATATATCCTCTTGGTTCCAATTTTTGAACCCCTAATATTTCAACCTCTAGACGTAAACACAATATTCAATATACAATTTCTCTAATAAAGGGTCTTATATGATGTAAGAAAGATGTAGGGCTTTGAAGCCGATGGCCAAGAAAGAATTCTTGAGATGTCTTTGGTGCAAAGAGGTGGTTTTATTAAAACACGGGGACAGGACCCGTGGGCAGAAAGAGCTGCACCGGGGTCATGAGGAGTGATCCCCCCATCATATACTTTCAAGTTGGGAGGGGGTTTTAGGAATGGTCTAAGTCTCTAAGGAATTTGGAAGCAAGGTTTCCAGGACCTTGAGGAGGCTAGCTATTCTAGGGAAAATGTCATTTATTACTGTCTCATAAAGTCTGAGTCATGAGACCCTTCAGATGTGTATCCGTGGGTCATATGCTTGGGGGGTGATTGCCAACACGTATCTTGGGGGAGTTAGAGATAAAGGAAGCTTCCAAAAGAACTGTTATATGTTAAAGTAGACTTACAGGATCCTGGTGGGGGAGAAGGGTCAGGCTAGGACTGCCTTTTGCCCTTAGCAAAGTATTCACATGGAGGCGGCTGAGTTCCTAGAAGAATGTCACTCTGCCTGTTTCAAGGGCTTGTCAATGGGCTGTAGGTAGTCAGGAAATTTCATAATTTTTCTTCTGCCTTTGTTTCCCACATCATTATATGTTTATGCATTAAATTTAAAACTGAATTCCACTCGCAGTCTTATGTATTTAATAAAAATGAACGTAAAGAGAAAAATAAAAGATATTCTGTCTAGATTGTATTACGCACGTATTAGGATTTTTGTGTGGCTTTGTTTTGCATTTTTGATGGGGTTGTCTTTTCATGCCTGAGATGTAAGAGTTCTTTATATATTTTAGATCGAAGTCCCTCATCAGATCCATGATTTGCAAATAGTTTGAGAGGTTTAAATGGCTCCAAAGTCTAGAGAATACTTCAGCCCTATTTCTGTGTCTAATTTCAATGGCAGTGAGCCATACGGTTTCTATTTAGCTACGGCTGAACTTTTCTGAACCCAATTGGTCTCCTGAAGGCACCGCATTTTCCATAGATTTGCAGAGGTCTTGGACTGACCTTGGGGTTAACGTCTGCCATTGGACGTTATGTCTTCCATCAAGTGACTAACGAGAACAGAGAACAAGAAACACCACTGACATATCTTTGTGATTTTTAAACGTTCTCCTAAAAGGCTCTGGTAGCTGTCAAGATGTTTTCAAGGATGGCATATTTTCTGTAAACTAGACATAGAAACGTCACTGCCACTGTACGTCTAGACTGAGGCTAGCTGACATTGATTTAGCAAACGATCGAAAGAATTGTTAGTATATGTATATATCTGGTATATGTAGTTTATATACAGTATCTATTGTATATAGAATGCATGTATATTGTACTATACAATGTATATTATATATATTTATATGTTATACTTAGTATAAAAATATACTATTTTTACATTTAGCAAGTGCTTAAAGAATTGTTAGTAAATATCTGGTATAGTACATCTATCTAGTGTGATATATATAATAATTATGTTATAGTATATATATCATTATATATTATAATTATTTTACAGGATACTACCATATATGCTATATATACTAATGTATATATAATATGTATAGTCCACATAATATGTATAAAATGCATACATGGTACATGTTTAATATCTATAATACATATGTAAATATTTATTATTCCCGTGTCTAAAGTCTATTAAGTATTTTAACAAAGCTCCCTGCGTGCTCAAAATGATTGTGTAGGATTTATTCTTTCAGTTGAATATTAATAAGAAATGTATGTTGTAACTTGGGAGTTGTATTTGTATAAGAATACAGAATAAGAAATGAATAAGAATAAGAATAAGAATAAGGAATGTATGTTGTCATTTGGGAGTACTTTTATTTCCCTTTCTGTCCAATCCTTTAGAGAGCAGAACGCACTTTGAAAGGAATAAGTAAAATACGGATCATTCCCATCCTATTTTTATTGTTCCTCTGTATTCACTAAAGACTCTTCTGATCAGATACGGAGGCATGTATTCATTTATTTACATTTATTTTTATTTTTGATTTTATTTTTTTAAAAGATTTGTAAGTCGTCGCTCCCCCCATCGTGAGGCTCAAACTCACGACCCCGAGATCAAGTGTCGAACACTCTTCTGAGCCAGCCAGTCGCCCCCCAGAGCTATTTTTAAAAATTGTTGTTGTTAACAGCTGTAGAGAGCTTGGTGTTCTGAACTACACTGCAAACTGGTATTTGTAGGAAAGTTTGCAACATGTGAACGGGTGATGGAAATTAGAAAGTTACGTATGTGACTCTGTCCTCCCGGGGGTTCAGAATCTATGCGAGGCAGATGCTAGCATGTTTGCACACTGTGTACCGTGGCTTTATTTGGAGTCACCAAAAGCTAATGGCAACACAGCTGCCCCTCAGCTGGGGAAGGGACACGGGAGATGAGGTACATTCACGCAACGCACAGGACAGGGTGACAAAGTCCTGGGGCCACGTGTGACAATGCGGATGCTTCTCAGATGTGTTAAGCTAAGTGAGAACACTCAGGGTCCAAAGGCTGCAAAGTATATGAGCCCATGTGCAGGACCTTCAGGAAAAGACACTAGAGGGAAGGCGCTGGGGTCAGGACTGGAGGTGTGGTGAGGGTCTGACCTCAAAGTGTGGATGGAGATGGACATTGTGGGGGCATGAAAAATTGTGTATCTCGGTGCCGGAGGTGGGGACATGTCTGTACACATTTGTCAAAAGAGGTAGAATGGATACATTTTACAGTGCGGGCAGTGTGTTTAAAAAAAAATGTGAAAAACTTTTATGGGAAAGATGCTCCTTTTCCTGAACGAAGCAAAGACAGAGGAAGGATGGGGGGACAGGTCAGGGACAACTAGTTTCAAATATAAGTCACCTTGAAGTGTATAGATGTTGGTGGAGATATTCCCTTAAGGGTGGCAAAGCCCTGAGCTGTGGGTAGCAAAGCCTTTTGCAAGTGGAAGTCGGCTCAGACAGTTCAGCGTGAATTCAGGGGCGTGAATCGGGAGCGCCTCTTAATGTTTCACGAAAAAAAAAATGGAATTTGGGTCCAAAGTAGGAAAAAGACGTTTTCTCTGAGTTGGTGTCAGACCAATGCATAGTGAGATGCTTAAACGTGTCAATGTGTATACACAGCAGAATGCATTAGCAGGCCACACACATAGAAAATATGCAATATGTTACTATATGTATAGACATTATACTGCTATGTATGCACATTGCATGTGTGGTGCGACTAAGGGTTACAGTAAATGGTCTGCAGAAACCACGAATGAAAACAGTGTGTCCCATGCAGGAAGTGTTAGGCGAGTGTCCTACCTCCAATTTGCAGGGAGAGAGACTTCCAGGGCTGTGGCTCGGCTGCAAATTTCAGAATACAGATGTCAACGTACCTGGCTGTCTCTATCAAAAAAATCTTCCTTGAGAGGCACCTGAGTGGCTCGGTCAGTGAAGCGTCTGCCTTCAGCTCAGGTCATGATCCCAGCGTCCTGGGATCGAGTCCCACGTCAGGCTCCCTGCTCCGAGGGGAACCTGGTTCTCCCTCTCCCTCTGCCTGCCGCCCCCCCACTTGTGCTGTCTCTCAAATAAACAAATAAAATCTTGAAAAAAAAAACAATATTTAGAAAAAAATCTTCCTCAAGTTTAACGTCTGCTAAACATTTAGGAATTGGAAATGGGACCCCAAGGCAGACTTGTGGTTTAAATTGATAGGAACGCAGCAAAAAGAAGAAAAAAAAGAGAAATACTGACAATTTAGAAGTCTTGGGGAATCCATGCCTATTTAATTATCTATCATTGGGTCAAAAATTCCCCCCAAACTAAGAAAGAAGCAAGGTTGATTAGCTTGCAGTTCAAGACATGAAGGCAGAAAAGGGAAAATATTGGGTATTTCCCTGCACTGTTGCGGTCTTAAGAAATAGCATGAAGACAGAGGCATTCGACAAATTACCATGATTTGTACCTTGTCTGCAACTCTAGCCATGCATTACACCAAACCAAAAGGGACCTCCGCATATTCCTGACCAACTTCAGGAAAAAAAAAATTTTAAGTAAATGCCACCAATGATAATGCTATGAAATGACACATTTTCAACATCAGAGGAAACTAGAAACCAGAAACCGTCTGTGCGTGGGAAGTTCCTAGCGTCCTCTGAAATAATGTTCAGGTTAAGCGTCAAAAGCGTGATTACAGTTTCGGCCAATGAGGGGAAAAGACAATAAAGACACGCACACAGCGAAAGCTCTGTGATGAGGCTCGCCTGGTATTCCGGAAAATATCGGCAGCTTCAAGCATTTATTAGGAATCAAAAAGGAACGAAATCCCCAGGATTAGGCCTTGCCGTCGGGGAACCAGTAACGAGTGGAAGAAACACCAACGAAAACACGAGGAGGGATTTACAGAAATAAAGGAAGAAAATGAGAGCACGATTCTTGAAGCCTTTGGAGAGAGGATGGAATTTCTTCCCCAAATTGAGACTGGTTTCTCCCAAGGTGAGCTCGTGATGGATCTGTCCTTGGTCTTTGGTGATTGTTGGGGACACAGTGATGATTTTCTGGTGGCTGGGATGGGATGGGAACCAGGAGCAGGTGGATCAGGGCTACCTGGGTGTGGGGTGTGCAGTGGTTTTCATGCGTTTTAAATCCTGGATCTCTGTTTTCCTGCGTAAAAAACTGGGGTATCCTCACCGCTTACACCCACAAAATCATACTACGTGGCAGCAACTGTCAATGACAAACAACAACGGGAGTGCAGGGAGAGGTCGATCAAGGTGAATTGTTATATCGTGGGGAGGAGAAATGGAACTTCTACAGCCCGTGGGAGAGAGCTGAGCGTGATTGAAGGAGAAGCATTAAAGCCCTGGCGGAATGCCGGCCCACATTTTTACGGGGGGGGGGGGGATGAATAGGAAGACACAGGCTGGAAAGGATTGCCTGCCGAAGGCTGTAACGTTCAACGCAGAAGTAAAGAAGCAGCGCATTTTCTCTGCCGCGGAAGTGTCCTGCAATGCTGGGACTATACAACTCCAGCCTGCAGGCTGCTTTAAGATCTGAATTAAATGACCTTTTGAGGACTTTTGTTTTCAAGGTAGTCACATGAACCTATTATCTCTGGAAATAAGTTCTGAAAATAAACCACAGACGGTTTCCTACTTGGCAAAACTTTATAGTCGGTATGTTACCATTTTGTCCACATTAACCAAAAGGCTTGGAAGTCACTCACCCAAAGTTAAAAATTACAAAGGGGCTGAGAGCATCATCGGTGCATAGCAGAAAGAAATAATACCTAACAGTGAAATAACTGTAATACATGCCTGAGTCATTGTGGCCCATCTGTATTTTGACAAGAAGTTGCACTGTTGTTGCGAACAAATTTTACAAAGTAGCCTAGGCTGCAAAATAAAGTGGGTGTTTGAGGTTTCTTGCAATTGGAAAATGTCCTGCGGGCTTTTCACGGGGTTACACAGACGGCATTGGCTCTTGGAAAATAGTTTTTAAAAAGTGGTGCTCACGTTTGCATTTTGGATAGAAGCTCCACGATTTGCTCTCTTAACCTGCTCTCAGACCTGCCGCAGGTCTCCCAGGGCCGCCCCACCCACTGGGTTTCTGATTCTTGTTTTTCTTGTTTGCAAAGCAATAGGCTTTTTGCAAAGTAGATGAGTCATATGGCTTAAGGCAATTTGTTTATTGCAATTAAAAAAAAAACAAAAACCACAAAACCAGAGCCCCTAGCTGGCTCCGTGGGTGGAGCATGTGAGTCTTAATCTCAAGGTTGTGAGTTTGAGCCCCATGTTGGGTGTAGAGATGATTTAAAAATAAAATCTTTTTAAAAAGTAAATAAATAGGGGCGCCTGGGTGGCTCAGTCGTTGAAGCCTTCGGCTCAAGTCATGATCCCAGGGTCCTGGGATCGAGCCCTGCTCAGCAGGGAGCCTGCTTCTCCCTCTCCCTCTGCTGCTCCCCCTGCTCGTGCTCCCCCTCTCTGTCAAATGAATAAATAAAATCTTTTTTAAAAAGTAAATAAAATCCAAGAGCAGCAAGATAATTGGAAGGTACACGAAGATAAAACAGATTTATAACAACAGTGCTGGAAATCATTAAATTGAACAGTATTTCATTCAAGATGTCACCATACCCACTTAGGATGGCAATTATCAGTAAAACGGAAAGTAGCGAGTTGTTTCCAGGGGTGGAGACAGTGAACCTGGGACCCTGTTGGTGGAGATGTAAAGGGGGTCAGCCGGTGTGGAAAATGGTTTAGCCTTTCTGCAAAACGTGAAACCTATAGTGACAGTGTAACCCCACACCCCACGGCTGTTTGTGCCTAGAGAGAACCGAGAACGGGAACCAACCCAAACTGGGACGTGACCAGACAGGACAGCCGCGGTAGTCACCGTTGCCCAAAGCTGGAAACCACCCAAATGCTCGTGCAGGCATGAGCAGATGAACCAAACGTGGACTTGTGCATACAAGGGACTAGCATCTGGCCCTAAGAGAGAACGAACCGCTGATACCTGACACCACGTCCTGGGACTCTAGACACACAAGGCTCAGTGAGAGAATGCAAACAACACAGGATATGATTTATAGTAACTGTGCAGAACTGGACAATCCCCAGGGACAGAGAGCAGGTTCATGATTGCCCGGGGCTGGGGAGGGGGCATGCATGGGAGTGGCCGCTGATGGGGACTGGGTCTTCCTTTTGGGGCGATGAAAATATTTTGGAGTCAGATACAAGCGACGGGGGCAGAACGTGGTCAAAGCCCTAAAACAACACATTTTTAAAAACACATGTAATGCAAAAGGTCTTGCATTATTTCACTCTGCTTTCCCTCTTTCCAAGGAGGCACCATCAGTAAGTTTAATTATAAGGAAGCGTGAACTCAGGTGATATGGAAACATCTTCAAGGCTCAGAACAAAATACTAAGAAGAGCCCAGAGAACGCGTCACTACCCACAAAGAGGCTGCTTTTGAGGGAACGCAATCACTCGGACGGAGGTCAGAGAAATATTATTTGGGGGATCGATTCGCTTTAAACTCAGAAACCAGAAGCTGGTCGTTCGCCCGGGAAGGTGTTGGCTTGGCTGTCGGCCGTGATGAAGGGGAATCCCAGATTCCACCTTTGGGGCTGAAATGTAGATGGACAGCTGGGGAGAGGAGGATAAATGACAAGGCGGTCGATGCCTTTGGACAAACACGCCCCTGGAGAGGTCTGCCACCGCTATTAAAATTCACCCCACAGTTCCCATTGTGCTGCTTGCAGAGGGAGTCAGGGAGGGCTCACCGAAAGCGCCATGGATGTGGTCACGCTGGGCCGGGGTGCATTATGGACGACCAGCGCCTGGGCTCTGATGTGAATTCCAATACAATTTATGATGGCCAATAACGCTGTGTTAGGGATTTGTCCGCTTGAGATATTAACCCAGTAACACCATAGCCCTGCCTGTCAATGCAATGAATCATTGACACATCACCCCAGAGACGCGTGTTGCCAGCTCCGTCCCCAAAAATAAAGATGCAGGAACCTCGAACGTACATATGCACGGTTCAAAGATTCATCTTCTTTTCGAAAAGGATTGATTTCTGTGCCTGCATGCATTTCCAATTTGACCCCGTTTATCAGAATAATAGCTCGCTAGGTATGTTTTCCAGCAATTGCAATGTTCGTTCCCTCTATGAGGGATACACTATCATGGTGGATTAGCTCCATATGTATACATGAAAGCTACGAGTCCGGATTCAAAGTGTTAAGTGTGGAAACATTGTAAGGTATCTGTTTTATTCTTGCCAAGGCGTTACACTAACATTTTCTTCCTGGGAATGGGGACGATTTGGCCCTTCACTCAGACTATGTTGTATTTTCAAAAGGGCAACATACGCAGAATGTTTTCCTCGGTTTGGTAGGAATAGTTTTCCTAATTGCACGATCTGTAATTAACCTCCCAGAGGCTAAGGTCGCCCCAAAAAAGGGGAAGAGGCAGAGAGTAAAATCGCCCTCTGATCCGATTGTGCAAACAAGAGAGAAAACCATTCTTCTAAACAGTGATGTTGGCTTTTCTGGTTTCAAGTTTCCATGCACTTGAAGGCATGGTGGGAAATGCTGTTAATGGGAATTGAGCCAAATGGAAAACCCAGATGGCATACAGGGGCGGATTTTTTCCATGAGTTGCCCATTTGGTTCAGGTATCAAAGTAAGTTGAAAAAGCCCGTTTTGCTCGCAAGGACTAAATCTTCCACGTACGTGGACCTAAGTAAGTGAGTAAGTAGATAAAGAGGAAAGGTAAGCTTAGACATTTGCAAAAACGTTTGCAGGGGATGTGGAAGGTTTAACAGAGCACCAGATCCCAGACTCTAGTTGCACGGGACTATCCCCAAGGTTTTGCAGAGAATTTCTCGTAAATTGAATACGTTTAATTGCTCTGCAATAGAGATGCTTGCCCTTACAAAAGCAAAGCCCACAGTCAGGTGCTTACAAACTCATTTTTCTTCTCTTGACTCTATCAGGCATGATTCTGTACGTCAAATTCCCGGGATCCCCCCTGATTTCCTGCTTTGTATAACATCTTTGTCCTTATTGTGCAGTTATCATTGAAAACTCGTGGGTTTTGGATATTGTCAAATTGCTACGATGAAATGATTCAATCTGGAAGTCACTTTTCAAGAGCTCTGGAGGGCCAAGGGGTTGGGATGATTCAGCGTTCCCTGACAATTAATGACTACAGATTGCATGTGGTTATTGTGCTGCCCGGCGATGTTTTTTGGTGTGCGCTTTCTTAACGAGCTAATTACATAGACAATTTAATGCGGGACGCCGGGATAGGAACGAAATAGCCACGTGAATATTTTATGCACCAAAATATATGTCCTGGACATGATACACAAATTATGGTAGGTCTTTGTAATATATTAAACGTATTGGAAGAGAATGAGTTTAAAAGGACGGTGTGCTTGCCATTATGTGCGAGGCAAATAAGTTGCAGTGCTTATTAATACCCCGGATGTGTGAATGGCCCAAAGATTGCATTTCTAAAACCCTTTTTTTAATGCAGTGTATGTTCAAAGTAAAAGGATGTCACTGTGTAATATCTCATTTTGTGAGTTTGTCCGGATTGGGTGCTTTTCCCTCTCTGTCTGCCCTAAAACGTGCGGCTCACTTTGTTCCCCGGCCAGAGGCATGCTGAGAAATTGGTACCTTATACACCCACTGCAGTTCACCTAGGCAGTAATTCACCCCCTTGTTTTTCTGTTTTTATTGGTGTTGGATAAGCTTTTTGTAGTCCCTGTAGTATATACTGTCAAGTCACCGTAATGAGATCAATGGTACTGATACACAGATACATTGATAAATGTGGAGAAAAGCGATAAAAAATAGATTCTAAATGGGATGAGTTTCATTGGTACATTTGTGGGGGGTAGCCACCACGGAGCTCATCACACTGGAATCCCAGTCCTGTGAAGGACCCCTTTTTGGAATGAGGGTCTTTATTTATTTATTTTTAACTTCTTATTTATTGTTTTTGTTATGACCTAGATATTTTACTTTTTATTTATTTTTTTAATAATAATTATTTATTATACTATGTTAGTCACCATATAGTACATCCCTAGTGTCTGATGTAAAGTTCCATGATTCATCACTTGCGTATAACACCCAGTGCACCATGCGATACGTGCCCTCCCCAATACCCATAACTTCTTATTTATCTTCGAGAGAGAAAGAGAGACCTGGAGCCTTGGAACCCGAGGACAGTTTCTCCCCTTTAATTCTGCAGCATCTCCAGATTCCTAAATCCCGCGCAGCGGAGTGAACGGATCCTGGAAAAGCAGACCCTGCAAATTGGGATATTAACGAGGGTAGAACCATGCCAATGGATAAGGAGACAGAGAACGCGAGGATTGTGTCCGGTCTTTTCCTTTTGCTGGAAACATAAAACGTTTACAGTTGCCTGTGGAATGTTTTCTAACAAAAAAATAAAATTCAATGAATAGCAGCATGAATCGATGGATTGTGGAGCAGGTCCTGTGCCCAGGACACTCTCCTTCACACTATGGTGGATGTAACAGAGTTATGAGGTATCAATGCAGGGCAGACAACATTTTAGTTCTGGGCCAGAGAGAGAAATTGGTGTAACTGATACAGAAAGAGTGAATATGAACAAGGAGCAGAAAGTATTAAGTAACGTGTAGAAATCCAAACCACGCCAAGACCACAGGGAGGGAGCAGGTGAGTTAAGCCCATCATTACCGGGAAGCTTCAAGACTGTAGGGTTTGCATGACACCGAGGGGGAAGAGCACGGGGCCATTGCAAGCTACGTAAATGTGTGCAGTTGTCAGGATGGGACCCCGAGATCATGACCTGAGCCAAAATCAAGAGTTCGATGCTCAACCAACTGAGCCATCCAGGTGTCCCCCCCCCCTTTTTAAAGATTTACTTATTTATTTGGGGGACAGTAGCTTTTTAAGATGCCCTGGCTGACTAAGAGGAAGGGCTGACTCTGGGGACATGGGTGTCCCCGTCCTGTGTTGGCTGGAGAGGTGAGTTCATCTGGGATCCTGAGATGAGCTTCTTCCAAATGCATCCTGTGCAAATTGGTAGAAAGTGTTTCTAGCATTTATTTCTAGCACCGGTTCCTTGTCTCCCTCTTCTTCAGTGTGGCTTCCCCAAGAAGGTCTGGCGGAAGGGACAGGGAGGGTAGGATCCCCCTTCTCAGCTCTGCGTGTTGATCGCTGAGCCCTTGGCGTAGCACATTCCCCTCTCCTCCGGTCTCCGAAGGCTATGTGTAGGACCTTGCAGAGAGTTAAATGAGATAATACAGGGTGTATAATGACCACATCCCCAGAAATCACTGGAGACTGTGTTGTAAAACATGTCTCCCCATCTCCTTTCGGTTCCTCCTGCAAGAAAAGCGACGTTCTGAGGAAAAGACGCTGGATATGCCTTAATTGCTTCCCATACTAGGAAACTCCCCCAAATATCTGGCACATGCTGGTCTGAGATCCAAACACCAGTGGTTTAAAGTCTCTTTGGTGGTTGGGGAGGTAGACTCAGGAGGAGGGCCAGCAGACATGTGTACTTGAGTCTCTTAAAAATCGTAAGGGGCACTTAGGCAGTGGCAAGAGACAGGTGATATGGTGTGTGTGTGGGGGGGGGGGTGCTCTGAACACCGTGGGTATGGATTACACCAGCAAAGCAACGTCTGGGGGCTCCCAGGAAAGTCCTGTGTATTTTCCATAAAAAACATACACAACTGTCACTGGGGGGAGCTTTTTAATCAATAGGCAAATGCTGAGTTCATAATTTGGAGATCTTGACTACATTCACAGATATTCACTGGATATGATACTAACTGACCAAGTCAGAAATCCAAAAGGCGGGAATACGAGTCTGAAATAACTTAAATGATCAATGATATTTCAATCGGTATAATTAATTTTAGTTATGTAATAATTACTGATTACTTATTTAATGTAACCCTAACCCTAACCCTAGTTATTGGTTACTTATTTAATGACTACTTGATTACTTATTTTGTGATGTTAACTGATTACTTATTTAATGATGTTAATGATTTAATCTGAAATTAGTTTTAATATTTCATTTACTATTAATAGCACTGTAGTTTTATTATCTCACCGATTTGATCATTTCATTAACATATTAATTAAAATATCTTTTTAATGTAAGTCTACATATTAGAAAATACTTATGTAATAGGAAAGTTATAAAATTGTGGAATCATAATTATGAAAATACATGTTATTTTAATGATTAAAATATTTAGTTGTGTATTTATTTTTTAATGTGGTGTACCAGACATTTTAGAATGTACTATTTAGTGGCTTTAAGTCCATTCCCAATGCTGTGCAAGTATCACCACTAATTCCAGGGAAAACAATTTTTTAAATTGAAAGGAACATAAGTGGCAACTGAGAGCATCTGACTCTGGATTTTGGCTCAGGTCATGATCTCAGGGTCGTGAGGTCGACCCCCACCTCAGGCTCTGCACTGGGTGTGGAGCCTACTTAAGATTCTCTCTTTCCCTCTGCCACTCTCCACCCTCTAAAAAAGAAAAAGGAACATTAAAAAAAAACGAACACTGAATTTTTAAAGTCAAAATTGCATTGGGTAATAATCAGATTAAAAAAGAAGAAAAAAACCAAAGAAAAATAATTAGATATGGCCTTCATTAGCTTTCGTTAGTTGGTGAGATTTCTTTTGCTTCACATATCTGGACAGCGGTGGCCAGTTTTGAACTTGGTGTCTCTCAACCCCCAACGTAGGACTAAGGACAAAGACACATTCCTGTGAGTCATCAATGACCAAGGGTCATCAATGGCCAAGGACAATGACCAAGAGTCAGCTCACTGGACTCCCAAATCATGCTTGAAATGATTGACACGGAGGGCAGCTCACACTTTTCCTCTTTGGGACGGCAGCAGGTGGGGATTGACTTATCCTCCAACAGAAATCGTAACGAAGGCCAAGCCTGCACGATTTCTTAGGATCAAGGGAAAGATGGCAGGATATTGGAAAACATTCCGTGCCTCGCCTCTCCTCCAAGTTGTAACTTGTTAAAATGATCTATGGGGAATAAAATGGTCCACGTTGGCACATGCCGCGAGAATCGCTACACGGTGTTTCAAGACGGATAAACAAGGGATCGCCCACAGCGAGTGGCAGGAAACCTTATTAGCATGGGAGACCTCCCAAGTGTCCCTTGACCTGCTTGGTTGGTTTTATTCAGAAAAAGAGGCAATGCAAACGTTTATGCTGAAAATCACATTCCACTAAGAAAACGAGCACATTTCCTGGAGAACGGCTTCCCTGCTTGGCTTTACAGAGACATCTGTAAATTTATTTCTTGTTCTTAATTTGGAGACTTGTACGTGTCTCATCTTGCTTCAGTATACATTAAAAGGTAATGACTATGTTTAAAATTGGAATACAGTGAATTAGAGGACATTGGAATTGTATGTCTGTGGGCTTTCAGCCTTTACGTGCCGAGTCACAGCAATTAAACATTCCTTATTTGACCCTCTTCTAAAGGACTAAAGAATGAAACGTAATTGTGTGAAAAGTATGTAAATTAAAATACATAGAATATATCAAATTATTTTTTTTAAGATTTTTATTTATTTGAGAGAGAGGGAGAGAGGGAGTGCACAGCAGAGGGAAAGGGAGAAGCAGGCTTCCCACTGAGTAGGGAGTCCAACGTGGGACTCGATCCCAGGACCCTGAGATCATATCCCGAGCCAAAGGCTGACACTCAACCAACTGAGCTACCCAGGTGCCCCAGAAGATATCAACTTATTAAGACAGGTTTCATATTTTCAAAAAGTTGGTTTTCTCCTGAAGTATATAAAAAATCTATTAGAAGTAAAAGATACAACAGAAATTCTAGTGCCTACATATGACATCTTATAACCTACATTATTTAAGTAAATTTAGGACCTCCGATCTCTGTTTGCAAAATGAAATCTAATCTACCACTGAACATTGACCTGGTGGGTAAAATAAGAAATGATAGGCAAAATCCCAGTGTAATGTATAGAACTACATATATATGCATATTAATAGTATAATAAATATATTCATTGTGTATTTATGGAAATGATACATATATTATAACATGCAATACAGATCACATTTTATGTGTAAATAATGTATACTTTAATATATAGTATATAGAATACATTAAATATTTAAAAAATCATTAGATATGGTTTGATATATATGTATCATTTTGCACATACACGCATGTAGCCCTATGTACGTACACATATAGGTAATGTACATAGTCATGTATGTATCATTATGCAAGCATACATAGCACATATATGTATCAAAGTACAGATATGAAACACAATTTTTTAAACTATTGAGATCATTTCACGCGTATCATACTGTATCTGCCAGCATCCTACGTGTCATATGTATAGCACTATATGGACATGATTTTTACGAACACTGTATCATGCTTACTCTAATGTGTTTCTCAGTGGTCACGCCAGCTATTCTCCACGTGTATCAGGGAGAACATCTGTCTGCACAGTTTGGGAAATGGACAGCAGGGAGGAGTGCATGCCTGGCGGTGGTGGGAAATGATACTTTTCATTCAACGATCTTCTGCATCAGGGGTTGGCCAGCTTTTTCTGCAAGGAGCTGGGGAGTAAACACTGTCAGCTTCAGTCTTGGAGGGTAAAATCGATATTATGGAGGTACTTATACAACCGTGGACCATGTAACCATCTATCAGTGGAAAACCCATTCCTAGCCCACGGCTCCAGACCCTCATTCTACATTCCCTCTGTGACGTAGGGTTGGAGAAATTAATGCATTTTTCCCAGTCACCTAAGCAATTCTGCAGCTCAGGTTTGTCCACACCTCAAAGCACCGTCTGATTCATAGACAGCAAGGCTATATAACCTACAGACCTTTGGGGGCATTGGGACAAGTCACCTCTGAGTTCAGGAACAAAGGTCAGTACTTGGGGAAGTTTCTGGGGATATGAAAGGTGTTAATCGTGGGAACAGATAGGTCAAGCTGCATTTACTCTCTGCCAGAGGCGAGCCCTGGATCCCGTGCAACAGAATTCCCATGTGTCCCTTATTAACCCCATGTGTTTATTGATTGCCTTGTGTTTGTCATGCAGGAGACCCCTGATGATATGGACCCCAGGTCAGGGGCCTCCCCTGAGCAAGTGCACGGACCATTCTGCAGAAAGGGATTTAGAAGCATAAACCACAGTTACAAATATTCTTTGTCGCTATATCCTGACTCTTAATTGTGTTTAAATTTCTTCTTTTCATTGAATTTTTAAAAATTATTTATTCATTTGAGAGAGAGAGCACAAGCAGGGGGAGCAGAGGCAGAGGGAGAAGCAGGCTCCCTGCTGAGCAGGGGTAGCCCAATGCGGGACTCAATCCCAGGACCTCCGAGATTAAGACCCGAGCCGAAGGCAGACCCTTCACCAACTAAGCCACCCGGGCGTCCCTATTTATTTTTTCAAAAAAAAAAAAAAACCACCAATATTTAAAATGAGGCAGCACTCCCTCATGGTAACTCTGAAGAGTAAATGATCTAGCAGGAAAGCCTTTTTTCCATCTCTGAGCAAAGAGGACCTGTGACTTCACATACATTTTGGAAATTGAGAATGTGAGGAGGTTTGGGCCCAGGAGGCAGCATGAATAAAGAAAGGATTTGTGGGGGGAAGTAGGACTTTATATTCTGGAGTGAGATTCAAGGCGATATCCAGAGATGAGAGAGGAATGAGATTGGGGGTAAATTCTCATCTGCAATTCCTGGTACCTCGTAAGCACTCAACGGATGCTTTCTCAATCAATTAATCAGTCAATCAAACATCGATCAACCAGTGCATGATGGATAAGATAGTAGACATAATGTCACTGGTAAACATGCCATTGTAGGAACGTTTCAAGCTGGGAAGTGCACTCTGATATATATTTCAGGACATAATATTTATTGGTGGCATGAATTGGCATTTGGATGGTTGTGCTATAGCCTTGACAAGCAGCCAAAACCTCTTGAGTTTTGGCACTGCTTTTGGAGAGTGAGAAGACAGGCAGGGGGTGTCTGGGTGGCTCAGTCGGTGAAGCATCCAACTCCTCGTTTTGGCTCAGGTCATGATCTCAGGGTTGGGAGACTGAGCCCTGTGTTGGGTTCTGTGCTCAGCGGGGAGTCTGCTTGACACCCTTTCCCTCTCCCTCTTCCCCTCTCCTGCTCTGTCTCTGTCAAATAAATAAATGAACTCTAAAAAATAAAAATTAAAATGAACAGTTGGTTTGCATATGAGTATCGACCTTGAATTTTTGTTGATACGTCATGGAACCCTTGTTCTGAGTCTTTGTACGCATCACGTTGTGGTGTTTTGTAGAAGTTGCTGAGATAGGACGATTCGGGGCGAGGTGGGTGGAGAACAGTTTCCTATCCTGACATATGTGACTTTGGTTCCTGATGCATACAGCCTCATCTGACCGCACCATGATGTCCCTCCTGGAAGCAAAGGAGACAGCTGGGCTCTTGGAAACCAGCACCCAGCAGTGCAAAGGATGAACTTTGTTAACAGGAGAGAGAAGGAAAACATGAACGGTCCAGAAAATATCCTGAGAAGTAATTTTGCTCATGTGGGTAACAGCTTTTTGAGCTGTGAGTCTTTTCCGGGGTGGCCATTTAATGATGCAAGTTGCTCCGGACATGTAAGGAAGACAGACGACGAGTACACCCTGTTGGGAAGTGAGGGTGCCGAGCGGTCCAATTTTAGAGCACATTGGTTTTCGGCCAGCACGGCCTGTGTGATGGAGGACTTTACGGGAGTCATTTGTCTCTGAGGCTTTCTTGGCGTCCGTCCATAGCTGGATAGAGTTGATGTTGCCATCCAAGCCATCAAAGGCACTGGCATCTCAACTTCCTCTAGAAAGCGTATCCTACTATATGCAATTTAAAAGCATGTCTTCCAACTTCCTAAGTAAATGCTCCGTGAGAGTATGAGGAGCTCACTCCTGCAAAAGAAGAGCTCAAGAACATTGTGCCTTTGCTATCAGGAGGCAGAGGATGGAGGATGAGATCGTTTGCATTGACTTGAGTGAATGGGTGTTCCATCAAATTCTAATTCCGTACGCTGCCCAAAATGCAAACACACTATTACTGTAAGCAATGTTCTTTTCCCATCAGAGTTTTGCCTTCCTGAAGTCACAACGTCTCACTGTGGTTTTAATTTAAATGCATGCTTAAGAAATGAAGTCTTGAAATCGCAGGGAAGGAAGGCATATTAAAGATTGACCTCATGTGTCTAAGAACATGGGCAAATCCCCCACTTGTTAACACGTGTGGATTACGGCTTCATCCAAAGTTTGAACAACATATGCACAGGTTATAAATCACATTTCTCCAAGACCCCAGCTACTCTCAGAAGCAGAAGGCAGGGGGTGATAGGAGATCGCAGAGGTGGAAACATGCAGGGTGAGTTTCTAATATACACTGAATTTAATGGGACACAGGCCCCTGGTGTTCCATCCAAATTTGTGTTAGGGAGGACTCCTTGGCTCTAGCGAGGAACCCAAACCACGGATTGGATAAATCGCCAGATAAACCTCTTAGCATGTCATGTTACGATCTTGTTTACAAACCAACCCCGTTCACTGTATTTATGGCGTTCTTTGGTTAAATCTCAAAATGACCCCAAGTGCAAACCCATAAAACAAACACCACCCGTAATGAACTGAGATTAGTTAGGTCTACACTCTTGACATTCGTGTGTGTGTGCATTCATTGTTGCTGTTGTTAAATAATTTATCTTTTGCTGCTAATTTATAAGACTTTGTCGACACTGTCCTTAGCCACCGTCTGATCCACTCCGTACCCAAATGGGAACGCTCAACTGAGGCTTGTGTTTACTGTTGACATCCCTGATTTTGTCATCTTAATTTAAAAATGTTATACTTGGGTGTACATCAACGAGCACTGGTTTCCATAAAAATTTTCCCCCAACATCTAACCATGCTGAGGCGTATTGTTAGAGGTCATTTATGTGTTTGGGTTATGTGTTAATTGTTATACCTGGCTTTGCTCCCAAATGGACGGATACATATATTTAATATATAAATGTATATTTATTTAAAATATATACATATAATGAAAAGAGTATTAATGGAAGGAGTATTACAACTGTTGCTAATTTGGGGGGAGGTGTTGTGGGTTGAATTATGTTCCCACCCAAAAAGATACATGACATTGTAACCCCAGTCCTTGTGAGTGCAATTTTATTTGGAAATGGGATCTTTGCAGACATAATGATGTTAAAATGCCTTCCTTTGGGTCGAGTCTAATCCAATACGACTTACGAAAAAGGGAATTTTAGACATAAAGACAAAAAATTCTGGACAGAAGTATCATTAAGCTTAGGTAAATTTTTGGAGTATATTATGTATTCTTCAATGAGTAAGAGTTTGGGGAACATGCCAAAATCCAGGAAAACCTTCAAAGAAAAGAACAATACACAGAAAACATGCTAATGAACGGACAATTAAGAAATCAAGACTTAGAGTCACATTCCTAAGTAATTTTCCATTTCTGTCTGTTTTCATTAAATTCAATTTATTATGTGCACCGGCCTTAGTCTCATCAGATAGAATCGAATACTTCTTTGATTGGTCTTGCGAAGCAAAAAGTTGGCGTCATCCCCCCCAAAGGTGGCAGCACGTATGAATTCTAAGAGATTGTTTACAATGAGCAAATTTATTTCCACATTCCCCTCCACTGCATAATTCAAAGCCACTCTGTGCTCAATTGGATATTTTAATCTTTAAAGCGAAGAGGGAAAATATAACCTTTTAGAAGCAAATCTTCAGGTGGGAATGTTAACGTGTGTGCCTGAAAAGACATTCATTTTTGCAGCAGCAGGCAATTTGCGGTGGGAAATCATTTTCATCTCAGCCGGGAGATTGGGAAATGAAACTGTCAATGGGGGTTTTTCACTCTGGAGTCCTGCAGGTGGGATGTGGCCACGGGGGCCGGGGGGTGGGAATGGGATGATGTTTTAGCTGCTTTTGTAACCTGGACCTCATTTGCATGGGATGTGTTTGGGCTTTGTGCCATGAAACTCTGGGGCTCACAATGGAATCAAGACCCATCTTCCAACAAATCTAAATTTTGGTTTTGTGAATTGTGCACAAACATTTTTTTCCCCTAATGGCTCCCGGATTACTCAACACTCTTCAAATATAAATGGTAATCAGTTTATTTCAATCTGAAAGGAGTTAGTGCTCACCTGTGAGCGTGCTGGCTTCATTGGCGGGTTATCGGAACACAACCATGAGTCTGCCGGAGGTCTAGAAGGCTGGCATTTTTGTCTCTACCATGTGAAGTAAAATTCCATCCGGCGGGTCCTTTCTTGGAGGTACCCATTAGCGTACGTGTAAATGGAATAACCACTTTGGTGTGTATAATTTGCTGTAGGAAAAACATTGCTCTCTCTTCATACAGAAATCTCTTCCCTCTGTTTTCTTCAAAGCATGCACCTTACTAATTCACGGTTGGAAAAATATTGAGAACATATGTCAGAGTCAAGGTTTGAGTGAGAAGAAAGGAGCCCTCTGGTATGGGAAGGACGTGCCTTGGAGAGTTTGCTGCAGCGTTGTTCTTTGAACCTACAAACATGTACCCAGGGAACATGAGACTCGCCATGTGCGGAAACAGCCAGCTGTCTAGTTTGCAAAGAAGCCCCCACGAAGCGAATGAAGTACGAAGACGTTATTCTGAATCTCAAGAGTCTTTGCCCCCGGGCAAGATGTGTCACATTCTCTAAGGTTTAGCTGTGTTGGTTGTAAAAAAAAAAGAAAGGAGATAAAATATTGAGATGTGCTTTAGACGGCTGAGTCGCTACCGAAATAGGTTCCTATTTGGGATTGCTCTTCTGAATTCGTGGAGGACTGCAGACGGTCAGGATGACGAAAGCCTCCTCCTGGGTGACATCTGTAAACTCGCTGCCCAGCAGGACGGAAGTTCAAGTGGACGCTCACTCGCCGGTGAGGATCTGGAACTTTCTGATGGAGAGATGATTTGAAGGCTGCAACATTTTTTGTTTTTAAGATTTTATTTATTAGAGAGAGAGACAGACGGGGAGAGAGAAGCAAACTTCCCAATGAGCAGAGAGCCCGATGTGGGACTCCATCCCAGGACCCCGAGATCATGACCTGAGCTGAAAGACGCTTCACCAGCTGAGCTCCCCAGGCATTCCCGGGGCCCACATCATCTTGATGGCGGGCACAAAGCAGATGCAATAACGCTCTCTCTTTCTGTCTCTCAAATGAAGGTAATAATTGGCAGATAACCCTGAGGAAATGTTTCTGTTCTAGATCCTGGGGACACGGCGATGAGTGATGAGTGATGGGGCAGGGTTCCCTGCTCTTCTGTTCCTACACTATCCTCTTTCTGTGCTATTGTGCAAGTAAGAGTCTATATTCCTTCCAATTAGAGCCTTCCCCTTGTGCATATATGTGTGTCTTTACGACTTAAGTTTTTTTGTGGGATTTTTTTTTTTTTTTGAAAAGCTGCATTTGATAGTGAAATGAAGAGGCAGGCAGGGAGAGTTCCCCTATGCCCCCTCCTCCCACACACACACAACATCCCCCTATTACCAGCATCACTCACCAGAGTAGTTAACCAGGGATGAACCTATACGGACACATTTTAATGCCCCAAGTTCACAGTTTACCTTAGGATTTGGTCCTGGTGGTGTGCACGGTGTTCATTTGGACAAATGTAGAAGGACATACATCTACTCTAATAGCATCCTACAGAGTACTTCTACTGCCCCAGATCCTCTGGGTTCTGCCTGTGCATTTCCCCCCGCTGTCCCCCAACCCCTAAAGACCCCTGGTCTGTCTACCGTCTCCATCATTCTGCTCTCCCCCGAATGTCAGACTTGGAATGTGTCTCGTCCAATTCCTAATGTTTAACATCAAGAAATGGTTGAAAAGACGGAGACAAACATAGGACCAGTAAATGCCTTTAAGGCAGGTGTTTTGGGCTTTTTTTTTAAATGTGTCATATCCATATGTAGGCGTATTTTAAACATGTCATATACGGTTGATAAAAAATAGGATTTGGTAACGTGGCATGTGCAGTAGAAAGTATTTCAAAAGTCCACACATGTATAAAGTAGCATGCAGTGCCACACGGAATCCACCCGACCTCTGCTCTGGATAGCAATGCTGTTGTTTCTCACGTGCAATGTGAAATACTCGAGAACAGGTCATTCAACTATGTTAGGATGTACTGTTTCACCCGTGGCTGTCCGCCTTGCTTGCCGACTCACCGGATTCATTGCTCCTGGTCATCATGGATACTATAATTCTTAAGTAGCCCCTTCACAGACGTTTATGCATAAATCCAGAATTTAGCGAATCCCGAGAGAAACCGAAAATGCATGACTTGATGTTTGGTCCTTCTCCTCCAGGATGAGTAGATGATTTGCATTTGACCATGGGGTGCGAGGACATCCCTGTCTCTTTTGAGACCACACAGGACCCCTATCTGTTGGGTTAGTGCCAAAGACGCATTTCAAGATTTCAAGCAAAGAGACGACAAAAGGAGCAAGGGCTTCTCATGGTCAAAGACGTTTTCCTCTAGAATCCAATCCTGGGAATCAATTAGGAGCCTTTGCATTTAACCGGTGAGACGTACTTCCAAGTTAACGGTTTACCCTGTGGTCGAGACACACCTCATGAAAGGGAATGCTGAGGCACTTAGGTCAGCATTTGATGTTGTCAATAAATCCGTCAGTCCTTTGAAACAGATGGCCTTGGAGACGTTCTCTTATTGTATATGCAAAAAATACATTCGCTGCCATCATCCCAGGCACATTTCCCAAAGCGGGAAGATACTGTATGTAAACGGACAGGCAGCAGAGCTCTGCCATCGCTGCCTTCAGATTGCTTTTTGGAACGTGGCTCCCAGCCACGCTGCTGATGTCTCTAGACACAGACCCGATGAGACAGGGAACCTCACATCAAACCCTAAAATAGGAGAGGCCAGTCAGAGCAGGGCTTTGCCCCATCAACAACATTATGCAAAACACAGCCTGGATTGCAGCAGCATGTGGAAAACTAAATGTCAGCTTGTCCATGCAAAGGGCTCAGGCACCTTGACCAAGCGCGATGCATTTAAAAAGAAGGAGCCACTGGACACCCAGGGTTCCTCAACCAAAGAGCTCTGCCAGTCAAAGCCCCTCCTCCACTGCATTTCGGGGAGGGAGCCACAGAAGGGCATGCACGCAGTCTGTGCCCAGTGGCAGGCTGCCCGTGTGCACCTGTCATCTTCAAGAACGGGGAGCTCCGTGGGACTGGGGGTCTGCAATGCTGAGCTCTGCAGGGAGGGAGATCCCCCAGCCACCACAGCCAACATGGAGCTGAGCAAAGTTTCCTTTCTGCTCCTTCAAGTAACAAATGCACACATGGCTCAGAGGACTGTCCTAGGGAGTACATGAGCATAGAGCCATGCATGCGTGTTGGAGGTGCAGGGTGGATCACCTGGTGCTGCAGGAGACAGCATCTCATGCCCCTGCCCTACCTGCGCTGTGGTATATGCCTGCACATGAGCAGTTTGCTGGGCTCCGGTTCGCCAGACTGAAAGTTTCCCCGATCCTGCGTTTCTCTCTGCTGAGAGCTCCTACCCACCCTTCAAGGCTCAGTACACGTATGACCTGCCCGGGGGAGCCTTTAATAAAATTTGCTGTTGCAGATGTGGTTAAGTGGCTTTCCTATAGCTTGCTAGGTCCCTTGCTTTAGAGAATCTGTCCCCCCGTCTGTGACAAGGGTCTCCCTGCAATGCCAAGACGGCCACATCCTGTGGTCACTGCGAGCAGTTCCAGGGACCCCCCCTGCACTTCTCATGCCCTGGAGAAGCTCCCCTTTCTAAGGCAGCTGTCATGAATCCCCCCAACTTCAGGTGTGTCCTGGGACCAACGTGGGACACGGAGAGCTTGCACAAGTGCCAGGTCCGGAGCATCTATGTGGTTCAGTCAAAAGCTTTGAGTATGTGGCTGGCACACATTGGCTGCCTCACAACCCAAGACATGGGAGTGCATTTGTTTTTTAATTGAAGCAAAATGCACCTGCAATGAACCATAGGAAGCGTGCAATTCAGTGGCACTGAGTATGTTCACAGCGGCGTGCAAGCATCACCACTGCCTAATCCCAGGATATTTGTATCCGCCCCGAAGGCCATGCCAGACCCATTAGCCAGTCGCGCCTCAGCCCCCGGCGACCAATACCGTGCTTTCTGTCCTTGGCTTTGCCTGTTCTGGACATTTCATATCAATGGAATCTACAGAGTGTTCGTTTTCACATGATAATTCCATGGAGGACCAAGCCAGTGTGCGGACAGTCCATGGAGAGAGAGAAGTGACCTGTGATCAATGAACACCTGTGTGCCCATGAACACCTGTGTGCATGCTGAGACCCGCGCTCAGTACTTGACTGTACGTCAGGACTCGGCTGGCCATTGGTATTCCCGTCAGCCTGAGGAATACATAATACCGTTGCCTCCCATGTTCGAAAATTACATGTTATCGTCTCAAGGTAGGAAGACCAACAACCGGTTCTTCTTTTCACATTTAAATTCTCCCAATGGTAGTTGCTTGTGCCTTCTCTCTCTCTCTCTCTCTCTCTCTCTCTCTCTCTCTCTCTTGCATGCGTGTGTGGTTGATGTCCACTTCCTTTGGCGTCTTTTAAATCCTTACAGACTGGACAAAGACGTATCCTTTACTGAAGGTGGTTTATTGGGAGGGACGTTGTATCGCCATGTGGTCACACCATCAACACCCTATTTTTCGCGGACCCAATCAAGCAGGTGTCCCTTGGGTTCTCTTCGGACTTCGCCAGGTTTGCAAAGAGGGAGCCGACCCACTCGCGGTGTTTGCTATATAAGCACACAGACGTTTCTAAGAAGTTTCTTTAACGTGAGCCTGGCAATGATGTGTTATTTCCCAAGCGTGGCAAAAGTTGTAGATTTTAGGGAAAAAAAACATCATGTAGAACGTGGAACTCGTAGGCAGAGAAGAACAAGGAGTGAGCCTGTCTTGCTTTCAGCTTCATTTAACCACACGCCAAGTGTTTGGAGGGACAGGAAGCAAAGTCATCGAAAGAATAAAAAAATATCAAGTTGACCTTTTACTGAGGACTAATCTATGCAGCCCAAAGAAACAAGCTCAGTGGAGTTTATTTTCATTAAAAGAAATTATTCTATCACATGAAACAGTCACCATAATATTCGTTTAAACTTTTTGTGGTTTTCTTGCCTTCTGGGCATGCAAGGGAAAATGCCAAATGCACAGAAAAAATCAAGGGGTTTTTAACTTTGACATGAAGCAACTGGCAGGTAGTGTTTGATGTTGCCATGGAAGGGCCAAGAGCCCGGTCATCTTATGGACGAAACCACGATGATGTCTTCCCCAGAACCAATTACTTCTTAGCAATGGAAAGATTCTTAAAATAGTGGTCCTATCCTGTTCACAGATTGTCTCCATTGCTTTGCACTCAACAGGTGAGGGGCTAGATGTCCTTCAGTGTCTTTAAAACAATCAGTACATTGAATTTCCATGTGGAGGTGGTTTGCCCAAAGTGTTGAGTTACGGACGTGGGTCTCCTTTTGCAGTGGCTGCTATTCACCATGGCTTCACCCAACAAAAAGCTTGGTAACACAATGGTCTTGCTAAGCTCATGGTTTCTGGTTAACCTCATGGTCTACCCCATGGGTAGTTCCCCACATCAGGGAGAGACAGGTGGTCCTTCAAAGACGAAGTGGGGCTTTACCTGCTCCAGGCAGGTCAGGGTCACCCTGGCCGTTGGTGTTCTGCCATTGGACAGGAGGAAGGAGAGGGGAGGTGCATGGAGCTCGCCGATGGCACCCACTGGTGTTGCCCAAAGCTCACAGATGAGAACCAGCCCCACAGTTTTGTGTAAAGGCTGAATTGGGATGGGAATTCCAGGGGGTGACAAGGACCAGGAGGCCAGGGACTTTGTTATGAACCTCTGCAATGATCAAACTCTGTGATTGGCTCCACATAATGCAACATTTACCATAGTTTGTTTTTATCTGCCTATTACAGTGAGATGGGAAAGGGAGTGAGTTATCATATCCCCTGCGCCAAGCCTTGTTGTAAGGGGCAGGACCATTGGGAGCCATGACCCCAACCCTGACCCCTGCTCTCCCAATTCTATTCAATATCACTGCTGGTTTTCTCTCTCCCTAAATGTAGCCCAGCCTCGTGGCAATCAAGAATTGATATTTCTTTGAGATATAAATGTGTATCAATGAAGCCCTATTTGCATCCACAAACCAATTTTTATGATAATGGAAAGAGGAAGGAGAGGCCCAAAGAGGAAAAGAGGATACATTTTTCCTAAAGATGGGTCCTCCAATTTAGCAGGAAAATGCCTAGCACCATATTAAATAACTGGTATGTTTACATTTTTTGTTGGGATGATGATGAGATCCTTGCATTATTAAATTCCACCTGGTTGTCATTTAAATTTAAGATTATATAAATACAGAGGTAGAATATATTAATGCACAATAATATATTAATGTAGTTAAAAACTTTAGTAATTTTTCCTATTGTCAAGAGAACGATTTCAGACAGTTATGGAATGTTTCATTTATGCAAATATATACATGATTATATATTTGTCTTCCATAAGTGGGAGACATGTTTCTTATGTTAAATTGCTTTAGTGTATGTTTCCTTCTTTTTTTTTTTTTTTTAAAGATTTTATTTATTTGACCGAGATAGAGACAGCCAGCGAGACAGGGAACACAAGCAGGGGGAGTGGGAGAGGAAGAAGCAGGCTCACAGCAGAGGAGCCTGATGTGGGGCTCGCTCCCAGAACGCCGGGATCACGCCCTGAGCTGAGGGCAGACGCTTAACCGCTGTGCCACCCAGGTGCCCCTGTTTCCTTCTTTTTTAATTTAAATTCAATTAGCCAACATACAGAACATCATTCGTTTTCAATGTAGTGTTCAATGATTCATTAGTTGTGTATAACACCCAGTGCTCATCACAACACGTGCCCTCCTTAATGCCCATCTCTCGATTACCCCATTGCCATTTCCCACTCCCCAACCCTGTTTCCCGAGTCTCTCATGGTTTCTTTTCACCTCTGACTTCTCTTCTTTCCCTTCTCTTCTCTTCTTTCTCTTCTCTTCTCTTCTCTTCTCTTCTCTTCTCTTCTCTTCTCTTCTCTCTCTTCTCCTCTCTCTTCTCTTCTTTCTCTTCTCTCTCTTCTCCTCTCTCTTCTCTTCTTTCTCTCTCTTCTCTTCTCTTCTCTTCTTCTCTTCTCTTCTCTTCTCTTCTCTTCTCTTCTCTTCTTCTCTTCTTTCTTCCCTTCCCTTCTCTCCTCTCCTCTCCTCTCCTCTCCTCTCCTCTCCTCTCCTTTTCTTGTTTATGTTTCTTATGTTAAATTCCTTTCATTAGTATGTCCATAACAATCTTCACAGTGTGACGGGGAACGCTTTTTCCAATAAGTTACGATTTTATGAGAGTGTCTCAAATTTATTTTTTTATTTGAAAATAATGATGCAATTCACAAATGTCTTTTCAGAACCTGTGATGATACATTTTATTCCTCTCTGAATTATCAATCTGGAAAACTGAATTTATAAATTTGTTTCAGAACCAATTACTCTTTATTTCTGGTACGAAACCCAACTTCACTGGGTGCTGTTTTTCTAAACGTCATGCTGTATTATGCTGTTTTGCTGTTTTACTTAGCACTGTTTGTAAGAGGGATTTCTCTACATCTCTCTTTATAGAACTTTCTCATATCTTTGTATCTAGATTTGCATAACAATTAATTTTTCTCCATTTTGGGCATCTTAGAATAAGTTAAAATAGCCCTGAAATTATCCGTCTCTGTACGGATCAGTAGAACTCAACCTTAAATCCACAAGCCATTGGGAGTATTGACAACTTGATTCTCAGGCAGCTTGATTCCCTGATGCCAATGATTTTGCAGTTTTTTCTTAATTCTCTTGAGAGTCAATCTAGAAATTGGTATTTTTTGCAGCCTCATGATGTAGACCAGAATCCTGCAACATAGCTTTCCCATTTCTGTGATTTCTATTGCACTTTTGCATGCACCGTGAGCTGGTGGTAGAGTTGCTTCCTAGTTCTATTGGAGATGAGATTCCCAGCTCTGTGTCCCGGGCACCCTGGTGGTTTCGTCCAGGGAGGTGATGAGCCTTCAGGGTGAGAGACGAGTGAGCTCACCCACCATCAACTGCCCGTTCCTTCTTTCCGGAAGCTTCACTCCCTCTGCCCCGTGCACACGCACGTTTCTTGCTTCTTCCACCGCAGTGACTGTTAGACGTAGATACACACATTAGGGAAACCGTCCATCATGGCGCTCGACGTTTATCCTGGATAAACGACTTTACAAATGTCGGCATTTCCCCCAGTTCTGGGGTTGAGCCACTGCCCCATCTGTGCTACATGCCTCTCTCTGCAACAATCTCGATCAAAGCACCTGGGACTGGCCTACCACCATCATCACCATGATCCCACCAGGCATCCATACGTTTCCCCTACCCTGAGCTTGTTTGTTCATTAAATTTGCTTATACCCCCACCAAAAAGGTGAGAAACCTTTAAATCAGTTTTGCATCCCCTTCCTAATATGTGCATCTTCCTATAATCCCCCCAGATGATACCAGCATATCTCTAAATTTCCTTTACCGCCTCGCTCCCTGGCTTGAATATGATCACCAAGTCAACTACTGACAGTCCAATGGACCATACAAAAGTCTAGACGGTCTTCACAAAAAAAGCATTTTTTCATGTGCTGATTTTCTTTCTAACATTACTAGGAAGGAAACTCAAAGGAATTCCTCAAGTACAGTGGATCTGGCGAACAGACATTTGAAAATTCTGTGATCGTGGTTGAACATGGACATCAGTGTAGGTGTGTAGTTAAGAGTACATTGTTGCTTCTCACGGGAACACTCCCAAGAAGGGGGGCTTGATGAACAAAGGGTGCTCTCCAGGAAGCTTCTAAGTTTATTAGGAAGCGAAAAAGCTCTGTATTTCACGTTATCTCTCTCAAGAATAAGGTTTCAAGGGAACTGCTGTTTAAGACTTTTTATGGAGATACGTATGTATTTAAATTCATTTATGTACTTTTACATATAACATGTGTCTATAATATATAGCATGTATTTAATATGTATGTATACATGCATATTATATATATATGTTGTAGTTATGTATATATGTATATAATATGTTGCAAGTATGTAATGTACATATTATATAATAGTAAATATGTTTATAATATATAGTATATATGTAATATATCTCCTACACACATAACTAATATGTATAATATGGTTATGTTAATTAATGTATTTGCTATATGTTTATATATAATACAAGGTATAACATGATAAATATATATTACATATAATAGGATTACATTTAATAATTGTTACAACATAATGTCATATGTATTTCACATATATCAGTATCTATGTAATGGGTGTATATAATTATCATAGTATATAATAGTTTATAAGTGTAAACATTTATAATGAATTAAACGTCTTAGTGATTTAAAGTTCATTCATATACAGCATGGCACAAACCCATCTCCAGCACACACTGACCCAGGTACCAGAATTAGACCATCCCAATTAGATGGTTGACAGATCAGTCAGCAAAACTAGGACATCACTGAGCTCCCCATGACTCCATTGTCCCTTCTGGTGGATTAGACCATATCAAACAATACATTTGACTTGTATGCATTAGCAATCATTTTCTGAAATGGTACATATAGATTTTGTTTTAAGAGGAGTGCCCCCATGAGTGGGGGGAAGGGCAGAGGGAGAGAGATCTTAAGCAGGCTCTACGCTCAGTGCCAAGCCCTCTTCCGGTCTTGATCTCACAACCCTGAGATCATGACCTGAGCTGAAATCAAGAGCCGGATGGATGCTTAACCGGTTTTTCTATTCCTTCTGTGTTTTGCTCTATAAGATATCATCCATTCCTGGACCCCAAGGCGTGAAGAGTAAATGGGTGTCCCATTTGTTCATGCAGACAAAATCCTATTATTCCACCAAGTGTTGAACAACTCTTGGGAATACTAATTCTTTGTAATCATAACAAAGCTCAGATCAGCCAGTAGAAGAATATATTCATGCCTCTTAATGGCAGAGAAGACATTCTGGGTAAGATTTCCAGCCATCAAGCAGTGATTCTATTACTTTTTAAAAGTTAGAGATTACAAAGGGAGATGAAGAACTAGTTCCTTAACTGTACCATGATTCAAAGGATTCAGAAACCCACAAAGACTCCTACAGTCTATTTCAAACAATCACGAAGGCCAACACAGGTCGGGACCCACGGCAAGTTGTGTCTTCCTTCTCGTAGGTACGAATGTAGGCTCATCTTGAGTGTACCCAGTGTTATGCTAACAATACTGTTCTGTGTTCTTCCTCTATGAAGCACCATTCTATCATACATCATTTTGGTATTTTTTTCATTTCAAAGACCCTGCATTTTTCTCTCCACCCTTATTAAAACCTATGCTTAACTTACTTCCTAGATGTTCTTTGGATGGTGGCCCAGATCCTATGCAAAGAAAAACAATGTATCAACATGCCATTTCCACACGGAATTTGGGCAACCTGATTCTTTTTTTAAGATTCTATATATTTATTTGAGAGAAAGAGAGAGTGAGCAGGAACAGAAGGAGGTGCAGAGGGCCGAGGGAGAGGGAGAAGCAGGCTCCCCACTGAGCAGGGAGCCTGACATGGGGCTCGATCCCAGGACCCTGAGATCATGACCTGAGCCAAAGGCAGACGCTTCACCGACTGAGCCACCCTGGCATCCCTGGGGCCACATCACCTTGATTTTATCTACGGTCCTTCCCGAGGCAAAAACCCATTCCAAAATCATTGCAAACACCACCCTTCTCAGGACAACTAATCCCTTCAAAAATTAATGGGCTTTATTTTTTATAAATTAGAAGTATGGAGTTCCCACCTACTCTCTCCCCGCATACACAATCTACCCTATTAATAACATCTTGCACTAGTGTGGTACATTGTTATAACTGATGAACAAATATTGATACAATATTATTAACAAGGGGTTCTGGTTTACATTACTGGTTCCATCTTGGTTTTGTGTATTAGAGGTTTGGACAAATCCATCACGGTATGTGTCTACTGTTAGTACAAAATAGTTTCATTGCCCTAAAAATCCTGTGTTCCATCCGTTCATCTCTCTTTCCCCCAAGCTCCTGGCCACCACTGATTTTTTTTTACTGTTCCCATAGCTTTTCATTTTCCATAATATCATAGAGCTGGAATCCTACAGGGTGGAGCCTTCTCAGATTGGCTTCTTCCCCTTATCAGTATGGATTTAAACTTCCTTCATGTGTTTCTGTGGGTGGACAGCTTATTCCTTTGTATCACTGAATGATATTTCATTGCATGGAGGCAGCCCAGCGTGCTTTCCCATTCACCTGTTGAAGGGCATCGTGGTTTCCAATTTCATTCTCAGGCAGGTAGAAGTTGCTGGCAGCTTCTGTCCACTTTCTGACTCCGTCCCTACCCGGACACCTGGAAAATATCTGAAGCTCATAGTTATCCTTTTCCTTTCCTGGTGTAAACCTATAAACCTGAGCTGTAGAATATGAATAGAATAATGACAATTTTCGCAGTAAAAATAACCTTCCCCACACTGTCCATCCTCCCCCATGTGGCTAAAAGAGATGAGGGGTCTTCCTCCTTGTTAGAAATGAATGAAAATAGGAACCTCCATAGTGTTTTCCAGAGTGGCTGCACCAGTTTGCATTCCCACCAACAGTGTAAGAGGGTTCCCCTTTCTCCACATCCTCGCCAACACCTGTTCTTTCCTATCTTGTTAATTTTAGCCATTCTGACTGGTGTGAGATGGTATCTCATGGTGGTTTTGATTTGTATTTCCCTGATGCTGAGGGGATGTTGAGCACTTTTTCATGTGTCTGCTGGCCATCTGGATGTCTTCTTTGGAGAAATGCCTGTTCATGTCTTCTGCCCATTTCTTGACTGGATTATTTGGGGTTTTTGGGTGCTGAGTTTGATAACTTCTTTATAGATCTTGGCTACTAACCCTTTATCAAGTAGGAGACTCTTTTCTCCACTTTTACTATAGCCAAAGGCTTCGAAGGAGGACTTTTTAGCTTCCTAAAAATGGGAGCTTATTATCGCGTGAGTCAGCTGTGATTCTGGACCTGAGTAATTTCTCAGGTCATGTCAAGAGCCCGCTGCTCTATATCATGGGTTCTTGTTTGCAGAGCAAGAATTATCCCTATCGTGCAGCTTTTAAGAAGGAAATAAGTTTTGTGTTACTGTATTTGATGTTCTATGAATCATAATCGATGTCTGGATTTTTCTGTGTGTGTGTGTGTGACCAACTGTCAACTGGTAAGGAGTGTAAAGAGCAGGGAGAAAAAATGATCAGAATTCACTGAACTGATGACTATTAATTCTGCATTTGTATGGCGATGTTGGAAACGCTTGCTAGGGAAGGGAATGCAGACATTTAGCTCCAGGAGCATGGAAGTGGCTTTCTAAATTGCCAATCTTGGGGGGATGGAGAAATATGTAGGATGGAGATGGAAATGTTTCTGTATTCTCATAAGGTAATGAATGAGCTGTCATCATTAATAGCCACAGGGAAGGGTTGGCAGCTCGAGCAGAATGAGTAGGAAAAGAGCATGATAGCCTGTCCCTGCCTAATGAAGCCGAGAGATTAAAGATACTCAATCATAGCATTTTACCAGTACACCTGGATTCTCTTTATTAAAAAGGCATTTATCTAATGATCCATGGCAAGCTATTACCAGAAATGGAGAATGGTGTTATTGATAGAAAGAGGATAAAAAGCCATCGAAGAAGGAGTATTTCCTCACTGTAATAAACCTTGATAAAGTATTGATCTTTAAAGGAAAATTGTTGGTTTTGCGTTTTGCGCTGGGCTGTCAAGCTTAGTTATAGAAAGAATTATTTAGCAGAATTCCCAGCACTTAGTGTTAATGAACTCAAGAGGTTTTATTTTTTTTAAAATCAAGTAATTTTTATGCAAAATTGTAGTTCGATGATTGGTACAATGCTGAGAGAAAATTCTGTGTTATTAAAAAACGAGAGTATTACTCTGAGAAAATCCATTACCCAATGGATACCTTATTGTAGATTTTGTCAATGCATCTGTTTAAAGTGATCGGATGCAATTGTTAAAATCATCTTGCTCTTTTCCACCAGCATGGGGCGGATAGGACAGAGGAATTCGTACACTAAACTAATTCACAATACTCCTACCTGTTAGTGGATTATTAAGCCATTCTGGTGAAAATAAGCACAGAATGCCTTGGTGGTTACGTTTACACTTAATAGAGAAACAGAGCGGAGTGAGAAAATATGAGAAAGAGAGCAAAGTAGACATGTGGTATTTGGTTCACATTTCAAAAACCTGAAATGTGCTTTGGTCTTCGTCTCTGTGGGTTCCTTGTTGTATTGCTGCATAGACGCTGGAACATAATGTTCTTGGAAGCCATGCTCGAAGCCAGAGAAGCCTACTGCGGTGGTCATGAGCGCGCATCCACCATGAGGTGCGACGGAGTGGGATTCCAGGGTAACAGCTCAACGTAAGAGTATCTACTTCCGTGAGGCACACATGCTCTGCAAGGTACACATACAGTGTCCCCACAGCAGGGGTATGTTCCTAGCATCCCGATCGGAATTATTCATAAAAGGGCATATTTAAAATACGGTAAAGGAGACATAACACTATGTGCAAAGTGCCGGTGACCAAAGACACGGTGTAGGAGTCCATGCATGTCCACTGGCTTGAATATGCAGACGTAAAGATAGAGAGAAAGTCGATTAGTGGTTGCCACCTGCAGGGCTGGAAATCAGCAGGGACTCCCACGTGTCAAAGGTGTCCTTTGGGGTGACAAACATGATCTGGGATAGGCAGTGGTGATGGATGGACAACTCTGAACGTACCAAAAACACACACACACAAACCCTGGCTTGTGCATTCTATGGTATAGGAATGACATCTCAAAAAAGCAGATAAAAAACACGATAGGATTCCCATCAGGTGCCAACCCTGGTTATGATGCCGATGTGTTCAAAAGGCTCCATATCGACAGGAGGAAACCAACAAGCTGTGACCATAAAACCCTTGAAAAACCATAAAACCCTTGAGTGCCTGGCTGTGACCATAAAACCCTTGAAAAACAAGAATCTAGGTCCTTCTGCCTCAGAGCATGGCTCTTGAATCAGCCACTGTACAATGTCGTGGGGGTGAATTCCCTTGCAGAATCTCAGGGGCTGAATCAGAATCTGCATCTTAGCAAAATCCCAAGGGGGTGCCATGCACGCTTACATTTCTGCAAGATCCCAGGGGGGTGCTGTGCATGCCCACATTTACACCAGATCCCAGGGGTGGTGTGCATGCCCACGTTCACACAGACCCAAAAGGAGGTGGTGTGCACACGGGCATTTAGATTGCTGGGGGGTGGTGTGCACGCTCACATTTACATTTAGCAAGTCCTGAGCTATACCTCATGCCATGCAGGGATCATTCTGTAGAATTACTTTCTTGTGGTTGGAACTCAGTCAGCACTTTTACAGAAAGTGAACCAGAGACCCCATGTTTCACGTTCAGACGCCCAGCCACTCTGTAGAGTCAGGTGTGTGTGTTAGCTCAGCTCCCTTTGGAGGGGAGCAGGTGCCAATACCCTGATGAGTAATCAAGTCTTAGGAAGACATCAGTGGCACTCTGCTATAGGAGTGTACCAGTCCTCCAGCCACGTGCACAACCGCATGTTTGCTGTTGGAAATAAGCATTTTATGTGCACATCAGTACAGCCACCGTGGAAAACGGTAAGGAGAGTCCTCAAAAAATTAGAATAGAACGCATGTGCCCCTTTGAATGACTGTTTGTATCCTTTGGGAAAATACCTAATGTTTATAGCAGCCATGTCCACAATGGCCCAACTGTGGAAAGAGGCCAGTTCTCCATGGACAGATGAATGGATAAAGAAGAGGTGGTCTATATAGACAATGGAATATCATGGAGCCATCAGAAAGCATGAAATCTTGCCATTTGCAATGACTGGATGGAACTGGAGGGAATTATGCTACGTGAAATAAGTCAATCAGAGAAAGACAATTATATGATTTCACTCATATGTGGAATTTAAGAAACAAAACAGAGGAGCATAGGGGAAGGGAAGGAAAAAGAAAATAAGATGCAATCAGAGAGGGAGACAAACCATAAGAGCATAAGAGACCCTTAACCACAGGAAACAAAGTGAGGGTTGCTGGAGGGGAAGGGGGTGGGGGATGGACTAGATGAGGGATGGGTATTAAGGAGGGCACTCGAGGCAATGAGCACTGGGTGTTGTATGCAACTGATGAATCACTAAACTCTACCTATGAAACTAATAACACAGGAAATGTTCATTAAACTGAACTTCATTTAAAAAATAATAACACTGCAATACATTATTTGTGACAGTTGAAGAGTCCACGTAACATGGGGGCACTGATGAGCGTAGACAACTGTGCAATCCATACGTTGTACTCCCGAAACTAATATAAAATTGCACGTGAATTACACTTCACTAAAACAAAGAAGCAGCATCTTTAAAAACACAGTTGTAAGAAAACCATGAACAGAAAGACTACCCCCCATGAACTCGAACACATCACCCAGTGGAAAGACTGCAAAAGTACAACCGGGTATGGAGATGGCGTAAAATGATTCTAGGGCATGTCTGTGGTTCTATCTCTGTGTGTGTGTGAATTTGACAAGTTTCAGTATTTATGAGCCCCCATTAGTCTTCTGCAGAAGAGAGATAATGCCCGTGGCCTCCTTCCTTCAGAAAGACTTTGGATCAAAGAAACAAAGGTGTGTGAACATGTTCCATAAATTCTGTTATGACATAAAGATGACTCATCTTTTATCAACCAGGCTGCTGCGTTCCGAATTTATCGTTTCTTTGCGGCCAGTGCTTTGGACACGGATCTTGTGCTCACATGGAAAATTTTCCTCTCCGTTCTGCTGCAACTAGCCGTGGACACGGAGTCTCCTTTCTGTATGTTTGTTAATTGGGATTATGAATTACCGCCTTAAAATTTATTTTCTCTAAGGTTTATTGCCTCATTTTTCATCGTGTTTACATGCTCTATGGCATTTAGCTTTTCTTAGCTATCCCATGGGCTGGGTTTGGCAAAAGAGAAAATCACTTAAGTGAAGTGGAGGAAAAAAAAAAAATCCTCGTGTTGAATATAAAATCATTACACCATAACCACCTTTTTCTTAAAGCTGGAACAATTCATTTAGTTTGCTTTGACACCTCGTACCGAAGTTTTCATTCTCAGCTTTTCCTGTTGCATGATTTAATCCACTTTATTCTTATGATGTATTTCCAGTTGCCCAAATGGGTTTCTTAAAGACGTCTTGGATAGATTATCTTCATAAATCCTATAAATTCTATCAGCAAATGCAAGCTTGCTTATTCCTGAATATAATCAACCTATGTTCATTCAAGTATTGGGACAGCACAGATTCTCAGAAGGGTCTATATGGTTCTATATCACAGGAAGCAGTAGGTACGATGCTGATGTTTCTTTCCTTTATGCTTCTAGAAATACTGGTTGAGACCAGAGTGTGAATAACAATGTGCATTCTATTCTGAGAATAAACAGGCAAATAGGAAGGATGGAACCGGCTCCGTTTTAAACACGAATACAGATTTTTATTTTTTATTTTTATTTTTTTAAAAAGATTTTATTTATTTATTTGACAGAGACAGCCAGTGAGAGAGGGAACACAAGCAGGGGGAGTGGGAGAGGAAGAAGCAGGCTCCTAGCGGAGAAGCCTGATGTGGGGCTCGATCCCAGAACACAGGGATCACGCCCTGAGCTGAAGGCAGATGCCTAATGACTGCGCCACCCAGGCGCCCCCGAATACAGATTTTTTAAACAACAATCCAAAACATTCACACATCTTTGTGTGTGTGACAATGTTCTCAGGATCTTGAGACAAGGGCAAAGGGATGTCCTGCTAAATGCTGTGTTTCCAGCCTGCTTGAAATTCTCTCTCCCTCTCCTCTTCCCCCGAGGGAGCTTTGCTACCAAAACGCCAAATAAAACAAAAAAAAAATTCCCCTAAATCGGCCTCAGGACATCCAGGCTCTGGTTCCTGAAAAGCAGCACCATAGTAACCTCGGGTAGAAGATGGGTATGATTGGGAAAACCACAAAGATTAGGACACTGAGGCACTGGGTGTCTTCTGGAAGCAGGATCCCTGAGATTTCCCGTCTTCTCATTCTTGCTACAGAGCCGCCAGCAGCCAGACGTGAGCCTGCCGACATTGAGCAGATGTCTTACAAATCAAGTTGCTGGATCCTTTTTTTGCTTCTTAATTCCCTCTCCTTTGATCAAACGTTCAGAAATTCTATTTGAGAGGTTGCTCTTGCTGGTTCCCATATGTTGCCGCATTTCAAAGGAGTTCAGCAAATCCACCTGGGCCACGAAAGGAACATCTCTCCATGCCAGCTCTAATTGTGAGATGTATTTAGTATTCATACTCCGAGTTGGGTTCGTTCATGTTAGACATCGCGGTAGTAGCTTCTCCGTAGGAACGTGCGTATGTGGGTCAAGAAGTTCCTCCTTTCTTGTGTCCACGGCTGCCTGAAGACCAGCTGTCATGGAGCCCCATCGTGGTTCTGCTTTTCCTATCAGGGTCTTGCAAAGATGGTGAGGTCCTCAAGGACAGAGAGCCTTTATTGCTCATCGCTTGAGTTCCATTTTCAACAGAAAGCTTTAGAGGAAGAATGCTTCTAGTGCACATTGCATACATGTAGGGATGAAGAAGGGGAGACGGGAGGAGGGAGGAGGCGGGGAGGGACACAGGTGGCATTTATGGAGAGAGTCAAACACCTTACAACACATTAGAGGAATATGTTAGTTTTTCGGTGTTCGTAAGCCATATAATTGAGCTTGTTGAAGGCAGTCTGACATTATTCTGCCTACTGAGTTTGTGCCCTGAAAAGAGGGGCCAGACTCATCTGATTGAGCTCTTCTTTCCCTGTGCCCCCTAGAAGGGGTCACTGATTTTGACAAAAGGGTGGATTTGGCTTGCCTCTCTGCAGGGGGTTTGTCATGGGGAGCGGCTCTAGCTTCCCAGGTGACAGAGTGTAGAATGCATCTCAAGGCCATAGACTTGGTGACCCAAATGCGTGGTATGAGATCAAGCTAAGCACTGACCCAGTGAGACACAGTTGCCCACCCTATCACCCTCTAGCTGGCCCCTTCTTGGCCTTTTGAGCTTCAGTGCATTGGAAGATGCCACAGAACTCTGTTCTACAACTGGTCGACCCACACGTAGATGATGCCATGTGGTACTGTACACCCCACTTCCGGGAAGAATGTCTCCAGCTGTCAGCTCCTGCTGGGTCCACCATGCTAATGAGACAATGTTGTCCATGGGGTGATGGGTTCCAGGCATCTGCATAGCTGATCAGCCACATTTGTTCCTCTTCCTGATCCCAAGCAGGGGAAAACCTCTCTCTTCCTTTTTCCGTTCTTACACCCCATCCCTGAAATCTGTGATCATAGTCAAACTGAATTTAGCAATGTATCTAACAGTGGTTCTCCATCATTAGAAGAAAGGAACCGTTGTGTTACTCAGGCTTCCCTAGAGAAACCGTACCAGTGTATGCACTGTGGGGTTGGGGTGGAGAGAGGGATGAATGCGCAGAGCACAGGGGGTTTCAGGGCAGTGAAACAGATATTCCGTGATAAGATATGGTGCATATGCATCCAAAGTCAGAAGATCCAATGCCAACAATGAATCCCAATGTATACTTTATGTGATGATGACATGTCCCTATACGTTCATCGGTTTTAACAAATATCCCACGTTGGTGGGGGATGTGGATTAATGGGCAAGGCCATGCATGTGTGGGGACAGGGTGGGTGTGGGAAACCTTTTACCTTCTTCTCAATGTTGCCACGGAACTAAAACTGCTCTAAAAAGATAAAGTCTTCTAGGGACGCCTGAGTGGCTCAGTTGGTGAAGTGTCTGCCTTCAGCTCAGGTCATGATTCCAGGGTCCTGGGATCGAGTACCACATCAGGCTCCTTGCTCAGCGGGGAGCCTGCTTCTCCCTCTGCTGCTCCCCCTGTTTATGCTCCCTCCCTGACAAGTAAATAAATAAAATCTTTAAAAAAATAAAGTCTTGTTTTTTAAAAAAGTACAAAAAAATCGAATAATTTATTTTAAAAATATGAAGGGCATAGATTTTGGGCACTGGAATGAATTACGTGCCCACTGGTTGTCATTCTGACCTATTTTTTCCAAAGTTACTCTTCACGCCTGCTTAACTGAATCATTTATACTGTAGTACATTTACCAAAAAAATATATTCTTAGGCCACACCCTGGAAAGTGGCATTTGTAGACTTTTGCTGTCCCGTTGCAATGATTCCATAAAGAACTTGTGAAGAATTTTTTTTTAAAGATTTTTATTTATTTATCCGACAGAGACAGAGACAGCCAGCGAGAGAGGGAACACAAGCAGGGGGAGTGGGAGAGGAAGAAGCAGGCTCATAGCGGAGGAGCCTGATGTGGGGCTCGATCCCAGAACGCCGGGATCACGCCCTGAGCCGAAGGCAGACGCTTAACCGCTGTGCCACCCAGGCGCCCCCTGAAGAATTTTAATACAAATTTGGAAACTCCAAGTTTCTACCCGAAATGTCCCCGTGGTTTGACAGAGAGTATGGTTATTGTGTTACTGGCCATGTTAAAATTTACAGTCATATCCTTGTCATTTTTTAATTCTGTGTCAACAAAGTCAAAATAAAATCTTCCGTTTCGTATCACATGTTTGTGTTCATGATTGAAACCCAAGGCGCCAAATTAAAGGGCTTTCTGGAATATTTGTCATAGCATCTGAAGCCCCAAGTCTAAATTAAAGGCTTTTGAAGAAGAAGGACCATCTGATTAAAACCAAAAAAAAAAAAAAAAAAAAGGATAAAGAAAGAAAAAGCCTTTAAAAAGTTCAAGACGATTTCAAATGAAATTCCTTATAGTAGATTTTCCAGAAGTCAGTTAAATTTTATTGTGCACATTATCATCTTTATAGAAGTTGGAGAATCTCTAGAGAAGTGAATTAAAGTTGGTTCTTTTGCTTGTAATAAAATAAAGAATATCCTATTTTACCTAAGGGGATGTCTTCGAAATGACTTTTAAAGTAAAAATCATAAAACTTGAAAGAAAAAAAAAAAAGAAACGAAACCCAGGGAGACTGTGTACATCATTCTTCCTTTTTCTTCCCCCTGCCCCAAGAAATTACATAACTAATGCTGTGTGATAAATCTCGGGTCCATCATTTCTTCACCTTTCGTGGAGAGGACCATGCATCTGTTCACGCATCAGAACAGGTGTCCAGTTGGAAATGCACAGTGGACAGCTCGTAGGTGTGTTTGCTAATAAGCTGGTAGGCACGGTGCTCCCATGTCATTCCCACCACACGATGGGCAGAACCCCACAACCCCTTCCCTGACTCATTCACAGAGTCCTTCCCCAAACCCTCACGATTTGCAGGCTCGGCTCTAGTCCGCTAGGATGGAAATGCAGAGTATAACTGTCATTTTTAGAGCTGGGACTGTGGGTACAGATTGATTTCTGACCGTGTGCCCAGCACTCGTCAATGCACGGTGCTCCATTTTGTCACATCCCTGCAGCCACAGAACACTGGGAATGCCTTGGTGTCTTGAGCCCTTTAGAGAGATTGGCTTACTTGGATCTCCCTTGCAATGTTTTCCTTGAGTTACGATTTTTCTCTGCAAGTCATGATGGAATGGTTTTAACACAGGGGTGATATCAGCTGGTGTTTTTGGATTCATTGATACCCATCAGGTGATGGAATAAATATTTATTGATTGGGGGGGGTGATGTGAAAACAGAGCTGACTAGTTTAGAGGACCGATGGTGTTTCTTTTTCAGTGTCTGCTGGGATCTGCGTTGTTGGCTCAAATGTTCATGGTACAAGAGATGAAACTTAGCTTTGAACCTCCTTGATGTCTACACCTGTATCTATGGCTGGTGAGGTGAGGCTGGGTTCACACGTTACAGACCCCACATCACCGGGAACCCCTGCAGAGAATACCTTCTCCTCCCACTTACTAACCCCTCATCCTGCTTATTCACTTCATGCTGTTTATGGTGGTGTCCAGTGGTCTCGCTGTGTGTTTTTCTTCTTGTTTCCTGCCAGTCTCTGACCTTGACTATGAGCTCCGTGAGTGCCCAGATCTTTAGTATCTGCCTCCTTGCCTGTGTAACGCCTGGTCTGTAGTCAGTATAGTTGGGTAAAAGGAAAGAATATACGTATACACATATTGGATACACAGTTGCGTGTTTGCTGTGTAACCCAGGGCACTAGTTGCAGATATTGGACACAAGGTCGCCTATTTGCCTGTGTAACTCCTGGTTGGTAGTTGGTTCGTGGCTGGATAAAAGAAAAATAAACATATGCATGTTGCTATAGATTGAATGCTTGTGTCCCCCGACCCACCCAAATCCATATGTTGAAATGCTAACTCCCGAGTTGATGGTATTAGGAGGTGGGGTGTTTGGGAGGGGATTGGGTCATAGGGTGGAGTGCCTACGGTGCGATTAGCATCCTTACAAAAGAGACCCCACAGAGCACCCCCTTGCCCATTTCACAGCAAAAAGACGCTATGTATGAACAAGGAAGTGGGCCCTCACCACACACCAGATTGGCAGGTGACTTGATGGTAGACCTCAAGTGAGAGATGAATGTCTATTGTTTATAAGCCCTCCCCCCATCCACGGCATCCTCTTATAGCAGCGCAAACGGACTAAGACGTACGAAGTAGGAGGTACTTGTGGACGATAGATTGATGCCTTTCCTGACTTCAGGAAGTCCCCAAAGGGAATAAAGAGGAATTATCTCAAAAGACCAGCTGCGGTCATATCCACAGAGATTATAAGGGAATATTAATAATGGCAAATGACATCGTGGGAAATGGAAATATCAGGGAGCTTTGTTTCCATGTTCTAGGATTGCATTCAAGAGAACGTTTTACAGAGCCTGACCCAAAGGCATTGTTCTATTTCCCTACAAGGTAATTCAGCAACCATTCCATTCACATTTTATTTGCCTTAGTCTTTTGAACAGTCTGAGGGGCAGACTTGATCTCAGCCAGTTCCTAGAATAAGAAACTACATGGAAATGCCTGCCCTTCATAATTATATTTACTTTTACTGCAAGAACTCGGGAATGAAAGAAAAGGAAAACGGATGCCAGTTCCCCAAATATTTAATCCAGCGTCCTCACCTACATGCTCACACTCAAGCCATTCTAGACTGTCGAGATGCTCGCAAGAGCATCGTGCGGGGAATGGGACTCTCGGTGGAACTCCTACAGAATGGACGGGGTGCTGCCCGAGCTCTTCACGGACGACACGTTTCATGACACAGGTGCGAATTTTAGCTTATGCAAGGTAGGTGGAAATCATGGGTGCGGTTTCTAACTCGCTCGTCTTTCAAAGGCCACTTTTCCCGGCTAATTTTTCCACTTCCCTGGGCTACCATGTGCAGAGCATCTTCACACATCTGGACAAGACACCCTTCCTTTTGTGGACTTGGTGCAGCGGGACGAGAAGACTATCCTCGATGATTCTGGATGAGTCAGAGCGAGGGGCTTTCATGCTCCCCAAACACCCCTCCGCTCAAACATTTAAGAGCGAGAAAAAAAAAAAAGTTTCGTCTTGGTCAATCCGCTGTTGTTTGGTCTGTGGAGATCCATAAACACCAATGCGATTTTGTGCTGAGTCGTGAAGACAAGTCACACAGTGTGTCGGAAGGACACGGGGACTCAGGCATCAGGAACATACAGGGTCAGAGAGGACCCGGGAATTAGCTGAACTCTCACAGTGAACCTGAACGGTCTACGTATTCGTCTAGGCAACAGGGATGTCATTAATCAGAAACAGAAACTAATTTCAGAAAATAGCATGCCCCTTATGCCTGTGGGTTCTAATGTGCACGGTATGCTCTTCTCATAGCATCTCTGATTCTGTACACATCCGTGTTGCCGTCCTATGTAGAGATTCCTTCCAGGTATTCTGACACCCAGGAGAACTCTGCAACTGGTCAAGGAATGCATGCCCAGGGATGTGGGCCCTGGAAACAGGATTATTATCTAGAGAAGTTTTAGGCAAAGCAAAAAAGAATATATATATACATATATATATATATGTATATATATATATATATATTTTTTTTTTCTCACAAGAGATTTCCCTATATATCGAAGTGATCGTTTTAAGGATTTCCCTTATCGATATTTACTGAGGGGTTTTCTAAGCAAGTTAGAGGAGACAGAGGAGCAGTGTGTCTCAGCGGACTGGCTCGGCATATTCCACGCACCTGCTCTCATGTTCTGCGCACCTGCTCTCACGTTCTGCGCACCTGCCCTCACATTCCGCGCACCTGCTCTCACATTCCGCGCACCTGCTCTCACATTCTGCACACCTGCTCTTCCATGGCTGTCTCGATCTGAAGACGTGGTAGCACTCTTACCACCTTCCCCATGAACATCATCTGACTCCTTGGGGGGCTTCTGCAAAGGGGTGGGGTCACCCTGGGAAAATGTTCGCCGTGCACTACACAGGAGGGTTCTGCTTAACCGTGAGAATCTCACTGTAGACGAAAACCACACATTCTGCGATGTGCAGTGGGCAGGGGGGGCTTCTAAAATCATGCCAACCTCCTAAATGCCAACTGGAACAACGCATGCGCTTTTGAAAGCACTTGACTCCCCGCAGAGCTGATGTCATGGTGTTTCAGTGAGCCCGGAGGTGCGTGGACGAGGAGATGGATTTGCTCGGCGGGGGGCATGGGTGAGTCTGCTAACGAGACGTCTTAGGGTAAAGAGTCTCCATGCTCTTCTGTTTGCTGCTACCAAACGTAAATAACAAAAACGGAGAAAAGAAACTCAATCTGAAACGCCACGCGTTGACGGGTCAGTCTCCGTGACGCTGGGGGAATACTTTCCTTACATCTGAATGCCTCTCCTTCCAAAAAGGGGTGTTAAGACGTAGCCCGTGTGCTTAAGATAAGGAAAGAGGGCACATCTCCTTACCTGCGCCTTTGTAAGAAGTCTGCATTTACTGAATTCATGCAAAAGCTCAGAACATTTATCACAGGCATGTGTTAATCTTGCCCTATGGCCTCTGGGTCACTTTTTTAAAATGAAAGTCTACTCAGGTGTTCTGACAAATCGAGGGCCTAAGGACACAGCATTTAGACATCTGCTTTCTTAAATGCATACCCTTCCCTGAATGCTTATTTGAATGTACTTCCAAATCAGTCCGTGGATATTCGATGTCTCCTCTGCACTGAAAATAAACTAAAAAAAATAGTAATCGTTCAGTAATTTGCTTATGGTTTTGCTGATGTTATTTAAAAAAAAATAAAAGGCAGGGCTTCCCTCCATATAAAAAGAATAAGATGAATTTCAAATTGCACACACATTAGAATATAATGTTTTAGCTGAATTCAGTAAATCAATGCAACAGTTTTATCTAATCCATAGAGAAGTTGCTTACGCATTGCTCAGCCCAGGAGAATTGAATAAAAAAATATTCATGGTTTAGTTTTTTTTTTTTTTTTTTTAATGCCCAAGAGTCAGTGGGTGTGATGGCATATCAATTTTTGGCACCGTTTATGACTTTTCTTTCTATTTTAGACTATCTCTTAGAATGCTCGGTGAGTCTGTTAATCAAGATGGAACTTACATTAAAATTGGGAACATCTTAGAATGAAAGTATAAATTTGCAACTAAATGGGCCATTGGCCTATGTGTGAGCTTTCTCTTTGAATTCTGTGTTCACCCTGAGTGTGATTCCTGCTTGGGTCAAGGTCCTCCAACAGTGTCCCGCCTTCGAATGTCTGAACATTTTTAGAGACGCAGAAACAACCACAGGTCGGAAAAACCCAGTGTTTTACACTCTGACTACTGTAAACTTTGACAGAAAAGGGGGAAAAATGATCCCAGAGTTGACTAAAAGAAGATAGGAAGGAGCATTCCCCAAATAGGAAAGCCAGAAAGAAGAGAGTTTCTAGCCACTCTGAAGGAACTCATTTGGGATAAGGGTCCTGACGGGCAAATGATGCCATCAGTAAAAAGTGGACTGTGATCACTGTAGATTGATGACCTTGAAATGGTTCCTTGGAAAAATTCTGGAATGTGTTTTCAAATGCATGCATGATGAACACTAAGAGAGAGACTGTGTTTCTAGGGGTCAGTAGGAACTCCCCCACAAAAATTAAGATATGCAAATGAGGTTGAACTAACCTCATTTTCCTTTTCTAAAATAAAGTTGAAGAATGATCCCTTAAAAAAGAAACTAGGAAGGGATTCACAACCACCTTTGATACGATCAACTTATGCTTATGGGACAAGAGGTGCATTTTTAAAAAAAAGATTTTGTTTATTTATTTGTCAGAGATAGAGAGCACAAGTAGGCAGAGCAGCAGGTAGAGGGAGAGGGAGAAGTAGGCTCTCCGCTGAGCAAGGAGCCCAATGTGGGACTCGATCCCAAAACTCTGGGATCATGACCCAAGCCGAAGGCAGACGCTTCACCGATGGGAGCCACTCAGGTGCCCTAAGAGATGCATTTTTATTTCTCATCAATGTAAGAACCTGTCTCCCATATATCGAATATATACATTTGCATTTGAAGACTGTCATTATTAACATTTTACCAAAAATGTTATAATGCATTTATCATTGAGAGAAGTGAGGGATGAGTTGGACTTTGCCATTTAAGAGTTTCTTCTACCAAGATGCAGAACCGGTTTTTAAAAAAAATCAAACAGGTAGGCAAAGCAGTACAGACGGCTTGATCAAGAAAAGGCTTTAAACTACGAGGAATATGCCCGTCTAGATAAGAGACAGAGGCAGGGAGTGGGGGAGAGGCAGAGGGAGAGAGAGAGAATCTCAGACTCCCTCCTGACTGCAGAGCCCGATGTAGGGCTCGATCTCACGACCCTGAGATCATGACCTGAGCCAAAATCAAGAGTCGGACGCTTTACTGACTGAGCCACCCAGACGCTCCCAAAATGTGATATTTAAATATATACATAGGTATAATGCACAGATACAGAAATACACTTGTTACTGTTACATGCAAAGGTATGACTGTGTATGGATATTATATGCTATAATTGTACTTTTGTATGTAACAATACGTGTACTTAAAAAAACAGACTCCAGTTATGACACAATGTAATTCTGGTATACATACGCTTACACAATACACCCTGTGTGTAACAATAGCAAATGTATTTATGGCCTCTTCCCTTCCCTGCCAGGCACTGAACAAGGCTCTTGAAATATAATTGTAACAAGCATATTCATTCTTTCATATGTGTCTGAACTGTGGTAATGCAGGTTTGTGTTGTTTTTTTTTTTTTTTTGGATAAAGGGTACTTCGAAGGACATTTTTTAAATGAAAAAAACCCCTATTATATAGAAATGTTTGATTTTCCCTGTTGTATAAATGCAGTATTTTCATTTTGCATCACAAGTATTTAAATACCATAATACCTTCACTTCCTGTCAGGTGCATACTTTCTAAGCATCCTCGTATGAAGTCCTGGCTTCATGTCTAAATAGCTGTGAAACGTCCGGAGACCCATTCTATGCTCTGATTCATTTCCAATTCTTCATCTGAAAAATAAAACATGGAAACAGATCTCATGCAGTCGCAGAGTAATTAAAAAGATAATGCACTGAAAAAATGTCCGTGAGGTCTAGAGCTCTGGCAAGGACAAGTGTCAATGTGGACATCCTCGTATTTGTGAAGACCCACCAGAAAATCAGTGTAAGGACAACTGACACCTGTTGGGGGGCAAAATATGTTCTGTAGGCATTATGGGCTGATGGAGCCCTGACTGTGCACTTCACATTTTCCCCCCAATAAATACAGCAATCCAATGGGATTAAGGATGAAGACTGTTAAAGGCAAAGGCAGTGTGTCTTAATGACATTAAAATCAAAATTAGAAATAATTAGTCCAGGCGCTCAAACCCAAACAAAATTATCCACGTCACTCTTTGCACAAATGTCACATAGTGTAAAGACTGCTAAGATTTTACAGTCCTTGGGCACGCTTTCCTCCGAGGTGTGCGAGTAGCAATCAGTGAGAGACGGTGAGCGATTTCTTTCTTCTTTCTTTCTTTCTTTCTTTCTTTCTTTCTTTCTTTCTTTCTTTCTTTTTTTCTTTCTTTCTTTCAAGATTTTATTTATTTATTAGACAGAGATAGAGACAGCCAGCGAGAGAGGGAACACAAGCAGGGGGAGTGGGAGAGGAAGAAGCAGGCTCATAGTGGAGGAGCCTGATGTGGGGCTCGATCCCATAACGCCGGGATCACGCCCTGAGCCGAAGGCAGACGCTTAACCGCTGTGCCACCCAGGCGCCCCGAGCGATTTCTTTCTTTACCAGGAAGAGTGAGTGCTGGAGTTGACCTTGAACGGCAAGTCGGATTTGAGGATGTGGATGTGAGGGGGCCCGTTCCTGGTAAATAAAAGGCCATAAACACAGTTCCCCGAAACTCTGTGCTCTTGACTCAGTGGAGAACAAGTGGGAATCACAGAATCGGGAAAGTGAATTTGAGTCCAAGTGTGAATCATACTCAGACTGAGTTCGAGATGACTGAAGAGATGACTGAAGGGAGATTTTTCCCAGACACGAAGGGCCTCAAGTAGCAGGTTAAAATATTTTGCCTATTTTTTTTTTAAGATTTTTTTATGTGAGAGAGAGTGTGTGTGTGTGTGAGAGAGAGAGATCACGAGCAGGGAGGAAGGGTAGAGGGAGAAGCAGACTCCCCGCTGAGCAGGGAGCCTGATGCGGGACTCAATTCCAGGACCCTGGGATCATGACCTGAGCTGAAGGCAGATGCTTCACCGACTGACCCACCCAGACGCCCCTAGCAGGTTAAAATATTTTGAGTTTGAGTCTGTAGGCAGCAGGCAAGGAGTAAAGGTTTCTGAGCAGGTGGCAAACACAATCACCACACATCTCACTTGGGCAGTCTGAGCTCCCTAAAGACAGGGGAGAGTAAAACAAATATGTTGACCCAATGCATCACAATACCAACCCCCCCCAAACCCTGCATTTATATAAAGTAAACTGGGGACATCTATTGAGATACTCCAAACCGAAAAGCAATGATTAAATTTTTCATTTGCAACCTGAAATGGAATTTTCAAACTCATTAGACAAACTTAAATAACACGAGAAATGATTAAAAAAAAAAAGTTGGCTGTTCAGCAGAACCGAAATTATGTAGCTCCTGTTATTATCTTGAAGATAAAAACTAACCGTGAAAGTGACAACCGGCTCTACTGTGAATTTTATGAAGCTAAGTAGAGATGTTAGGCTTGCACAGTAAGAAAAGATAAAATTCATTCTCTCTTTTATTATCCATTTAACAAATATTTAGTAAGAGTCTTCCATATGCTGCAGACTGGGAGAAAGAGCAAAATTGATCAGCTTTGGGCCCCAAGAGAATAAAAAATTCGGCGGAAAGGACAAAACATCAGAATACGCTAGGGAAGCAGAATGTCAAGGATCATCTCATACACGCGTCTCTACGTTGGTTGGAAAGAGAAAGGACATTTGTTCAGGTGTCCGGAAGTTGTGCAAAGAGGGAAGAGTTTTTTTTTTAAAATAAAGTTTGTCTTTATCAAATAAATAAATTAAGTAAATGAGGTGGTCAAGGGGCTGCCCGGAGGACTGGTGGAGAAAGGGGGTTAAGTCAGTGCTGATGCGGGTAATAAGGGAGACCAAGAGATGACAGATGGTTTCTCCAAAAGGAGATGGTGGGAGAAACTGTCCAAAAAAATGGCTCAGTGGAGTCAAGGGGACAGCAGTCGGCTAGGAATGGACTCAAGAGAGAACAGAAGAGAGAAAAAGGAAGTCAGTGTATTTAAATAAGTGATTGGGGAGTTTTCCTGCGAAGGTGAGCAGAGGAAGGTGGCGAAGGTGATCTCCCATTACATTTAAAACTCCCTTTAAAAGGAGAGATGGTACGGGCCCGTGGAGGGCTCAGTCGGTGAAGCGTCTGCCTTCGGCTCGGGTCATGATCCCAGGATCCTGGGATCGAGTCCTGCATCAGGCTCCTTGCTCAGCGGATGGCCTGCTTCTCTCTCTCCTTCTGCCTCTGTCCCCCCCATTCATGCTAGTTCTCTCTCTCAAATAAATAAAATTTGGGGGAAAAAATGCAAGATGGTACAGCTTGTGTGATTGCAGGGGTGAACGATGAAGCACAGAGACGTGTGTTTGGGGCACCCAAGTCAGCAGTGAAAGCTGGTTCAGCCCCTGGGCTACTGGCTGAGCATTGAAGAGGGGTCTTCCCTTACCACCCACAGAGGTCTTGTTCCCCAACTGAGAAGGGCCACATCCATGTTGCGGGGGCTTTGAGGAGAGGAGAGAAAAACAGAGGGAACCCCGAACAGAGAGCCAGGCAGACACACCTTTGGAAGGACCGCAGTGATGGAGGAAGTGGGGGGCGGTGAAGAAGGGAGAGGTGGGGAAAGGAGGACGGGCAGGAGAGAGAAAGGGAGGTGATCAAGGAAAAGCAAAGAAGCAGCACAGGTGGAGAAGGAAGAGGTGAGAAAGAGAAGCAGTGGGAGGTGCAGAGAAGAAGAGGACAGGAAGGAGGATGGGAGGAAGAGCTGGTGTGGAAGGGGATGGAGGACCACAAGGAGGGGGAAGTGAGGAACCAACAGGAGATGAGGAAGAAGACAGAGAATACCCCACGATGTGTTGCTTGGAAAGGTGAACTGAGGTTGAACTGAGGAGGGGACGGTAAAGACATTAGCTTGGGGGCCGTTTGAACACTGCAGCACCAGACGATGGACATACAGGCTGGTTATGTGGGGCACGGTGTAAGAAAAGAAGGGGTTTCGCCTGTGCTTTGAGGATGGTATAGAGGACACAGTCCATGCCAGGTGAATGCTAAAATCAGGAGGAGTGGCTGGACACGTGGCTTTCATCCGCAAGACGCCGCTGGCGGACACGCAGTGGGATGTGGGCAGTGTGCAGGACAGCTTGGTCAGTATCAGCCCAAAGGATGCCAGCTGGACCGTGAAAATGACAATGGCATGAAAACAAGAGGGAACCCGGTAAGCAGCCTTGGCTTCAGGGATGGATGATTAATTAGTTGTGAGACTTGTTGACATTGACAGGCTGGAGGGGCCCCTGGCTGGACATATCCAAGAGACCTTTGGAGATGTGAATGTGGGGCAAAGAGGAGAGGTCATGTCGCCGATATCTGATGAGAGAATGACTGGGAGGGAGGTGATGATTCAGGCTGCAGAGGTCATAAGAGTTACTAGCAGCAGAGACCAGACACAAGTGGGTGTCGACACAAGAAAACACCCTATTTCTCAACTTTACCCAATTTTAGCCATTTTTGTGGTTGACTTGTTATCTCATATCTCTCGAGTATATGAGGAGCTGTGTCCAGCGGTGCGTTATGAGATTAGGCATAAATCTTGAAACACTGCAACCATTATCCATGAGAAAAATAAATAACTGAAGAGTAATAGTGGGGTAAGATTTCTCTGGGCTTCCGTTACATATCCCTATTGTTTTGGACAGGATTCCAAACGTTGAGCGTGAATAGTAAAGTCATCGAGCCAGACATCTTGAAAACCAAGGCAACCAATTTGTACCCCAGTTGGGGTATTTTCTTTCTCTGAGCTATAGCTTGACGCATGCATGATGTAGCACTATGATTAACAGCTCCTGGGCAGAGAACAGATCAACACGTAACGTTTTTTTAAGGTGCAGTAGGTATTGAACCATGGTGGCCATTAACGCAACACATTTTGTGAAGTACAACTCTGTCTTGTCCCCTAAGAATATGAATCTGAAAGCCACATTCCTCCTGAGTCTGACTTTTATGGAAGATCCTTGCTGAGAAGAACACCTTCCGTCACGTTGCTAGGAGCAATGCCAGTAATTCTTCTAGGGTACAAGGTGACATCTTTTTTCACCCAAGATTACTGACTTCTTCTCTGGAGCCATAGTCAAACTTCTCCATATCATAAAACTTCCCGACCTCAAAGTCTTAAATTTTCTTAAGGCACTTGGTTCCCTTGACATGTCTTTTTAATGGATGATTATGATCAGAGCCCATGTAATTCTGTCACTGTTTTCAAAGAAGAAAGTTTAATCTAATAACTTCTTATTAAATTTTCAGTTCTCAGAGTAGCACGTTTGAAGGATATTCAAGGCAAACCACCTCACATCACAATTCCACTGCTGGATACCCTCATCCTTCGTAATGAAAATTTATTTCGGGCTAATAACAAATTTTGGTCTTTGTTATATCGTTGAGGATTTCTGCACATGAGCTTTTTTGATATGCTAAGTTTATAACCAATAGTTTATGCTTGCCTAACTTATTTTCCATTTAGAAATGAATGATAAATAGATAAAGCTCTAAAGAAGAAAAATTGGATTTTAAATCGCTCAGTTGTCTTATTAAAAAAAAAAAAAAAAACCAGGCAATGATTTACAGTTGGAGTTAGACCAGACGTGTATTCAGTCTATTAAAGATGGAAATCATAATGCTATTTAAGTGGACATTTCTTTGCTGTCGTGCTCTGTCTCCCCTAGGTAAATTTAGATTTACAAAATTATCGAGCGTGAGAGCTCTCAATCCTTTGCAGTGTTTGGCAATTCAAATTCCTTTTGAGCCAGGAGTAATAATAAGAGAAATGGTGGGTAATGTAGGGTACTGATGAACGTGTCTCGGGCTTAAAATACCTACAGGTTAATCGTTTTTAAAAATCCACTTTGCAGGCCAAGTGAAATATACTTGTGAATTCAGATAGTCCATGTGTCTCCTTCTATGGCCCAAAGTTTGAGCTTGACCTAAATCATCTCCTCTGGGTTTCCAATGACATGTTCCTAGGGCACCAAGAGTGGGCCACTGGCCACTGAGGGGATGGGCATCCTTTGATTGAGGGGTTACCTCCAGGTCTTACGACGTGGGTCAAAGGCACAAGATGGCGGTCACATGGCACAATCAAGGCAGTAGGCATGAAGTACCATATGTACTTGTACATGTAAATGCCATGTCTCATCCACCACCCACACTCCATTCTTCTTCCCACCTTCCACTCTGCCTTGAGATATCCTGGAGCAATGTTTGGGAATTCCATCCCTATGTATGTGGGGTTCTCTCTGTTCCTCTGTTGAATGGCTATGTTGGCTCCTCAGTCAGTGGCCATGTTCTCTGGCTCACTGCATCATACCTTGCCAACATTCCCAATTTCTGTTACACACACACACACACACACACACACACACACACACACAAAGCAAGAACAGCAACAAATCTCCATTTCTCAGAGGGAGGACTTGTAAAGATACCGTCTTGAATTCACTTCTTGAAATGGACGTATGGGGAGATTCATTTTTCACTGGCTGTGGTTTCGCCGTCTTAGGAGAGAGACAGCCCAGCCCCTCTACAACATGGCACGAGATACACGCAAAGACCTCATGTAGCATAAATTACAAGCTGACGTCCACCATGAGTGGCAGGCAGAACTGGATGCAGCCACTTCTGAGAATACATGCATAAGGGTTACATAATCGAGCCAGCAACTCTGGGTGGTGGCCCTAAGGGTCACTGATGTAATTTCTGAAGGCAAGTCATCATGCCAAGTGATTGTACCATGGGTCTTACGTTTGTCCCCCCATTGCTGACAAACACAGCCTCCTACTTTCACATTTCTCTGATTACATCTGTATGCATTTGCAAGGCAATGAGATTAAAAGAAGAGTAAACGATTATAAAGTGTGTGAACACTCACGACAAAAGAAAAAGCTCCCCATAAATGGGCAGCGTTGTTAGCTTTGGAGAACGGTTAAGCTAATGGATGCATTGCAAACGATCAAATGGAGCCTTCTTGGGGCACCTGGGTGGCTCAGTCAGTTAAGCAGCTGCGTTCGGCTCAGGTTGTGATCCCAGGGTCCTGGGATCGAGCTGCACATCAGGCTCCCAGCTCAGCAGGGACTCTGCCTCACCCTTTCTCTGTGCCTCTCCCCCTGCTCGTGCTCTCTCTCTCTCAAATAAATAAATAGAATCCTTAAAAATAGAAAATAAAATGAGACCTTCCAGGTTTGCCTCAAGATATTGACACGCCCACCTCAACGTGACCATTTTCAAATGGCAATTTAAAATTTATCATTGATGTCACTTTGGGATTTTTGAGTAAGTCCTATGCTTTCCTTAGGTGTGTTTTCTTCTTTACTTTCTCTCTGCTGTTACATTCCTATTGTGGTAAGATAGTCATCGTTAGGAAGGAAACATAAATAAGCCCTATTTTCTCCATAAGAGCGTCACTGTGGACAGTGGTATATAAGATCTGCTCTTGGTGTTCCAAGAGAGCCTGAGTTACATTCGACTTCTCGGATCTGAATGTCCTGATCGGTCTTAACGTGCTTACTGACGTCTTCACACTCTTCAAAAAAGTGAAAGTAAAAATGTTGTTATTGGACGCCATTTATGTCATGCCAATACCTGTATAATCTTCCTGAGAATGATGCGTTTCACATTATTCCAATAAAAAGAACCCATGATTATCACTATTCAAAAATTATGCCAGCCAAAGAATCCCCATCAAATCCTCAGGGTCATTTTTTTTTTTTTTGCACCATTTCTGCCTATGCTCCATTCTTTTGAAACAAATACCTAATTTTGGGCAAAACTTATTGTCTGCCCTGACTTCTCCCTCCTATACCCTTGACAGGTTTATGAGTGTCCTGTCCTTAGATTTTATCACTGTTTATATTTTTAAATATCAATCTTAAGTCTAGATCAGCAAAATGAGTTACCCCTAATTTTGGCAAAAATCTAATACTGTCTTAAGGTGTATGCTTTCATATAATAAATATCATATAATATGCAAAAAACTCTAAAGTACCAACCATCATTCTAATAGCAAGGATTCTCATTTTAAAAAGATGGCATACAGGTTTTATGTCCACGGAATCTGTTTTCAAATATTTGTTGAACAAGTAATTCATATTGTACAGTAATTTTTATTTTTATTTTTATTTTTTTAAAGATTTTATTTATTCGACAGAGAGAGAGACAGCCAGCGAGAGAGGGAACACAAGCAGGGGGAGTGGGAGAGGAAGGAGCAGGCTCCCAGCAGAGGAGCCTGATGTGGGGCTCGATCCCATAACGCCGGGATCACGCCCTGAACCGAAGGCAGACGCCTAACCGCTGTGCCAGCCAGGCGCCCCCCCCCCTTTTTTTTTAAAGATTTTATTTATTTGACAGAGATAGAGACAGCCACGGATAGAGGGAACACAAGCAGGGGGAGTGGGAGAGGAAGAAGCAGGCTCCCAGCATAGGAGACTGATGTGGGGCTCGATCCCATAATGCCGGGATCACGCCCTGAGCCGAAGGCAGACGCCTAACTGCTGTGCCACCCAGGCGCCCCTGTACAGTAATTTTTAAAGTGTCATATTGGGTGTTGGTGGGTAAGGCAGTTTCATCGAAAGAGTACAAATCCCCCTGTAGAATGTAATTACGTCCACTTACGTTTAAACCAGGACTGCTTTATTCTCTCATCATTTGTATCCCTTTGATCCCCCTTCCCAAGCCGCAGAAAACACTGAGGACATTTATTTCCCAGATGAGCAAACACAAGATCACAAGAGAACACTATAAGACCTGAAGAGAACACTACAAGACCAAAACCTGGCTTTGTTCAATGGAGTAATCTTCAGATATGCTGAGTTGGAAACCACAGTTGGAAATGCAAAGTATCTCATACACGGGGAGGAAAAGTCTATGAAATCCCCTTCTGGTGGCTTGGGTGAGAAAATGCAAGGGCAGAATTTGACTCTCAGAAATGGACATTTCCAATATGAAAGAAATAAATGGAAACAGAACAAAGAGGATCTTTTTAAGGACAACGTCTACATGTTAAGTTTAATGAGGTCACTACTCATTGAATGGAGTTGCCCTGACGTTACTTCGGTCTGTCCGAAAATAGTCTGGATACCTGTGAAAATACTCTGGTCACCATGAAACTTCAGGGAGTATCTTTTTTTAGAAATATTTAACTCAGATACACAGATGAGCGAACCAGCGAAAACTGACCCTACAATTAAGCTTTGCGTTTTGAAATTCTGGAAACACTTAACTCAGATATACAAATGAGCCAACCAGCAAAAAATTGACCTTACAATTACCATTTTGGAAATTGAGTTGGAATCTCAAATACTATCAAATAGGACTTTGCACTGGGCACTCTATTATGATTTTTTAACTACATTCTCAATGGCTCCGACAACGGTTCGTCTAAGAAAGCTGTCACCAAGGGTAGTTCTTGCAGGATTTTTTAAGTTTGTTAGTTTGACCCTCTTCTGGTCCTTTCTTGGCTTTTCCTACTGACAGTCCCTGCGTCTCAAGGAATGTTTGTCCACACACCCTATTCTGGTCAACCCCCAATTCTTGCAGCTGCTCTAAGAAATCAAACACACCAACGCCTTCAAAGGCTCCCGAATAAGCCTGCAGAATTTCTATAAAATGTCACACCAGGCACTTCATCATCCTCGAAATGAAATTCACTCACTTTGTGTTCACATGTTTGACGGGATTCTAAAACCGTTATTTTAAAAACCACATTCGAATCTATTTTATTTCGTTAGACCATCATGATGTTATGTCCCTATTGTGCGTTGAAAGTGTTGAGTATCTTGCACTCTTGGAGGCAGGCTAGAGAAGCTTTTTGGGGGGTTCACAACATTATTAATAATGTTGCTTTGCAGAAACAAATATTGTATTTTCTTCCAAACAAATGACTCAGAGTTGAACCTTGCAGGCACCGCACAGAAACATTCATAAACTTTGAACCCCTATGGGGCTCATGAGTGATGCACCAGCCAAAGGCTGTGAGTTCCTCTGGTGCCCGCATGACACCCTCACACCTGCAGACGTACCTCAAAATCCGCCTGCCTCGGGTTCAGATTTCTCGCTTAAACTGTGCATTATCTTAAATGTCAATTAAAACTATTAACAAAAATGTTTTAACATGTATTTCCTAACCACCAATGCTGGCTTTCTTTTCAATGTTGATTAACGCCCTACTGTAGGATGCTTTTAACAGGCTTAAAATATTATGTTGCGACAGATTTTGATGACAACCTCAGGCACCGTATTTTTAAAAGGGTTTGCTGTATTTAACAATTTGGTCCTCTGGTGGTTCAGAAATCAAATGAGTCCGTTTGGGTCTATGCAAAATGAGAGAATTATGGCTCTCCCACAAATAATTAGACGCTAAAATACAGTGACTAAATTAAAGATTGTTATTTATACATAAATTAATGAATTTTTAAATGAAATATCCCGTCGCTTTAAAAAGCTGTGATTATCTAATTCTAATTAATTTTCCACATGATTACAAATAGCTCAAGCTTTCCCTATCCACAATTATTTGGATGTCTTTCCTGTACATTTCTGTACTATCAGACACCCTTAAAAACTAATTGAAATACGTGCACGTTGCAGGCAAAGGTCTAAGATAGTCTATGATTCCTTGCCGTCTATTTTTATAGAGCATGTATCCTGCAGGCTTATTTATTTTTATACTCACAATGTTAAACTAAACAGGCTGTTCCATGCTTGCCAAGGCTTGGAACTAGAGTAAGGGAAAGCAGCTCCACACAGAGACGTCTGGACAGGTTTCTCTTCATTGCCTGCTATGGCATTCTGCTTGAAGCCGACGGTGGCGGCTGTCTAGTGAACAGGGCTTCCTTTCTTCTTAGCTTTTAGGAGGCTCATATTCTTTAAACAACGTGCCCTGGAAAGCTCAGCCTCTCCCCAGCCGAGAGCGTAAGGATCATTAGTGTTGGCCAGGCAAGAGACTCTCATTTTCCTTTGGTTGTGAATAATTTAGGAAAAGCCACGAGACTGATTCCTGATCAGAGACACAGGAGAAAGTCTCAAGTGTCCTGGAAGAATATGGGTCTCTTAGCTGAAAAGGGTCACATCTATGTTTGTGGTCACCCCACAGAGCTGGGAAGGATCTGCGCCCCAAGATTGGTTTGGTTGTTGAGAGGGATGACTGCACACACACACCAAGAGGGTATGAAAAGTTTGTTGCTCCCATAATGAGATTTTTGGGGACAGCAGAGTTAGAGGGTTTTTAGCTCATTGTGCAGGGGCTGAGGGCAGGCTGCCCCAAGATAGGCCACTTTGCCACGAGGATCATGTTGAGTTAAAAAGCAGTCAAACCCACTAAATTCAAGAAAGATTCTTTACTACCCCACGACTGCCTAAAAGGGATTCAGCTAGAGGACCTGCTCCAGGCACAGAGCTATTAGCAATGATAACTACACTGTGCTATGAACTAGGACCAGTGGACAGGGAAGCCTGTTGGATTAAAGTCCTCTCTATGTCCATTGTTTGTGAGTGGTTCAGCAAACACCTGTTTACCAAACATTTACTTCTTCATCTTCCTGTGAACTGCATTCCTTCCCTTTGTAGTTCCAAGCCTCTATCCCCTTTTCCTTAATTCAGAATGACTTATGTACCTCATTTTGCCTATATTTGCAATTTCGACGTCTGTGTGGGTTCCCTGTACATACAAAGGTAAATTTGGTTTCCTCATGTTAATCTGCTTCACATCAATTTGATTCTTAGTCCAGCTAGAAGGACCTTGAAGGGCAGAGGAAATTCTTCTTCCCCGACATCTGAAATGGATCAAAAGAACGGCAAAAGAAGAAAGGTTTGACGTTTTCACTGGGCTAGAGCTTAGTGCTGGGGTAAACCTCCCAAGGACACAAAAGAACAGAGAACAGGGCTTTTTTTATTAGTTTTTCTAATGTGGAGCAGAAGGAGACAAGAGAGGCATGCAGCTAAAAAACCATAAGGAGTATAACAGTGAAAAAATGGAGTCCCACTTTTTATTCCAAAGAGAATTACAAAATATGATCATGTAAGACCTGTGTGCAGATTTCTTTCAATATGCGAACTGGATATCTGTGCTTTTAATGCAACTACCAAGAATTGGTTATTACATAACATTTGTGAAGGTACAAATAGTGTGATTATTTTCCATGACACATTATGCAGATTTATCATGAACAGAACAATTAAAAAATCGCCACAGCAAAGAGTGATAAAAATAGAGGTCACCATGTGTTCCCATTGACAGTAGAGGTGAGTCATTGTTGCTGTAACTGTATCAGCTAGGTGGGTAAGGTAGAAATGTTCTAAACAAGGAGGAGAATGACCCCTCCAGTGTTTGTGGTCTCACCCACGATGCGGCACTCTAGAATGTGGGTTTGGGCATGCGTGCCCTCAGTCATTGATGCTGACGCCTCGTGCAGGCATATCCCGCCCTTAATCCTGTGCACCTGCTGTATAGACGGAGTCTAAGGCCATACGAAAAATGGAGTGTTCACCAATTTGGGAAGGGTCCTCCCTCAATATATGGCTGCACTCCTTGGTTGCTTAAGGTGACTTCTCCAACCGCTTCCCTTTGCTCCTGGCAATTCATTTATTTTTAAAGATTTTACTTATTTATTTAAGAGAGAGAGAGAAAGAGAGTGAGAGAGCACAAGCTGGGGAGACAGGCAGAGGGAAAGGGGAAGCAGACTCCCCTCTGAGCAGGGAGCCCCACTTGGGGCTTGAATCCATGAGATCATGACCTGAGCCAAAATTAAGAGTCGGACGCTTAACTGACTGTGCCACCTAGGCACCCCTGCTCCTGGCAATTTAAAGACTGAGCTGTCTTCCACCTAGTCTTAAGGGATAACTTGCTTCAACTTAACACACTCCTTGCTTGCTGACCTAAGGCCCTTCATCTGTAACAGAACTAATTTACTTTCTTTTGAGATTTGCAGACCACTGGCCTTGGGAAGTAAAGGACCAGAATGTTCCCAGACAACAGAGGCCAGCAAGTCTGTTGAAGACCCTCAGCTTTTTGATTCGCTCAGCAATCTTTTAGCAAAACGTTTTTCTTAAGATCACACAGATGACTTTACTGACCAACCTTTGTGTATCCGTAGACCTTGGCCTCCTTTGCAGTAAGAACAAAGTACTCCCTGGCACCAAGGAACTGGACCTTCTTGCAGTACAAAGCCCTGGATACCAAGGAACCAGACCTCCTTCTTCTTCTCCTCCCCCTTCCCCTCCTCCTCCTCCTTCTTCTTCTTCTTCTTTTTTTTTTTTTTTAAGATTTTATTCATTTATTTGAGAGAGAAAAAGAGAGAAAGCATGAGCAGGGGGAAGGGCAGAGGGAGAAGCAGGCTCCCCACTGAGAAGGGAGCCCGACTTGGGGCTGGATCCCAGGACCCTGGGATCATGACCTGAGCTGAAGGCAAATGCTTCACTGACTGAGCCACCCAGGCACCCTGGAACGAAACCTTCTTGCACTACCAACCCCTGGGCACCAAGGAACCAGACTTTCTTACACAACCTTGAAGCACCAAGATAACTCTAGCTGGCGTCACTGAGTCTACACGCAATGAAGAAATGTCACAGACCACTCACTGCACTCCCTTCACTGATTAAACCCCTTTAAAAATCTCTAGGTCTGGCAACAACATTGGAGTTGGCTTTTGCACAAGCATCTGCCTTCTCCCCAGGTTGCTGGCCTTCTGAATAAAGGTCAAGTTCCTTTCCAGTCAAAAGTCACGTCTTGAGTATTGGCCTTTTGAGCAATGGGCAGCCAAATCCGGGTTCGGTAACAAATACTGCACACCCTTGGAAGCACTGGGAAGGGCAGGGGGCAGAGGTGAACACAGCAGAAAAGTACATCACAGCTTGCAGTGGGACATGTTCAGAGGACGCCGGGGGAGCACGGACGGAGGGAGCGGGGATGTCCGGCCAGCTTGTCAGGAATGCAGCAGGGTGCCCTGGGGCTGCTGTGGGGACCCAGCCTCCACACCCCAGAAGAACTGACCGCACCTCCCTGAAGCCTGGCAGCAGTGGCTTCTTTCTTGCCTTCCAGACGTGGCTCTTGGTTTCTCCTTGGATTTTTATACCACAAGCCCATGAGACAGAGCTTCAGATTCAGAGAAAACACTTCCTAGCATTTTCTATCCGACAGTTTTCTCAATTTCCTCATCTCTTGATAGCACAGCCATAGCATCAGCGCTGACCCAGATGGGGCAAACGGTAGAGGAAGTGCAGGGTACACACGTATCTTGTTCTTGCAGCTATAACAAAGAGTCCCAGGCTGGGGTGCTTATACACAACAAATATTTATTTCTGACAGTTCTGGAGCCTGGAAGTCCAAGACCAGGGTGCCTATGTGGTTGGGTGATGGGCATCTTCTAGGTTGCTGTGTCTTCATATGGTGAAATGGGTGAGGGAGCTCTCTGGCTTCTCTTTTATAACAGCCCCAATCCTGTTCATGAAGATACCACCCTCAGGACATGATCTCTTCCCAAAGCATCATATCCACGCCCAACTAGCATCACCTTGGAGTTAGGATTTCAACATGCGAATTTTGGGGAAACACAAACATTCAGACCCTAGCAGGTGATGAGCCAGTGCATGGTGCACTTCTGCAAATAAAAACCAAGGAAACATATGAGTGCTTAATTTCAGAGCCTGCTCTCCCTTTGGGCACACTCACAATGCAGACCAAGTCACAGTCAAGACTATTGCACCAATGCAATACTAGCAAGTCTAAAGAGTGGTTGACCCATACGCCTTGGTCACTAATGCTGATCCATCTATCTTTCATGATTTCTATGAAGAGAATGAGATGGTCAAAGTCCTGGAACCTGGAGTGTTCTCACTGAGAATCCACTCTTCCAAATTCAACATTTCGTTCAAGAAACTTTTATGGAGCCCACATTCAACGTGAGGTTTAACCTGGGGCATTCCATTCATGGATGAGTCATGTTTTAGCCAACATTGCCCTGGCACTCATGAAAGGGAAACAAAGAACATTCGTAGAGGTCCAGGCAAGGACTGAACTGAGGAATTATTGGAAGACAAACATGGGAGAGAGGAAGAGGAAATATGAGAGAGTAAATTCTCAAGATTAAATGAGAGTGAAGCACGGGCTCCTACATGGGTGAAGGAGTATGCATATTGGGACTGGAAGTGTGAAACATTTCAATTTGTGCATGAGCCAATGTGCCTTCAATTAAACAGGGCTGGGAGATGTTTCCCACATCTTTTTGCTTTCAAGGGAGACAGCAAGGATGATTGTATGTGTGCGTGTGTGTGTGTGTGTTTATAAAGGAGAGAATATGCAGTTTTTTTAACCCAGAGAATCAAGAAAAGTCCATAAAATACAGTGGATTGAACAATAAAATGAATTTTTTTTGAACAAAAGGAGTTCATATATAAGAAAAATTGGTCCAGGACATAGAAAATGCAGGCTGAAAGCAGGGTTATGAAAGACAAGAGAGTAGATAGAACCTTTGAGGAAAAGCAATGACTTAACATTTGTGATGTATACACTCAGAGAATGACAGTTAAGGGGTGGAATCATACAAAGCGTGTGGAAAACAAGATTTTTTTTTTTTTCTAATGCTGGCCAGAACAATTTTAGTAGTTTTATGAGGTTATCAGCCAAATGTCAGCTGACTGGAGAACACAGGTAGTTGGGAAGTAGGATCAGTAACAATGCTTTTCTGTAGGCTTTAGCGAAGAGGGGGAGGGGTTTGGAGAGGTGGCCCAAAACGCAAGCTCCACACTGGGCAGACTACATTTCTTTTTGACTCTTTGTCATCAGCACAAAGTTCCTAGTAGGGGAAAGGCTTTTGTTCTTAATTTAAAAGTTTAGAAATGAAATGGATGGTGTGTTTTTATGCCTCATAGGATACGTCCACATTAAAAAATATAAAAGATATGTTATATAAGTAAAAGAAATATCAGGCAAAAGTTAGTTCCAGAGGACATTTCACATAATTGTGGTAATATTGCTTTCACAGCTATGAGAGAAAACAGCACTCAGGGAAGCACAAAACCTCCCAGTGAAGTTTTAGTACATTTTCCAGAAATCTAAGCAATCAATTCTCCTCCTCGGTGGCATCCACTTAAGAGCCTAGCCCATTTAAAAATATATATATATATACCAACTGCCAAAGTGTCAGAATAATCACTTCTCAGGGCCCCTGTCCCTGCCATATTCCATAATAGCAATGAAATCCCAACAGCCTCTTTAGAGCTGACACTTGCCTTGGAGAGAAACTAACTCAGATCAAATCATCCCGGTCCATTTTGTTCGACAAAAAGGCAGCCAGAGCCAGGCGGGTCTCTGCAGGAGCCCAGCATGATCTCTCTTCCTCAACACTATGTAGACACCGGTGCTTAGAATATTCTTCAGCGATTAGCATGCAGAACCATCTTCTTTGCCCTACCGGTTGCTTCTTGTATTTATAAATGTTGCATTTGAAGACTCTTATGCACGAACAAAGGCTGTTTACTGCCCCGTACACGAGCTCTGGGAAGACAGAGCTGTCAGAGTCCTGTTTGGAGGAGCGACCGCCGGCGATGAAGAGCTGAGGAGGGAAGAAGAGCGGAGAGGAATGTCAGAGGCACGCTGAAATGTCTCATCCTTCCTGCGTCTGCCTTTGAAAAGTTCCCCAGCATAATGGCTCTAAATTATTTGTAATTTTGATAGACATTCCTCCTCCTCAACCTTCTATCTGACACGTCTCATGTATTAAATATCAAAACAGCAGGCCCTGGAGATAAAGACTTTGGAGAGTACCATTTGAAAAACTATAAATTTTGTAATATCAAGAGAGTTGGATTATTTTTTTTTGTAAACAAACAATTTTAAATCATGCATAGCCAAGTCTTTAATAAAGCTTTGCCAATGCTTAAGCAAGGGCTGATATTTTCCTAGTGAGACCGGGGACAAACTTTTGCGAAAGACATCTCCATCTTTACTCGTTATCCTGGAAGGTTCATTTGCAAGTTAAGTAGTACAGTGGAGGGTTTTAAATAAGATAGCAATGTGGATCGTTACACGGGGAATGGAGCTGCTTTCTGTTGGTCTGATCTCAATTCTGGTTACTCAGGGTGGTATCAAGAAAAGAAAGTCTCCATTGGGGTAAACAGAAGAAGATACGCTGTTCTCTCAACTCTCAAGATTCAGCTTTCCAGGATTGGCCAATCATCATTTTTTGCCGTATGATTACATGGATGTCACAGGACATTGGTTACCCACCACAGGAACTCCAGCCCACTGGGATTTTGAATATATGCCTTTCTTGACTAGGAAATCATGTATTATTGAAGTGGAGAGATGCATGTTTTATCAACACATTTTTATGGTGAGTTTACAATCTGCGGAGTAATTTGTTACATTATCCCATCACATCTTTTTTATAACTCTATTAACATTTTATTTCTATTTTTTACATTGACAAATTAGAGCTTGGAGGCACTCCGTAAATTGCCCAAACACACAAAGCTGTGGCATGTGAGGATGTCTGTTTATGTCACCAGGGCTCTCCACCACAAAGCCACTGACATTTTGGACCAGACCATTCTTGGGGGATGCAATGTATGTAGGAAATTTTGTGGCATCCCAGTGTCTACCTGCTAGGTGCTGGAAGCATCCCACCTTCCCCCAAGGATGTGACAACTGGGATGTCTCCTGACATTGCCAGGTGTCCTCTGGGGACTGAAATATCCCAGCTTGCGAATCACTACACTGGATTATTCATGTAGACTAAAGCATTTCCCAACATGTCCTCCAAAGACCAGAAGCATCATTCTCTCCTGAGAATTCTTGGTTCTTCAGATTCTCGGGCCCCACCTCAGACCTACAGAAATCAGAATCTCCGGGGTGGAGACAGCAATCCGTGTTTTAACAACCATCCAGGTGGTTCTGATACTCCCTGGAGTTTGAGAAGCACTGGCCTAAAATTTCAGTTATTTTCTAGCTTTGCAACATGCACACTTTACAGGGGGGAGGGAGAGAAGGAGAAAGAAAGGAAGAAAATCACGTCAGTCCTCCCACAACTCCAGAGGCTGTTTCGGTTACCTTTAACGTGTATTGGATGAAAACTGCCCAGAAGGAAATCTCCAATTTATAACTCAGTGTGTCTCGTTTTCTTCTTCTATAAAGTGCCGCGTTGAGTCACATCAGCTGTGAGATGCAAGGAGCACTGGTTTGCATTTCAGTTGTCTTTGGTGGACATACTGAAAAAATTAGGAATTCTCTGTCCACTGGTTCTTCCAGGTAGATGCCATCGTCACTGACTTGTCTCCTTAAGATGAATGTCTGGCCAATTGAATCACGTTTAAGGGAAATAATCTACAAATTCGTCCACGGTGAAGGAGCTGCCAGGCTGGCCAAGGAGTGAAGGAGTATGAGTTTTTTTGTTGTCGCTGTTAACAAATGACCACAACTTGGTGGCTTAAAACAACACATACTTATTCTTTTACAGTTCTGGAGGTCAGAAGTCCAGAATGAGTCTCTCTCTTTTTTTTTTCTTTTTAAGATTTATCTATTTATCTTAGAGAGAGAGAGGATGGGGTGGGGAGGGGCAAAGGGAGAAAGAGAGATAGTCTTAAGCAGACTTGGTGCTGAACTCAGTGCCCAATGGAGGGCCCAATCTCATGACCCCGTCAGGACATGAGGAGAAAGCAAGAGTTGGTCCCTTAATCGGGCACCACACAGACACTTCCAAAATGAGTCCTGAAGGGCAAGTATCAAGGTGTCTAGCAGGGTTGGTTCCTTCTGGAGAGTCAAGGAGAGAATCCATTCCTTGCCTTTTCCAGCTTTGCGAAGCTTGTGGCAACATTCTCCATCCTCAAAAGACATCACTCCTCCTCTGCTTCTATGATGACATCCCCTTGTCTCTACACTGACCTTCAAGTCCTCCTCTTGTAAGGACACTTGTAATAACAATGGGCCCAGATGGGTAATCCAGGACCATCCCATCATCTCAAGATCCTTACCTTAATAACATAGTCAAAGCCCCTGTTGACATGGCGGCCAACCTACTCACAGGTATCAGAGATCCTGTTGTGGGAAAATTATCCGGTTGGGGGAAAATTATGGAGGGTCAGTTCTCTTCCTTTTTCTTTCCCCAGATGCAACCATGAGTCTGCTGTCCAGACCCTGACAGTTTTCTCTGGAGGTCACTGTCATTCTGAGTATTTGGAGATGTATGTTGTTCCTGAGTTCCATAGCACCCCACCGCATTGCCCAGCACCTTTTGTTGTGTGGTCCTCTGGCAGAAGCCACATCGTGCTCTCTTTCTGGCCACCCCTTAGTCCTGAATGAAAGTGGGACAGGGGCTGGGAAGAGGAAAGGAAGGATTTGCATGTCCAGAAGATCATTTATTCATATTTCCCAAGCATCTGGCTCTCATTGGATGTGGGAGCCTCCGTCCGAACCACAGTTCCACTATTGACTATCCTACACTGGGTGCCTTCTTCCCTGTGGACTTACTCTCATAAGTAAAACGAGCATCAGCTGCTTCAAGCACGTCGTTGTAATGACTTCATGAACTGTTGAAAGAAGCATCATTAACGTGATGTCTGCAATACTATCGGCACTCAGTGATCGATAATAACATTATTCTTTTTAGGGATTTAAATGCCACCAACTCAAGCCATTGAATCTTGCTGTTTTACTATTTACTCTTCATTGGTAGTAAACAGAATTCAGGTGCTTCCTAGGTGGTGGGTCTCCAAGCACAGAAATATTAGCAAGTCTGGGTCACTGACTTCAATGGCTACAATTCTAGTCTAAAAAACTGGAGTATATTTAATTAGCAAATATTCATTATCTAGTCATGTCCAGTGGGCTTCTAATTGATTTGAGAGTAAGGGAGAACATGGGAACTGTCATATTCTATCTATTGCATGTCCCCAACAGCTGGCTGGCTTCTTGGAATCACATTTCAAATAGGGAGATGTAGGGCTTCTAATGTGTAAAACCGAAACCAGCTTCCCCTTAATTCTGTGGGCCACACCCACTGTAGGGGCACCCTTTCCTACATCCTAGGTGTGAAGGGAGTGATTTTTTTCAATTTTTAAAATTTATTTATTTATTTTTAAAGTAGGCTCCACGCTCAGCATGAAGCCCAACACAGGGCTTGAACTCATGACCCTGAGATCAAGACTTGAGCTGAGATCAAGAGTGAGACACGTGTCAGTCGGTTCACTGAGACACCCAGGCGCCCCGGCGAATGATTTTTTTAAACAATGCTCATGTCTTTCCATTAACAAAGCAATACGCACTCATAGGGAAAAATCTGTGAAATGACCATGACTAGGAAAAAAGTATATTTTACACTAATCCTACAATAAAACGGGTGCATTTGTTGACCCCGGTATTTTATTCACATTTTACCTTGTTTGTCTCATATTCTGCATAAAAGAGCCATGAAGAAAGGCATGAAGTGGGAATTAATGATAGTAAAATCTCCTGGTGGTCCATTTGTTTTCTCAGTTACATTTATCCAGTGATGGAGGGCATTATAATAGGGATTGTCCCATGGAAAAATTATGGCTCCACTTATAAATAGTAAGGCATCCTTCGTGTTTAAAAATATGTATTCAGCACTCACGGGTGCCTACGACTGTTCTAAGGTGCCAGGAAGAGAGATAATCAACATATTGGTGAGTTTTACAGGATAATTGGAGATGTGAAGCATCCAGTAGCGTTCTTGGCTTCTGGGAAGCATGTGGGGAAGGTCGATGAGTTGCCATTTCCAACTTTTGGGACTGGTTACGGTTTCTGCAGCAGAAATCACTACAGATTGGGGAGGAGATCAGTTTGTTATTTTCCTCCTTGTTTTTCTCAGTTTTACAGTTTTTCTTCATATTCAAGGAGGGAGAACTGTTCTCATATGTTCTCCCTATACCCACAGTTTTGGGGTTTTCTCGAAATCTATGTTTCATCTGGTGACTTTATTTTTTATCTGTTTGTTTGCTTAGGTCATCACTGCCTCACTTATGTCCAATATAAGCTATGCGATGTTCTTAGAAAATGACGTTTAGGGGCGCCTGGGTGGCACAGTGGTTAAGCGTCTGCCTCTGGCTCAGGGCGTGATCCCGGTGTTCTGGGATTGAGCCCCACATCAGGCTCCTCTGCTATGAGCCTGCTTCTTCCTCTCCCACTCCCCCTGCTTGTGTTCCCTCTCTCACTGGCTGTCTCTATCTCTGTTGAATAAATAAATAAAATCTTAAAAAAAAAAAAAAAAAAGAAAATGACGTTTAACTTAACCCCCGTATGCATAGCTCAAGGACTCTGCACCTGCACAAAGACATCTTTATTCACTTTTCAGTTTCTGGGACCTTTAAAACAGTACGAGCTGCAGAACACACTTTTATTTTAAGACTTATAATATTCTCTTAAAGAATCCATACATAAATCCTCTCAATATTAAGGCAATAAAATAAAATAATACATACAGAATTAAAGTGACAATGTATTTAAGGCACTGGAGGCCGGGGAATGGAATGAAGAATGTGTCGTAAGTATTTACAGGTTGTTGTCAAGGTCATTGTGTGTGTGTGTGTGTGTGTGTGTGTGTGTGGTGGGGGGGGGGAAGCAAGATAATGGGAGGGAGGGAAGCAATTTGTGGACCGGTAATGAGAATATGCCGAAAATCAAGAATTAATAGTTCATTTCCATGCAATGAGCTCAAATTCTGAAAGGGGGTGTCAGATGCACGATTGAAGACATGAAGCAGTGAGAATCCTGATAGGAAGAAGGTGCTCAGATTGTGCAATTTTCTAGTAGGTGGGATATTTTAGAAGCGTGGCTCTGTGCGGTAATTCTTCACAGTCTACGGATGGGAGGGGTTACAGAACGAGGAAAATCGTCTCAGGGGAAGGAGAAAATCATCTAAATAAAGAACTGTTTTGAGCAAACATGGTTTGACCTCTAGTTTGTGTGGGTGTCTGAGTGTTTATCACGCATGTCCTTCTCTTCCTACTCCTACCATGTTCACATGTTATCCACACAGGTCGTAGAAGGAAAGGTAGGTACACCTCCTGCTCTTGTCTGACTTGGAAGACTATTTTGTCTGACTTGTGCAAAATTATTTGCACGATATTTCCAATTGAACTAATTGCAACTATGTGTTTCATATTTGCAAGCTTTCTCCTACTATACTTTGTTCTTATAGAAATGTTTTAATTCAGGGGCGCCTGGGTGGCACAGCTGTTGAGCGCCTGCCTTCGGCTCAGGGTGTGATCCCGGCATTATGGGATCGAGCCCCACATCAGGCTCCTCTGCTATGAGCCTGCTTCTTCCTCTCCCACTCCCCCTGCTTGTGTTCCCTCTCTCACTGGCTGTCTCTATCTCTGTTGAATAAATAAATAAAATCTTAAAAAAAAAAAAAGAAATGTTTTAATTCATGTCTTAATTTATCTGTGTCTAAGCTTGTCCAAGGAGACACAGAATGTCTTTAAACCTTTGTCATTAGACACATCTATTACACATTTTGACCATATGTAATTAATTAATTTATTTGGTAAAGATTTTATTTTTAACTAATCTCTACACCGAACGTGGAGCCCGAACTTACAACCCTGAGATCAAGAGTCACACGCACCACCCACGGAGCCAGCTGGACGCCCCACCCATATGTACTTTCAATATAAAGCAGGTGTTCATTTCTCATTTGTATTTTAGGATCCTTTAAATGCTAGAAATAGTTTTTATCCTAACACCATCATGGAATTTTGGAGTAAAGAGTGAAATTTCTTTTTGGGTGTTGTGTTTTTGATGTTGGGAACTGCAATTAATGCAATATAAATATTTTAACCAGCCCCATGTGAGTTTCCATGTTCTATTTCGAGAAATCTGATTGACAAGCTGGTAATTGCATTGGACATGCGCTTTCAATCAACGTGGGCACACGCTGTGCTTCAGTGATTCGCCGAGCACCATGATAATTAATCATCGACTTTCCCATAAGATAATACTCCGACAGCCCCAGGAGACACCTAAGTATACATCAACCTCTTCCTGGGAAGGGTTAGTTACTCTGAGAGCATGAGCCTGTAATTGTATCTTTTTGAATTTTACAAGTGTGCCCTGTCAAAGGCCTCCCCTACAGTGACTTTTCTTTTCCCATTCGAGGAGAGTCAGATTAATTACCGTTCATCACCTTCCTGCCGGGTCCCATCGCTAACATGTAGGGAGAATCCATCAGTGAAATTCTACTTACACAGTCTCTTCAAGCCACACTTAATCTGCCCAGACCAGTTTTAGCATTGACTTACCACAGGCTCTCTGGAATAAATGAAGATATTATTTAGAGTTGGGGTGATGGGGTGATGATGGCTGAGAGAAATAGAAGAAATGATACAGCACTGCTTCAGCTTCTCCCCTGTCAGGGACCATGATGTTCTAGGAATGGGACCCTGGAGCAGCGAATTCCAGAGCACAGATGGAACGCAGGACAAGAGAGGACATCTGGATTCCCAATAAAACATTCTATTGATGGAGACGGAGGGAAATCGGGATGCCCATTTCACCAGGAAACCCACCACTCTGAAGAAAGCGGTAAGGTGGAGAAATGTGTTTGCAAACCAATATCAACTGGGGCATGCGTTGAATCCATTCCTCTTTGGTAAGTGTTTCATCTGCAACTGTATGCACCATGCCTCTGCTTGAATGGAGGGCTTTTGATTTGTGGCTGTACCCACCGTCCACCTGCAGGCTTTGCTGTCCATTAGGTTGACTGAATGATAACACCTGTTGTTAAAGTATTTATTGTTCATCAGGCTTTGTGGGGAGTCATGTATATTTGGTACCCATCTGGAAAGACCAGACAATCCAGCAAGGTGGGAATAGTATATGTTATCCTCACTCTACAAATGAGAGAGGTGTGTGCAGTTCCTTGGTATGCATTTAAAGAAGGAAGGATGGATGGAAGGAAGGAAGGAAGGAGAATGGAAGGAAGGAAGCACGGAGGAAGGAAGGACAGACAAAGGAGGAAAGGGAGAAAGGGAGGAAAGAAGTGATGTGGGAAACAAAGGTGAAGAGAAATTATTAAATTTCCTTACTACCTACAGCCCACTGACAAGTCCTTGAAACAGGCAGAGCGACCTTCCTCTAGGAACTTAACTACCTCGACGTTGACACTTTGCTAAGGGCAAAAGGCAATCTGATCCCAATCCCCAGGATCCTGTAAGTCTACTTGAGGATATAAAAATTCCTTTAGAAATTTCCTTTATCTCTACCCCCCCCCCCGAAGATATATGTTGGCAATTATCCCCCAAGCACATGGCCCACTGATATACATCTAAAGGGTCTCATGACTCAGGTTTTATTAGACGGTAATAAATGACCTTTTCCCAACAATAGCTGGCCCCTTCTAGGGGCTCCAAAACCTTGCTTCCAAAATTCCTTAGAGACTTAGGCTATCCTAACCCCCTCCCAACTTGAGAGGGTATAATGGGCCACTCCTCCTGACCCCAGTGCAGCTCTTTCTGCCCATGGATCCTGTCCCTGTGCTTTAATAAACCACCTTTTTGCACAACAGATGTCTCAAGAATTCTTTCTGGACCATTGGCTTCAAACCCTAATGTCTTTCCTACATCATAAGGAAAGAAGGAAGGAAGGAGGAAGGAAGGAAGGAAGGAAGGAAGGAAGGAAGGAAGGAAGGAAGGAAGATAGATCATGGCTCTCCAATGAAAAGCCAGGAGAGAGAGCTACTGTGCAATCAGAATAAAATGAGATGCTGGAAGCATACACAGGAGCAAGTCAATGAACCAGCCGATCTTCTCAGACATGGGAAAATGTGGCAAAGAGTGCGGCTGGTTCTAAGGGGGGAATGTGCACAGTTGGCTGTGTGCAAACTTCTGGAGTGCCAGTGGGCAATCAGAATGAAGCACAGAGAGGTGGAAGCTTCAGTTTTCGTTCCTTATGACTCATGAGCCAAGTGTCCTTGGGGACACGCATTACTTGGTACTGTTCCAAAAACTTGTTGAGTTGCGAAGATTTCCAAAGAGTTTCTTCAGCTGTTCATGGCCAGGCACACGTGGGTCAGGAACTCAGTCTGGTCAGGAATATTCCACTTTGAGGGGACTTCTTGAAATGCCTCATCTTTAACCAGAATGGAGTTTTACCCTGCGAGGACCTGCACTGAGTTCACACTCACTTGTCCAATGTCTCTGAAATGGGGCACCACCTATATACGGACTAACAGACAGGGACAGTGTCAACTGAGACACATTTCCAGAAGAATTAGAGGTAACTTTGCCTATTCAATACATCCTAACATCAGTGACCTTGAATACAACTCCTTCTTTACACCCACACTTGCTTAAAATAATAACCATATAATAAAATAAGAGGAAGAGAGAAACAAGAAAGAGGATATAAACTAAAAGCAAAAATATTTCTAGCCCTTGATCAACTGGCAATCCAAAATTAATTTCTGATTTTATTATTCAGCTGATCACCATAAATCTGCATGCTATGCTTGTACATTTGTTTCTTTTTTTTTTTAAAGATTTTATTTATTTATTTGACAGAGAGAGAGACAGCCAGCGAGAGAGGGAACACAAGCAGGGGGAGTGGGAGAGGAAGAAGCAGGCTCATAGCAGAAGAGCCTGATGTGGGGCTCGATCCCATAACACCGGGATCACGCCCTGAGCCAAAGGCAGACGCTTAACCGCTGTGCCACCCAGGCGCCCCCGTACATTTGTTTCTTGATGTACGAACTTGAGCAAGGAATGCATTGCATTCGCGCATCCTCCCAGCAGCCATGGGCCCCTCGCTTTCAGACCCAGAGTCACCGAAAATTATTTAGATGACATGATACACCAAACAACAAGGGGCTTTTTCTGAAATGATCTTCTCCTCTTGTTTTTTTCTCATCCTCATTTTCACATAGATCTGTTGCCCGTGCAAACATTCATCAGAGAGGCGTGAAGATTTCCCCAAAAGATGCACCTGTAGCCACAGGCAGAGGAGAGTCATCTGGGAAATATTTTCATTCTATCAGTGAACAAGCGGAAACAGGGGGGCGGTGGGGGGCGGATTAGTTTTGAGAGTAGTTCGATGCCTAGACCTGTATGTAGAGAATCGAGTTTTATAGCAAAGTATAAAATGTAAAGCCTGCTTTCCAGTATGTGTACCTAAATTGCACAGAAATCCCCAGCTCTGTGACTATTCACCGTGCTGTGTCTTCGCGGGGGAAGCCAATTAGACTGGGGGTCTGGGGGATGTAAACACTGTGTTATGTAGATCATCAAATATGCCACCAAAGGAAGGGGGCCAGGGGTTGTGTATTCCGTATTCTGGGCTCATATTGCTAAGGAACTTTATGCATATCCATCAGATACTTAAAGAATATTCACTTAAAGATCACTTCGATTTACCTAAGTAAACATAGCCTATGGGGGGAGGGGGATCTAGTCTCTCCTTAAATCCTGCTGTGATGCTTTGAATTGTGTCATCCTCCCACCCTCTGCAAAATAATCACTATGATGAAGCCCTAAGCCCCAGGACCTTAACATGGGACTGTATTTGGAAGTAGGGTCTTTAAAGAGGGGATTATGGTAAAATGAGCTCATTAGGGTGGCCCTAATCCCATAGGACTGGCATGCTTATAAGCAGAGATGACCACGCAGGCAAGCACAGGGGTACGACCACGTGAGGACACAGGGAGAAGACAGCGTCTACACACCAAGACCAGAGGCCTCAGGAGGAACCAGCCTCAGCCCCACCTGGCTCTCAGGCTCCCAGCCTCAGCCCTGCCTGGATCTCAGACTCCCAGCCTCCAGGACCAGGAGGGAATAAATGTGTGTTGTTTAAGGTGCCCAGTCTGTGATACTTTGTTACAGCAGACCAAGCAAACTACTATACTTGCTGACCTGTTCTTGAGCATAATATTACATGTAAAAAGAAATCATGTCTGTAGGGGAAAGATCACACATGCACACACACAGAGTCAGCACCTAGAAAGCATGTTTCTGTCTGATTCTTCTTGCTTTGTGGAAAGACTGCATTCCAAGCTGGCAATGAAATGAAAGGGGAAGGGTGCTTCTCCCTGAATTTCTTTCTCTATTTCTAATTAACTGCATTTATGGGGTTAAATTTTTACAATTCTTAAAGAGAGAGAGACACGCTTTTTTGCGAACCGTGTATCAGCAACACACGGTAAATACGAAGAAACCCCGTATCCATTTCAGCTTCTGCTTCCAAATCCTTGGACAAAATAGCAGAATCCTTTCAGGAGCTCAGAACATTGATGTATTCAGAAACTACTGCAGTAGCCACCTCCTTGCAATTCTCTGGGCACAATTACTGCTAAGGCGACGAGTGAATACAAATTAGCAGATGAAAGAGATACCGAGCAAACGTTAAATTAAACTGAGCCAGAATCTTCCTGTAGGGGATGCTCCTGCACTCCCCAGAAGGATTAGGAAGCTTCAACAGGGATGTGAAAAAGTGGGGGGAAGAAGACTGTATTTCCTGCCCTTCGAGGTTCAGGTGAAAACAATTAGAAGCATAACTGACGATGCTATCTGAGTTTCTATGGCGCACATCTATTCAAGGCTTTGAAAGAAAATGTGCATTCAAGGAAAGTCTTTGGTTTTTCTGATTTTATTCAGGTATGTGTTTTTAGGGCGTCATAAGCTCAATGAGATCACGTTGATAGCTATTAATGTCAGCTGACTGTTGAAATGTCCTGTAGGTGCCATCTGGCACGCACGACGTGGGCTAAGAAACATCAGGAGCCACTCATGAAATAACTAGGTGCAAACGGGATGTTCCTTTACAACTGGAAACTGAAAGGTCACAGGAAGATGTGAGACAAATAAGACTCTGAAGGGCAGGATACATTTAGGTCATGAGACAGAACGCAAGGGCTCCCTGTCCATGCATATGCTGTTTTGAATTTAAAATCACCTCCTCTCTAATGAGGTAGGTATTCTGCGAACTTAATTGGTAGAGATAATTTTACATCCCTGGAGTCATGTGTTATGTTTATTCAGGTCTCATTCTTTCTTCAATGATCTAGAATTTGTTTCCTGGGGTAAAAATTTTTTTAAATTGCAGATATTATAAATCAAGGTGTGCAGCATTCAATCCTGGGATTTTTTTGTTTTATATATACATATATGTATATATGCACATTATATAATTATATACAAATTAATATTCATATATTATATGTAAATCAATATTCAGAGAGTATATAATATATAAATTAATATTCACATAAATTAAGTCACATATTATAATGATATATAAATCAATACTTATGTATTCTATTATATAATTATATGTAAAATATTTCTAGATTATATTACTATGCAAAATTAATATTTAAAATATATTATACATAATTATGTGTTACTATGATATATTATGACAATTATATTACAATGTGTTACATATTATATAAAATATGTAAATATATGTATATGTAATTATGTATTTGTTTTATATGTATATATACGTTCTATATACATGCATATAGAGGAACTCACATGTGTATAATATATTTACATATTTATACACATAAACTCATAAATATATACTTATCAATGAAGAATATGCAATTCTATGTAAAATATTCAAGATTATTCAAGAATACGCAATTCTTGGCTATAACAATGAGTAGACGAACTTTTGATCATGTCCCCAAGTACCTGATCCCTTCATTACCAATAGACTAGAACTAAGGGTTATTTGTATTGTTTATACTGAGCATGTGTCTATTGCAGGAAAATATGGTGGAGTTTTAACCAATAATGAAAGCATGGATATGACAATGTACCTGTGGGGTTTTGGTCACAGGCAGGCACAGATATTTGACACCGGATGAAGTCTGGGGTGAATCAGAATCTCAGTGAGATGTTGGGAATCTGATACAGTGTGGGAATAACCCTATCGAAGAGGTGATCATTCAGCTCCGTTGTTGCCCTGGAGACAGTCAGGAGAAGGAAGGGGGAAATGGGATGTGTACCTGCGGGAACACTAGCATAAAGAAAGGAAAGTTGAAAAAACCCAATGAAGAAGCCATTGGGAAATGATGGGTCAGAAAAGGAGCAGTATAACAGGCTGACTTTGGAAAGTCACAGTGAAATTCTAAGGTAAAAAGTGACAGCGGCGGACAAAGAGGAAATGCTGAGTGTGGCATTCTTTTTTATTTACAAACTCAAGGGCATTGAACGTTATTTTTTTTTATTATTTAGAATAGTATTTATCTAGATATTAGGGAAGCTAATCGTTTCTGTATATTCTTTATTCCAAATTTTCTATTCTTACTTTGGCTCCTCTCTTCCCTTTAATTCTCTTATATTGTTTCTTTTTTTCTTTTACTTTGGGGTTGACATGTTCTTTTTTTTATATATATTTTGTTTATTTATTTGAGAGAGAGAGCACAAGCAGGGTGGGAGGGGCAAAGGGAGAGGGAGAATTCCCCACCGAGTAGGAAGCCCAACATGGGGCTCAATCCCAGGACCCTGGGATCATGATCATGACCGACTGAGCCACCCAGGCACCCCTGATGTATCCTACTTATTCCAGTTTCTTAATGTGGAAACAGGTGTCACTGATTGAAGACTTTCATTCTTTCCTAACATAGTCACTTAAAGCTATACATTTCTCCTAAGGAATGCTTTAGCATCAACCTAACACATCTACTAATTGTACTTTCATTTTGTTCAAAGTATTTTCTGATTTCTCTTCTCATTTCTTCTTTGACCAATTGGTAATTTAAAACTGTGTTATTTAGGGGATTCCTGGGAGGCTCAGCCATTAAGCTTCTACCTTTGGCTCAGGTCGTGATCCCAGGACCCTTGGATCGAGCATGCATCGGGCTCCCTGCTCAGCAGGAAGCCTGCTTCTCTCTCTCCCACTCCCCCTGCTTGTGTTCCCTCTCTTGCTGTCTCTCTCTGTCAAATAAATACATAAAATCTTTTTTTTTAAAAAAGTATGTTATTTAGTTTCCAATATTGGTCGATTTCCTAGGTCTGTTTCAATTTTTGATTAGAACTTAATACCACTGTGGCCAGGTAACATATATGAGTTGATTTTTTTTTTTCAGTTTACAAAGATTTGTTTATAGGTTCAGAATATGATCTAACTCGGTTAATATTCCGTGTCTATTCGATCACATATAGCACGCATCTTAAAAGTAAGCTGAAAAATACCTATAGGATACATGAATAAGCAACACCCAACACGGTAAATTTGACAATGTCTGGCATCCACACAAAAACTTCCAGTTACAGGAAGCAGTTGGAAAATATAACAGGTGAGGCAGAGGGAAAGAAAAATCGATCAGTAAAATAGAACCTTAAATAACAGAGCAGGTAGAATATGAACAGTAACATTAAATAATTATTACAGCTGTATTTCATATGTTCACAACGCTAGACATATTAAAGATATATAAAACACCCACAGCAAACGTCCAGATATGAGAACTACAATGAGATGACCAATTCTACTCAGAATTAAAGTCAATTAGGCTCTGCAGGAAGATATGGTTAGTGAACTTAAAGATATGGCAATAAAATCTCTACAAAATAAAACACAGAGAAAAGAGGTTTTTTTAAAAAAAATGAATAAACTGCTGTGAACTGTGGAAAAACTTTAAGCACCTTAAAGTGTTAAAGTGCATGTCTTAAAACATGCAATTGAAATTCCTGATAAAGAGGATCACAGGAAAATACTTGAAGAAATAATCACAAATCCTTTTCCATTTCTGATATGAATGTATAACCTCAAACTTTAAGAAGCTCAGTCAGCCCCAAACACAAACATCATAATGCAGTATTTCAGAGAAATGCATAATACTCCATAATCAAGTTGCTAAAAAGTAATGCTTAAGAGAAAAATCTTAAAGCATCCAGACATAAAAGACAGGTTACATGCCATGGGGTAAAAAGGTTTGGGCAGATTTCTTGTGAGAAACAAGGCAAGCAAGACGATAGTGGAATTACATCTATAAGGGACCAAGGGGGGGAAAGTCAATCTAGAATCATATAAGCAGCAAATATATCTTTTAAAATCAAAGACGGTGTAGACATTTCAAATATACAAAAGCAGAAAGAATTTGTTAGCACAGGTAACACTGCTAGAAATATTAAGAGCATCCTTCAAATAGAAAATGCCTCGGGCGTGATTATGGAAAGATGGACCCGTAGAGTGGAGTGCAGAATATCAGAAACTGTAACTACATTGATAAAGTGTAAGAATTTTTTTTTATGATTTAAATCTCTTTAAAAGATAACTGAAAAAATTTTAAAGATCTTGTTTATTTATTTAAAGGCAGAGAGCATGTGAACAGGGAGAGGAAGAGACTCTCAAGCAGACTCCAAGCTGAGCATAGAGCCTGACCCAGGGCTCCACCCCATGACCCTGAGATCATGACCCCAGTTGAAATCAAGAGTTGGACCACTCAACCAACTGAGCCACCCAGGGACCCCAAGATAACTGAATGTTTAAACAAAGATGATAACAACATGAAAATTATAAATATGTCATTAAATGTTTTTCTTATTACTTAAATCTCTGTATTTTTTAAATTTCTGTTTATTTACTTATTTTATTTTTGAGAGAGAGAGACAACATGTGCATGTACAAGGGGTGGGGAGCGGGCGGAGGGGGTAAGAGAGAGAGAAATTCTTCAGCAGGCTCGATGCTGAGCATAGAGCCAGACGCGGGGCTTATTCTCACAACCCTGAGATCATGCATGACGTGACCTGAAATCAAGAATCAGATGCTTAACCAACTGAGACACCCAGGTGTCCCCTACTTACACCTCTTTAAAAGACAAGTGATTCTTTAAGTAAACTTAAACTGGTATGAGGAAAAGAGAAATGCAAGTAAATTTTCGTAATATTCTCATACTTTATGTGACATGTAATATCATTTGAGTGTGGACTGTGATAGGCTAATGATAACTACTATGAACCCTAAAGCAACCACCAAAATAACAAAGCAAAGAGTTATAGCTAACAAGCTTACAAAGGAGAAAAAAGAGAATCATAAAAAAATATTCAAATAATATAAAAGAAGGCAAAAAAAAAGGAAAATGAGAACAACAGCAAGAACAAAAAAATCCAAAATGAGACAAAGAAGTAGAAAACAAACCGCAGATGGTGTTTCAGACCTTGTTCCATCAGTAATAAACTTAAATGTGAATGGTCTCTAAACTCCCATCAAAAGCAGGGTTAGCCAAGATGGACAGAGGCAGGACCCAGCTAGACGATATGTTGCCAACTACATATGCTAACTCCAACTACATGTTTCTTGTAAAACACATTAAATATAAAGACACAGGAGGTTAAATTTGGTGTGGCTACATTTCTATCCCATAAAGGATGTTTCACAGCAAAGAACATGACCAGTGATAAGGGTTATTTCTTAACAATAAAAAGGTCTATTTATTAAGAGGATGTAAAATCCTAAATGCCTATGCACCTAATAACAGAGCGTCAAAAATGCAAAAAGCATAAACTGAGATATATGCAAGGACCACCACAGAGATTCACAATTTACGTGAGGGATTAAAATATCCTTCTCTCAACAACTGTTAGAAAAAGGAGACAAAAATTAGTCATGGGTATCAGAGATCTGATCAACACAATCACCAACCTGTCTTAATTGTAATAACAGAAAAATAGTCCACCCAAGAATAGCCAAATAGACATTTCTTTCAAGAGAACACAATGTATTTAGCATATTAGATCATATACTGGGCCATGATACTTTTCTTAAAACATTTAAAACGATTTTTGTTGATATCTATGAGAGTTTTAATTTTAATAATGAAAAGATTCCAGAACCTAATAGAGGGGGAAATATTATCTTTTCAATTTGTTTAGAGGGTTCTTAGCCATCTGTCATTGTTTTCTATATTTAATTTTACATTTATAATACTTACAATTTTTAAAGATCAAAATCAAAGTTATGCATTAAATATTTTCAGTTTTTAAAATGTTTGCCTTTTATGTAATAAGTATCATTTACTATTGTAGAATAAAAATCAAGTGTAATACAAGGCTGTTCATAAAGCCAGATTTTTGCACTTTAGAATTCCATTCCTATAAAAATCCAAAGACTCTTTATTCTTGTTCTTAAGATACAACATCCTGAGGGGTTTCATTTGAAATTTCAGGCATGACCAAAAACTATCAGAAAAAAAATTTTTATTAAAGATATTATTCTCTAGTAAGCATTAATGACCACAAGTATAACAAGTTGTGTTAAATATATTAAATAAAAACTACAAATTACACTAAGTACTAATTATTTTTTTTTAAAAAAAAGCTATCAGAGGCCTGAGCAATATCCGATTTCAAAGGACCCCAAATAAGAGTTTTGCTCCAGTAATAAAGGAGCAGGTTTTGACTTTGGGGTGCAGAGAATCGCATATTAACAGAGCAGAGAAATATCATATGAATTCTGACATGAACAACACAGCAAACCAGAGCGATGAAGTGAAGTCTGAAAGAGTTGTGCATGATATTGTGATTTATAATAAGAAATACGTACTTGGTCTTGCACCCCATTCCTAGCACAGAGCTCCTGAAGCCCTTGGAATTTCCTAGGGGATGAGAATAATAAAGATGCCCTTGTTATGTTAATGAGATGACTTTGGTTAACTCTCCAAAGGATGCGGGCTGGTTGCCAGGGGAACCAACCACTTGTTTAGAGGGTTGGAACTTTCAGTCCCATCTCTGGGGAAGAGAGTCGGGCTGGAGGTTGATCACCAATGGCCAGTGATTCAATCAATCATACCTAAGCGATGAACACTCAATAAAAATCCAAAAAAGACAGGCTTCGGAGAACTTCTGGGTTGTCGAACACATGCAGATTTGGGGAGAGAGGCTTACCTGCAAAGGGCATGACAGCTCTGTGCCCTTTCCCCGCACCTGGTCCTATGCCTCTGTTCCATCTGGCTGTTACTGAGTTATCTATCTTTATAATAAACTTGTTTTCCTGAGTTCCGTGAGCCACTCTAGCAGATTAATCCAACCCAAGAAGGGGGTGGTTAGAACCCAGATTCACAGCCAGCCAGTCAGCAATTCTACCAGCATCTGAAGTTGGGGCAGAGTCTTGTAGGACTTGAGCCCTTACTGGGTGGGATCTGACCCTATTTCCTGGTAGATAGTGTCAAAATTGAGTTGCATTGTAGGATACCCAGTTGGTGTCACAGAACTGTTTGGTGGTGGGAAGACCCCAAACATTGAAAGCGGGTGCAGAACCCTTCTCAGAAAGGATGAATGTATGCAGCTGGGTAACGCTCCACAGCCCCTCCTCTACATGGTACAAGATGTCCGCGACTTAAGGACTTTTATAACGAGCCATTAGTGAGGAAACCTGTAGTCTGCAGAAAGGATTTTAAAGGAGAAGTTTATTGATATGAGGCTCTTTGATCAATTTCTGGTCATGTGGGCTTTGGTAGCCAACAGGAGCTTGCCCTTCTCAGGAGTGTGAGAGGTAAAGACATCACTAGGAATACAGAGCAGCAGAGACTGCATGTTGAAGAGCAGAACTAATTTATCTTAGCTGCTCATGGCTGGGGTAAAGATGTAAATAAAACTCAACTCAGAACACATGACTGTTTTGATGGTTGATATGAACAGTATTAACTAGATTATTCTCATGGTGGGCCACATAGCAAAACTACAACTTTTCTACCTAAGACCAACCTAACATTTTATCTAAAATGCAGTCCTACTGTTTTTTCTCCCAGTGAAATTGCTTGTCTCGTTGGTACAGGCAATAGCAAAGAAGCCAGCATTTTGAGCGTGGGCTTACCCTGAGCAGTTGGGGGTCCTGGCACACAAGTTAGCACCAGCCTCCAGAAGAAGCCTGGTCCCTAAAGCGATTCACTTTTAGATCCGTTTTGTTTGTTTTCCTTTTTAGAACAGGAGCTGTGCATGAAAGTTTTAGAAGATGATAAAAATTTCAAAAAGTGTTTATATGTTTGCAAAGATTTCCCAGTGGTTGGGTGTTTGCAAGGACTAACCAGGCTCCATGGAGTTCATGTATTTAGAAGCTTCATTTAAAGGAAAAGGATAACGTGAGAGAGAGCGCACGTGCGAGAGCAAGAAAGGAGAGAGGGGGGAGGAGAGAGAATACAGAGGGGGATAATGGGAGAGACGGACACTCGGAGAGCCAGGAATGGAGCAGATGAACATCAAGATATTCGGGACACGAGCTCCCTGGGTCTTTATGCTCATATCAACCGTGCTCTGTTTCAGAACTGGACCAATTCTTGAAGGGGAATCTTGACTACTTCTTCCCAAGACCCTCCCAAGAAGTTTCCAGCAAGCTTTGACTCTCCTGTGGAACCTGGCAAGGCCAGCCACACCCCATCAAGATGACCACGGGAATTCCGGACTTTAATACACATCACAAATCCTACTGCCCTTATGTTGTCCAAAAACCAAAAGAAACAGATAACAGCTTTTCCACTCCACCTGTAAATCAACTAGGTCCTCTGTAATGTTTACATCTGTCTTGACGGGGGTGGGGGGAATGTAGTCAGGACCTAATTGAGGGAAGAAGATGCATTTATTGGTCAAACACTTGTCTTGGGTGGAATAGGGAAGTACCTTTAGGTTTATCAGATAAACATTGCAAAGTTCTAGTATACAATGCAGTATTATTAACTATATTCCCCAGGCTGGAAATTAGAGGTTTGGACCATAGTCACATTATAATGGAGAGTCAATTACAGCTCAATAAATCTGGAAAAAAATCCAAACATTTCAGTTAAGACTTGAAACTCACCTATTTAAGCTCCTTTGTTTCAAATAAGGACTACAGTGAGTAGTCACTTAATTAGCGGCTACTTAGGGAAATATCATAACCAAACAACAAATAGCATCAAAGTGAATTAAAAACAAAGAATCCAAACACAAGAGGTTTAACTCCTGGGACTTTCTCTTTGTTTATGTCCTACAAGAGGTCAGCCCAGCTTAAAGGTCAGGTCCCTCCCACAATGAGACTTTTGGTCTTTGGGGATGGTCCCTGAAGTCATGTACACATAACCACTGGGGTCTACAGGTCAGGGGATGAAGTGGTTGCATAAGGAGCTTTCTCCAAGTGTTCCTATGGTTTTACCATGAGAAATATTGGTTTAAACAAACTCAAACAATTTGTTCCTCCCCTCTCTTCCCACAGGGATCTTCAGTGTATTCACTGGACAATCTCCCAAAAAGGTGAGCTAGAAGAAAAAGGCATCTCAAACTTAATTTGACCTCAAAGACCTACAGGACCATCCACTCCCTCTTTCCCTCATGGAAAATCTCATTTTGGGAAATAGTGACCGCATGCAAGAGTTCTCAAGCCTGGTGGATCCGTAGACACGTCTAAGGAGCTTTTAGAAAACCCACATTCCTGTTCGCAGCCTAGACCTTCTGAAGCAGAATCTCCAAGGGGATCCATGTGCCCTGGGCTACCTCTTCCGGCTGTTGGGGAGGTAGCAGAGCTGCAGGCATTTCTCTCTCCCTGGGATATATACAATTCCCAGAATTCTTTAGATTGCAATTACACATGTTGGTGAAACGCCATCAGTGTTTGGATTATGTGTCGAAAGAATGCAAGAGGCAATTCAACCTTACTTTGTCCTTAGATTATAGCAAAACAGTCCCTTTTTGTTTTCCTCTCTCTCTCTCTCTCTTTTTTTTTTTTTTAAATTTCAGATTGACACGGCTTCCATTAAGTTCTGCCAGACCTCCAATCCCCCTACCTGTCAAGGTATCAGGCTTCTGTTACAAATGATTTACATGATGGTGGCCAGACAATTTGCAGAAGTCAGGCAATTAATCAGGTAACTAAAAACGTTTTTACCAAAATAGTCAAGTAATTGAAACATCCCTGAGAAGCCATAATTGATACACTTATTCCTGAGAAAATATCTGGATATGACACAAGCAGGTCACATTTTTCCCCCAAGTTTAAAACACTGGGGTAATTCCTATTGGGATATTTTCCTGCTGAATTATCATCCTTTCGTCAGACCCTCAAAATTTCACCTCTTCCCTTCCTCTCCTCAAAAGGAAGGTAGAAAATTGGGATCAAGTATCAACACAGGAAGTCATGTTTTTTAAAACAAAACAAAAACAAAAGAAACAAGCATCTTTCATTGAAGAGCCATAGCTTCTAATGTAATTTTCCCTGAGGGAGGGATGGAAATCTGAGTTTGCATTTAAAATAAAACAATAATATAGGAGTTCTCATTGAAGACTCAATGCATATGGGTTTATTGGTTTTGTTTTTCAAATTAGAAACAGCACATTCAGAAACATTTTGCGGTTTCTTAGGGTAAATAAGTGGGATGGGAGATAGACTTCTAAAACTTCAGATGCCTTTTGCACATGTTAAATATGATCGAGCGTTCATAGGCAAGCAGGATGACCCCCCCATGGCAAGTGAGAATGTCTTCAGAGCATCCTCACAGACAGACCTGCTGCCAGAGGTAGATGGGATTAAGTACCTTCTTAGTTCTGGAATGTTCTGCACCAGTGGCAGGTCTGTGTTGAATGGTACCTGGGACTTCGGAGTCTTTGCATGTTTGTGATCAAGCCGTTTGGCCCAGCTTACAACGCAGAGTTATAGCAAGGATTCCTTCAGCTGCCCTATGTTGTCTTTCTTGGGGTATCCCTCCCCATGATTTTTATAAAATCAGGCACTAGAAAGTAGCAGTGTCTCAGAGAGCATGCAAAAGTTCTACATTTAATGGTAGCACTTATGTCACTGAAGCCAATGCAATGGCTGATGCCATCGTGAACAATGCTACTTCCATGAAACATATTTAAGAAGCCCAACTACACTATGAAACTATTTTAACGGATCGTGTAACACGTGTCTATTTGCTCTTTGTATTTCGTGCATCTCTGTTGATTCAGATGGTCAGGAAAGCAAAGACTGGGGGCCAAGAAAATGGAGTTTCAGCAGAGTAAGAAGTGTTTTGTGCTTTAAATTCTAGTAGCAGAAAATCTATGTCTAAAATCACAGAAATACAAATTAGATCCTCCCCACCAGGGTTCTGAATGACCCACTGGTGTAACCGTTCTTGTGTATTTGCCCTTCAACATTGAAAATGATTTTAAGCATTTCCAAAAAGCATCACAATTATAATTATCTCCAAATTGTGTGGACAAGATGGCCCTCTTTTACCCGATTTTTCTTCAAATAAATAAAGACTTTATTATGAAGCACAATGCCTCGTAGTGATTACAGAGTGGTCAGTTTTTCCCTTATTCTAGGGTGTTAGCACTCACAACACCAATGGGGGACCTCACCTACTGAAAAAAATAGAACTCATACATAATGGCTAATTCTGTTTTTCTTTTATCCTGGGATTGTATGCCTCCATGAACAGGCATATAAAATGTGTTTTGCTTTAATAAGCAGTAAGGATTTGGGTTCAGGCATGGCTAGACTTGGGCTGCTGGCTGACTGGCACATTCACCATTCACACTCTTAGGATAGCAGCCGCCATGTTTTGGGCTTCTGGCATACAAACTGCAGTGTGAAGGGAAACAGGGAGAAAGGCAAAACTTTACTGTGGTAGGTGGGCACCACAGTGCGGACAGTGAGCCCTACCCTATGTTCTGAGCTCTTGTCAGAGTGCATGTGGACAGGCTAACTTGCGTGGGCATTTGAGGAAATCTGGGACTTGCATGCCGTTAGTAGAGCCACGGATGTAAGCAGAGATGGGTCAGATGTGCTCTTTACTGGAAGAATAGGAAGAGCCCTTGTCTAGGAGTAGAGATGCATTCACGTAGGCTCCCATCCTAGCTGTCAAGTCCCAGTGAGTGCTGCTATGGTCCAGCCATTGTCACTGCCACGGAGCTCATGTACACAATAGACCCACTATACATGCCACAATACCCTGCAACGTGACCTCACACTTCAGCTACTGGGAGCTGCTCAAGAAACCCTAGTCTTTTTTTTCTACTTGGTATCCCCATCACTTGGCACGGTCTGGATAAATATTTAGTGTTTTTGTTTTAGATGGATGGGTTTTGGGGAAGGTAGGTGCACATGGGTGGAAGCAAGACACTCAGAGTATAGAATTTGGATATGGAAGATCTTGCATGTGAAAATGATAAGAAATATGCCTCTTGGTCCCAAAAGCACTGGGAGGGCAGATATTTTTAAGTTTAAACACAAGAGCAACAGAGCTAAACAATGTGTAGCTCGTCATTGTAGTGTGTCTTCCAGGTATCTATCCCTGAATTTTCAAGGCCATCATGGGCACTGTACTGGGAAAGATCATGGATTAGAAGACCTACAAGCTCAAGTTGGTTTTGCAATTTTCCAGCAGGAAGACATTGGGGTGGTTCCTAGATACATCGTGAGTGATTTTGAAGGAGCAAAGTGAGGAACAGTACTTTCTTTCTTTCTATAATGTAACCGTATGTCCAGGATGAGATGGCATGCAAGGACTGTGGGTAGAACACAGATTTATGAAAATGCATTGTAGTACCTGGAGAAGACTTGTACATTTTTGGAATATTGACAGGACCCATGGAAAGAGGTTTCAACTTTCATGGGGAACCAATATGGCGGAGAACGTTCATTCGCCTGTCTTAAGTCTACTTAAAGTAAATCTATTTAAAAAATCATCCAACATTTTTATTTTTAAAACATCATTTTTATGCAAAAAAAGAAAAAAGAAAATCAAATTAGTTCCCCAATGGAAGTGGCCAGCCAGTATTTTACAGAGACCTCACACCTGGCAAGATCAACTCTGAAATCATAGGGCCCGTTCAGAGGTCGATGGTGGCAGACACAGTCTAACTAGAAGCAAGACATATTTGGGGGGCGCCTGGGTGGCACAGCGGTTAAGCGTCTGCCTTCGGCTCAGGGTGTGATCCCGGCGTTCTGGGATCGAGCCCCACATCAGGCTCCTCCGCTATGAGCCTGCTTCTTCCTCTCCCACTTCCCCTGCTTGTGTTCCCTCTCTCGCTGGCTGTCTGTCAAATAAATAAATAAAATCTTTAAAAAAAAAAAAAAGAAGCAAGACATATTTGGAATTAAAAAAAATAGATTCCCATATAATATTTTGCATCTGAGTTTTTTCTATACTTTATCTTGTTTTATTAGTGTTCAAACACTAATGACCTAGTGTTGGCTGAAAATATCACAATAATTTACATTTGTGTTCATATTATATACTTGCAAGTAATTATTTGGAATTGATTTTATAGTCACTCATCTTTGGCTTTTTAATTATAAAAATATTAAAATAAATTTACTCACGATTCCCCTCATGCAATTCCCTATTTCTTTCAGATTAGTGGTTCTGCCCTGTTCAGAATCCATGATTCTTCCCTAAGGAATGCTACGGGTTTTCCGGCTTGAGATTTAAAAAGTAAAAAGCATGTTTAAAAGCCAGAGAAGGGGTAAAAAAGAAAAGGTTAAGACAATAGAAGCGCCTCATAATGCCGCCGGCTAATTATACCTGTGGTCCCGGGGAAGTGAAAAGGGCACATCAGCAAGGAGACAGTTTGTTTTCTCAGGTCTGGAAAGTAAGCACCTTCGTTTTCAGGGCTAGAGACAGTCTATTCACGACAAGCGAACTGATTCTGACCGTGAAATGCTGGTGGTGCAGACTGGACATCTCTACCCAAATTGCTGCCACGCGTTTAAGCGTCCCCTTGTTTCTTGGCTAGTGTTTGTTCTCCTTCAGCTTTCAGAGCTTTTTCTCCCTGTCATTTCACCACTAGCTGTGGAATGCACTTTCTGATGGCGGGTTTTAGTTGCCCTGATGTTGTAGATGGGGAGACGGGTCTGTGGAAAGGTAGTCTTTGAGAGTACTAGCAGCAGAATAAGTCCAGAGGGTGCAGGGAGCAGGGGCTGACTTGACGTCCTGGAGACTCTTCTGGGCAACCCGCTCAGGGACTTTGGCAGGTAGGCTCACCAGGAAGATAAATTGCATAGGTGTACGTATGCCAAGGTGCAGAGGCGAATGGTATGTTCAGAGAGCAGTGGGTGCCCTGAACAAGATGCGGGTCTCCTACAGCTGCCAGCTGCCTCTGCCTGGATCGATCTTGAAGAATGCAGGGGGGCAACAAGGAACAAAGCAGAGAAAGCCAGCCCACATGTGTCTGGGGCCGTCTGAGAGCAGGGGTGTCAGCAGGCTGGGTGTGGAAGCTGATGGCTGCCTTAGCCTAGGGCAGCCCCACTTGTCTGTGAGATTGAACTAACAGGTGAGATGGACTTCTGCTTCATTTGTCTCCCCAACCCCCGGCGTGGCCTCATCTCCTGAGTCAAATAAATATGGCATGGAAACTGGACCTTGTGAGAAGCTGAGAAAAATAGGTATTGGGTGGACCCGTCCGACAGTTGAGCTGTGTCTCAAAACTGCTCATTTGGGAATGAAGAGGGGAGGCATTGTGTTGGCCACCATCATGCACCTGCCAAACCTGGCCCCCTCTACATGTTGATGTGCTTACATACCCCATCGGCCCCGAATGATTGGGAAGTCTGTGGCTTTGCAAGAGTGTGGTATTCTGAAAAACAATTTTGTAGTAATTGCACAAAAATGTCCAAAAAAGCATGTGGGTGTCAGAGAGACCATTCAAAATACATGTCTTTCCCTAAGCGTTTACAGACCATTACGAATGTTGATCAAGTATTAAGTCATAAGAACACTCAACAAATACCAAAGATAAAGTATCTTGGAGACCAAGCTTTCTGCCTAGTTTGTATTATTTTGACATGGGTGGAGACTAATTTATACATTAGTAAGAAGGTAGGTAATGAATTGTCACATATTTAATAAAACATACAAACATGCATATGTAAATAAGTCCTGGGTTACAGGAGGCATCATAACTATAATTGCAAAGTACTGGGGCGCCTGGGTGGCTCAGTCAGGTAAGCGTCTGCCTTCAGCTCACGTCATGATCTCAGGGACTTGGGATTGAGTCCCGCATCAGGCTCCCTGCTCAGTTGGGAGTCTGTTTCTCCCTCTCCCTCTGCCCCTCCACCCACTTGTGCTCTCTTTCTCAAATAAATAAATAAAATCTTTACAAAAAGTAAAATGCCGAAGTATTACTAGAATTCATCATAATGGTTGTACTGCCTGTAAGAATATTACGTTGAAATAAATTGGGGGAATTTATATATAGAACGGAGGCAATTATATCCTCAAAAATTTAAATTAGAAAACACACTATCTCAAAAGTGATGATCTACACTTTACAAAAAGATAATAATGAGAAGAGTAGCATAAACCCCAAGGATGTAAAGGGAAAGAGATAACATAAGAGAAGAAATACATGGTAGAGACTATAAAAGTATGATTGGGAAATTCAACACAACCAAGAGTTGTTCTTTGAAAACACGACTAGAAAAAGATGTGTGCCTCTGGCAATACTAAGTGGTAAGGAGACAAAATACAAAGAAGTATGAAGTATGTCAATTATTTCTCAATTAAGCCAGAGAACAGCACAAAGGAAGAACATTTTAAATATAGGACGGTTATCACTACAGTTAACACAGTGATTAAACGGAGAGGAGGAGATGGTCACAACTTCCTGGACTTTGACCTCTGGGAGGAATGCGAAAGCAAAGTTTAAGAATTATTTTTAAGGCTGGCTTACCAAGGGGTCACAAGATCGAAAATTGTGTGTGTTGAAGGCACTACAGCGGTGGTTAAAGGGCTTCCAACAGAGAGGACATCCATGGGCTGTTCAAGAAGTAGATCATCCTAATTTTATACAAAGAAGAAAGACATGGAGACAGTGGAAATACAAAGGCCGCATCCTACTTTTCAGGCTGATGTGAGCTTAACCCCCAAACTGACAAACAGACAGTGGGGGGCAAAAACCAACCAAATAAGAAATCCACTGCACTTACAAATTTGGTTTCAAAAATCAAAAGGCATTATGAACATGTTTTATCCAACAGGGTACAAAATAAGAGAGGATGCCATGACCTAGTTGGGGGTGTCCCTGCGTAGCAGAGATTTATGATTAGAAAATCTGGAAATGCAATTTATCATGGAGTTGGATTTTGAGAAAAAAACTATAATCATCTGGATGGGAGGAGAAAAAGCAGTGATAAAATTTGAGTCTCTTAGCTCCAAACAATCTAAAATTAAGAATCAAATAGAACTTACTTAGGGGATTAAAGGAATCTATAAAAGTGGCAGCGCACACACCATCTGAAATGGGGAAGCGCCATCTTTATATTGGATGGAGAAGAAGATGCATGGCTTGAGATGATTTTTATTGATGCTCCTGAGCTTGGCAAGTATACACAAAGCCAAGGATTTCAAGAGTAGGTTTGGATGTGAACTGAAACCGTCCCTCGTGTGTTGTGGGTGGGAAGAGTGAACTGGGGAAAACGCTTTGAAAAACAGGTTAGCCTGACCTAAAGCAGAACTTGGGCAAAGCCTGAAGTGAGCCGAGCACTGTGTAGACTTCTAAACGAAAACTGTGAGTTCCACCAGATGACAGACAGCCTGTTACCCTGATTTGCAAAAGGCAAGGAAAATAAAATACATATACCCATTCAAGAACACACAATTATGCCACAAAAGTTCATTTAACTAAAGGAAGAAAACTCTAAACAGGTTTCATGGTGATGTGATGTTTAACTCAAGATGTGGAGATATGTTCACGAGGAGCTTGTTATATATATAAGTTAATGTTTGTCACAGCCCTCGGTATTGTTTGGTGTGGTGGGCTATGGATGCTTTCGACATCTAAGCAAACAACTAAAAAGAATGGGTCAAGGGGAGCGTACACAAGCCAGGTATTTCGATTAACCAAATTCTGACCACCTGCACGCCAGTATAAACCAAATATAACAGTTCGCAGAGTGACTTTGTGGAGAAAGTCCTTCCAGAGGGATAAACATAGACCATAGAAGGCTCAGATAAGCACAGCATGATACACGCAGGGGTCCCTAAGCATGCTTGAAGTGGTGTATGTATGCATGTATGTGTCACATGTGTGTGTGTGTGTGTGTATGTGTGTGTGTGTGCACGCACCCCAAGATCTCAAAACTGAAGTCCATGGGTACTCGGAAAAACAAAGAGAAATAGAAGATAACGGACAGACAATAGGATGTTGCTTTCCTAAAAACTATTCTCTGGGAACCATATTGCAGATTCTTGATGCAGCATTTTCTTTATTGTGTTGAGAGCAGAAATGATGAACGGCGGGACCTCAGGAATACAGACACTTCCCACATCAACAGAAATATGAAGGGGACAGTTCCCTGTCCTCAGCCCCACCATCTTCCACTGCCACACAGATGACATACATTTGTGTCAGGTGAATCGTCAAGTCTCCAGTATTGTGTCATTTGTCCCCCTCTATACATGCGTGTGAAAGCTGGTTTCAAAAAGTAAGAAAAGGTTCCCTTGTCAGTGCGGAATGCATTTACATGGCTAAACATGCCTCCCCAAATGAGATCTTCGAAAATGAAAAAACGAAATAAAAAAAAAAAGATCAACTAGAAAAGCCTTTGGGAAAAAACACTGTGAACCCACACTTTATTGACATTATATTTAACTTGGGTGTTGATGAATATTTTCTGACCTTGGTATTTTCAAAATAATATGCACCTCAGGCTTGTAAACTGGAAACTAGCAGAGGATATGAATTTCCCTGGTTTCCACGTGTTTACTTTTGTATGGGAAGAGTTTATTAAAAACACAGAGATGAGTTAATTTAATTAGCACTGTATCTAGTAATTAGAACACTCTTTGACCAACACTGTATAGACTGGTTTTCCCCCATAGTTTCCCCGATGGTGCCATCTGTGCTATCTTGAAACAAACCTGTGTGCTGAGTATTTAGTGCAGATATTTTAAAATGTGGCAGGTTGAAAGAAAAGGAAAACGTAAATCAGGTGTACGTCAGATCAAAGCAGGTAATAGACGGTCAGTGGAAAAAATCAACAGAAATATCTTTGCACCAAGTCTAGCAACACATTTTCTTTCATGCCTCAGTTGGGAGTGAAGGCTCTACTCACAGGGATTATAAGTGAAACAAATATTTTAAGGAGAAAGCTGCAGTTTGGAAGCCTCTGGATGCTGGTGAGGGTACTGATGTTGGTTTCAAGACGAATACTTCTACCGCCAGCCCCCAGCACAGACACTAGTGAGCTGATGAAGGTACAAAGCTTAGCAGTTGACTTCCGACAACATTTCGTTTTGTTTTGTTTTGTTTTGTTTTGTTTTGTTTTCCAAATGCTGAACTTAAAAGACTTGCCATTTGAGTTCTGACAACGTTTTTGTTTTCGTGTTTTTTTCAAACTTAGCATTCACGACGCCATTTGGGGAGCCTGAAATTGATTCTTTGTTCCATTCCAAGAGAATAAGTGGCTCTGCGATGGAAAGTAGGCAGAAGACGCTCTGGAGATTTGTAACTTCAGCAAGTGCCCTAGGTGAACGGGATTCTGAGGGGATGGGCAGCAGTTCATATCAAGGGTAACGGATCCAGTCTAGTGCTCACATCTGGGACATTCGACAACTGGCTCCCAATATTCCCTGGGCATGGCTGTGCCTCCAGTTGAGTTGGGGAGAGGAATGGAGGTCGTGGGGAGAAAGAGAGTCAGACGTAGCACAATGACATGGAATATAACGGGGGGGGGGTGTTCTAGATTCGAGTAAAAAGCTGCCTTAATTCCCCCACCCCACCCCTGTACTTAGCCCTGATTTTGAACGCTTGGTGAACGGTATCTCTGTCTTTATACATGAGGTCATAAGTTCCCCCCCAGCTGGGAGTTGGGTTCCAGCAAGCAAGGGGCAATGACGCCCACACAGTGATTTGAAAGATGCCATGCATTCTCCAAGACCCAGATGCCTTCTCAGAAATTAGAAGGTCCTGTCTCACGGGGACACGTCCCTGCCCTCCGGGGAGGTTCCCCAGAGGAGCTAGCTTCTGGCAAGCCTGATCAGGCTCCGCTGAGTCTCCAGCATTCAGACAGATGCGTGTATTTGTCCCGAGGCTTCGGACAGAGGTCATGACCACATATTATGCATACTCTCTAGGAGGAGACATTTCACTCAGCCCGAGATTATTATTTTGTCATTAGCAAACGCCTGCCATTGTTCATGAGCCCATTTTAATATCCATTTTGTGTGTGCCATTCTGTGTGGCACACAGAGAAGAGAATACTGAATGCTGTTTTAAGGCAGATGCATTAACCTGATAGAGAGTTTTCTTGGTTTTGAGGTGCCAAGTTTGTTTTTCAATTCACTAGTTGTACAAAAAGGAATTATATCTATTCCTTTATGAGATAAGGTATCTGTCAGGACACACACAGGCATGCGCACACACACACACACACACACACACACACACACAATCCACCATCATTGGGGGGAAACAGAAATTGGGGAAGAATACGAAAGGCCAAGCACCCAACAGGGGCTTACTCTGGGATATCATTATTGGAAGATGGAAAGATATCACCTGAGCACATCCCAACTAGTCAGGACAGCAATTCGGCCATTCATATACGGGACCCAAAGGATTCAGTAACCCATAAACACCTTTCTCCCAGACAACTTGATTTTTTGTTCGAATCTTCAGCACCTAACATAGTATCATCGGAATTACTGAATGGGTGAACGCATGAGTCTATTTCAGGTCATTATCACTGTCTCATTTTTTTAAAATTGCATACACAATATCTGACATACAGTGCTTTGTTTTTGGTTCATCTGAAATCCAAAATGAGCTCAAAAGTAAGGCTCAGTGAGGTTGGCAACTTGTCTGTTGGTTTTGGCTGGATCTTCCAAAAAGCACATCTTGGGGTAAACTTAGAAGTGCTAGTGGTTAATTGCAGGTAAAGTCTGGGAGAGCGTTGAGTAGGGAAGTCCTGTAGAATATGACACAGATGAGATCCCCATGAAAGGCAAGGGTAGAAGGAGAAGCACGATTGATCAGGGAGAGCTTCAGACAGACATGGCAGCCTGACACCGCCAGCCCAGGGGCAGGTTCAGAAGGACAGACTGCCAGCTAACCAAGACCCACACTGAGAAGTGGTGAGAACCCTATCTCGCTCAGCCGTTAACTGGAGCTTGACCCTAAAGGCACAGAAGCTGGAAGCTCTCAGGCAAACGTGCTCCTTGCGACCAAAGGGCAAGGTCATGAACAGATGTTTGACCTGTACTATCACATCACATCTGTGCCACGTAGTGGGAAAAGAGCAGACAGAAGCAGGATTCAGCCCTTAAAACTCCCAACCCTTGGCTCTTTCCAGGGGGTTGCAAAGAAAGATGAGAATCATGAGATTTTAATGCCCGTGTAAACCATTGTCTCAGGGGTCTACTTTGAGCTACTTGTAGTACAAGGCCAGATGCAAGCGGCTCTCCTGAGAAGCGAAGGTTGCTTGGAAGAAGAATCAGAAGATGGACTAGAACCTCGAGTACTGCAACCACGCACTAGATCTGACCTCTAGCCCTTCTACTTGGGCTCTGTCTCTTCCTTCCTTGAAAAACAGCTGATAGATATGAATTCTCTGTTCAGAAGTCTCCACAAGGGGAGTATCCACCCAGGAAAACTCTTCCTTCCACACATCAGATCAAACTCAGTAATATACTTGGATGCACTGCCAATATGCGAAAGTTTAGGAGTATGAAAACATAATTTGCTATGGGGAAAAAAATATATCTCTCTACTTTCTAAGCAAAATGTGGCTATTTCCTCAGATGTCCCAGTGAATGCTCAATAGTATCAGAAGCTTTCTCCGTTTTCACAAGCCAACAATAATTTAGGATGGAAAAAAGGTAATTCATATCAAAAAAGGGTCTTCAGAACAATAAAAATTATTGACTGCAGTCCATTACTCCCATGTATGTTGACTATTTCCATCAATGATTTCTAGACAACTTATTTGAGGTGGTGGGATTTGGAACAGATTGAGAGGGTTAGAAGGGGGGTTTGGATACTTTCTGCTTTACAACTGTGAAAATAACCACCATGAAACTCCTCAAAATGTAGACTTCTCATGTAAAATTTCCCGTGCCTCTTAAATGCAGCTACACGTCAAAGCTTTGTAGGTAGTACGGAAGGGAGATTAGCAATGTAACATTAAAACAAAAACAAAAAACCCTGTTAAATGTCTAAAATTGCAAATTAGATGTCTGTAGGCATATCTTATTGTAAATCCATTTCTGTTTGTGATCAAATAAGCGTTAGGATCCAAGCAAAATAAATTAGTAATTCTGAGCAGAAAATGAGGTTTGATTTACGACACGAACATCACACCCTGGCACAGCCTGAAACTCTTTTAATGTTTCTTAAAATTGAGATTGACCCTCTTTTCTCAAAGAATGTAATCTGAAACACCTTACAACCAATTATCCCCAAACCAAATTATTTAAAACGTACACAAGACAAGGTGCATTGGTTAATATCTACCTGGTTCATTTGCTAATGAAGAGTGAAACGATTTCTGAAGGTGTTTCTAGAATTACCAATATTTATTCAACAGAAATCTATTGAATTGAGGGTAAAATAAGTCCTATAGTGTGTCTTTCTTTCAATTTGTTTTTGTTTGCTCGCTTTTCATTATTAATGAGGCTCACAGTATTGCAGATGAATGTTGACAGACACAGGAAGATGTGACTAGATACAAAGAAGTTGTCTCGAAAATTTTTTGGAGGTGAAAAAAGGATTTACTTTATATTCTTTTTAAATAAAGCATAAGTACTTCTAAGCCTTAATAATATTTCTGGGTCCTAGGTTTTAATCACTTTCCAAAAAACCCTGTTGATCTCTTCAATGGAATGGCCATTATCTGCTGCCATCTTAATCTGAGTTTTGAAAGGGAACCTGCCATGTTGTGCTCATGCTTCTGTCTATGCCCTGACAAGAGTATCATCCTATGTGGTCCTGTGTGGGGAGACAGGTGCTCATGTGGAAACCATCATGGTGGGGGCCACTTCAGAAGACTTCCCTTCTGCTTGCCTCTAGTCCAATATGGTTTCCACACCCCAAGTCCAGCAGAACCCATTTCAAGAAATTAGTGACAGAACCAATTCCATTGTCTACTTTGGAAATCATTTAAGAATATTCCTAAAAGAGAAAATACTCCTTTATTTTCTGTAAAGCATCCTTGACATCTTGATTTGGTCTTAAATTTCTCTTTATCCATAGCAGTGTGTGTGTGTGTGTGTGTGTGTGTGTGTGTGTGTGTGTGTGTGGTGTTTTCTACTTTCTCTTCTCCAATCAAAAACACCAAAAAATTCTGTTTAGAGAACAAATCCATTACAGAAATTTGAAAGACTCGGCTTTAGGAGTGGGACTCAGAATCACCATGAAAGACAAGAAAAAACATATCCCTAGAGGTTGCTGGGACAAAGCATGTTACATTTTCAATGACTAGTATTTTCAGCAAAATATGCTTTGGATTTCAAGTAGTGCTTTCATCATAAAATTGAAAACTGTGGGCTGGGTACAATATTAACAGAACGGATTGTCTTAGTAATTTTGCCATCTGTCAAGAAGCCCCAAGTACTGACCTGTTCTGTTCTCTTACAAAATATTGCTTTTAGAGGTCCCCGACTTTGTAGGACATGTTTATATTTATGCAGAATTTAGGGGATGCACCCTCTCATATTTCCTTCCTACAGTCCTGAGAAGTAGGCATGAAAGGTACATGTGAAAACAAGCTGATGAGGTCTGCAGTGCTGCAAATACCATTTTATACCAACTCTTCCATCTTCGCCCAGCATGTGGCCATGGAGATCCCCAGTGGTTTGGTTACAAAGGAGAGGCTGAGTCAGTCAAAGTCGACATTTGTGAAAGAGGCTATTGTGGTCCAGTAAATGCACATAGATGAGTCAGGCACAAAACTCAGAATGCCCCATTAATTTTGACACTGGGAAACGCATACTGCTCATAGGATTTGACCTTCACGGGGCACCTCGAGATTTCAGGGAAAGAAAAGGAACTTCCATTGGGTACTACATTAGTTAACATGAATTGAAAGATTTTTCTAAAGCTATTTTGTTGTAATATCTGTCATTACTGAGCTGTCCACATAAAGCAAAGCCTAGCCCAAAGCACTGTCCATCTAGGGGACACTACCGGGGTTAGAGGCAAACGTGGGGACTATATTAGAATATCTGGAATTCATTATGTCCAAGTAGAAGAACATTTGTCCAAGGAGGAAGACCCAAACTCAAGAGCTGGGAGATCCACATAGCCAGATGTAGGAAAACTACATAAATGCAAGCATGTGTGTGTGCATATAGCAATACCTATAGGGATTCCTCAGGATCCCCGACACAAGGGTCACTTCTAAGACCAGACAGGAAGGAGGCAGAGGGCAGGCAGGTGTTGGAGGAGGCACCCCAGTGCAGGGCACTGCAAGAAGTCCTGCAGAGTAAAGGAACAGGGTACCACAGCAGTTACAAAGCAGAAAATAAAATTTTGGCTGTGGGGGCTTGGGCTATTACCCAACAGGAGAATCTGGGGTCCGAGATCTCCAATCAGACTCATTCCCTTGCATGAGCTGGATTAGATCAGCAAACTGGAAGGGGTTCCTTCTCGGCAAGACCAGCGAGCGTGGAAACTTGATTTGGAAACTTGGCAGCAGCTGAGAGAAATGAAGAGTCCGGAGGCTGGCGTCCACCCCCACTGCCAGGGGAAACCATAGAAAACCTATCAAGAGCTAAACGCCCACCCCTTCCCAGGCAGAGAAAACAAGGGCTCTATCAGATAAGTGACAGAATCTCAACTGAATGGACAAACGTGCACCGCGCCATCAATGAACAACATGAAATAGAAAGTGTAGAGGATAAAGAAGATGCCTCTTGAAGCAGTTTTAGGAAATTTAATATAGGGAAGCTCACTCCCTACTTTAATAAGGAAGTGGATTCCTAATCTAGGGGATGGCACACACTTTCTGTGAAGTGCCAGACAGGAAATAGAATGACTTTGCGGGCCATATGGTCTCTGTCACAACCATGCAATTCTGCCATTGTTGCGTGAAAGCGTGAAAGGAGCCACAGACAATACATCAAAGAATGGGCATGGCTGTGTGCCAATAAAACTTTATTTACAAAGATGTGCAGTGGGCCAGAATTGGTCTATGGGCAGTAATTTGCTTGCCCATGTTTCCCTTGCTATACAGAATTGGTATCTCTCAGGAGATGAGAAACTCAGCCCCAAGACCTGTGCAAGGGGAAGCTATACTTGTTTTTGTTTTGGGTTTTTGTTGTTGTTGTTTTTAATAGAGAGCACGAGCAGGTGGGAAGGACAGAGGGAAAGGGAGAGAGACAGTCTTAAGCAGGTTCCACCCATACCATGGAGCCCAAGGCGGGGCTCAATCTAAGAACCCCGAGATCGTGACCTGGGCAGAAATCAAGAGTCAGACGCTCAACTGATTGAGCCATTCAGGCGCCCCTAGGAGAAGCTGGTTTGTAACAATATGCTCAAGCAAATATTATAGAATGCATTGCAGACTATTCTGTTATGCTCTGACACCCTATAAGATTCAGGGGAAGTAAAGATGCAATGTGTGTTGCATACACTCAGATACACATAGACACATGCCTCACGCACACGGATATGTGCACACACACACACACGCACACACACACAATGTTTGAAAAGCTGTGCTGCAACACTTGGTGATTAACGGTGTTAATTATTAACAGTACCAGAAATTCCCTTGTCGGAGGAAATATGTTCATTGTTGATATGACTTTAAAAAATTGCTAGGAAAGTCTCAAAGGGGAGAAGAGCAAACCAACTCCACAAGGAAACAATAGGAAAAGGATGTAAAGAAGAATCATCTCTGTGGTCTCCGGTGTGTCTCCAGTGAGTTGTGACTGGAAGGCAGGGTCATCCTTCCAGACCTTCCATGAATGTAGGGTCTTCTGTGACAGGACACCATCACCATTGGGGTTATTTGTGCTGCCAGGCTCCCACCTCTCTTGGATCGGGAGCAGAGAGGGGAAGGCTGCACACAGAAGTTAGCAACAACCATGTCTAAGAAGACCCAGAAGTAAGACAGTGGGTAAATATGGGTCCCAGAATATCTGGGGGGAACCCTAGCCACTCAAGGAGGTGAAGAGCCCGTCTCAGTGTCCCCAAACTGCAGGATAACTGAGCAGAGAAAACTCACTCTGGGGAAGCTACAGCTGGGGCTCTGACCTCAAGGAACTGGAAAGCCTTAGTGGGAAAATGCAGCATGACGCTGGATCGTGCATGAATGGTGAACGGCTCAGACAGAGCTACAGACGTAGAGTTCAGATACAGACGCGTACATCATATAGGAACATACGGTTGATTTAGCTGTAGATCGTACAGACAGACATTGGGGCACATGGATGTAGAGACGTACATCTCTATGTTTGGGTCTGTACCTACTCCCATGTCAACATCCGTATCTCTACCGCTATCTTGGACTGGAGCCACCTTCCAAGAACTCACTCTCTCGGAACTTCGCACTTGGTGGCCTTCTTCAGATGCACCAGAATGCTCCGCCTATGTGATTCACCACAACACCCCTAATCGCCAGCTCCGAAACACTCCCTGCTCTGCATTACCCAGGTAAGAAATCAGCTGCAGGACTCCCCGTTAAAAGGAAAACTGCACCTCTTAAATTTTCACGACTCCCGTTCATAGAATTTATGGACCAGAACGTAACATGCACATCCCCAGACACTAGGCTTTGGGTAGAAGAGGAAGAAACAGTGCACAGTGGAAAAAATAAACAGATACGGTGGCCATAATTCCTGAGTAAATTGCATTCCATGTGGTGCGTTTAGACACAGGTACCCTTCTTCTATGTCAAAAGCTTCGTTCCTGTGTGCTCGAGAATGTTTTCTCCTCTAATCATGCTTAAGAATCGATCCCATTTGGATGGTTGCTCACGTCTTAGAGGTGGAAACGAAGAGGAATCTTTAGGAAACATTGAGAATCTAAAGGGTGGTCTCTCCCTTTAGATGCAAAGGTAGCCTTCCAAGATGCAGGAGGCGTAAATGCAAGGGCTCATTGTGCCTCCACTGTATGCATTCATTGTGTTGGCAGGTGCACGTGAACGCACACACACATACAAAATGTCACAATCCTACACATTCCGTGTACCTGGGACAACTCAGCTCCCACAACCACACAATAAACAGACACTCCCCTACCTGAACACCGTCAGCCAGCTGAGGAGTGAAAATTCCAATAAGAAAAAAATGTCCCTCTTCTTCTCTCCTGTTGATGATTTCTAACAAAACGAATGAACCTAACTCAACCAGCACAGCAAATAACAAAGGAAAAAAACGAGGAAAGTTGGTGGTATTTCCCCATCAACCTTCCTTTACTGATAGGCACCAAAATATGCCAAAAATATTTAAAAAGTGATTTAAAGAAATGCGTGTCTCTCTCTCTGAAAATAACCTCAATCCTGTTGTATTTAAGGCAAGAATGTGGTGAAGAAGGGGAAAAGGAGAAAGAAAGATATTATTATGGAGTAGACTTAAGACCATGATTCCCCTTAAGTTGGTGCATTGGACAGGGAACATATTCAAGTGTCTGAAGCTATCCCAAACCTCACCTCTGCATACCCATCCATCACTTAATGTTCTTTAAAGACACGTTCTTCAATTTTTGTTCATTTCCTTAAAGACTCTTGCTTCTCCATGCTTCTCTCTGAGCAACTATTGAAAATGTCATTGATGTTTTCAACAATTAGCCTGTTGGTGCTAAACTCTTGGGACAAGGCACAGCACCTAGGGTATGGGACCTTACAGCTATGTGATTATACACCCTCAATTCCAAGTGAACGCAATTAGCAAATCTGCTTGCCAGCTGTCAACCTATAATGGAGGAAGCGAGTGTGAGAAATACATATTTGCTGACCTAGCGATGGAGAAGGGGGATGGTGGGTCACAACAGCATCGCCTTGTCCACCTGACCAAAGCATCACTGTTCCCAAGGCCGTGCAAGAGCCCCTAGCCACACTTCCAAGAAATTCCTCAAGCAACCTTTAATGCATTTTGCTGCATATATGCTGCAGAATGATGGGGAGACCCCTAGGTGCACTTTACTCTGCCTTGCGTTTTAAGCATCCTTGTGCTTCTCTTGGGCTCCCCCAATCTCTCAGAACCCAATGCCTTCCAGGCTGCCCACTATTCATTCACTCTGAGAATCTGCCAGCTGAATACTGGATTGGGTAATTCACAATAAAGCATATTAACTTAAGGATTTGCTCATTCAATAATTATTTGCCTATTAACACAACGTAATCCCTTAAGACTAAATACCAATAGTTAAATTTCAGGTAAACGTGCTTGAGAGATTTTAAGCCATGATCTCAAGGTACATTAAAATGTTAAAAAAAAAAAAAAAAGAAAAAGAAAAAAACCTCTTAGCCTTACTTTAGAGAATCAATTCGAGTTCCAATCAATGTTTGATTAAATCTGCATGCACATTTAAACCCTAGTTGTGGAAAGAAATAGATCAATGTGGAATAACTTAACAGTGATTATTTTATTTAAATATATGTAATAGAGCTCTACACAAATTATATCTAAAATTTATGTCTTACCTGTACAATTTAATTCAGAACACGTGAACAGAATATGGATGGTGATGAAAATTTAGAAAGAAGGGGTACTATTCCTGGTTTCCTATCGAAATGAGGTTTCAAACCAACAAGCTTCAGAAGCAATCCCTAGCAATCTCTAAAACCCCTGCATTATGCAAAAAAAAAAAAAAAGAGAAGAAGAAGAAAGAGAGGGAAAAAAAACCCCACCTACACAGTTATGGCAAGGCCAACAGAGCTTGCATGTGGAATAAAAATTTACTATAAAATAGCATCATTATTAATAGCATTTTTTGTATTCTAGATGGAAACAATGCATTTTTCAAGAGGAGATGCTACAAATAGATATCTGTAATATTCTCTGGCAGGATAAAACGTTTGCTAGCAATATACAGAAATAGGTATGAAATGGACACCTTTAATGCATTTTGCTGCATATATGTGTTATGTAATGGCTGCTATTTCACACCCCGCCTTATCTTGTTGGGGTTTAATTCAACTGGGTCCTGACCATCGCTAAGCAAGTGATGTTAGACACATTCCTCAGTCTCTTGCACCCTGTTTCCCCATATATAAAAAAGAAATAAGCTAAATTGGATAAATATGTGTATTGCAGAGCTCAGTTGCAAGGCTCTTATCTGGTCAAAAGAGAAGAATGAGATGTACAAGATAATGTTCTGTCTGGAAAATGGGTCGTCACAAAAATGCCAACCTTGCCTGTCATGAGGATCCGCAGTCCTTTCCTGAAGTCTGTCATCGGAAGAGCGGTTCCAGAGAACACTCAGGCAACTAACCGGACAAGCCAAGGAGGTGATTTCGTGTTTTTTCCCAGAGAGTAAGTCCATAAGGGTTGGAGTCAAGACTTCTCAGGCTTGTACCAGCAAACCGCCTGAATCTCTTTGGTATGGGGGGTAAAGCAGATTCCTTTAATGTGTTGTGGATGACACTTAGCTCAACAGGGATGAATAGATGGTAAATGGATGGATGGATGGATGGATGGATGGATGGATATGCAGATAACAGATAGATGGCAGATAGATAATAGATGATTGACAGATAGATGATAAATATAGTTGATTGAGGATACATGAGATAATAGATGATGGATGATGAATGGATAATGATAGATCTGATAGATATGATGGATGGATAGACAGATAAACAATGGATGAATGGATGGATAGATAGATAGATAGGATAGATGAGTGAGCAGATGGATGGATGGACGGATGGATGGATAGATGGATGATACATAGATATGATAGGTAGATATGACGGATGGATAGATAAACGACGGATAGATGGATGGATGGATAGATGATCGAGGATATCGTTTGTTGATGACACATGATAGATACATAGATAATAGACAGGTTATAGATTATATGTGGTAGGTTGGCAGGTAGATAGTTAGGATAGATGACTGACAGATGATACATCAGGTAGATACATTGATAAGAGAGAAAAGATACCAAGTCAAACATGAAAGTGTAGTGTACAAAGTAATCTAGATTGAAGTATGGTGTATATACAATAACCACCCCCTTTTAAAATGTAACATTCTATTAATTGTATCATTTGGGGTAACCACAGCTACAGTCAAGACATAAGCACACTAACAAGTTCCTCTATCCCTTTGCAGGCAACCCCTCCACATTAGTTCTGGTCCCAGGCCATCACAGGTCCATGTACAGTCCATTAGCTGTATCTTCTCTACAATTTCATGTAAATGGACCATGAGTGTAGGTAGACATTTGTGTCTGACTTCATTCACATAGTTTCTGAAATTCATCTCTGTTGTTGCGTTTATTAGTGTTATGTTGCTTTTGATTAATGAACACTGTTTCTTGTATAAATGGGTAAACAAAATATGTTGATGCATTCAGTAGTTGATGAACATATGGCTTGCTTATATTTTTTTTTTCTATTTTGAATAAAGATGCTATGAATTCATGTGCAAGTCTTGTGTAGACATATGTTTTCACCTCTCTGGTGGTTACCTAGGCCTGGCATTGCAGGGCCATAATGATTAATCTATGTTCACATTTGATACAGTCTCACTGTTTTCCAAGTGAGTAAACTAGATTATAAATACTTGATTTCTTGAAGTTTGCATTTTTAACATTTGATTACAAATGTTAGCAAATGGTGGTGTTACTATTAAGGTTTTGCTGGGCTAAGAAAAAAATTGATGTGCTTATTTTTAAATTAGAATTTTATTACCTGATGGGTTATATGTCCTTTTTATATATACGGCACATGGTTACTCAAATGGTTAATGTAAGAATAACTGTACACAAACATTTAATTTCTCCCAGGACCAGAGAATTCCTTAGAATATTTAATTCCAAGTTCAGAGACTAATACTGCAAACATACATCTCCAATAGATGGCATGTCCTAATTTACCACCTTATTATCTAAAAATTCAGCATATATTGAACAGACATTTTGAAGACAGATGGTTTTTAAAATTTATCCTATTTGATTTTAGATCACAGCATGCGTGTCAAAAGAACACAAACTCAATAATCATCACGTCTGGAGTTACTTTCTCTGTTCCATGCCCTTGAAGTGTAATAAATAATTTTGAAGATCGGATGACTAATTTTCCATGCATCAATTTTCTTTTTCTCCAATTTTTCTCCATGATGCTCTGATTCTTTTCATTCATCACGATAGTGAATAAGGCTCTCATGGACGGTTGTAAACCCGTAAGCAGGGACACAGTTAGGGTATAACATAATTTTTTTTAAAGGTGTCAGTTTGCTCTGTAAGATAATTTAAAGTGAAGAACAATTTTTTTAAAGTGTATCCTGTTGCAAAAGGCAGAGTTCAGTGTTCTTCAAAATGATTCATTGATGAGACTCATTATTTGGCTTGGAGTATGACATATTCATGGGGTACCAATTTATGTGGGATTGTTTGATGATAGATGATTGTCTAACTAGACACCTTGAAAAAATGTTACGTCCGACCTCACTCTGTGGTGTATTTGTTGATTCTACTTAGGACTGCCCACGTGATTCCCTGCTTTCAGAGGTGGCCAAAAAGATCCAGATGAATCATTACATGTTTAAGCACAACAGTTACGGTGTATTTGCGTGTCGATCGTTGCCCTCAGACGAAATTCAATGCAATGTTTCAGCGCGCTACCAAAAGTGACCGTGATGATGTTTTCCCTTTTGTAAGGCAAATTATATTCTGTTTATCATTCCCGATTGAACAAATTAAACCTAATTGGGTCTTCTTTAGTCAAGGAATGATTATTTTGTGCTTTCTACAGGAGCATATTTTTCCAGGAAAAGCAAGGTCAATATAAACTATTAAAAGAATTAGTGGTTGTACTATTTGAATATGTAATTTCAAGTACCCTTCAGAGAATTCTCAATTTAAGAAATCCCCCATGGTTAATTGTTGAAGAATATTCATAAGAACCTCCAGCTTCAAGGACAGGACTAATTTCTTCATTAAGATAGGGCAAGAGAGAAATAAGGGTTTAGAAAATAAGCACCCCATAAAATATATTGACGGCAGAGTTCCTTTGCTTTGCTTTGCTTGAAAAAAAAATAAACCTCCCGGGCTTTTGAATATACGTGGCCTTTCCATTTTAAATGTGTTTTGTTGTTTCTCTTATCAATGGATGGTGAGTTGAGTAGGATGTTAACTTGATCTATTTCCTCGCCCAAGAATTGGCGTCTAATTTAAACGATGGTATAGCGTCGGTAGATTGCGACCTACCGCTAAACAAAACGCAACCTTGTTGGATAAATCCACTGACGCGTATATTGGAGATTCAAAAGCTAGACTTACAGAAAGAGATTAGTTAGTTTTGTTTCTAAAGCCATCCTTCAAGACTTAGGAAAGAATCCAGAGATGGAGTTTACTGACCCTTGTTTTCCCCTATGAAGACGGGTAGCTCCTTTACAGACGTGAGTTGATGAAGGCATGCCCAATATTGCAAACAGAGTTGAGGTTTCAAGAAATAATGCTGATTTATGCAGGCTCATGGGCCATGCAGTTATCAGCAAAAGACAATTATCCGCCCAAATAATTCAGGAAAAAAAATGTTTTCTTTAGAACAGATTTATGTTTTTAGCATTGAATTTAGTTGTACCTTAATTTGGGGGAATTTACTTAACATTAATGAAATAAGTATAGAAGGACTCAGGATGTTACTACATTAGTGCATTTCTCAAACATACAGAAAAATACTGCATTAGCTGGAGTAAAGAGCAGCTTGTATTTATACCTGGAATTCTCATTGGCTTTATGCAAGAAATGTGTGTACACACACACACACACACACACACACACCACCCAGGTGCCCCTAGAATATTCAAACTATTAAGTAGAATTTCCAAGTATCTCCCAAAGCATAGACTGATGTTGAATGCTTTATTGTGAAAGCTTTTATTTCAATGGAAAATGCAACATGTCATGAAGAAACATGGCTCAGATTTCTTCCTTATGGTAATTTCAGAACTCAAAGCACATGGCCCACAAATGACCAATGCCAGATACATACAGTTTTAAGAAAGATGTGTGTGTGCATATATATTTTTATAGTATATTTAAAATATGCTATATTTTAATATTTACTACTTAAAATATAAATATATGTATTTATTTAAGTAGGCTCCACACCCAGTGTAAAGCCTAACCCCGGGCCTGAACACACAACCCTGAGATCAAGAGCTGAGCCGAGCTCAAGAGTTGGACATCTGACTGAGCCACCCAGGTGCCCTGAAAGCTATTTTTTTTTTAAAGATTTTATTTATTTATTTGACAGAGAGAGACAGCCAGCGAGAGAGGGAACACAAGCAGGAGGAGTGGGAGAGGAAGAAGCAGGCTCCCAGCAGAGGAGCCTGATGCAGGACTCGATCCCAGGACTCTGGGATCACGCCCTGGGCCGAAGGCAGACGCTTAACGACTGAGCCACCCAGGCGCCCCTTGAAAGCTATATTTTTGATATCAGTTTTGTCCATCACATGGACAGAGCTCAAGAATCTGGTCCCCTGTTTCTTCTCTCTCTGTTGTGTGTAGAATGCACACACATACACACACGTACTTATGTATCTGCATTATATATGCATAGATACATAAGATTCAGATCTATGTATCTGACTCTTCTGAGCACTGGAATACATACTCATTTCCAATTGTAAATTATTCTACAATAATATTTATTTATTTTTAAAGATTTTATTTATTTGAGAGAGAGAGAGAGCACAAGCAGGGAGGGGGAAGAGGCAGGGGCGGAAGGAGAAGCAGGCTCCCTGCTGAGGGAGGATCAAGCCCCATGCGGGACTTGATCCCAGGACCCTGGGATCATGACCTGAGCTGAAGGCAGATACTGAACCGAGTGAGCCACCCAGGCGCCCCCAGAATATTCAAACTATTAAGTAGAATCTCTGAATATCTCCCAAAACATAGACTGATGTTGAGTGTTTTAGTGTGAAAGCTTTTATTTCCATGGGAAATGCAACATGTCAAGAAGAAACATGGCTCAGATTGTTTTCCTTACGGTAATTCCAAAACCCAGGCACATGGCCCACAAATGACCAATGAGGGATGCCTGATAGACTCATGCTCTGTTTTTGTGAGCTGCCTTGAACCACGAATGCCAATAGATGTCAGCGCCATCTTGTTCGTATGATCGTGACGCCCCTTTCCCCCATCCAAGCTCCATCCAGAAGAGCAAGGATGAACTTCCCACACACGGTGAGATGCAGTTCAGGAGATGTGCTGTTTTTGTCCCCACCCCTCACTCCCTGAAGCCACCAGAAGGGGATGTGTCTTCTTAGTCCCTGGGAGGAGCAACCTGGCCATTCCTCTTCTTTCCACCTGGAAACATGCAATCTTGAATTTTAAGCATGGCAGCCCCAGTGGCCCACAAGTATTCTTGTTGCAATTATGGACCAACATCTTCAGGGTTGGATGGACTGAGTTATGGCAGCCATCAGAAAGCTGCATCGTTGGCTTGGCGAGTCCCTTCAGGATTGACTCAGAGCCTCTGGGAAATCTTTTCTGACCCCGTGTCATCCTTTATCAAACATTGGCTCAGAGATGCATGTGGCTAATTAATGAAGTTACAGTCCTCTGTAATAACCCCACTAATCATGCCAAAGTAAACTTCAACAACCTTTAAAACTCTACCACTGTGGAAAATTTTGCCTCTTTCCGATGATTTTCTTCAGAACGCATGGGGTTCACACCGATATACCCCTTCTTACTGCCATTATATGGTACCGAGCAGCTGATTAATATTTGTTGCATTGAAAGGATGCCTGAGTATTTTGACTGTAAACTCGTAATGTTTATCTTAAATGTATTTCATATATTAATAACATTTCTTGTTCCGGATTCCTATTTTTTTTCAGAACAAAAGATTGTTTCTCCCTGAAATTGCTAATTCTTGCCAGTTGAACCTCCTTGTTGGGATTCACAAGCCCATTATTTTTTAAAATGCAGCCACTGTTGTACTTTTGATAAATTCTTAATCTTTTCAAATCGCTGAAGATTCCTTTATTGATTTTTTTTCCCCCTCAGTGGAAATTATCTTCCCATTTTAAATTACATGCGAGTAGAATTTTGACGGGCAAATGCTATTTGATAATATTATGGCTTGTATCATCACATTCATCCTTTAAAAATACACAAGGCTATAATCTTCAGTGTTATTTCACAATGCGCCTGTAGGAATCATTACATACCTCCATGAACATTTACTGCTTATTAACACAATTTCATATATTTCCCTCACAGAACACTTGAAATAAATATACACTATTAATATTTAAAGGATTCATGGTGACATTAACTTTGTTTTGCTGTGTGTGTGTTTTTTTTATTGATGCATAGCTGGATTTGCCTGTAGCAACAGTTTCATGAAATACTGCATCTTTCAACACGACCCCAGTCCTGGGGAGTTAGGCTGCGTGCTAGCTTGCAGCTTGCGGAATCCTCACTTGGGTTTGGGTCCTGGGGGGGGGGAGGGGTGGATAACTTATGCCAGACAGGTGCACAAGGCGGACATGTGAAGGATGGATGAAGGAACTCATTCCCTTGTAGTTACCTAGGACATAAGGGGAAAATCTGATGATACAGGATATGATGATATTATATATTTAATATATATTATATATAATGATGATATCTATCTCAGGGGTATTAATTAAAGGCAGTTTGCTTTTAAAACTTATTTTGGCGCGGTTTCCATTATTTTTGAACTGCATTTCCAATCCATATGACGATGTCATATCATCACATCATATATCATATCTTCATATATCATATATATATGTGACATGTGATATGTGATATATCATATCTTCATATATCATATATATCATACATGATATGTGATATGACACATATATATCATACCATCATATGGATTGGAATATCCATCTATCATACCATCATATATCATATGATATATGTCATATATCATATGATTTTATATATATTTTTCTACATATTTTTTCTAGTATATGTCTATATTTTCTATATATATTCTATATAAATATATATACTTTATATAATATATATTTTTTCTAGTGTATTTATATATTTTCTATATATGTTTTCTATACATATATTACATATATATAATATATATATATATATAATATACACAGAAACAGACAGACACACACACACAGACACACACACACACACACACACACACACACACACACACATTTTCTAGTCCTGGCTTGCATCTCTTGCTAGGGGTTTTCACGGGGACAGTGTTGTGGTCTGCTTGGATGTTTCTCTGGCCCACGTCATTTCTGATTCTGAAATATCCCTATCACTCTCTAAAGCTCTTACAAATTCTATTAATTAAGGGCTTCCCATTAATGAATCCATTTTTGTTTAAACCAGCTGCAAGACTTCTTTGAAAAATGCTGATCCTGTAATAGGAGCCTGATCCCCCTAGCTTTAATTAGTGGTTCCGCGAATGATGCTGCTAGCGAGCTCTGGGACGCAAACGTTCCCACAGAGTCCCAGCACATCGCAACGGCATGAGAAACCGTCTCCAACACTCCTACACCTTTGCTGCCCCCGATTTCCTCCGTCCTTGATTTGTGCCTGTTCATTCCTATGTTCCAGAAAGTGGCACCTTGAATGGAAAAGACAGGTCGCTCTGTACAATTTTGAAATAAAGGAATTAGTGCAAAGAAAGGCACATTCATCTCAAGGGTATTAATTAAAGGCAGTCTGTTTTTTTAAAAGCTATTTTGGTGCACGTTTTCGTATTTTTTTTAAAGATTTTATTTATTTATTTGACGATAGAGACAGCCAGTGAGAGAGGGAACACAAGCAGAGGAGCCTGATGTGGGGCTCAATCCCAGAACGCCGGGATCACGCCCTGAGCCGAAGGCAGACGCTTAACGACTGCGCCACCCAGGTGCCCCAATGTTTCCGTATTTTTGAACTGAATTTCCCAGCCAATGAATGACTCTTCAGAACTTGACATGAAGCCCCGGCGTCCCATTATACCTATGTGTTCTTTCAAGAGCGATCACTCAGAATATCTGAGGGTACCCCCACGCTGAATCCCTTTACATAATTTAGGGCAGTTTTCGTTCCTTGTTTTTCTTCTTTGCTCCACGTTGGAAAAATGTCCAGTGATCACTACAGTTTCCCCAGGATAATACTCCTGGGTACCTTTCAATTCCGGCATCCTTCTCTGTCAATAACTGTGATTTTCTGCTTTCTCATGCAGTCCCAGGCTCCGAACAAAACCGTGTATATTGATCAAGACTTGGGACATAGACTGGCCTTCAATGACAGTGGAAACAATGCGGTCAGTCTTCCTGGATTCTTTTTTCCAGCGACCGATACTATTCCTCACCCACTGGGAGCTTAGATCCAAACCCCGCCATTGGGATTCTTAATCTGGATATCTAAAGAAGTGAGTAGATTTTAAAAAAGAGACAAAACATCTGTGAACCTACCACACTAAAATACATTGCCTGGCACCCTTTACTCCTTCTACGCATGGAGGGAAATCAATGAAACATTTGGGATCATCCGTCACTTGCTACCGCGTGTTCTGCTCATTTAATACTGTTTCTTATTTTTTGCCCCAAATCATTCCCTATGATGAGACGTGTAAGAAGAGCTTTAAAAGAAACCTTTGGGAGCCATGTGGTCGTGTGGAAGGGTGCTCGTTCATGCCGGGAGGGCAAAGGGGATGTTGGGAGAAATTTTTCATCAAGAAAATTGTAAAATGAAGGCGGGCTTAGGTACATCTGTAAACTACATGATTCATAACTGCAATGCTAGGGGTGAGAATATTCTCCCTTGATGGTGACCTGGTTTTGAGACGACAGGAATCTACAAAGGGCCTATTACTTTGTTTTCATCTTTGAAACCTCCATGTGATTAGCCGTGTGTAGCTACCCATTTCCCTGGGAATTTCTGATGACGAGCCACGGGATTTTACCTCGGGACTCAGTAGATACGCTGATACTTCCCTTCGATCTGGTTCCCTACAAGCGAATCCAGAAGGAAAGGCTCTCGGTACCGGGGTTTGTTCAGAAGTGTCCCAAGAGAAACTAGTAGGAAAGTGGGGAAATTTGCTGGGGTCATATGGTAATTCTGTTTATCTTTTTGATAAGGAAGTGAGAAACAGTTTTCCTCAATGGCTATGCCATTTACATTCCCAGGAAGAACAGGGTTTCCAGTCTCTCATATTCTTGTCAACATTTGTTTTCCTTTCTTTTCCTTCCTCCCTCCCTCCCTCCCTCCTTCCCCGCTTCCTCCCTTCCTCCCTCCCTTCCTGAGTATAGCCATCCCAGTGGGTGTGACAGGATATGGACGAACCTTGAAAACACTATATCCAATGGAAGAAGCCAGACAGACCCCACATGCTGTAGGATTATGTGAAAAGTCTGGGACATGGAAATCCATACAGACATAAGGTACACCTGTGGTTTACCCAGGGTTGGGGAGCACATGGTGAGTAGCATGTAACGGGACAGAGGCGATGGTTACACAACTCTGTGAATGCACTAAACGCCACTGAGTTGGACATTTAAAAATGGTTAGAATGGTAAAAAGTAAACCAATCAACCAATCAAATGGTCAGAATGGTAAATGTTGTGTGCATTTTATCACAATGAGAGACTAAAAGAATAAATCTAGTAGTGTACAGGTTTGTTGAATCATTGTACCGTACACCTGAAACTATAACACTGCGTGTTTGTGCTAACTTAAATTTTTTAAATAAATAAAAATTTCAAAAATAGTAAATGAAACAAGCTTTGACAGCACTTCCAGTCTACCTAAAATGTAGCCAGAACAGCATTCCATGGTGTATAAAAGTTTCATGCAGCTGGTTTTAAAATATTACAGTGTTGCTGGCTTAGAACAATAGAAACTCATTGCGCAATTCTGAGATCCAGGCAGGGCAGGACCATTGAGACCCAGGCAGGGCAGGACCACTGAGATCCAGGCGGGGCAGGACCACTGAGATCCAGGCGGGGCAGGACCACTGAGATCCAGGTGGGGCAGAGCCCTGCTCCCTCCAGAGGCTCCAGGGAGGGTCCTTCCTGCCTCTTCCAGCTTCTGGGGCTCCAGGAGTCCCTGGGCTTGTGGCCACGTCCCTCCCATCTTTCAATCTTCCAATCTGTCTGCCCACTGTCCTTCCTCCTCTTCTGCGTGTGTGCAAACTTCTATTTGCCTCCCTCATATAGGGAGCCCCGGGATGACATTGGGCTCACCCAGATGGTCGCAGATACGCCCCCAATTTCAAGATGTTTCATCCTATCTGCAAAGTCCCTTTTGTCCCATAAGGGAACTTTACATGAGATTCTGGGGATTAGGATCTATGGGGTTGCCTTTAGCCTACTGCTTGGATGTTGAGGGTTCTCTCTTGCTGCCCTAATAACACCAAGTACTTTTTCACCGGCATATGCTGTCCTGGTGGTTTTGGATTACAGGACACTGATACACTGGCATAGAAAAAAACCAAACAAGAATAAACACGAGAGTGGATATCTCTCTTTGATATCCTATTTCCATGTTCTTTGGGTACATACATGTCCAGAAGAGGAATGGCTGTATCATATGGCAGATCTAATTTTTTTTTCTTTTTTGAGGAACTTGCGCAGCATTTTCCCTACAACAGCATCCATACTACTACATATATAATAAATAATATATATATATGCACCAAATTAACATGCTATACCCCTGAAACTTACATAATATTCTATGTCAAATATAGCCAATAAAAAACTGAATAAAACTATTAAAAGTAAATTGAAACCAAACATCAAATACAGAGACCACTTTCCAGGTAAAACTCCTCGAAGGCCAGTTCATCAGCAAAAAAGCCCTTTTGTTTTCTAGCACTCTCTAGGCTCCAACCATGCGAAAGAGGCTAGCTAAGAAGCTTAAAGCATCTCGAGATCAATTCCCGACGCGCATGCCCAGGATAGCCACATTTGGGTTCGGGTCTGTGCCTTGGGGTTTCTGTGAACAGCAGATTGGATCTGCCTGCCTTTATAATGATGTGCATGAGGGTTCTGTAGCTTCTATGAGAGACTAACCAAATTAATGTAAATGATTGTAAGCTGCATGCTAGTTCACTGGACAGAGTTTAATCATTCAACTGTGAGGAGCTGGAAACGCAGGACCTGGGCTTTATATTTTTCCAAAGTCCCTCTGACCGAGAGTCATACATTTCAGGTTGTTCCGGAGAAAAGAAAGGATGCCTCGGAGGGATACTTTATCATTGCTCTGCACGTGCAGCGGATTGCACTGGGAATTTTTCTTTTTCCCTACCAGTTGAAACGAGCCTTAACTTTTATTTCCAGCCCTTTATGAAAAAGCATAATCTTTATATCCAAGGTTAAGTAGGACAAGAACAATCTTTGTAAAAAAAAAAAAATTTTTTTTAAGTTTCCCTTGGTAAAGATCGGTCAAATTTCATTTTCCACCCATCACAATATCTCTGAAAGCAGGGATTGTAGATGAATCACTGTTATGTATCTGGAGAAGAAAGCAAAGGAACTTCCAACCAATTCATTCCATTTAGTGTCTCAGATATTCTCCTATTCCTTTATTCCCTCCTTCTCCCTGTTATCATTTATTTATCAGATGTTTATTGAACACCTGGCCAGCAAAAGGAAATCAAGATGTCTGACCCATCCTCAAGGGCTTAATGCAAAGAGACAGACCTTTAAAGAATGAGAGAGAGAGAGAGAGAGACCCCAAATCATAAATGAATGGCTGGTGTGCCAATTTCCAGCACAGTCAAGAGTGGGAAAAACGCACCTTTCAAAATGCCCCCAGCCCAGTTGATTTTAAATCTAGGACACTGAGTTTTGGGAGACCTCAGTGCAAAGCTGGCATACATGCAGTGTTGCTAGAAATACCTGGACCACTTGGGCCCCACTCGCAGGCAAATGAAGGGCATCCCCATCCCCGGCAAAGCTCCCCGAGGATGAGAATGTTCTCATCCCCCTTTTCTTCCAATGTCTGGGGATAGAGAGAGACATCTAAAATGTATAATGGTGCAGAAATCAAAGGTAAGCGCCTCACGTCGGAGATCTACTTTGCTGAGATTTACACGGTATGCACGCAGCTTGCTGGCAGATTGTGAGCAGTTAGGAAAAGTCTGAGCACAGAAAAGCACCGATACAGTCCTATGGTATTGGAGGGGCGGGGGGGGGGGGAGGGCGAGGAGGAAAAGCATATTTGCAGACCTATAAAATAATTCCAGGATTTTGCAACGAGAAGTGTTGACGTAGGAAAAAAAAAAAAAACAATGAACTTCTTGCACGTATTATAAAATCTTGCAGAGATGGGGCACCTGGGTGGCTTAGTCGTTAAGCGCCTGCCTTCAGCTCAGGGCGTGATCCCGGCGTTCTGGGATCGAACCCCGCATCGGTCTCCTCTGCTGGGAGCCTGCTTCTTCCTCTCGCACTCCCTCTGCTTGTGTTCCCTCTCTCACTGGCTGTCTCTATCTGTCAAATAAATAAATAAAAAATCTTTAAAAAATAATAAAATAAAATCTTGCAGAGGCCCATAGATGGAGTTGCAACTTCTTACAGTAACATGTTAATCTGAGAACGTCTTCCTGTGTGCACTGCGAAGACTGGATACATTGAATTTACACCAGTCTTTTTTGCAACGGGTGTCTGCGGCTTTAATAGATAGTATGTTACATAAAGGATGAAGCTACTTTTTGTTCATATTTGATTATCCCCTTGTGCTGGATAGATAATGTGCTTGATAAGTGTTTCCTTCAGATGGCATATGAATAAATTTCGTACTCCCATGTGCCTGATGTAATAATTCAGATGACCGTACCACTGAACATGTAACACATTACAGATTTTAAGACGCTTTGCACGTTCCTTATTTCATTTAATCTGCCCACAAATTCCTTTGCATCGGTATTGCATTGTGTTTGGAAAATCTGGGTATCCGCCAGGGTGAGAATTGTTCACGATCTCTCAGCGCCCAGGAGAATCAGGCTAAAAAGCCTCTAATTTCACGTGATTTGTTTATACCCACACGAGGCAGTCTGAGAGTTGACTTTTATAAATTCCTGTACTGGAAAGTAGCTGTTGGATATTTTGCTTAATTTTTTCCTTCCCTTTGTTTTCTTAACTGTACATTTCAGAAACTACATCAGGTCATTTTATGTTCGTTTTTAGCTGTGGACTTTGTTCTACCGCCAGTGTTTTTACTCAGGGAAGAAGTCACGGTGCCTGTGACGCTCAATGAACAATCTGTGTTTTTTTAATGAAGCGGAGTTGGTTCAATGAGCGTGGTTTATTTAGAGAATTCGCTGTAATAGTGAAAATTATTCATGGCCTGATGTTCATGTCCTCATGTACGACTTTTGTCAAGGAAGTAGGCGCTTTGAAGAGCAGCTATTAAAGTGCAGTGACCCAGGCTGACTTTCATCTTTGCGGTCTTGGTTTGCCACAATTACTTTCCAGCAAAGAGAGATGAGCAGCACGTTGAGTCGTTAAATCCCTTAGAGAACGCACAGCCAGTACCCCCGTAAGCTAAGGGGGAACAGGAGCCAACTTGAGCCTGGACTGGCCTCAAACCAAGCAGCTGTCATTCCTGGAAGGTACTAGAAATGTTTTGATGCTGGCTCTTCCTGTAGTGAGGTTTCCACCCTTGCTTTCAAAGGCAACATTGTGACCGGCCATCTGACAGTGTAACCCACAGTTCCAACATCCACCTTGTTCTCCACAAAGCCACGTAGTAGGGAAACGCTGTGTGGGGTCTGTAACTTCGCTGCTCACTGGCATCCCCAGGAAACATGTACAACGACAGAGGCCTGCGTATTGCCCTCGAGGCTTTTCTTCAATTGCTTTGAAATGCAGAAATGCACATATGATATTTTAAAGGTTCCGGGGTGGGGTGGGTGGGGGGGGGATTCTAGTATATAGGGACGTCCAAGAGCCAGGGTTGTAGGCATTCCTAGCCAGGAAGTGGGATTATCACTCATGATGTCTTGCATGCATAACTAACTACGTGCATACATAAAGATATATATATATATATATATATATATATATATATATAGTATTCATGCATATTTACTTATAAATATATATATTTATACATATACAAAACATAACCCTTTTAATGCATGCATTGTCCACCAGACTTCATCAAAACACAGCGTGCATGCTAATAGGCACTGCGATATGGAAGTAACTTCACTGCTAGGCAAGGAACAGGGGAAAACTATCCCCGGGTCCATCTCCAGGGCGCATGCAGTTCCATAGGGCGGCCAGCAGGTGGCGATGTTGATTTGAGTGCCGAGGACAGACCACGCTGAAGTGGTTCTGAGGGACATGGCAAGTCTTCCTTAAAACCTGGCATCTTCCCGCGACCCCCTCAAGGGCTTTGCTTTGTTTTAACTACACCTGCAGCTGCTGATGCCTGGAGAGAGTCAATTATGCATAATTAGCGTTGCTACCTGATGTGCTGAAACCACACTTTGCACACCGTTCCTGTCCAAACCGTATTAATGCGTGCACGGTAGGTATTTGTTGTCTGTTTAATATGGGATGGGGAAAAAAAAAAAAGATCCATGTGCATTCTTTCCAGACAGATGTTTGATTACGGAAAGGCTCACGCTGGAAGACAGGACGCGAAAGGAGGGAGCAAGGCAAGGTTGGGGAAGACACGTTTCACCCCCACGTGTGACACAGAGCAAAAAAACCCACTTGAGGCCAGAAGTTGAATCCAGCTGATGCATTTAGCCTAATTAAATTAAGAGACCCTTGGGTGAGTTGCACAGCATTTTTAGTTCCCGTACATTAAAACATGGAACAGCACCAAGAAAAAAAAAGGGAGAATGGAAGATTTCCACCCACCAGAGATGAAGGCATCCTCCAAATAAAACCAGGTCACACCTGGGATGAAGAAAGATGACAGAATATTCATGGGGCATGAATGTAAGTTTTCACATACAGTGAAGTGATTTCAGACGGCACCGTAAATCCGACTGGCTATACTTTTCGTCCACCTGGAATATTCTAGGCAACGTACTCATCATTCACTCATTCACTCATTCACTCATTCATTCATTCATTCATTCAAGGTGTCCTGAGCACCTAGTCTGCGCGAAATACTGCCTGGGTCCTGTAGAGACCAAAGTACGGAGCTTCCAGTTCCTTCTAAAAGTTGTTTTTCTACCTTTAATGCTGGTGCTCTGGTGAATTACAGGCAAGATAACCTCTGCTTCTCCTGCTGATACAGATTACTGATGTCTGGCCAGTGCTCAAGGTTGTGGAATTCTTGGAAAGAGCAGGAAAGGTTGATACATGGCCCCAGAGAGACAGGACGTGGAGACGGGACAAATAAGGATAATGCAATTTCCTAGATGGGATTCTGGAACCGGGGCGGGAGCGGGGGGCGGGAGGGAGGCAGGGGGCGGGGGTTACTAGAAAAACTAATGGAATTGAAAACTGTCTGGAGCTCAATCATGATATACCCACACCTGTTTCTTAGTTTTGACAAACGTACCATAGATAACTAATGAGATTAACACTAATAATGGGGAGTACTGTGGGAGGGCTATATGGGGATTCTATAAACTATTTGATGACCTTTGTGAATACCTAAAATTATTTGAAGATGAAAAAGTGTATTTACTATTTGATGACCTTTGCGAATACCTAAAATTATCTGAAAATGAAAAAGTGTATTTATTTTTATTTTTTTAAGAGAATTTATTTATTTGCAGAGAGAGAGAGAGAGCACAAGCAGTGGGAGGGGGCAGAGGGAGAAGCAGACTCATGGCCGAGCAGGGAGCGTGACATGGGGCTTCATTCCAGGACCCCGATATCATGACATGAGGCGAAGGTAGACACTTAACTGACTGAGCCACCCAGGTACCTTCCCTTTTTTTTTTTTTTAAAGAAAAGTCTATTTTTAAAACTCAGTAATAAGCAAAAAACAAAAGCCAAAAAACCACAACCCAATACACCAAACAATCTAAAAAAAACTGGGTGTGTAACCTGAACAGATATTTCACAAAAAATGATATTTAACCAGTAAGTGCTTGAAAGGATACTCAACCTCGTTAGTCATTACAGAAATGTGATAGAATAGTATGTCCTGATGAGAATGTCTAAAATATAATCTAAAAACCCCAAATCCCTGATAATAGTAAGGGTAGTGAGTCTGAGGAGCAACAAGGGACTCTTACACATGGCTGGTGGGAATGCAGAATGGGGCAGCCACTCTGGAAAACTAAACATCCAATTACCATATGAACAAGAATCCCCTCCTAGGAATTTGCCTAAGGGGGTAAAAAAACACAACTTATGTTCATTCACAAACCTGTCAACGAGGAGTGTTTATCATGGCTTTATTTGTAATCATGGAAGCAATGGAAAGAACCCAGATGTCCTTCAGTGGATGATGGGCAAGTAGACAGTAGCATATGTAGAAATGGAACGGAGCCCAGCAATCAAAAAGGACTTAAGTACACATACACGGAACAGCCCTACTGAGCCCCAAATGTAGGCGTCTAAGTGCAAGAACTCAGCCTCAACACCATGCATTCTGTGTGATCCATTCACACACTTTCTGGAAAAGTCCTCACGTGTGTGACTCTGAGTGCAAGAACTCAGGCTCAACACCATGTATTCTGAGTGATTCACTCATAGAACATTCTGGAAAAGACCTCACATATGTGACTCTAAGTGCAAGAGGCCAGCCTCAACACCACACGTTCTGTGTGATCCATTCACAGAACATTCTAGAATAGACCTCACATGTGTGACTCTAGGTGCAAGAACTCAGCCTCAACACCATGCATTCTGAGTGATTCACTCATAGAACATTCTAGAAAAGACCTCACGTGTGTGACTCTAAGTACAAGAAGCCAGTCTCTGTATCTTGCATAATATTTGAGCCATTTACAGAACATTCTGGAAAAGGCACCATGGGGTACAAAGAGACTAGCAGGTCCGAGGGCTGAGCTGGGGTGAGGCATTGGCCAGAAAGTAGAACAGAGTGACTAGAGCGTGAGGAATTATGACCTAGTTATGATGTCAGTCTGACAATTATGTGTTTTCATCAAAACTCCCAGGACCCCACAACCACAAAAGTAAGTTTTAGTTTATGTAATGCGAGTGACCATCATTATAAAAGTCATTATCGTAAGAAAAGACGAAGATGTGCATTGATCATGGGACATGCATGCCAGGCTTTAGGAAAGGCAGGGTCAGAACCACTCGCATCCTGAGGCCTTCTTGACACCGTGATTATTTCCAGCATCTACAGGGGAAAAGTAAAGCTTCAATGGATTGAGCGCGTGTCCTCAGTCACACACCTGGGAAGACCCTGAACACGGATTCAAACCCAGGTCAGACCAGCTCCAAAGCCTGTACACGTGCGAGCATGTTTCACAGTTCTGACTTCCCGGCACAATTGTAAAGTCTCGAGGGAGGAGGTCAGGAGGCAGGGAGGTCAAGAGGAGGCAGGTAGGTTGAGTGGCAGAGGGTACGTATCCTAACTCACTTAGAAAGGTAAAGGAAAGTAGCACTGATTCATGAAAACAGTCACATGAAGCTCTCTTTCCAAATTAAGTCAGGTTTGAGAGTTACTCCCAACCCAGATAATGATGCACTCAGTAACACAAGTTTTACTCGAAGAAGGAGAGCTAATCAGTCATAATTGTACAATACGGGGGAACTCCAGACTATGGTTGTGCGTGAAAATCACAAACACGGTGACAGCCTTAATGAAAATGAACACGCATTGGATGGCACCTGTGGTGTTGAATGGACGTCGTTGATGTGGCCATGCAGCAAACTGGCCCCAAATGTCCCATTTCAGGGGACGCCATCAATTTTAAAATGTTCCAGGGTCCTAACGTTGAACTTCTGCAAATGGTTGGACTGTCACGGATTTCTCCACTTCTCCAGAGGTGCTACTTTGAGACACCTGTGTCCATGTGTTCATGGCGCATGGAAGCGAGTTCATTGGAGATGGTTTCCCCAGAATGCGTTAGTCTTTGCGTGGTTGTTTTACATATCTGTTGTGATACCTGGAGGGCAGCCACTGGCTGGGGTTGGTAAGAGAACTTATTTTGAAATGAGACCCAGAACCACAGAGCCCCTGTGTGTCCTGGTGACATCGTCCAGATGAATGATGTATATGGTGGAGGATTTTCTTGGCTGCCATTACCGAAATGGGGGAACACCATCCACTCTACGGACTCATTTAGCTTCCAGGCTTGATATACAGAGAGTGTTACTCTAAAATTCAACTCTCCTGGCCTTTTAGCTTATGCAAAAATAAAAATAAAAACCAGCTCGTCTTCTGGTATCAAAACTTAAAACTTCCCAAATAATGAAACAGGCTTCAACTATGCTTATAATATTTTTCTCAACGTTGGAAAATTGCAACAGGAAAACCTTCATGGACAGTCTCATTCCAGAGCTATTTTCCCCTAGGCTTTTTGTTTCCATCACATTCTTATTTGGAAGTTCATTTAAATTTGTGGCTCAATGAAACGCAAAAGCAAATGCAATTCTCTTCAGTAATAAGTGTTACGGGATTTGGGTTCCCACAAAGAAGCTAGGACTTACGTAAAGGTGGCTTAAGAAAGAATTACAGAATTTTAAAACATCCCTGAAAGACACCTTTCAGGCTCCAAGAGGATTCAAATTCAAGATGAAAAGCTGGAACACATTTTCTATATGCATATGTTTTGGAATCTGATTCACCCAAATGTGGGGGAAAAAAATCTCTCCAATTTCCAAAAATAGCTCCCCACATTAACTGTCCATCTGTGCAATTAGTAAGTCTGATTCATCATGCTATCCCCTTAAGATGTGTGCAATTTATTGGCTATTAGTTATACTGCAATAATAAAGAAAACGTTAAGATTCAAATAATACATCATTTGTTCATAGTAGAAGTCTGTCTGAAACTCCAGGATCTTTTCCGGGCTCCTGCAGCCAACTTGGAAGCGAGAGAGGTTTCGGCTCCAATTGTGGTCTTCCAAATATTTGTGTTGTGGTGGGCTGCGACCCTATTTTGAATCTTCCCTAAAAATGCGCTTATGTGAATTCCTAAGGTTTCAAAACATCACATCCCTCTGGATCTCATATCATCCACTGGGATAGTGTCACATGCTTATAGGAATGTAAAGTTTTTATTTTTAAAAAATAGTGCAAATTACAGAAAATAGAACACGGATAATGCAATGCCTGTAGCACGCATCTACCATGAATAGATTTATGCATTAAATTTTCCCTTGAAATTTTTATATTAGAAATCCTATTAGGGGCGCCTGGCTGGCTCAGTCGGTTAAGCATCCGACTCCTGGTTTTGGCTCAGGTCATGATCTCAGGGTCATGGGAGTCCCACATTGGGCTCCGCATGGAACTTGTTTCAGATTCTCTCTCCCTCCCCCTACTTCTCCCCTACTTATGCTCTCTCTCTCTCTCTAAAATAAATGTCATTTACTCCATTCGTTTCCATTGCTGAGATTAATCTATTTATTTCTTCCGTGTTTTATCACGTTTATGTCTACTGTTAATTTTGTCATGTTTTATATGATGTGACGTGCATGTTTTTTTAACCGAATTTTCTTTTTTATATCTCTTTGTTTTGTGGCTGCCTCTTGGATTGACAACATTTTTGTTACTTTCCCTTCCATCGGCTTGTAATTTTATGCTCATTTTGCATTCTTTGGTGTTGAATCCTACAATTCTAATATGTGTGTATAGAACATGGAGGGTCAATCCGTATCTCCAACTTCCTCCCGAAGAAGGTCTCAAATACTTTACATGCTATTTCAGCGCTCACATTCCACACATTCTTTCGTGATACGTTAAATGCAACCGCTTTCTGTATTCCACAAAATAAAAGTTATTTTGAGTACTGGAGTAATTGCTTTGTGGGTCACATTGCTTGTTACATGATGCTGTATTTTACTTCTAGACCTCGTTGTCATATTCTCGATGTATATTCTCTGCAAATTCTTTTTGCTGTAGTCATAAGAAAGACACACTCAAGGGCTTCTCTGCAGACATTGCATTGGGTCCCAGATCTTGAATATTTTAATATGGCGTTGAATTCCAGGTTGACGTTTATCTCTACGAACATTGTTCAAGATACCTACCACGTTCTGAGGGAAATTACACACGCTTTTATTTCTTTCTATGTGATTGGCTTTTTGCACAAAGTTTTTGTTTCCCCTGACAGTCTGGACAGTGCTGTAGCTTGCTTTTCTTCCCTCCTGGCATTTGGAAGTACCCTTTCTTGCTTTTTTTTTTTTTTTTTAAGATTTTATTTATTTATTTGACAGAGAGACAGAGCACGCAAGCAGGCAGAGTGGCAGGCAGAGGGAGAGGGAGAAGCAGGCTCCTCACTGAGCAGAGAGTCTAAGGCAGGACTCGATTCCAGGACTCTCGGATCATGACCTGAGCTCAAGGTAGATACTTAACCAACTGAGCCACCCAGGGGCGCTTCCCTTTCTTGCTTTTGAGATCGGTGATGGTTTAGACTTTTTTTTTTAAATCTAGGATGTGTGTGTTTGCAGGTGTGGAAGAAGGGGAAAACTGAGGTTATGATTTCTGTTCTTGTTTTGTTTTGACTTCATGAACATGAATCTGAGCATGAATGCATCATATAATAGTTAAAGCTGTGTTTTTGATGTGATGCAATCATTTCTAGGAGGTTATATAGGGAATGCACTGATAGTGAGCAAAGGGGGAGGAACCTAACGTCTGGTATACTAATTCCTTAGTAAAATTTAGCAATTACGATGTTTAAAATTAGAGATGTTTGAGCTGAGCGGTGTGCAGGAAAGAATGAGAACAAGTCGAAGCAACAGGAGTGTGCTGACTGACGGAGACGTTTGTGAATGGAATCATGCGTGAATGGCTCGTCATGGGAGCAAGGGAGGCGAGTGGGAGGCTGCTAACGGTTGGGTAGCTTCCCACATTCCCATGATGTTCCCAAAGCATGGGACCGACACAAACAGTCACTGTGAGCCTTAGGGGGAAGAACGTCCTTGTGCGGCATATCATCTTATTATAATACCTACTACCGTGTTCTGATTTATTTGCAATTTCCAAGGAGTACCACCTTCTGTTACGTGTTCCAAAGGAACCAGTGGGAGACGTTTGCAGCGGAAAGTTTGGCAGATAGTCCAATAAAAATAAAGAAAGAAAGAAGAAGAGTTTCAAACTTCTGCATCGTTGAAAAGAATGTGTCACTCCCCGTAAGCAGGCACGTGCATGGGTGCGTGCACGCGTGCACACACGTTATCAGAGATGTCGCCAAAGTAAGGTGTGTAATATCTCCTAGGTTAGAAATCAAAATACACTCCCGAATCGTCATGATCATTATTTTTCCAGGTGCGAACTGGACAGTAAACACCTCCGTAACACTAATTGTTTCCTTCAACACCGCGGATAAAAATTCTCATTCCTAAGTAATTGACATATGGTAGTTTTTCGATTAATATTCCATATCACGTGTTAAAACCAAGATGAGGTAATTGTTTACTTAAAAATTTAATGGGTTTCTGGGACAACGGTCGAAGGAGTGAGTGCATAATTTCTGAAGACTTCTGAGTCCCCACATGGGAACCGAGGAAGTAAAGAGCAAACGGCAAAACGCACAGAAAATATTTTAACAAAAGTAGGCAACAAGGCATCCGAAGACCACAGCCAGCATACACGATGGGTGCTGATGTGGTTCTTCCATGCTTTTAGAAACGAAACTCCACAATCATGAGTATACGTCCAGGAGGATGTGCTTTCCACATCTGCTTGTTGGATTCTTTGCAAACCAGAGCCAGGTCTGCAGACACCCAGCTTTTAGTCATTGGGCTAACCGACTGACTTTAAAAATACAGTATCAATTTAAATCACAATCCCTAATATCTATCTCCCATATTCAGATGTTGGCTGCCACTTTATGATTCTATTACACAATGAAGTATGTAAAATGCATCCCTTACAGCTAGTTTTAATTTTTTTAACATGTTAATTACATGGGTAGACTGTGTGTTCATTGAGAGACATCCCACAAGTCCACCCCACAGTGAAAGGATCTAACATTCCTCAATGAAAAACTGCCGGGCGCCCCTAGGGTATTAATATAAAATGATCAGGCTTAATATTTCTAGAGTACTCGCTCTCAGTAAGACAAAAGAATTCACTGGAATGAGGAAGTGCTCATGGGAGATGGACATTATGGATTTCTGGACCCTCAACAGGGAGCTCTAAGGATCTCCATTGGCTGTGAATCCATGGTTTCTTTTTCCTGAATTTGCTTTACTAGTGGGAGAGAACAATTTTAGAAAACTGACAAAGAATGATTTAAAAAAAAAGTATCCATCAACAAAAATAATGCATTTTAAGATCTTACTCCAGAGATACTCAGTAAAATTGGTTGACCTAATTCACCTATTAGCAACTCAGTTATTATTTGAAAGACAGAAATAGTTGCCCAATTGGTAAAGAAATGAGTGGTATGAATGCTTTCATTATGTATGGGCTCACTGGTGATGAATAGGGAGGCGTTTTAGCTCTTGGAGGCAAATAGAGGAATTTATTAGATTTATCATAATGTCTTTTATAGTTGAATAGAGGATAGTATAGAAAGCACTGGAATCAGGACATGGTGGCATGAAAACTTCAAAACCATGCACGTAGACGGAGTGACATTTCTCAGAGAAGAGGTGCAGCATTGCAGAATGCTTTGGTTAAGATGGTTGTGACCTTCCAAGTTCATCCATGGAAGCCCTCCCCCCCAGGGGGATGGCAGTAGGAAGTGGGCCTTTGGGATGGGCTTAGTGTGATGTGAGATCATGAGGGTGGAGTGCCATGATGGGATCAGGTGGTATTGAGATGAAGAAGGAATCTAGGGGTTCTTCTGGTGGATCTTTGAGTGAACTGGGAGATGAGGGGTAGATACAGGTGGATAGCAAGAACACAGGTGGGCATTATTTTAGCCTTTGGAGGTCCTACAAGTAGGTTTTCTGATGTAGGAAATCAGGAAAGATTGGATCAAGCTATATCCAAGATCACTGTGATCTAAGGCAACCAAACTCTTGACATCGCATTGGGTTAGAATTCCTGCCCCCAAGTCCCGGGATGAACTACACTCTTACTTCCGACCCGGATACAACTTGGAAGGCACCAAAGCTTTCACATAGCTGTCCTTCCATTTCTAGGGAATCTGTTCCCCACAAAGGTATTGAAATGATCTTGGAGCCATCACTCTCCTGTTCAATGGTCCCCACACTTGAAATGATTCTTTAACATTTTAAAACTAGTACAGTGATGTTTCTCCTCTACCTGAAATCACTCATGGGATCCCCATGGCGTCTGATATAGAACATGAACCCCATCCGTACTCGCCACCAACTTCTGCTCCTGCTGTTTTCTATTCCTGGATCATTCCCAAATAATCCCACTGTTTAGATCCCCCCAAATGCATGGTGTCCCTCAGCATATGTGATCCTCTCAACCTGGACTGCCCCATCTTCTTTTGAAATGAACGTGGTGGGAAGCAAGTTTTTCTTTGCATCCTAGTTCACATGCTGCCTCTCCCAGGAAGCCTTCCCTGAGCTGTGGGATAGACTCTCCTTAATCCCTTCTCTGTATTTAAGTCTGCTCCAGACTTACAAGGTGATTGAGTTGTTTTGGACGCACGCCTCTCCTGATGGACTGGCTTGCCTTGAATTTTTTCTTATTGAATTTTGTTTTTGAAACACGTGACATTTCTTGGCCCATAGAAGGAAGGAGGGAGAGTAGAGAGAAGGGAGGGAGGGAGGAAGAGGAGGAAGGAGGAAGAAGGAATGAAGGAAGGAAGAGAAGGAGGGAGGGAGGAGAAAGGAAGGAAAGGAGAAAGGAAGGACGGAGAGGAAAAAGAGGGATAAAAAACAAAATGGGAGGTTTTCTTTAAATGGCGTAAATTATATGTGAGGGGTATAAAGTCATAAGATCTATACTGAAAATTAAAATAAAATGGTTATGTCATCACCCTCGCAAGTAGAAATGATCCAAAACATAGAGTCAAATACAAATTGATTTATGAGGGCACTCGACCTCTTAGATTTAACATTTAAGTAAGTGGTCTTGACCATCTTATGTTGAGGGTCCTGTATATACTTATTTTTCCACATATTCCCAAGAACAGATCCAAAATGAAAAGAGCACCACCTTGATTTTTCATGTGTGATCCCTCAGCTTCCCGCACGTCTCCAAAATAGTCTGCACCTTCTGACACCTTTCTCTCCTCCTTCTTGGATTTGCATCTCTCGTGTGAGCCTTGCACATGGCAGCCCGTGATCTCCGAAACCCTTTGGTATGGAACTTTACTCCTCAACTTGCTTACGTTGGTAAAACAAGCTAATGAATTCTTGTTGAAATGAATTGAATACTTATATAGGCATTTTTATTAGAAGGTTTTATAACAAGATCTACAAATCACTGTTATTATGGGTCATTTGCTGGGGTGCAGGAATAGCTCCATAATGTGGAAATGGATCTTATAATGATATCTTCTCAAATGATGCTGAGTCTAATATTTTATTTCTATATAATATCTCTCATTGGGATGAATTTTACTTGCTTTATGAATATAAAATGAGGACATTGGAGTGCCAAAGAGCATGAACTTTTAAAGTCCACTGACCATGTTCAATCTAGACACTATTTTCAGTGGATTGTAATCCTGCTCACAACTATTTCTCTGAGCTTCAATCACCCCATCTGTAACAAAGGCGATAATGCTGGTGAGCTCATGGAAATCACATCAACATTAAATGAGATACGATTTCCAAAATCTTGGTTATTCAATAGGGTTTAGTCCTCTTCCCTGTGCTCCCTAAGTTAGATATCCTTATCATAACATGCTAATTTTAATGTCTCTACACAACCAATATCATCCTGTTTCTTGCAGAATCCCTTGCTCTAGACACTGCTCTCATAATTGTTTCAATTGCCCGGGAATGCATTCTTATTAGTTTGCAATTTTAACTTTATAAAGCAAACACTATTTAATTATCCTTGCTTTTCCTTCTTTTGAAACTCAAATAAGGATCAACTCTCATCAAATGTTGCTTCCTTATCCTAGATGTCTTTTAAGAAATAGCTATTATCATTAATTGGTGTACACACACACACAAACGTGTGTGCTTTGCTGATAATATTACATGTACTAAATAATATAGTTTGGAGATGTAAGATAGTACATACAAAGAGATATCATGGTTATCTGTGTTGTATATTATAAATAATCATGTTTACACAACTATCTCCCTACTAAGAGACATGGAGATTGTCTAAAATATTTTGCTATTATACACAGAGCCCTATATGAACAGCCAATTAAAGGACAGTTAGGTTTCTCCTTGGTCACCTGCAACACTTGATTGCCGCCTTATGGTGCTCATTAAAGGAGCTTTTGATTTTAATTGCAAATTCCAATTGCTTGTCTATTGTAAATAAATGGCTATATACAATAATCTTTGTCATGAGACTTTGTTGCAATCCCTTATTAGTTCCAGAAGTTTTTGTTGATATTGATTCTTTGGCATTTTCTGCTTAGACAATCATGTCATCTATTTAAGAAAAAAATGAGAGTTTTATTTCTCCTTCCCAAACTGAGTAGCTTTGCTTTTCTTTTCTTGTCTTATTACATAAACTAGGACCTCCAGTATGGGGTTATATAAGAATGGAGGGAGGGGACATCCTCTTCTTTTGCCTTCTTTATGAGAAACTGGACATTCTCTTAAAGAAGGCTGTTTGTAGATATCCCGTGTGAAGTTAAGGAAATATCATTCTTGTCTTAGTGTGCTGGGTGTTATTATTGTGAGTTGGATTTTATCAAATGGATTTTTGTGGGATAACTGATACAATCATGTGACTTTTCTTAACACTGCTGATTACGAAAATTTATTCTCAAGTGTGGAGGCAGGCTGGCATACAGTATACATCTTGCCTTATCACTGTGTATATTTATTTTTACATATTATAGCAATCTATTAGTTAATATTTATGTTGAAGATTTTTGAATCAATGTCTTTGAAAGACATTGGCCCCTCGTTTTCCTCTGTTGTAATGTCTGTATCTGGTGTTTGTAAGTTAGGGTGATGCTGGCCTCATAGAATGAATTAGCAAGTGTTTTCTTTTGGGGTACCTGGGTGGCTCAGTTGGTTGGGTGTCTATGACTCTTGATTTTGGCTTGGGTCATGATCTCAGGGTCAGGAGAGAGAGCCCCATGTCAGGATCCACACTCAGTAGGCAGTCTACTTGAGATTCTTTTCCTCTGCCCCTCATCCCACTTGTGCTTTCTCTATATATAAATTTTTTTTTTTAATTGAAGAACTGTTTTCTTTTTTGGGGAAGAGATTCAGAAAACTGGCTTTGTTTGGTCTGTACTGAATTGTATCTCTCAAACTTCACTGGTTGAACTCCCAATGCCCAATAACTATTTGTGACTATATTTGGAGATAAGGTCCTTTATGCGCTTAGTTAAAATGAGGTCATTAAGGGGGTCCTTCAAACTATAGGACTCGTATGCCTTTAAGAATAGATGAAGACACAGACACGGACAGAGGGACGACCACATGAGGATACAGAGAGAACACGGCTTTTACATGCCAAGGAGAGAGGCCTCAGGAGAACCTGGACTTGCTGACTCCTGGATCTCAGGCTCCCAGCCTCTAGGACAGGGAGAAAATAATATCTGTGTTGAAGACATCCGTCCTGTGGTACTTTGCTTGGCAGCCCTAGAAAACTGATACATTTTTATCCCTTAAAGGTTTTCTAGAATTCTCCAGTGAAATGGTGTGGCCTCATGAATTTTTAGGAGGGTCATTTATTACTGATTCAGTTTCCTTAATGTAAATAGACCTATTCAAATTACATTTTTCTCCTTGTATGAGTTTCAATAGTTTGTGTCAGAGAATTGGTCTGTTCCTTCTAAATTATCAAACTTGTGGGCTGAGAGTTCCTCATCATATTCCCTTGTTATATTTTCATGTCCATGGGATCATTAGGGATGGCTTTTTTCCGTATGTGGAATTACTAAATTGTGTCTTCTCTCTTTTTTGCTAAGTTTGCTTACCTTGAGGTTTATCGATATTATTGGTCTTTTCAGATACCCTGTTTTTTTGCTTTGTTGATTTTTCTCCATGGGTTTCTTGCTTTTTAATTTATCGATCTCTCCTCTAATTTATATTCTCATTTTTCTTCAATTTGTTTTAGATTTCAATTCATCTCCTTTCTATACTTTCCTAAGGCCAACACTTAGGTTATAGATTTTGCATTTTTCTTCTTTTCGAATATATTATGCATTCAATGCTTTACAATTTCCTTGCAGTACTGCTTTTATTACATTCCACCTGTTTCAATAAGCTGGTTTTTCCCCCCATATGTTGTCCAGGAGTCTGTGGTTTAATTTCCAATTATTTGGGGATTCTTCCTCTACCTCTTATTGATTTGTAATTCACTTCCATTGTGGGCTGAGAACATATTTCATATGATTTTGTTCATTCAGATGTGATAAATTGTGTTTCATCATCCACGTGAACTTGAGAAGAATATGTCTTCCGCTGCTTTCGGAGTATTCTGTAAATGCCAATTAGATCAAGTTGACTGACGGTGACACTTCAACTATGTGCTCACGGATGTTGTGCCTGCTGGATTTACGGGTTACTGGTGAAGGTAAGTTGGGGTCTGTAACCATAGAGTGGGTTTTCCTATTTTTATGAGTTTTTATAAGTTCTCTAAGTTTTTACCTCATGTATTTTTATAGTGTGGTGCTTTGGCAGATACAGATCTATGCCTGATATGTCTTCATGAGGAATTGCCCCCTTTCACTTATATATTGCCCATTTTTATTGTTGATAATTTTACTTGTTGTGAAGGCTGATTTGTCCGACATTAATATATCTACACTAGATTAATTTCAATTCGTGCTAGCATGGCATATCTTTCTCCGTCCCTTTATTTTATCCTACCTATGATTTCATATTTAAAATGAGTTTCCCTTATTTATTTTTTTAAAAGATTTTATTTATTTATTTGACAGAGAGACAGCCAGCGAGAGAGGGAACACAGCCGGGGGAGTGGGAGAGGAAGAAGCAGGCTCCCAACAGAGGAGCCCAATGTGGGACTCAATCCCAGAATGCCAGGATCATGCCCTGAGCCGAAGGCAGACGCTTAACGACTGAGCCACCCAGGTGCCCCAAAATGGGTTTCCTTTAGACCACACACATATATGTGTGTGTCCTTTAAAAATTAAATACACAATCTGCCTTTTAATCTTTCTATTCCACATTAATGATTAATTATTGATATAGTTGGATTAATACCTACCATATTTGTAAATACCCTATTTATGGTACTTGTTCTCTTTTTATTCCCCTTATTTTCAGTCCTCTCATTTTTTCCCCTTATTTTTCTGCCCTCTCTGTTTTTACTTGAAGATTTTTTTTTTTTTTAAGATTTTATTTATTTATTCAACAGAGATAGCCAGCGAGAGAGGGAACACAAGCAGGGGGAGTGGGAGAGGAAGAAGCAGGCTCACAGCAGAGGAGCCTGATGTGGGGCTCGATCCCAGGTCGCTGGGATCACGCCCTGAGCCGAAAGCAGGCGCTTAACCACTGTGCCACCCAGGCGCCCCTACTTGAAGATTTTATCTTGTTTGTTTATTTTGGGAAGGGGAGGGAGAGGGAAAGAGAATCTTAAGCATGCTCCACACCCAGCACAGAGCCCAACACGGGGCTCAGTCTTACAACCCTGACATCATGACCTGAACTGAAATCAAGAGTCAGATGCTTAATGAACTGAGCCACCCAGGTGCCCCTTTACTTGAGGATTTTAAATTATTCCATTTTGACTTTCCTCTGAGCATAGAAATAATACATTACTATTTGCCTCAGTATTACCTGTTTTTAATCCAATGTAACTCCCTTTCCAATACCACTGTCTGCTTCAAGAGTCATGTAGATAGACACCTCGTCATGCAGACAGGCTGGGCTAACAACTTCCACAGAGCAAGGTGTTAATGCTGAAGAAGTCCAATTTGTGAATTGTTTTTAAAAAATGAAAATCAACACATGATATTCTACTAGTTTCAGGTGTGAGTTGTTTCTTTTGTGGGGGCTTTAGGCATCAATTTTGCTCTAGATCCTGAAGATTTTCTCCTATTTTTTTTCTAAAAAATTTGTAGTTTTATGTTTTACATTTAAGTCGATGATACATTTTGAGTCAATCTTTTTTTCCTGGGGGAATATAATTTTATTTCAAATCTACATTTTCTATCAAGTCTTTAAAAACATGGGATGATTACTCTTTAAAATCAAACTGTTTTAGGATACCTAGTGAAATAAAAATAACTTTCTTTAAAAAAATGTGGTTTTTTTTTTTTTTTACTTTGGCAAGAATATTTAACATGACATCTACCATGTGAGCAGGGTTTTAAATACAGTACACTTATCTATAAGTTCATTCATGTTGTCTTATGTTGCAGGACATCCTTCTTTTTGAGGCTAAATATTCCATTGTACGCACAGTCCACATTTCTTTATCTTTTCATCTACTGATGGTGTTACTGTGAAGAACACATCTTATTCTCTCCATCTTTTCTTATGCGTTGTATTTATTTTATTATTTTCTTCTTAGCTCATGTTGTCGAATCCATTTAGAAGATCTTTTTTGGGTCTAAAAGATACATTATGATATATATCTCACATCCTTTGATTGAGAATACTTTTGATGTCCTCTCTTTTGATTTCCACCTTAAATTATTGAGCATTTAAAAGTGTAGTTTTAGAATCCAAGTAAGATAGTGTTTGGGTAGATTGGGTTTTTCAATTACTATTTTATTACATTAGGTTTAGTAAACCTGATACGCATCGTACGAATATGTTAAAAGGCACCGTAAGCTAGAACATGGTCTGTCGATGTCACACATGTCTGTTCAGAACAAAAAATTCTCCTTGTATCATGCTTATTTATTTATTTTTAAAGTTTTTTTTTAAGATTTTATTTATTTATTTGAGAGACAGAGAGCACGAGTGAGGGAAGGGCAGAGGGAAAGGGAGAAGCAGGCTCTCCACTGAGCAAGGAGCCTGACGTGGGGCTCGACCGCAGAACCCTGGGATCATGACCTGAGCCAAAGGCAGATGCTTAACCAACTGAGACACCCAGGTGCCCCAGTATCTAATGTTTGTTTATTCATTACACTTACTAATTTCACTATGTCCTTAGTCTTTGACTTATTGGTATGTAGGTATTCCTGTGAATTTTTAATTTCTTCTTATAATGACTTGAGCTTTAAAACTATAACTCTTTTACCTATTCCCAAGTTTTCCATGAACCACAAGAAACAGTCCTCTTTATGTGTATGAATTCTTTTCACCTTGGATTCACTTTTTCTTATTTTAATGTTAAACCAATTGTCTTTTTGGTGTATTTATCTAGGGTACACACACACACACACACACACACACACACATATAGGGTATATATATACATATATATAGGATATATAATATATGTAATATAAATCTAGGTTATATAAATAAGTCTAGGATATATATACATATTATAAATGTTCTGCATAATTTTGCTCAAGGCATATCTTTTACAACTGGCACACATGCAAATATAATTTGTTATTCAAAATGGGAATATAGCAGACATAAATAAAAGTATTGATTACAGAAGACTACCTTACAATTAAGAACATCTATTCACCAAAGGACAGTATTACGTGAAAAGACAAACTGTTTTGTAGTGGGAATAGATATTGAAACCATGCGTGACTGACAAAAGTGGTCCTCCAAGGATATAAAGAAAGTGAAAAGATTTTCATTAAATACATTTTTGACGTAGATGCCCACTCCTAAATCACAATTACTGTCTTAGATTAGATTTTCTGTTCATACAAAAATGTACGAAATCTGTTTAAGATTTCCAAAGTTAATTTTATAAGAATATTTAACTTAGCTGTTACTGAGTAAAGAGCCAGTCTTTGCTTTTTAGCAGATATATCTTTTATATTTTTAAAGTTAATTTTTATAAGAATATGTAAGTTTATCTGTTCCCAAGTAAATAGTGTTTGCCTTAACTTGCTGGTCTCTGCACTCCTAATGCTACCACAGCAGGGAAGGACTTTATCATTATCTGTCCTGGCAGCTTGCCTAAATTAAATGCTCTTCAATTAAATCTTTCACTAATTCAATAACATTTAAGGAACTATGTGTAAATTTCAGACATTTGTTTAGCTGTTAGGGATGCATCACAGGGGGGAGAAAAATGACAAAGACCCCTGCATTTATGGAAATTGCTTTCGAGTTAGTAGACCCACAGAGTATAATAAATACATGACCTAGTACTTTCAGAGGAGGAAAGAGCTAGGGAAAAATAAAGAAGACAGAACAGGCTATGAGTGATCAAAAACACAGGGGAGGGGAGGTGTCAGGTTTTAAAATTGGATGATCAGAGCAGTGTCTCCAAGGTGGAGGGTTTTGAGCAGGGTTTGGAAGCAGTGAGAAAGCCGAATATTGTTCCGTTTGAGAGGGCTGATACTTCCAGGAAAAGGATTAGTTAAGAGAAAGCCCTGAGGTGCAAATCATCCAGCCATATTGGTGCAACAGCATGGATCTCAGTGCAGCTGACCAAGTAGAACCCCAAATGGAAGTGGGGTTCCTACACAGAAGGGGCCAGATTATGCCAGCGCTGTGGTCACTTTGAGGACTCTGTTACTCTAAATGAGAAATGAAGCCCTACAGCATTCTGAGAGGAGGAACAGAGACACCCTGTGTTTTCTCAAGAGGAACACTGGCCACAGTGTTGGGCATAAAAAGAGATAACAGTGAAGAGAGAGAGGCCAGTTAGGTTGTTGCATGAGACCAGCAGGAACCCATGGATGGTTCTACCAAAGTCAAGCAAGAGGGCGTCCATCCTGGGTATGCCTTTAGGGGTGAGTAACCGAATGTTGTGTGCAAATGAAAATGCGAAATGAGCAAGTACCCTGAGGGTTTTGCCTGAGCATCTGAAATGATGGAATAAAGAAGCATGGAAACATGGCAACAGAGCAGGTGAGAAGGTGAGAGAGTTGAGCATAGGATGTCCACTGGGCAAGAAAATAGGGACGTGGAGGAGACAGTTGGGCTCACAGCCAGGAGTTGAGGAGAGAGGTCTACTCAAGAAGAGTAAATGGGGGAGAAGGTAGCATGCAAATGCCATTTAAAGACATGATCCTTGGTGAGATGGCCAAGGAAGGGAAGATAAATAGAAAGAAAGGAGAAGAAAATCAAAAGGAAAAAAAGAAGAATATAATGTCCTGGACATTACATGTATTCGTTTTGTTCATCAGGAAATCTAGGCACCTAGAGGAATGTGTTGCAGAGGTGGGTATACCATAAATGCTTGTTGAATCCACATGAAAAAGACAAATTTGATGCTGGTGATTAATAAGGGCATAGTGATATAGACAGCTGTGCTCCTTAACATTCAGTCACATGGCATAAGAAATCATTCCGAGCTTTATGTTGGTAGTTGTGAAATAAAGATCGGCGAGCAAGTGTGAAGGTCAAAAGGCATATCTGCAAGTCTGCTGCATGCATTCAAATTTAACTTTATTCTCTCCTTTCAGATCAATGCAAAAAAGAGCTCTCGTATCTTGTAGGTTAAAGGAAGGAAGGGTTTTGCTTCCACTCACGCTAGGATTCTTCATGAACGTGGACAGCTCTTGAAGGTCAACCGCCTTGTAGTTGAGCCAAAGTAAAGATGCCATGGCAACCAAGGACAGCTTGCAGCTCTTGTCGCTGGATAAATAGTGTTCTTGAGAAACGCTGTCTGCAGATTTAAGAACTCTGAGACAGAAGTAACATAGCAGGATAAAATTTCCAACCAGATACCCATTCGATGTTGCATTCCTACAGCCACTAAAGATCGCCAGTATCGTGTTACAAATGTATACATGGACACGCACAAAAGGAGAGTGATTATAACTGTTTTCTGTTATTGCACACGAGTAAATGTGTCTAATAGATGGGAAATCAAGTACTGAGAGGTTAACCGTACAATGTGCAAGAAAGCCTTGGGATTAAAATCCATGTGTCCTCATTTCGCCTTCAGTAGGCAGCTTGTCACAACTTTATCTATATTCAGAGCAAAGTTTGTTGCAGAGAAAAATGAATGGATGATAACATGTATTGCAGAGCAAGCCAGTAAGGAAAAATTATCTGCTTGCACTTCCAGAAAAGAAAGAGAAAGGAAGGGAGGGAGACAGGAATTCAACAGTACACACACAGGATTTCTGAATGATTATTGAAATATGCAAAATATTCATTCGGTTCAAAAAATAGATCGGTTCCAAATTTATTATAATTGTAAATTGTTACCAACGTTTATGAATAAAGCCATTTTGGGTACTCAGTGAAATTGGAGATGATCGGCTGGGATGTGTGGGTGGCTCAGTCAGTTAAGCAGCTGCCTTCGGCTGGGTCCTGGGATCAAATCCTGCATCAGGTTCTTTGCTCAGTGGGGAGTCTGCTTCTCCATCTGCCTACTCTGCCTGCAGCTCCCCCTGCTTGTGCACCCTCGCTCTCTCTCTCTCTCTCACAAATTAAATAAATAAATAAATAAATAAATAAATAAATAAATAAATAATAAAATGTTTTTTAAAAAGTTGGAGATGATCGGAAGTCAGCATGAAACTCATTCAAAGATAAGTATGAAGTTTTATCAACCACTGACATCTGGTAACATTAAACCCAGGACAGAAGTATTGCCCTCACCAAAAAAGCCAAGCCAGGTGTTCCTGAGCCAAGACTCTGAAAATCTTTCTTTCCTTTTTTTTTTTTTTAAGATTTATTTATTTATTTGAGAGTGAGAGAGCACAGGGGGAGAGGGAGAAGCAGGACCCTGGGATCATAAACTGAGCTGAAGGTACACTCTTAACTGACTGAGCCACCCAGGAGTCCCAATACTCTGAGAATTATAATGAAGACATACCTCTGATGAAATAAGCATCCTCCAGAACGAAGTAAAATAAAAATTTTACTCAGCTAATATATCTAGCTGTAGCCTGTAGCAGACCGATATATCAAACAAAATTTGTGTGTCAATATTATTTGTAAATAACGATGTGAAAAGCCTAAAAAATAAAAGGCTCTCCATTTGACATACATTATACATTAGTCATATTAGCCATGTGATCATGAAGGTATTATCGCAAGACCATTAGACTCATGTGGGGGAATAAAATATTCAAATATATTACATACGTATGTCAACAGTTTCATGCAGCTGAAGTTGTGCAGGAAATAAATACCATTAAAATGTCATTGCCAACTATCTATTAGCTTTACAGTTTCTAAGATTCTTAAATATCACTGTCTTTCCAAAATTTTCTCAAACGTAATTTTTGATGTACCCTAATCCTTTAAAAGGAAACAAAATTTGATGACATCGAGGCAAATTAATTAATGAGTTGATTTCTGTTCCATGCACAGTTTGGTGGATATTTTAGATAAAATAGAGCATCTAGAAATTCATGCCAAAGTTAAAACAAGTTAGTGTATGATGGACTCCTGCATATCTGGATATGTATAATGGTAAATGAGTAACCACTTAGGAAAAAAAAAAGGATTCCTACCAATGCTCTCTCTGTATCTGTCAACCAATAGGTAAATCCAATAGCTCACATATTTCAAAGTAAAAAAGAAAATAATACAGTACCAGAAAAAAGGCTGGGAAATTTTTGGTTGAATAATCTCAGAATGATAAGTGTTTTTTTCTTAAGATTATATTTATGTATTTGAGAGAGAGAGCACGAGCACAAGAGGGTACTTGAGATATACATATATAAATTATTAACAGGAAAAGCCCAACAGAAAACATGGATGACAAACATCAATAGATCACTCACAAAAATGCTATTTAATTTATGGAGATATGTTAATCTTATATTAAAAGAAATGTAAATTAAAATTAAAACATTTGCTCATTAGATTGGAGAAGATGACAAAGTTTGACAACACTCACCAAATCCACCCCACCCCCTGCTTGCACACTCTCTCTGAAAACAAACAAACAACAACAACAAAAACAAGACAAAAAAAAAAACCCAAAAAACTGTGTAGCAGGTCAGCTGAGCCAAGCGAGCCTTGTGTCTCTTGGGATGATTTCTGGAAGCTATGCCCAGCACCTGCCCCTCACACTTCATTGTCCAGGATGAGGTTCAGATGGGCATGTCTAGCTTTTGGGGAATCTGAGCAGGTGAATATTGATATCTGGACTTATTGCTTTTCCAAATAAATTTGGTATTGCATAATGGTTTCTTAAATAGATCCACGAAAAAAGCAAAGAGAACCAGAGGCATTGTGTAAATAGTGCACACACACACATGCTCATATATCCATGACACAATCAATGAATGTATGAGAAGACACTTGCAAAAGTGAAAAAAAAAAATCTCAATCCAACCTAAGCACTCAAGTTACTCAATGAAACATTTTTATTTGGTTTGCTGCAAAATGTATTTCAAATAACAATTAAAGTAAAATTCAGTATGTCCCAAAGTTTAAACTAAGAACAAAATTTCCTCACCTGTCAAGTTTATCCAGGCAAGGTGATTAGCACACGGCTCAGAACTTGTTGGAAATGAAAACCATTTTAATTGGTGTATAATAAACGTTAAAAGTGCTCCCATGCGGAAATGCCTTGATTAAGCCAAGGCATACTTATTATTCAGTGTCTGGCTTTGAATGTTGACTCTGCAACATTTCCCTTCTTTTTTGTCTTCAGATTCACAACATTTTGTGGGTTCTGGTCTTCCTCTCAAAGCAAAGAGGAAATACAATGTGGAAACCAGGAGTAAAATCTGGTTTTATAGTTGTAGATAGGGTGGAAATATCCACATTGTGATTCAGATTTTTATGCAAGGGAGAATTGGTCTTTCATGAACCAATGACTCTACTTTTTCTGAATTGTCTACACTATTATTTAAATCTGAACATGGATAAGGTCCTGCCATCAAAGAGAATGCAACAGGCAAGGAGATTATATTTTTCATTTTACATCTTCACCTGAGAAAGTCCAAGGCACTAATAAGCTTTAGGAACCAGTGATAAATAAGATGCTATTTTGGCACTAAGTGACATCATCACCCCAAATTTGAGAGATGACTTGGGTTGGTGGAATGAGTAACAGCATCACAATTAGGTTGAAATGCTAGTCCGCCAACTTTTAGCCATGTGACCTTGAGTGTGCTCATCTCTCTGACACCTACTTCCCCTGTTTTTGAGGTGAGGAGGGTACTGGTATGAGAACTACTTCCTAGGATTAAGCAAAGAATTGGTTGTGAAGCATCTATACTCATCGTGACACATGGTATGAAGTCAACAAGCAATTCCTCCTTTTCCTTAAAACACAGATAGTAAGATAGGAAGAGCAGAAAGTTTCACAAGAGGAAGATGGTGTAAATGACCGTGCAGGGGGCAGGGCAGTGTTCAGAGGCCTGAATGGAGTCACGAGTGCCCTACGGAGGGTATTACAGGAAAAGGATGGTGTGAGCCCTGGAGACAGGAAAAAGGGAAAGCCGATTTGGCGAATCATGAGGAGTGGATGTTGGTGTAGGACCGGTGGTGAGGGCATAGATTCCAAATGCACACTGTCAATCAATTTCAAAGAACTTTGTAAGTCAAGAGTAAGTACTGATACGTCATGGGGGCTGGTTTAAGAGAACTTAAAGCATGAGCGTTTGTGTTTTTTAAGAAAGAAAACTCTTGGATATGTATTGAGTTGATGATATTGAGTCAGAAGGAACATTGATAATTTAGCATTTTAACCTTGTTATCAACTGAATGGTTTCCTTCTAAAATATAGGTTGGAGTCCTATGCCACAGCACCTGTGAATGTGACCTTATTTGGAAATATGGTCTCTGTAGATGTAATTAAGTTGTAAATTAAAAAGAGGTCCTACAGGTGTAGGGTCTGTCCTAATCTGGCATGACAGTTGTCCCTGTAGGAAGACAAGAAACAGAGGAACAGACACAGAGAGAGAAGAAGGCCATGTGAACACACAGACACAGAGGAGAAGCCATGTGGAAACACAGATAGAGATGGGAGGGATGTACCTGCAAGCCAAGGATTGCCAGCAGCCACAAAAAGCTGGAAGAATCAGGAAGGCCCCTCCCCTCGAGCCTTCAGAGAGAGCACAGCTCTGCCAACACCCTGAATCTGCTTGTCTACGGGATCTGGGAGAGAGTACATTTCTGTTGCCATAAGCCACATGGCTGGTGGTACTCTGTCACGGTGGCTCTAGGCAACGGAAAGAGATTACAAATATTTGAGGCTAAACCAATGGAATGGACAGAATGAACATAATCATTGTGGGGACAGAGAACAAGGGATAACGTTAATGCATCATCAGAAGCTTGAATGTGAGAGGGAAGTCTCTCCCAGAGGACTGGCTGGATAATGGGGACGTGAATCAGTTCAATGACTACCGAGGGAAGAGAGGACGGGGTGGGGAGCAGATAGGAAGTACACTGTACATCATATATTTGAGCCGTCAGCAGGGAACTCTGGAAGAGAACTCCAGAAGGAAATCGAGAACACAGAAAGGAGATACAAAGGAACTCTGAAATGAATCAAAATGATACAAAGAAGAAGAGTAGCTAAGAAGCCAAAAGGGATGGGATTTCCATGAGAAAGTGTTGGTCCAGGTGTTCTAATGCATGAGGCACCTGTGTTGGGAAACCACCTCCAAGAGCCAGAGCATGCAAAACTCATCCCATGTTGCCCTTCTGATAGGAAGCAGTCAACAAAGCAATGTCGATTTTCTTACTCCCAACCCATCTGGGCTCAATCCTAAACGGAGCGCCAGTGAGGGCAGTGGTTACGCTATATGGCCTTTGAGATCAGCTTTGTTGCTCTGCAAATGCTGAGCCCACCTCCCTTTCCTTTCTGCTGCATTCCTAGACGGCACTTAGTGCCTTCGTGCATCTTCCGGATTACTGTCAAGGTGAAGTTGTTACAAGGGTAGTTCAGGGTTTTCTTTGACATCCTCATCATAGACTTGGCTCTCCCACTGGAGATAGCTGAGAAAGAACGGAGAGCGTGCTGTCACCTCCTCGTCTCGCAACCTCGCACAGGGCTGGTCCACAACTGCCCCGGTCTCTAACTTGTCTGCGTACATCTGGTCGACACTGTTCTACCACGTACTGTTGTATTCTAAGAGTCTTGAACTATTCTCCAAAGGAACAATGCAACTCGTTTCACTGTGAGTGCCAGAAATAATATAAACCAGACCCGATGAATAAGGCATGAGCTCTGATTTCACATCACGGTTATTTCTGGCACCGAGTGTCTGTTTGCAAATAGCACAGTGAGAACAGGTACGTTTTTGGGTTGTTGGTAATGATGACTGAATGATGAAAAGAAGCAGCATTTAGCCTTGGAGATTCCTGGCTTAAATGTAATGTGTATAGGTCTAATACTTTAATAGCACAGACGGGACCAGGTTCAGTGGTTTGACAGAAAGACGCCTGGCTCTCTCCTTTATGTGTGTCTTGTTGTCTTTGTTTAAATAAGATGCGTTGATCATTTTGGAGATGACAGTCTTGCTTCGTGGTGGGTGACTGAGTAATGATCAGTTCCCTAAGGGAATATCATGGGTTTGTCTGAATCTTTGAATGTACGGTAAGAACCACAACTCCTGGAAATAGCCGGGACTAATGAGCTATCTGTTAGCATAGCTTAGTTCATACCACGGCGAGAGGTATTCTTCCCCATGGAAGGTGGAGGGTTTAGCAGTCGAACTCGCAAGGAAGTCTCTGGATTGCAGAAGTCTGCAGGTTAGGATGCTAATGCCTTTCTGTCCAAACTCATGTTCAAATGACAAGAAGGATAAAGTCTGGGCATGGGCAACGCTGGCTCACACAGAACCAAACGTCTTCCAGTGTCACATAAAGCAGCCTTCGCGGGACACTGGAATATCCCCATCAATATCAGAGGGTTTTTGATTGTGACGAGCCCCCTACGCTACCCAGTCATGCTGTGGATATATATATATATTTTTTTTACTACAATCTCTACTCGTTTTTTTTTTTAATTTTTATTTAAATTCAATAGAGGGAACATATACTGTATTAATAGTTTCAGGGGTAGCATTTTAAGAACTTTCATTTTGAAGTCTTCTATTGCAATGGCTTTGGATGAAATATTCCCTGTCTCTTGCAGCTTCTGTGTCCCGGGCACCCCCTGGCTTGAGGCCGCATGCCTCCCATGTTCGCCTCTGTCTTTATGTGGCTTCTCTTCTGTGTCTGTGTCTCTCCTGTTCCCTATAAGAACAGTCATTGGACTCAGGGTCCATGATAAATCCAGAACGATTTCATCTCAAGGTCTTTAGTTCTATCTGCAAAGCCCCTACTTCCAAATAAGGTCCATTCGGATGTTCTGGGTGGACGTGGATTTAGGGGGGCACTGTTTGATGCAGGAAGGCTACAGAGAGGAGTAACCCTCCAAGCAGACAGGAGTGCCTGTTGTCTGGTGGGGGAAATCAGGAGAGAATGTTCTGAGTCATGGCAGCTGTGTCTATGTGCACTCACTTCTTTGACAGAAGAGAAACCAAAGGGATTTTAATTTCTGGATTGGCCTTCTGTCTATCTTCCCAGGGGCACTGAGTCATGATACCTATTCAGTAGCCTATTAAGCACGATTGAAACATTCAGGGCGTGGGGTGCCTGGCCAGCTCATTTGGTAGAGCGTGCAGCTCTTGATCTTGGGGGTCATGAGTTCAAGCCCCTGGTTGGGTGTGCAGATAACGTAAAAACAAAATTTTTAAACATGTAGGGTGGAGAACAGACAACGGTACAGAAAGGTATGACAACATAGCAAATGGTCAATGCCATTTTGACGTTCAACTCACTTCTCCAAGATTTAGTAAGGGAAACATGAATGTTTGAAAGGAATGAACTCTATATGAATCCTTTCTCAATGCCACTTAAGGAAAGATAAGATTTACTCTTGACCATTTACCTAAAACCTGAAGTAGTTCTTTCTTTTTTTAAGATCTTATTTATTTGAGAGAGAAAGAAAGCAAACGTGAGTGGGGGGTAGGGGTAGAGGGAGAAGGAGAAGCAGACTCCCCACTGAGTAGAGAGCCCGACGCAGGAAGCGATCCCAGGACCCTGAGAATATGACCTGAGCCGAAGGGCAGGTGCGCCACCGACTGAGCCATCCAAGGATCCCTAAAACCTGCTCTAGTTGTTACGTTTCTGTTCCAGAATGTTTGGGGGACGTGCGTTTTACACGTCTTTTCCAGATACAAGTCCAAGAAAGCAAGCATGCTGATGCACTCACGGTGAAATGGACAATTGTATTTAAAACATCCTCATAAGGAGAATTAAGGATTTATTTAAAACTCCCGAAGATTTAATTATCACCACACATGCCACTTTTGATTTCCGGTGGATATTCTGTAAATCATGCCCCGTTACTGAGCCCCCGGTCAGCCACATTATACCATAATTGATCTCTCGGGGACTGTAGTTCTATAGTCAGTTTAATGCAGCTCATTCGGTGAGCCTTGATTTATAATGCGGGCGTACGTTTTTAATGAGAAAGTGCAGACCATTTGCCGACTCCCTAAAAGACAGACCTCATTAGAGAGACAGAGGACAGAATAGCGGTGGTTAATCAAATAGAGATATACATTAGCTACAATAATCATTTTTTAATTAAATATATTCAAAGTGAAAGGACCAAGGTCAATTCAGCCATCGATGACATAATTTCTAACGAAGGAAATTATAATATTTATCAAACCACCTTAGAAGGCTGGGGACTGAGTGATGAGATGAGAAGTCACTTGATAGTGGAGACAGAGAGAGAAAAGGTATACGCCAACATGAAGAGATGAAGTGGAAACGTGTTTTGTTTTGAACGCGTGGAGATTTGGAATTCAAGTACCAAGTGGAAATGAGTACGTAATGTGCATGCATTTAAGATGAGGCCAACTTCCCTCCAAGCCCATCACGAGAGTTCCTAATTGTAGTGCCCGATTAATTACATTGAATGATGCCTGTAATGGTTGGTGTTTAGAGGTGTCACTGGTGGACCTCACAGATGTATGAGTTTAATTACCAATCTGTCAGTTTTAGACAACAAATTAAGCATTACTTAATCAAAAGACTCCAAGAGAAACACCTAGAGATCTTTATCTGTATACGTTCACACGAAAATACATACAGAAAGTGTTGGGTACCTACGTGGTGGGTGTTCACAGAATGGCGTGAGTGAGAAAAGGGGACACAATAATGCATTATCTCTGTAGGTACACAGCACTATATGATCTCTCAGGACTGCATCCATATTTCTGCAATGCTATTACCTAAGTATTGGGTACCAATGATGCTAATCATTGAGTTCTTTAATTCAAAAATTAGACCTAACATGTATGAGAAGAAAAACTATGTCATATTCGTGTCTGATTGACAATTTCTTTAAGTTTTAGACCCCAGGCACTATGGATAATAAAAAGCAACTATTGCTAGAAAATACTAAATGTCTGTAAAATAATCCATTTTTTATCTTTATTTTGATTTCAAGATTTTATTTTTAAGTAATCTCTACAGCCAACCCAGGGCTCAAACTCACAACCCTGAGATCAAGAGTTGCACGCTCTACAGACGGAGCCAGCCAGGCGCCCCTGGAAAATAATCCATCTTTTAACTATGACTTCATGATTCCCAAATATCCTCAACATCTTTGCTTCGTCTACTGTTCATGTTAAGAGTACAAGAGCTCAGAATCAGCATTACACCAAGGTACCCCTTGAGCGAGCAATTCTATACCAAGGAAATGAAAGCACCTGCTCGAACCCTTGCACATGCATGACTGTAGCGGTATTATGCATCATAGAAAAAAGTGGACATGACCCACAAGGGTGCAGAAGAAGGGATAAAGACAATGTGGTTTATTCCTACTACAGCATATCATTCAACATAAACAAGAATGAAGCACCACTACAATCGATGATGTGAATGAATGTGGAAAGCATCCCAGTGAGGGAAGAAGGAGGTCACAAACACCAGGTATGGTAGGATACTGTGTGTAAGAAATGTCTAGAAGCGGGGCATCCATAGGGACAGAAAGTAGCTTCAGGGCTCTGCCAGGGTCTGGGAGGAAGGTACATGGGCAATGGAAGGCAAAGCGGTAGGGAGCATTATCGTGGGGGTCATGCAAACGACCCAGAATGGAACCATGGTGCTATGTTTACACTTTAAGAATATACCAAAAGCTACTGACATGCACATTGTGAAACTGAATCTCACGGCATGCAAATCAAATCTCGATTTAGAAAAAAATGCACAATGATAGAAAAGATGGGGGTGAATTAAGCTGAAGTGATTTTGCAAGGTTAGAAAAAGAGGGGGATTGCGCATTTATATTGGCCTCAGTAAATAAAGAAAGCATGTTTCAACCTCAGAAATATCTTTTTTTCTCCTTTTTTTAGGGGGGGGGGAGGTGCGAAGGGAGAGGGAGAGAGAATCTCAAGCAGGCTCCATGCCCAGTGCAGAGTCTGAAGCCAGGCTTGATCTCACGACCCTGAGATCATGACCTGAGTTGAAATCAAGAGCTGGATGTTCAGCTGAATGAGCCACCCAGGCACCCCTGACCACAAAAATATCTAAATAAAGAACAGTAAAATCGTCTGTAACAAGGTAATGGATGGCTGGAAAAATATGAATATTGATTTTAAGAAAGATGACAATTAGTGGTAGAAAGTATGGCACAGGAGAAAAAGGAACCTAGAACAGGCATAAAAAACAGTTAGCAGTATACTATGTTCGGTCTAAATACATTAGTTACACTAGATCTTAATGGTTTGACTATTACAGTTGCTATTAAAAGAAAACTATTTTCCGACTACATTAAAAACAACCAAAATCCAATTATATGCTGCTTACTGTAGCAATGTCTTAAATAGAAGGGAAACAAAATATTTTAGACTAAAAAAAATGTTAACCGGGCTGCCTGGGTGGCTCAGTCATTAAGCGTCTGCCTTCGGCTCAGGGCGTGATCCCGGCGTTGTGGGATCGAGCTCTACATCAGGCTCCTCCGCTATGAGCCTGCTTCTTCCTCTCTCACTCCCCTGCTTGTGTTCCCTCTCTCGCTCGCTGTCTCTATCTCTGTCAAATGAATAAATAACATCTTAAAAAAAAAAAAAAGTTAACCAAGGCGGAAATCCAGCAAGGCAGGTTGGTATAATTATTGTAAATGTCAGACTACATAGAGTTGAAGGCAGAACTGTGCAGAAGTAAGGAGATTTTATAAGGAAAAAGGACCCATGCAGTAGAGACGTAACCATCTCAAATTCACGCACATAGAAATGAGCTCCAAAAAATACAAATGGACAGAAAGAAAGGAAAACATAAAAGATATTGAAAATTAGAGTCCGTAATTTTAGAGCACAAATCACACAACTAATACAGATTCAGGAGAAAAACAGTAAGGATACAGATGATTTGGACAATATATTAATACAAGTGGTCAGATTGATGGAAACAAATGGGAACCGTGTGTGTTCTCCTTAAACCCACCTGGAATGCTCGCCTGATTTTAGGAATCAGCTAGAATACAGTCAAGCCTGCACAATTTTCAAAGGACTGAATTTTACGGCACACATGCTCTCTGGTCTCAGCGAAATTAGGTTGGACATCCATGGCAAGAAAATAAACACGAAATTCCCAATGATGTGAAAATGAAGCAATGCGTTTCCAAATAAGGTATGGGTCGGAGAAGAAATCACGACGTAAACTGGGGGGAAATGTGACCTGCCTAGTAATGACAATAGAATTTGTGAAGACAGGTGCGAAAGCAGGTGCGATGGAGTTCAAATGGGATTTGTCCAAAACGTACAGATACTGGTACATAGGCCAGAAGAAGACAAAGGCTGGTAAACAATTTTTGAGTTTTCTTTCTCAAACCAAAAGCAAAATCCCATGACAAAACCAAAGAATACAAAAGGAAGGATATATGTTATAGTTCAAAGACATTAATCACATAAAATAAAATGGTTAGAAAACATTAGAAGGAAACAACGGTGCCAAGAGTTATTTCTTTGCAAAAAAGTCATGTAATTCATAAATGTTTCATGAGAAAGTATCTGAAGATAGGAAAGGAGACACCATTACCAAAACAAGAAACACCAAAGGTGACATCATTACCCAGACTGCTAACATTAAGGGTACAAGACCCTGAAATTAATATAACACTGTGTGTTCATTACACTGGAATTAAAATAGAGCAAAAACAATTTTAAAGGTCTATTATAGGAATCCCATGTGCAAAGGTATTCTCACTTAGATTAAAATTTAGGTGACCCTGGAAAATTCATTTTACGAATGGCAAAAATGGACAATTGAAGGATAGAAACTCAATAACCCCTATTAACATTTAAATGATTCACTATTTTAAAAACTTCGAGAAGAGAAATTCCAAACACAATGGATACCATGGTGAGTTCTTGAAAGTATTTTGTGAAAACACAGGTCAACATTAATGAACTCTGGCACAGAAGACAGAGCGAGAAAAAAATTACCAGTTTTTTATGAGGACCATGTTATCCTAATACCACATTTGAAAATGGCATTAAATAAAGTTTCCCTCATGCATAAAGAGGCAAATACAATAGATAAAATATGAGCAAGGAGTATGTGTTTAAGGAGGGTTTGTTCTAGGAATGCACAGTGAATTTAACACTTTAAGATCCTCAACACAACAAACCAGAAATAAAGATTATGTAATCTTTTCATAGATCCACAAAAAACACTAGATAATAGCCATTACTGGTTTTTAATAAAACTCTTAATTAACTGGGCTTTTGAAAAATGTTTCTCATCAGACAAAGGTTATTTCCAATACCTATGTAGCTAAAATTATTCTTAATAATTTATTATTAAAGCTTTTCCACAAATACCTGAAATGAGACAAGGATATTTATTATCATAATTTTATCATTTCCATTTATCACTGTACTGGAGATTTATTTTTATAATTTGATGTTTTTAAAGCAAACACTGAATCCATATATATATATGCATTACTCAGAATAAATATATGCACATATATTATTTTAAATGAGATATATTATTCATAAAAGTCACGATCATCTACATAGACAATTGGAAAGGATCTACAGATATGCCATCAGAAATAGTAAGTTCATTTAGCAAAGTGTCCGGTTACAAAGCAAAACGAAAACGTCTATTTCTGTATGCCAGAAGAGGAAAGAAAAATAAACTTAATAATGGAAGGACTAAAACATCCAAATATCAAATATTTTTAAATGAATCTACTGAGATATACTATCGACACTGTAAACTGCCAAACACTATTATAAGAAAATGAAAATCTTACGTAATGAAGGACTATGTCGTGTTCATGAATCAGGATGGATACCTAACTATCTTCCCAGAAAGCACCGCTGAGAATCTGCTCGGCGTACTTGTTAAAAAGAGCTACATCCCAGACAGAACCAAGACACTGGAAATAATACTTCCAATCAAGTTTAGAAAAGAAAAATTATAGGTAAATTCATACACTGGAATTCCAAATGCATTAAATAAATACCCAACGGCATAAAAGCACATGGGTGAATCTTCACATAATCAGAGAATCCAGTTCCCAAAAAACAAACATATTTGGTACGGTGCCAACTTTATAACATGTAAAAACAGGTAAAGAACATGTTAGTGTTAAAACCCAGGCTAGCGGCTACCTAGGGGAATGGACAGATGCAGAAGGGGAGAATCCTGCAGGTGGAGTGCTTTGCAAGAGGGCTGCTTCCCTTCCCGCAGGTGGTAGTTAGAGGCAAGAGCACCAACCCTAACTCTTCACGTGCCCGGAAGACAGTGCTGATAATATCAGTAAGTCTATGAGGTGTTTGGTGTCCCAGCCAAGGGACAGTTATGGGGAGGAGGGTGTCTGGTTTGTCTGGGCAGGGACAACCATGTGGGGATGCCCACAGAAGGATGTCCGTCTCTTTTATTCCTCTGAAAAGGGGTTCCGAATCACTGTGCCTTCAGATGCTGGGGGGACACCTGTCTCCGACCCAGTGTAGAGTAAGAGGGAGATGCAGGGTGCCTCCTCCCACGGTCCCAGGGGAGCAGTTCACTTCCCGGAGTCCCCAGCAGGTAGGTGTTTGTTGGGGAGGTAATTTTGTACCTGCATGAACTGGATGGGGCCAGCAGAAGGCCATCTGGGGCACCATCCATCCACCCATCCACCACCCCATGGTTACAGCCATTGCTCATAAAATACCTTAATGGCCTGAAATGCAAATGCATCTCTCAGACTGCCTCATCTACAAGGACAGAGCCATATACCCAAAGCACTGTGTTCTTTGCCTGACTCCGTTGCTTTTCCCACACAAGCCACGGAAATATCACGGCCACCTGCTATTCACCAAGGGCTCTTAGTGAGCTGACGGACGGTGCCCAAAGCTACTGACACGGGCTCCCATCCAGCTCAGGGACCGGTGAGTGGGAACTTTAAAACCGAGCCTAGAAAGAAATCGTCAACATTGAAAATCAGAACGTGGGTCTGGCCTCCCCAGCCGGCTTCCTCCGCCAACTTGTTTGCTCAGGTCCCACTTGGAAATGAGCTTGCAACCCCATGGCTGCTCTGAAGGTACAAAAAGAATTTTTCTGTCCAAAATATCAGTAGGACCACGGTTGAGAACCCTGATCCTGCAGATGGCATTATACTCGGTCATTTTGGAGGCTGCCGGGAAGAGAGAGAAAGACAGAAAGAGACAGAGAAAGAGATACTAGAGTTTTCAAGTCATTCGTTGAGAAATGTCCTCAAATGGGCGCTTTATACCAGAAACAGCCAAATACGGCGTTCCTCCTGAAATGGGATTTTTAGAAGAAATGTTGGGACCAAGTTGATCGAAGCAAACAGTTTTGATTTTTTTGGGATCTCCTGAGTTTGTGCAAAGGCTATGCAAAGCGAATCAGAGAAATCCCATGTTTCCACCCAGGCTAAGCTCATGCTTGCTGATTATTAAGGCTTGCTTTGAAAAGACTAGCACGCCCCTGAACTGATGGGTGTAAGTGCAAGAGTCTGGCTCAACCCCTAGGGGTATTTTATGTAGCAACAGCGTATTTTCCCAAAATAGCTACTCATCAAGGTCATGGAGATTTGGGTCTTTCTGATTTATCATCAGTCTGGGAGACCACCAAAGTCAGCGTCTTGATGTTATGGCTTGAACGGTGTCCTCCAAAAAGATTTGTTGAAATCCTCACCGCCCCCCGCTCCCAGCGCTGAAAATGTGACCTTATCTGGAAATAGGGTGTTTGTGGATGTGATGACGTTAAGATGAGGTCACATTAGCGTGGGTTTTCATGGACTATGGCTGGGGTATTTATCCAACGAGGGAACTCGGACACGAATGCGAGCCCATTCGTGAGCATAAGACAATGCCTTATGATGGCAAGGCAGAAATTAGAGCAGAGAGGCTGTAAGCCAGGGGACGATTCCTACCAGCTACCAGGAGCTAGAAGATGCGAGAAAAGATTCTACCTAGAGTCTCAGAAAAGCACAACCTGCCCACCCTTGGACTTCAGAGTTCTGTCCTCCAGACCTGGGAGGGAATACATGTCTGCTGTTTCAAGCAATCCAATGTGCCGTAGCTGGTAACTGCAGTCTTCGGAAAACTAAGGCACTTGAAAAAAAATAAATGTGTGGCCCTAAAAGCCGGTGCTTTTTCGTGATCTTAATTTTATGACAAATATGCATCCCCAACTGAATTCTTTAAATAAAGGAGTTAAATGTACTCAGAGATGATGGCAAAGACAGGTTTTAAATTCTGCTGTGCACGTAGCGTTACTACCAGCCATAGTAAATTTCTAATAAAACGCAGGGAGTTCAAGATTTAAAAAAAGAAAAAAGGTAAGTGTATTGTACAATGATAATAATTTAAATCTGTAACGTTAATAGATATATGCAAAAGAGGAAGCGATGCCCATACTGGTAATGTAATTTGCAAATATTTGCAAGCAAATAGAATCGTGATAGAATGGTATTGTCCCTAAAGCACTCCATAATGAATTTAGGATTACAAAAATGTTGGTAGTAATTCCCTAACCCCAAATACAAAATTAAGAGTAAACAATATCAGGAAATCTAATGCAAGACAGGAAGGCAGATGCTTCCTAAAATCTGAGATTTATCTCTGCAAAAGTACAAATAAGAATAATCCGCCAGCGATAAATGTTTGCATTCCTGTCTCCTGAGCAAGATTGAAGCCTGAGAACTGAAAATGAGGGAAGCTTCCTTAATCTCAGGATCTCCTTGGAAGGCGAAGCCCAGAGATCAAGCCACTGCTTGATGACTCAAGTCGATTCTGAAAGCTAACATGGGCGCCAAGCTGAAAAAAACACGTTTATAAAAGAATGTACTAGAAGGTGCTGTGCCGTGCCCAGAGGCTCAAGCTATGCACTGCTCAAGGTGGGTTCAATCCACTCGTTTATGTTATAGCTACTTGAGAGGAGAAGCTTAAATGATACAGTTATTAAATTTATATTGATGGATTTATTTCTCTATGTTTATAATGATGATATGTGTATGGAAAAAAAATACACCAAATCCATGTTAATGTAACTGGGAAACTAGAGTCCAAGCTAGGCAAGCTTTGAAGGAATGTTTCCTTGGAAGTTCTCTAAATATGTAATAAAATTTACACCCCGCATCAAAAACATTGCTTGTTCTCTATACGTCTTACCTTTTGAATGTCATATTAACGAGGGTTTTTAAAAAATATATATCTGATAAAAATAATGTTTGTAAAGTCGACTGAATAATGGACCTAGGTCCAAGAGCCACCCAGACAAGTGGATTTTCTGATTCCCGTATTCTAAGAGTTTTCTCGTTTGATTATGTCCCTACCTATAACAACGACTTTTTGACCCAAGTAGAAAGCATTAAGACGTCAGTAGAATGATAATAAATGATGATAAAGAAGGTCTCTATCTTACAAAGTTAGACAAGTGAAACACACAGCCACGGATTTTGTTAAAACTACCTTTAATTAGTCATAAATTAGTTTTGGCAAATTTACGAAAAAATCGTTCTGAGGGTTAATTTTAACGTGTTCCTGCAGTCCTCAGATATTCAAACACCAGTTTAGATCCTGCTGTAAAGGTATTTTTTAAAGATGAGATGAAGATTTGTCACTAGTCTTTGAATACAGAGTCCTCCAAGGTATGGTGGGCCATATCTAATCAGTTGATGGCTGTAAGAGGGAAAAGAACAGAAGCCCCCTGAAGAGGAGGAAATTCTGCCCCCAGATAGGTTTCTGACTCAAGCTGCAGCATTCACACTCCTGAAGCTTTCCAGACTGAGGGTGTACCCTGCAAACTGCAGATGTGCCAATCTCCATAGTCTTATGAGCCCATTCCTTTGAAACAATCTCTCTTTCTTCATCTCTGTCTCTCTCTCTCTCTATATATATATATATAGATCGCTGTGTTTGTGCGTATTGTTTCTCTGCAGAATCATGACTAATGCAGAATTAAAAGCCCAATGGTTAGTATAGGACGTGCTACAGTTAGGAAAAGGATTCCAGCAAAAATTTCTATATGGACCATGTTATTCTCTGTAATTGACACTGAGCTTGCCAGGTTCATCCAGCGTGCTAAACCCGTTTCCCAGAGGAAAATGTGCTCCAGTAAAGCCACAGATGACTGGACTGATTCATTACAGCTCATTCTCCAGCCCTGGTGACAGTCGTCCAGAAATATGAGTAGGCAAATAACGTTCTTTCCATAACCAAAAGTGGTGCTTGAAAAGTCACAAGAATTTCAAGTTACTGTTATTTATTTTTCCCATATGGAAAGGCTGGCCAGAGGCATTTTATAGTGTGTGTACGACAACAAACTCCTTTATCAATCGGAGATTGGTGAACTGCCACGGTCTCTTCTCACTTTGCAAGAATCCTTTCCTGGGGGCACAGGGGAGCCAGGTTAAAAGGGTAAACTCTTGAGAAAACATCTGTTAGTAGTCGAGGTTGGCAAACGCAAATCTTGAATTCAAAGAGGTCAAACGTGGATGAAACCTACTGCAAAGTTCCCATGAAAACTGGAGTTGTATTTTCTTTTTCACGTGTTGAGTTGACACACTGTTGCATGAGTGCCCACGTCTACACATTAGGCTGTGCTTCCCGCAAGTGTAGCTCCCATCTCTCCCCCTGCAACACTATGTCAATACCATCCGTTCTATTCCCTCTGCTGTGCCTTTCATTTACTTTTAACACTGTTTCCACTAAGCCGGACAAACAAAAGTTTTCGTTGTGAAGACTTGGTAGGAAATCTTCATCAACAGTATCTTTGACCTCCTCTTAGGAATGTTAACGTTTTTGAGCAGTATCAAGCATCTTGATATACATGTATTGCAACCACGAGGACAAACAGGGCTGGGCTGTTTGTCTGTTTTGGGGGGTTTGTGTGACTGTTTTCGGTAGAGGATTCAAGTGCGGGATCACCTCTTTTCACGGAAGCATATTCACGCAGAAGTAAACTTGTCAAAGGAAGCATTTAAGCAAAGTGGTGATGTTATGATTTTATTTTACGGACTGCTCCAGGTGATTATGCACATTTTTTAGGCTTTGCGGGAAACATGGAAAGAGGAAAGCAAAAGCTATCTTATTTCCATAAATATTTGCTATGCAGTAGGGACTAGATTGGCACACTTTTTTTTAAAGAGCCAGAGAGTCAATATTTTACACACTGTACGTAGTTTGTAATGCTCTAAATTTGGGAGAACTATTCTCTCTGAAGGGCAAAGTGTGTGCGTGTTTGATGGTACATTTTGAAATGTGCAAACTGTTCTTGGCTCACGGTCTCATTTGTCTCTCTGGCTGCGTTAGGAGAAAAATGCGTGCACGCATAAAAATGAACACAGGGCAGCGTACTGATGACAGGGACCATGCTTCAGCCACACAGACAGACGGACAGGGGACTTCCTGTGCTCGATGCATCACATGGGGGAAGGGGAAAAGCAAAGAAGGCTCATCCTTTCCTTGTTCTCTTTTACGGAAGATCTCCCGCCAGCCACACCATGCATGTTATCGCCCATGGCAAGGAGTCATATGACCTCAGCTGCGTGCAAGGAAGGTGTGATGAGTGGTTCTCATTTCGACCTGCCCTGTGCCCCGCTAGGAATTCTGTGTTTAGGGGGAAATGCAGAATGAATTTCCATGCCACACACAAAACCCTTTCTCACAGATCACGATTTGGATTTTTAGGCTCTGTTCTCCAAACCTATAGCTGTTTGGTAACGAGTTTCTTTTTTTTAATGGGGAGTCAACTTTCTAATACATTCTTACCACTTTTTCTGTCTAGGGGCGCCCGCATTCAGTAGCTGGCATTTGAGAGTGGACGCTGATTTAAAAGTCTTCGAGGATTCGTAGGGGTTATTTTGGTCTCGGATTTCCTTTTCTCTGAGATAGACAGCCTGTATCAAAGAGACTTTTATTCCCATTGCCAGCTTTTGTTGGCATTATCTCACTCTGCTTCTTTGCAACACTTATCTTTTCTTTGCAAACTTTAACAAGCGAGAAATGCAATAGATTTCCTTGTGTTTACTGCTATCTACCTTAAGCTATCTTTCATTGAATGAGATTTGAGGATTTGGGGGAGGGGAGAGGAAAAAAAAAAAAAAAAAAGGAAGCAAGGCCAGTCCTATTTCTTTGCCACGGTCTAAGCGTGATGCAGTGACGTCTCTTAAATTTCCACGACCTTTCAAAGGATCGCACGAGAACGCGTCTTACAACCAACAATGTGTTCTGCAAAGGAGTAAGATCCAAGAGCAACATTTTTAAGGAGCTAATTTACCCTGCGCTACACCTTTCAACCAAATTTCATGTAACGACTACGGGTTACATTACAGCAGTTTAGTTAATGATGACTGTACTCTTTTGAGTCCCACAGGAATAAGGGAAGACAGATACCGTATCTCATCTTAATTCCAAAGCGGCCATCAGGCTTATGGTTACCCCTATTACTATGATGATTATAATTTCTTTACCAAACCTGGCTCCTTGACTTGCCGTGGTCCAAAAAATGGAAACGCAGTGAAGGCCAGAATTAGAGTTTGGATGCAGGACATATGCCCTGAGTTTCAAACCCATCTTCCAACGGATTAGACGTCTTGATCTCATTTCTATGTTGGGAAACAACTGCAAAACAGTGGCACTGCAAAAAATTTCATGGTTCCATTTGTCATCTTTTTGATCAAATTCCAATGGGAGGAATTTGCCTGGAGTTGCCAACTGTCTCTACATTTTGTTAAAGTGCCTTCTAATTCTTTTTCTAAATATTATTTGCTAATCAGGTTAATTATTATTTTTTTATAAGTAGCCTCCATGGCCAGCATGGAGCCCAACGTGGGACTCAAACTCATGACCCTGAGAGCAAGACCTGAGCTGAGATCAAGTGTTGGGCACTTAACCACCACCTGAGCCATCCAGGTGCCCCACTCATCAGGTTTAATTTTTAAAAGTCATTGAGTTCAAAGTAAAGAGAGCTCTTCATAGACAAGACACACCAAGATAACCTTTTCTCTCATTGTCTTTTTTTTTTTTTTAAGAGTTTAGGAAGAAGTTATGGGAACACAACTTCTGAATATATTAACAAAAACTCATTTTAGGCTAAGACAAAGTGAGAGATGAAACTCCCTGGGGTCAGAGATATAAGGAGATAGGAGATAAAGTTTTCTCACTTAAAAAAAGGGGGATTTTAGAAATACATCTACCTGTGTCATTGAGATATGGCTTTTGACCCAGTTTTGTTTGTCACCCGCTCTGTTGGAATAATTCACCCTCACCATCGCCTCTCAGCCATTTGGCTAAGATCAGGTGAGGAATGCAGCCTCACTACTTAAGAGAAGAGTGGGAATCGAGGGACTGAGGGAAATCATGATTTCAGCCTCCCGTTCCCAGAGGCAACGGGGCTTTGCATCCAATGTAGTCGCCCAAAGAGGGAATGTTCATAAACTCTCTTGATCCACGTTATCTTTTCCTATGAAAGAAAATTTGAACTATCTTCACTGATGAGTAATTTATGGACAATAAGACACACACTTAAAATTTGCAACAAAAAATCTAGAACTTGATGGATTCTGAGAAAGATCTATAAATACGTCAAGATCAGCCCCACCAAGACGTAGACCACGTCCATCAGAAATAGTTTCATTCCTCTGTGCCCGGCTTCTGTCACTAGGTGTAAAGGGTTTTGAGACTCGTTCATGTTATGAATCTTACTCATCTGTCCTTTTTTTATTGGGTGGACGGGGAGGAGTGATCCACGTCATGGATACACAACGATCAACTCACCAGTTGGTAGACATTGGGCTGTTTCCCATTTCTGGTCATTATGACTTACAATGACCTGGGCAATCATGGCATGGCCAATGAGTAGAAATATGTGTTTAATTCTCTTGGGCGAGCATGTAGGAGAGGCATTATAGGGTGATATGGGAAGTGTTCCTTTAACTTCATGGAGGAAAAAAAGTCAAATTATTTTCCAAAGTGGCTTTCTAATATTGCATTCCCACCCAGAATGTGAGACTTCTCATGCTTTCACATTATCACCAACACTTGTTACGGCCACCTTGTTTTAATTTTGGCCCCTTGTGGTAGGTCACTGTTTTGTTTTTTAAAGATTTTATTTATTTTAGTTTAGAGAAAGTGAGCACGAATGGGGGGAGGGGCAGAGGGAGAAGCAGACTCTCTGCTGAGCAAGGAGCCCGACGTGGGACTCGATCCCAGGACCCTGAGATCATGACCTGAACTGAAGGCAGACGCTTAACCAGCTGAGCCACCCAGGTGCCCCAATAGCTCATTGTTTTAATTTGCTTTCCGAATGAGCAATGGCAGTGATTACACTTGATGCGATTATCGGTCATCCATATAGTTCTTGGATAAAATGTCTGTTGAACGGGTTTGGACATTTAACTGATTTTAATTGTATTATTTTTCTTCTTACCGCTCAGTTGTAGGAGTTCTTCCAATACTCTAATTAAAAAAAAAAAAAAACAACCTTATGTGTTTACTGACTTTGTAATTGGTCTGTCCTAATTTGTTGGGTGATTTTATCACATTGCTAAGTGTCTTTTTAAACACAGAAAATTCAAATACTGACAAAATACAATTATTATTTTCCTTGCTTTTGTATGTCTCCTCCCCAGGAGATATTTTCCTAATTGAAAATGATGAACAATTTCTTTTAGGGTTTCTCGCAGAAAACTTAGTTTTAGTGCTTATATTTGAATTTTGTCAACTGCTTCTTCTGCTCCATTTATTCATGGCAAATGATTCTTATCATACAGATTTTCATTTTTATTTTGTTACTATGTTGACTCATAGTGATGGATTAGCGAGCGTGACACCAACCTGATATTCCTGTGGTTCGACCCAACATGGCCAAGATATAGGACCGTTTTTTATACAATGCTGGATTCTACCTACTAGTATTTTGTGAAAGATTTTATACCTAGATCCACTAGGGATATTCATCTGTAGTTTCTTTTTATTGTACTATTTTTTTTTTTTTAGGTTGTGATAATACTAGCTTCATAAAATGAGTTGTAAAGTATTTTCTCTTGTGTTTTCTAGATGATTTTACATGTATTTGGTATTCTTTATTCCATATCTATTTTTTTCAAGTTCCACGTGATAAACCACCTCTTCCTCAAGTTTTCTTTGGGGAAATATGTTTTATTGCAAAGCTGTTAAATATCCACAGGGCTACGTAGGTTATCTTTTGTGTGTAGGGGTGTGTGTGTGTGTGTGTGTGTGTGTGTGTGTGTGAATGAGTGAGTTTTGGTAATTTGTGTCCTTCAGAGAATTTGTTCACTTGGTCTATGTTGTCAAGTTATATTGTTCATAATACTCATCATTCTATTAATATTTCTAAAGTCTTTAGGATTGTCTCCTATTTTATTTATTTGTGTCTTTTTTTTTCCTTGGCCACAATGGCTAGAAATACACCAATTTTATTACGCTTTCCAAAGGGCCAGCTTTTGAGTTGATTGGTTTTTATCTGTTTAACTGTTTTGTCTCTCATTGATTTTTGTTCTTAAGTTTACTATTTATCTTTATTCTACTTATTCTGGGTTTAATGTGCTCTTATTTTTCTGGCTTTTAAAGCAGAGGCTTAGATCATTTGTCTGAGACTGCTTTTCTAATGCACGCACTCAAAGACGCAATTTCTCTGTTTCTTTCCCTGTGCAGCACAAATTGTAATGTGTTTTGTTTCCATTTTTATTTCGTGGAAAACACATCTTGCATGACAAATTCCATCCAAATGCACTAAGGTTTATGAGAAAAAATAAAGAATGGAAAGATGAATAAATATGAAACAAAAAGATAAATAAAGATTAAATCACTGAAGAATAAAAAATACAAAGGACAGAAAAAAAAGGCTAATGCCTTGGTTATTTTCTGCAAATTACTAGCGCCAGGTCTTGTGCGAGAAGAGGGTCCTTGATGAAGACGGAAGTCCTAGAAGGAGCAGACGGGGAGATGGGCACGGGGGTCACATTGGAACAGAGCATTCATTAGCCAACATCCACCGAGTGCCTAGAAACCCATGTGAATCTCTTACTTCTACCTGGTGTTGTGATTCCTGATCGTCTGGGAACAGGAAGGATACACTGCACATTGGCATTTCAAGATTTAAACTGGGTTTGAGGTTTGCCACACGCAAAAGAAATATTTGCCCACCGGGTCCCTTTCTGCTTCATTTCCTCCCCACAGTTTAGGGCAGATTAATGGGCTCTGAGAAAGATGGTGGTAATTACCCTGTGCTGCTGCTGCACTCAGTTATGCAAACACATACGCCATCTGGGGCAACAGGGGACGGAGACCAGCGTGGGGCTACTTCAGAGGTCCCCTTCCCTAATTTGTAATGTCCTGTGTGCAAGACCGATCTGCGAGCCTAGTTGGGGAAGGCTTTCTGCAGGTGTCTCAAGGAGCAGATCTCCATCCACCCCTTGGGATTTTTCTTAACTGCCAGCAGAGAGTCTCACGGAAACGTACACCTTGATTTTCAATTGTAGTTCCGTGAATATTTTTCTAGATATTTGTGTCTAGTTAATGTGTTTTAATAAGGCCAAAAAAAAAAAAAAGATCCCCTAAATAAGACTGGTAGGCATTTTAACAAATTGATCACCCTATAAATTATTCAATCTGGCCATAGATTTGTGACAGGAATGGTACAATGCAGGCAGGTATCTTTGGATGGGAAGGTAGTAAAGGGCAGAAAAATGACGAAGTGGTGATGGCGACGAACGTCTGGTGTGTGCCGGGACTTCATGTTCAAATTGTTTTCACGTGCCTGTGAATTCCTAGCTCATTTTTAATGGGTGGTCTATCCTATATTAAAGTGAATTACTCACACACTTGGCTCTCAATCCAATTTGTGATTGGAACAGATCAAGAGTGACAAAATCTTTCTCCACATCAAAATCTATGCTGCTCATATTTCAGACACCCTCCCTGTCTATACTGCATGCAGTAAAAAAGGATTGTTCTCATGGACACCAGTCATTTGACAGCAACAAAGAATGTCATTAAAATTTCGTGTTTATGTACGCCTACGGAAATCACATTTATGTGTGTTGAACTAAAATAAACCTAACAGACAACACCCATTAGAGGATTACCCAGCGATTCTCGTCCTAGGTATACAGTGAGAAGGCTGCGAACAGGTGTTTCAACAAACACATGTACACGGACGGTCATGGAATTACTGTGACAGTAGCAAAAAGGTGGAAACAATCCCAATGTGCATCAACGGATGAATGGGTGGACAGGATGGGTTCTATACATTCAGCACAATATTGTTCCAATGCAAAAAGAAATGAAGGTCTGATACACACTACCTTGAAAACCTCTACTAAGCTAAAGGCCACAGGGCCACAGAGTGTATGATTCCATTCACGTGAACTGTCCAGAATTGGGAAATCTACAGAGACACAAAAGAGAGTTGTGGTTACCAGCAGGAGAGAACCCCAAGAAGTGACCGCTTAATGGGAGCTGGGTTTGCTTTTAGGGTGGCAGGAAAGTTCTGGAACTCGATGGTGGTGATGGTTGTACCACATTTGTGAATATACTTACTGGTATGGAGTGGATAAAGATGTGGTAGACAGAGAGAGAGAGAGAGAGAGATACAGTATTGTGAAACATATATAATATATAAAATATTGGCATGTATATATATAAATATAGAAAATATTAACATATATATGTAAATATATATACACAGAGGAATATTATTCAGCCACAAAAAAGGAGGAAACCCTGCCATTTGCAACAACAGGGATCGATCGTGAGGGCATTGTACTTAGTGAGATAAGCCAGACAGAGAAGGACAAATACTGTATAATCTCACATACATGTGGAAGTTTAAAAAAAAAGTCAAACTTGTAAAAACAGAGGGTTGAATGGCAGCTGTGAGGGGCAATGGGGGGAGGGAAATGGGAAAATGTTGATGGAGTCTACAACTTGGAACGAGTACATGAGTACGTTGTACAGATCGAATGCCGAGCGTAGAGATTACAGTCAGCAGTCCTGTATTATCGACATCAAAACAGCTAAGAGACTAGATCCTCAATGACCTCACCCCAAGGAAAGAGACAGTAATTACGTGAGGGGACAGAGGTGGTGTCAATCATAATGCGATGTATCGATGAATCAGATCGTCACACTGTAGACCTCAAATGGACACAATGTTCTATCTCAATTGTATCTCTCTAAAAAAAAAGGTCAATGGGACTCCTGGGTGGCTCAGTCGGTTGGGCGTCTGCCTTCAGCTCGGGTCATGATCCCAGGGTCCTGGGATCGAGCCCTGAGTCAGGGCTCCTTGCTAAGTGGGGAGTCTGCTTCTCCCTGTGTGTGCCGTTCCCCCTGCTTGTGCTCCCCCTCCCTTTCTCTGTGACAAAAAACAATAGAATTTTTAAAAAATAAAAAAATAAAAAAATAAAATAAATGAAGGTCAACAATTGTATACTTTCACATTGTTAACATGGTAAAGTCCATGCTCTGTGATTTTTACCAGTATGAAAACATTGGAAAGACAAAGGATTATAAATGGTAGAGAACAGAATACTGAGGTACAGAAAGACGTGATCTGAGTTCACACAATCTATGATCAACACAGGTGAAACTAAACATATTTTCTCCTGGTGCCCATCCTTGCTGGATTTTATAATGCAGACAAGGAAATAATAATAATAGGGGTGCCTGGGTGGCGCAGTCATTAAGCGTCGGCCTTCGGCTCAGGGCGTGATCCCAGAGTCCTGGGATGGAGCCCCGCATTAGGCTCCCTCCTCCGCTGGGAGCCTGCTTCTTCCTCTCCCACTCCCCCTGCTTGTGTTCCCTCTCTCGCTGGCTGTCTCTCTCTCTGTCAAATAAATAAAATCTTTTTTAAAAAAGGAAATAATAATAATACACCTATCTTTCTTAAACTGCATTTTTTAAAAGATCTTATTTGTAAGCAATTTCTACACCCAATGTGGGGCTCGAACTCACAACCCTGAGATCAAGAGTTGCACCGTCTCCTGATGAAGCCAGCCAGGTATCCCTGCCCCTATCGGATTCTGCCATGAAGGGTAATAAATATCTCCCCTAGGAATTTTTTTTAAAAGCCCAATTAGGGGAAAAGAGTGGGAGGAAGTGGCTTGAAAAATATTTCTGCCTATTTGAGAAGAAGCCTAGCATGAGGGACTGGAATGGTGACAGAATTTTAAAATAGGTAATTTGAGTCCTAATAAAATCTCTGGGAATTCAATTAACGTTTTTGGTCCTCATGGCCTTTATTTATGAAATAGGGATTATTTAATGCCTGGGATGAACGGGTCAAACCATACTGCCCTTTTACTTGGTACTAGACATTTTCATAATATATGGTGCCAAAATTGCAAAAAAACAAAAACAAAAACAAAAACAGCAAAAAACCCAAAACCAAATCAAAAACAAAAAAACAAATAAAAACCCCAACAACCTATGGGAACGGGCCTTCCCTCTGCAACCACAATTAGACTGAATATATCTGGAAACTATTGCACAACTGAAAATGACAATCAAGTATTACTTCTCTCTCTTAACTGAGGAGAAGGGAAGATATGATGGTTTTTTCTTGACTTTGAATGAATACGGATTCGAATGTTTTCGATTACCGCATTTACCCTTTTGTCCTGTCTCGGTAAAAGGTTATAAATTCTGGTTTGTTTCCTTCAAGGCACTGAATTCACTGTCCCTGGAAATGCACAGGCATAGGGTAGACCCAATAAATTGGGCAATAAATTGGTGGAATGTTGGAAAATGGTGGAGCTCGCAGATCCTTAGACGAGATGATGACGGACTGTCCCTCCCACCCCAGAAATAATCTTTTTCTAAAGTATCCACAGTCTTACTGGGATAGATCACAAATGTGGTTCAACAATTCAAGGGCATGGTTTTTCCCAAATGTATAAGTAAACCTCTTGATCACTGACAGCACACACACATACACACACACAAATTTAATGTGAGTAAAACTGGAAGATTTGGATCTTTGAAAATGGACAGATATTAGCCCTGTTACTTAAAAATGTGAAAGGTAGGAGAACACTCCCTGTGGTTCCAACTAATATAGTCAATTTTGTTTTTAAAAAGGAGAACAAATTTGCTCTTCCTTAACTCTCCCCCCCCCCAACCCTTGGAATTTCTTAGGACTTATTTTATACATCAGTTGAGCTAGTAGCCTGGTTTTCATTGGATTGCCATCAGCCGTTTCCGGGAAACCCCAATTCTGGTGATTCTCCATCACTCATGGACTTTCTAGAGCCTGTGTTGTCTCAATCACGTCTATCATGACAAAGGACGGGGCCAAGTCTGATCTTTCAGAAACCATCCAAAAAATATGTACTTGGGAAGACTGGAGAAAAAGAAAAAAAATCCCAGCGACTCACCTCAGAACAGCTGATGTGGAAAATACATTTATTGAAGAACACTACAAGGAGATCCTTGAAATTGTATTTCTCTTGCTAAATTCCACTAGAGCCATGGTGTCTCACAATATTTGGGGAAGGGAGACGTCTGCACTGCATAAAAATATTCTGCCACTCTCGCCCTTTACAAATAGTTCAATACAGAGGACCCGATGCATTTTATTTTGTTTTGTTTTAATTAATTTATTTATTTATTAATTTGCTCATCGACCCAGTGCATTTTGTTAACGTTACGCTTAATGGTCCCCACTAAAATCCAGGATGTTCTGAAATCCAGCATGTTCTGCTCTGTTCAGAGCAGGTATAAACTATTTTCTCTCATGCGAGGCTGAAGCAATGGGACCTTGCCTTCATTTTTGGGGGGCCATGCATTGCATGGCCAGATATATTCAGATATATTCATGCATTCCCAGATATATTCAGTCTAATTGTGGTTGCAAAGGGAAGGCACGATCCCATAGGTTGTTGGGTTTTTTTTTGTTTTTGTTTTTTGCATGATAAGTAACTCACACGGCTGGCTGCCCAACCTGGCACCCCAACCTCAAAGCACTGAAATCCTGGGGAGTTACAGTGACTCTCAGTCAGGCTCCTCCCACCCCATGGGGGCAAGCTACACTCCGGGATGTTCATGGTCTCTTCATCCATGTTGGACCCTTGGTCTGTGGGCAGAGCTCCTTGCATGCAACGGTCGCGTTGCTATTACAGGTTAAAAGGGGGGAATGTCCCCATTCCACCAGTCATTGGCTAAGTGAACCTAGACTGGGGCAGACCTCATGTGTTTTCTGTGCATGTCTGCCAAGTGAGCAGGAGAGGGAGGGGAGATCCTGTAAGGACGCTCCCCAAAGAGGTGCAAGTAGGGACACAAGACGGTGTATCCACTTTGGGTTGCCCTCGATCGTAAGTGACCCTGTCCTCAGAACCAGCACCACATCCCAGCACAAAATCGGAGTCCCTTCCAGCGCCAAATGCACGATAACACGTTGTACACGTGTCCTAGCAAAGCCCGTTGCAATCCCATCCAATTTAAAGGACTTTGTGATATAACGCAATCGTGTGATGTTCTCGTCTGCATGGGAGTTTATAAAAAATATGGTGTAGACTCGCAGATACTTCAGGATCAAACTTTCTACAAAGGATGTTTACTTAACTCACATTAAAGTCCTTGTGAAATAAAACCCAGCGGAATTATGCATAAATCATGAATCAGTTCATCAGAGAGAAATACTCAAGTGTTTTGTGTTATACGTTTTAATGAGAATTCCTCTTTTATCTCATGGCTTATTCTCATAAACAGGAAAAAAAAAAAAACCTTACACTTACAAAAACAGAATGAACTGCATTTTAAAATATTTTCAAATTCCACTTCAATTAAAAAGAGAAGCCTGAATTTTTATTTAATGTAAAGCAATTTGAACACTTTCTTGTACTTATCTACTAAATATATGTGTCTGATCCTAAGCGCCTTTGCACTGATTTTCAAAGTTTACTTTTCATGTGTTCCTTTTCCGGAGGGTAGGAGCATTCTGTACTGTGAAAACATAGTTAATGGTTCTTAATGCTACTCCAGATGCCATGTACAAACGAGGAAAACACACACACACACACACACACACACACACACACACACACACGTTTTCCAGTTCCCTAGGAGATCATAAAGTCTGGATGTTATGGTAGAAAGACAAGTTTCCCTTTCGATATTTGATCTCTGTTCTAATTTTTGATATATTTGATATCAAATATAATTTTGATGTCAAAAATTTGATACCAATATTTGAACAATATGTGATATATGTTCTAATTTATGAGAAATCCATTTCTCTCAGTTCATTGGCACCATGGTCTCTAGGCTGTGCAGCCAATGCTCAGTGGTCAGATCACCCAAGAAAGCTCGTAAAAAATGACAACGGACTTTCCAGGTCTGGGACGCCGTGAGATCTCCAGGGAGACATGACCACACCCAACCTTTGTGCAAAGCCACGTGGATTTCGTAGAAGCTCTGGGTTGAAGACGGCAGGGTGAGACGGTTATTATAAAAGGTCACTGGATGCATGGTGTTGGAAAAGAAGGTGAGGGAATGGGGCGAGAGAAATGTGTTATTTATGGTGTTGGACGGGAGCTGGAGCTACTCGAACATCTTGAGAAGGAACCATGGAAGGAATCGGGTCAGTACGTACTGAACATAGGCTCTTGGATGTGCTTCTAAATTACAGATGGTTTTTAGGACTTGGAGATGCAGGGGGCAGACTCTGAGATCTGAGTGTTATACAGAGCGATTCGGAAGGAGAAGGTGTGCAGAATCGGAGGGAGACCAGGGAAGGCTTCGTGGGGATGTCCCATGAAGTTCGGGGAGGTTGGAGAAGGTTCTCATAGCTGTTGCCATCCAGCAACATTGCCAGGACCATTGATCTTGTTAGTAAGATGGAAGATAATCACACGTGGAAATAGTCATAACTGGAGAAGAAGGACAGAAGCAAATGATGGAGTAGGGTGAAGAGAGCAAGAATGCAGGGAACAGCAAACCACACCATGGGAACAGCAAGGCTCATTTTATGCCGTAGCTTGCATGTACGAACTTGTCATAGACTTTATCTGTTCCTTCCTTTGATCCTGAGGTCAAGTGAAACTTCTTAGATGTCTCGAAAACAAGATTGTGTGTTCTCAGCCTCTGCCTAACCACCCCGTTCAAGGGGTGGGGGTCCTGCCAAAGTCCCTGACTCTAATGCAATGAACTACAGAGGACCCCGTGAATTTAACTGATAAGCCTTCAAATCAATGCAAAAATGCAAATCTTAGTAAAGTGTCTGTCCATTCTACTGAATTACACACATTCGGGAGCAAAGAATTTCAAGTAGGGGTTAGCAATATGCACGTTTACTCAATCTGTCTTGTGCAGCGTATTCTTCACGGGGGCAAAGAAAACACTATTTGTTGCTACAATCAAACACTCTGTCAGTTTGGTGAGAGGGAGACCTTGTAATTCAAAGTGAAATACTAAGGAGCACCTTTAAGCTGAAATTAAGTACGGGATGTTAGTAACTAAGCTTGTTTTAGGGAGAAATAATTCAAGAGGTGATGTCTTTCTTTATAAGTTCTGTGAGGTTGGTCTATTACTTGAAAGGATAGATGGAAACATTTCGAGTTTGAGGATAAAACCCAAAGATTTAAAGTACGTGAAATGATATCAATGAAAATCAGATGACTGGTGATGTCATTGAGCTCTTTCTATACAAATGGCTATTCTGTATAATCCTGCTTAGATACGTTCAGGGCAAGCTGAATGAGTAACACCTAACCGTTTATACTGGAAGTATCTATCACTACTGAAATTACTACTGGTTTAGGTTATAGAAAACAAAAATCAGACTATTTTCAATGAAGCTTATAAATTAACCTCGAATATTTTTCTTCATATTTGAGATATTATCTTCTCTTTTTCCATGTGCCTCGAGAAACTCTTCAAACAGAAGAAATCCATTTCTCAAAGTTATCTCAATTCTTCCTTCACTTCTTTGTGTGACACGGAGCTGCAGGAGACCCAAAATTTATTCTTCAGACTATCTGCTTTTCTCATTTGGAATGGCAGCGACATGGTTGGCCAGCACGCCGATCCCTGACGTTATAATGTATTGATTCCCTGTGCGGTGACCTTGTAAAGGTTTCCGGGGTACGTCAAGTGTGGAGAACACCGAAGATCACTAAATGCAGTATGATATTTACAGGGCAGCTGACATTGTAGGGGACCCCACAAATATATAGGAACAAGGCACCCTTCACTGTTGTCAGAGCCTGAGACACAGCATCCTTAACGGGGTATCGTTGTCTGGGATGTTTTCAGCATCAGAGCAGAAGCACGCTTCCTGGGAGCCAAATTTACTGAGCGTTGACCAATCGATCTAATATACATCTGAGCCAAGTCTCCAAAAGATGGACTCTTTCTTCAAGAAAGTTATGCATTTTTGGTTTTGTGGTCAGCACTCCTCTCTACCGAACTCTCTAATTTATACACTTGATCAGTAGAGATTGTTCTTTTTTTTTTTTTTGCTTTCTAGGAGGACTGGGAAGCGTCTCTGAGGTCAGAGAATTTGAGGCCGGGCGTCTGATTTATGGAGTAAATATAAACTTTCAATATCTTACTTCCATGCCCGTTACATTCCTTTTGAACTCGGTTTATCACACATCTATGCTGCCCCAGATGGGAGGATGTCTGAAGATATAAAACCTTCAAGAAGAAACATGTTCCAACCCCTTATTAATGTTCCAGTCTCTGTGTATTTTTCATGGCTGATGCATTTTGAATGTTAGGAAATGAAGGTATGAGGGAAAGGAGACGAAATTACCTCGTGCTTGATAGATACATAAATCAAGGTTTGTAGTTGCGGGTTGAAACAGCGCACTATTTTTAGGGAGATGGCTCTGTTGGTTGGCAATCATGTTTACACCTGTTTCTAATTGTATTAATTTTTCAGGTTGGCACTAATCCATTTGCCCAGGCTTGCCCGGAACGTTCTGCACCCAGAAAGCAGTTGGGCATGCATTTCATTGTTAATGAAGCTGTCTTTTATATTTGCTACGCTTTGAATGCGAGAGAAGAAAAACCAGTAGACAGATTCTGCAAATATATACGTGGACAGCTTTGATGTGGTTTTTACCACGTTTGTGGGCTGTCAAAAGGAGCGGCTTTTTACTGACAAATAGAAATAATTATCATTCTCCACAGTGTGCATTTATGCAATGTACAAGTCATCGTCTTTATAAACCTACAGAAAAATGACACACACATGCATGCACACACCAGCCTCCTCTTCCAAGATTCTTCATATATCAGTACCATGTAGGGTCAGTGCAGTAGTCAACGTTCTCTTTCTCCCCGACGAAAACCTTTCCTGCCCAACGTGCTGAATTATAAATTTCGTTAACGGCAAGATGTAGGGTTCCATGAAACATTTGCAAAAAAAATGTTGAAAAAGAATACATATTCCATAACGTGTTTGGATATGGCACACAATTTTATAAAACACCTGATGAGATGTATACTAATTGCCTATGTTTAGAAAAAAGATCTTAAGAGAATGAGCTTCGATACCCAGTTCCCTAAAAGCCTACAAGCCAAGTACGTGGTAACTGAAGAAAAATACGAAATGATTGCAAATGGAAGAGCAGGTAGTTGGTTAAATAGTTACAGAGAAAATGGGAAGAATGCCTTTAAATACTCAGAGGCAAACGAACTATGATCACTACCTCAAAGCAATTAGTGTCCACCAGAAACTTCATTTTTAGGGTGTGATGAATATTACATGGTATTTCATGTCGAATACTGCTAACTCTTGTTTTTCTAAAGATTTACTTATTTAAGAGAGAGAAATAGAGTGTGGGGGGGGGGGCAGACAGCAAGAATCTCAAGCAGACTCCCCGCCGAGCGAGGCGTCTGATGCAGCTCCATCCAGGACCCTGACGTCATGACCTGAGCCCAAATCAAGAGTCCATCGCTCAAGAACTGAGCCATGCAGGAGCCCCTGTTAATTTTTATTTTTAATAAATTAATTTTCAGTCAATTAAAATCATCTATTGATGTAAAATATACACATCACTGATCAACAACGATTTATACTGATCTAATTTGTGTGACATTTTGCATACATTCAGCAACTCCATGGGTATGGGGGTTTGAGCTGTCTCTGCGCTGAAGTCTGTGATCACAAAGATTGGCCCAAAATGCACAACAAACGTAGACATTTTCCAGTTTCTTCATGTTGGGAATAAAGCTGTTCTTTGGAGGAAAAAAAAGTCACATAATCAAAAAGAAAACTCGTAGATAGAAAACCATATATATATTTATTTAAAATGAGACATTTGGTGACTGTGGCTGTATATTTTTCATACTGAAAAATAAGTTGCTGCCTGATTTCTGGTAAAACTGAGAGCCTTGATAATTTGGTTTCAAGTAATTTTCCAGGACATCTTCCTATTTCTTCTTTACTTTACATATGCAGAAACTTCCCTGCTGATGTGGGAAGAGAACACCATTTAGCTGATGCTACTTTCCTGGAGATAAAACCAGAGACGCTTGTTTACATTTCTGCTGAAGGACCTGAAGACGCCAGGCTGATGAGAAGCACGGTGAGTGTTTACAGAGCATCTGTTCCAGATTTCTTTATATTTGTGACTGTGCTTTATTCCAGGTCACACTCCTTTCCCGAACATAAAAATTAAGAATCAAAGACAATTATTAATTGGCCCAAAGTCTTCAGAGCTAGCAAAGGAAATAGGTTCTTTGATTTCAGTGTGTTGTCGTCCTTCAAGTTCTGTGGGGTTTTTTGGGTTTTTGTTTGATTTGCTTCCAGCAAGCCTTCAGAGGGACACCTTCAGCTTTGAAGAACCATCACTCGAGCAAAATTTTTGGAAAGTAATTATATTATATATTTTCCCATTCAAAAATATACTGAAGTTAAATGCCTTCAAAATTGTATTTTTTTTTTTTAAGATTTTATGCTTTCCCGATTGAGCCAGCCAGGTGCCCCTCAAAATTGTATTTTTGAACACTGCAGTGAAATGACGAGTTTGCATGAAGAAACAGATAGTCACATACATAACTCAGGCTGTGTTATTCAGCCAAAAAGGTACCTTTGCTGTAATATGAAGATCTATGAGAAAGACGATGTCCCCCATTTTCCACGCGGGTGGCTGGCTCTGCTCCACACACTCACGCAGGGATCCAGGCTATGAATACCTGCCATTTCCAACTCCATCCCGATTTGGCCTGATTCCATTCAGGTAGGGGGTGGGGAAGGCACAGGTTTGAGGGACACCATTTCTTTACGTGCCCCATGTCTGCAAAGGAAGGACGGGACTTCACTCTCAGGTACTCAGGAAGAATATAGTCATATGTCCACAATGAACCACCAAAGGGGCTGGCCAGTTATGGTAAAAAATAAAATAAAATTTGGGGCGCTTGGGTGGCGCAGTTGTTAAGCGTCTGCCTTCGGCTCAGGGCGTGATCCCGGCGTTCCAGGATCGAGTCCCACATCAGGCTCCTCCGCTGGGAGCCTGCTTCTTCCTCTCCCACTCCCCTGCTGTGTTCCCCCTCTCTCTGGCTGTCTGTCACATAAATAAATAAAATCTTTAAAAAAATAATAAAATAAAATAAAATAAAATAAAATTCAACTGAGCAAACTCTAAATATGTTCTTGCTTTTATTCAAGGATTCCTGCATGGGGCAGCAGGTGCGATGGAGCTCTGAGGGGGCGTACGGAATAAAAGATTGTTATAGACAGAAGGGATGGGGGAGAAGGACGTTCTGTTAGCAAAAAGTGGATTGGTTGTGGTAAGGTCACCTTCCTTTAGGGGATGGCAGGGGTCTACCTGATAGGTGACCTCACTAGGGCTGAGGAGGTGATTTCGGATTGCCTGGTTTAAGGTGCCATTCCTGCAAGACGCTGAAACTATACCTAGGTTGGGTGTCGAGTCTCTGTTTGGGGATGTGGAGCTTAGCTTTGCACAAATGATTCCATTTGAGGCACCTTATCTAGTTTTTAATACTTTAGCTCCATCCAGCAATCAGCCTATTAGGGAAGGAGAAATGGTTTGTGTGGAACATGGACAGCTCCTTGCCACAAGAAGGAACAATGTGTTGGATGAAGGATCTGAATGCGGGAAACTCTGAGGGTACATTTAACTACCTTTTTGATATCCAAGCATAATAAGGTTATTAGAGCACGTGGACAAATCTCCTCTACAAAATATTATGATCATACTAAAAGGTCTGGAAGAGTGTATTTGTCAGTAGGTGGCTGGTGCCGTGTGCAAATCTCCGGCTCAACCTCCCTGAACATTGCAGCAGTGGTTTTGTAAGGTGTTTGTCCATGTACACAGGACCGCAGTGGAACATCGGGGGGACATCTCCCCTTTAAAGCAATACTCAGAATGGAATGCATTGGATTTTCAGCTGTTTGGGACCATCTGAGGACTTGAAAACCTGGTTGCCATTCACAAAACAAATGGCTTGCTTACAAAATGAATTGCAAAACGATTCCCAATACAGCAGGTTTTACCTGAAGTGCCTTATTTTGTTTCACGCTAGCAAAGCCCCCATTTAGAAACATTGCACTGAGTCTCCGGCATACCAAAAATAGTGTGGAAAGTTCTCTACCAAGTTGCTTAATAGTGCAATCTCGTCCTGTCCAAATATTTTTAAACGGAATTACTCTGATGTGTTCCCGCCAAGTGCTATGGAGTCTTATAAACCAACTATAATAGGTTTCATAAAAATGAATAATTCGGCTCATTTCTGTTCCTCCGTTTCTTCAAAGCCTTCTCTCAAAACAATGCATTATCTTTAAAGGGTAAGTGAAAGTAAATTAAGGACCCCCAAGATTAGGACATGCTTTTTTTGTTTTGTTTTTAAAAGGATTATGCTGCCCTCTTTGTACTTGATAACAAAGTCACTTCTTGGAAGCCGCACTGACGTATGTCGAAACCACATTTCTTGTGCAAGACAGACTGTGAACACCTGAATAAAAGCTAAGAGATCCTATCTCCTTTAAAGATATGATCTGTTTCATTCCCACGTTGCGTAATTCTATCTTTACGACACGACCTTTGAGGAACTCTCGCTTTTATAATTAAATTGCCCTGAGGAAAGCTACGAGTCTTGCCTACCCTTCATCGTTTTCTCATTCCTTTGCAATCCAGGATGAGTACACACCTGATGAGAATCCTTGAAAGGACACGGCAAACGCGGCAAACGCTCAGGTTCCTTGCTCTTTGCATTTCGTGAGTCTCCACTGAACTACGACCTCGCCTGACTGTGCAATTCCAAAGCTATAGCCTGAAGCCAGCACAGAAATCTGTCACAAGGTGTGTTGGACCCACGAGGCTGCAGATGATTTCTTTTTACGGAGAACACAAAGATGTCTCCCTCGAAGCCAAGAAGGTGACATCATGATGATTTTCCCCTCGTCATGCTGATTTCACTAGGAAAGCACAGACATGCAAACAGTCAAGTGCCAGGAACGTGCCAGTGTCCACACTTCCTCAGAGGTGACAAAGGACCTGGCAAGGACACCGATTTGGTCCAGGAAGTCCTCACCTGTGCCTCGGCTTCACAGAAACAGGACTGCAGAGACTATGCAGACGGTGCATGCCCTGTTGGTTGTTTATACAAGGAAAGCAGAGGGAAATGGACTAATTTCAATGTGAAAATAAATCTCTCTGATAATAATTGGCCTGTTCTGCTCCTAAACCTTGAGTTATGGAATAAAAATGAATGCCATAGATCCCTATGAGACTTGCAGATTGCTTCTTTTTTTTTGCCTTTGCATATTATGATAATTAAGATTTATGTGGATTGCAAGTTTCATGGCTGTGGTTGAATCTACAAGATGGCCTTGTCTCTAGAAACCATCATCTCTTGAAAGAAGATAGTGATGATAGGTAAAACTTTTCTGCTATTTCAAGGAATTTTCAAACACTGGATTCAGGCAATTTAATGTAATAAATATTGATTGAGGACCTGACATAGCCAAGCTGTGCTCCAGCCCTGGGCATATTCATATATAAACAGGATATAGTCTTTGGCAACAGCATACGTGCTATCTAATGGAGGGGTCGTGGATAAAACATTGTCTACAATGGTGGTATTTAACAGGGGGTAATTTTGCTTCTCTACTCCAGGGGACACTATGTGCTGTCTAGAGACATTTTTGGTTGTCACAACTGAGGATGCTTCTGCTATTTAGTGGTAGAGACCAGGGATGCTGGTGAATGATCTATAATGCCCAGAGAAACACTGCCCCCACCCGCCTTCCCATAGCAAAGAATTATCCAGCCTCTCACACCAATAGTGAAGTTGAGAGACTGTTTTACAACTTCAGGAAAAATAACATGTGAGCAAAATGGACATATAAACACCACGTGGCTGTGAGTACCGAGAGAGGGACAAGGATTTGAGAGCTTCAGGAAGACTCTGAGGATGGCTATAAATAAGAAATCCAATGGTATTTGTATCCTACACTTATAACCTTTAAAGAGTAGCTCGCATTTCATGAAAAGACGAGTATTTAAAACAAGGGAAGCTAGAGTCAGACTCCAGATGCTGTCCATGGATAGGCGTCCCTTAATGTGAGCAGGTAGCCATTCAAGCCGTTTGAGACATCATGGTGGACAGACACCAACCTCCTTCCACCAGTCACACCTGACCTGAGCACGTGGCCAATGGGAAGCCACAAATACAAGGGAAACATGGCACGATCATCTTCGAATCTAACGACAGACTTGAGTCCTGTTCCAGCCTTTTGCTATGCAAGGTCCTATTTCTAACTATATGTGTGGAGTTAGGACATTGTTAATATTTAGATTCATCGAAGAGTGCTTTAGACACAATGAGATCTGGTCTGGGAAAATGAAATCCTGCAAACTCTGCCCCTGGCCTCAGCTAGACAGAAGTCTAGACGTCAAATCTCAGATAAACAAATTTATGTTCTACTTCTCCCTAACACAGTAGGTAGACTATCCGCTGAACAAAAATGTTTGAATATACATAGATTTCCCTTGTCTGGCATATTCATTTCAGAATCCTGGTCTGTTATTAATGCCATGTCAAATGCCAACGCTCTTCAAAGTTGAAGATCATCAACACTTGAAGATCATCAACTACCCCAAGATGGTAAGAAAATGAAATGTTAGGTCAAACAAAAGGGATATCCCTCTCTCACCGAGTTGGGCTCTTATTTTGGGAGGGCTGGAAAGGATGGAAAAAACCACGTGGATTGATCTTACTGTCTATGAAATCATGAATATCTGCTCCAAATTAGCTTGAGGCAGGACACTCCTTTGCAGAAGATATGCTCTATAGGACAGCAAATTCTGGAAGGTTTTGTCACCGTCAAAGGGTACCCTCAGGAGACAGTAGATTCTCAGGTGCTCGGGGGTCCAAAGCACTTTAAGCAAAGCCAATCTCTGTCTCCATGTCAAACCTAGACAGTGTATATAAGCAAAGACATTCTCTGCTTTGTTTCATCTGTACATTTACTTATAAGGCTTTACGTAGTCCACAGAGTGGGTTCTGTTTAATTATCTAATATGCTTAAGTGATTCTACGCCTAATGTTTTGCTGGTATGAAGAGATTCATAAAATGGGAAGATGATAGTTCTCTCCTACACATGCCTGGTTATTAAGACTTGCAGCCTAGGTTCGAACCACTGTAAACATGAATGTTTGTGTGAGAAAGTAGAGATCTTCACTTAATAATTAAAAATAGGTATTGCCTCTCCTTGTTACTTGTAATTCTGAATCATTAAGTGATAAGACACACAATATACAACAGCTAGTATGTCTTTATGTTGCTGTACTTGCAAAAAAAGGAAGATAAATTAGCTCTTGATTTTTATTATATCATAGGATATCGCTTGGTACTGCAACTCAATGTACATGATAAAATCCTCAGACTGTGTATAGGGTCTGTGGAGTTGGGTGATAATGGAAAGCAGTCATGCTTTCATAAACAAGGGGCCTGTTACATGGCTTCCCATTTGGGGTCCCAGATTCTTTAACCAAGCTTTCTTTCAGGAATCCCCCACATGGTGATCTGCTTTTAATTACACATGAGGAACCCTTTCTACTTAGCTATGACTCCTACTTCATAAATAAACAAATTCACTGGCTGTGCTGGAACCCACATAATTGATATAAACCACATAGTTGTTTATTTAAAAAATTGTTTTAACGTGTGGGTATCTCACCACGTCATCCACAGACCCCTGTGGACACAACAGGAATGCTTCCGTAAGTGGGGACTGATTAAGGGATGAGCTCGAGTTCTGTATCTTCACGACTGAGGATTACAGAAATACACTGCCCATGTGACCACGGGGGATGTTTCTGGTCTGGCCAATGTGAGAAACAGAAATGTCATTGCTCTCCTTCAAATGCTCTGCTTCTGTTTTCCTATTGAAGGTCTTTGGCATTGACTTATCTTTTGCACAGGGCCTGCATGCCTGTGGCTTGGATGAGACCAACACCATGGGATGACAACACTGAGCTTGACTCTGTTGGTCAGAGTGGTATTTTAAGAGCCTCTGCTGTACACAGGGCAATCCAGGGGAGGGAGGCCATGAGAACACCACCTTAGGTGCAAACCCATCACTACATCAAGGGACAAAAATGATGTTTCCGATCTTCTAAGCATGGGGCAAGGGCATCATAGCTTGACTACAAGAACAGCCTTTGGGGCGCCTGGGTGGCACAGCGGTTAAGCGTCTGCCTTCGGCTCAGGGCGTGATCCCAGCGTTCTGGGATCGAGCCCCACATCAGGCTCCTCCGCTGTGAGCCTGCTTCTTCCTCTCCCACTCCCCCTGCCTGTGTTCCCTCTCTCGCTGGCTGTCTCTATCTCTGTCGAATAAATAAATAAAATCTTAGAAAAAAAAAAAAACAAGAACAGCCTTTATCACTCTTGGTTTCAGGATATACTTCTGATTTATTTTGAACTGAAAACAACCCACAAAACTGGGGACTGTCATCCCATTGAAGCAAAGAAGTAAGCAATTTTGATGGAGAACACGGTTGTGGGGGTGGCTTGCTGGACAACGGTATTTATGTGAAATGACTTTAAAACATTCCACATAGGATTTGATGAAGATGAGGTGTTTGTTTGAGATGACTGGACCCAGGACAACACAGGTGAGCATGGCAGGCATTTTGTTACACTCAAGACACTCCAATTCTACACCTCTGTTTCTTGGGGAGGCAGGGATCATCTTCTAGCACGGACGGTAAGAAAAAATTCTATTCTGGGTAAGACCCTAGAAGAATGTTCACAGTCCACCAATAGTAAATCATCACATGATGTCTTTCTTGCCAATTACTTATTTAAGATCTAGCATTTAGCTTCAGACTATATCTTTGAAGTGCTACTAAATTCTTTTCTAGAATTAAACAATGGATCTTGGGAGGAGCAGGAAGCCTGTGGTGCTGTACGTTCTCTCCACTCCCTTCCTCTCAAACAGCTTCCTGGGAACCAGGAGACCCAGCAGCTCTGTAAATACCAGAGCTCCGCAGAAAGGCCAACAGAACGTCCTGCCTGCGTGCTGCCCAAAAGTCCTCCATCTACGAGGCATTTTTTTTACAGCTGTACTTGCCGGAAAGCTTGCCCAGTGAGAAAGCCTCTTTCCGCACGTTACTGGTCAGGATGCATGGTTCTCAAGCACAGATGGAGCACATTCTTGGTTAGACATTAGGAAGTTGTACAACGAGTCTCGGTCAACATACAGAGATCAACGACGGGCAAAGTATGTCTCTGACCACAGTGGAAGTGAGCTTGAAATGCACAGCACTGGGGTGTGGGAGACTTACAGGCATGTGGAAATCAGACGCACGCTCATAAGGAAGCAAGGGAGGAAAGAATAAATCAAAAGGGAAATGGGAAAAGAATTTGAGATTAATGAAGGTGAAAACCACACTCCAAAAATGTACAGGATATGTCTAGACTAGTGCTGAAAAGGCACTAGTAAAAACCTATACTAAAAAATAAGACAATGTCAGGGCACCCGGTGGCTCAGTCTTTGCAGGTCATGATCTCAGGGTCCTGGGATCGAGTCCCGCATCGGGCTCCCTGCTCTGCGGGGAGTCTGCTTCTCCCTCTGCCCTTCCCCCCTGCTCATGCTCTCTCTCTCTCAAATAAATAAAATCTTTCTAAAAAGATAAGACAATCTCAAAATAGTAATATCACCATCCCCCTTAAGATCAAAGTTAAGCAAATTAAACCCAATCAGAAGGAAGGTAATTATAAATATTGAAGTGTGAATAGATGAAACAGAGTTTTGAAAAACAATACAGAGAAGTGGGTGAGATCTAAGGTGGGTTCTTTGTAAAGATCAACAAAATTGACAAGATTTTTAGTTAAGCTCACCAAAAAAAAAAAAAAAAGAGGACTGAAATTACTGAATAATTATGAGATTCAGTTAGTAATTAAACACACACACACACACACACACACACACACACAAACTCCCCACAAAGAAAAGTGAAGTCCTGATGGCTTCACTGGTGAATTCCAGCAAATATTTTAGAAGAATTAATACAATAAATAACATCATGAACGTTTCCATAATGAGAACAGGAAATTCTTCCCAATTTATTCCATGAGGATACTATGATGCTCTCTGACAAATAAATAAATAAAATTAAGAAACAAAACAAAACAAGAAAATCTTTTCATATTCGTCACTGCGCACCTGAAGGGAATGAGATCAAAGTCTGCGAACAGTCACGGGAAGGTCTCTCTACCTGTCCATGAAAACACTCCCCTAACCAGTCCACAGACCCAGGTCACTATTCCCAGCAGGCAGCGTGTCCCTGAGATTCATTTTCCTCATACGGGTGCTGAAGTCAACGATGCAGAAAGCCAGCTGCCCAAATGGGCACAATGTCTGTCTGAGATCCTAACGCACAGTGGGGTAAGGAAATGGGTGATACAATACAGATTTCTATCACACATTTCATATGACTGGAATCTATAATACATGTTCAGAAAAATCCTTGATCCCCCAAATCCACAGACATAGGAGGAATTGAAGTTTAGAAGAATACAATTTTTTAATTAATCAACTAATTAATTTTTAAAAGATTTTATTTATTTATTTGTCAGAGAGACGGAGAGAGAGAGAGACAGAGCACAAGTAGGGGGAGCATCAGGAAGAGGGAGAAGCAGGCTCCTCGCTGAGCAAGGGCCCGATGCGGGACTCGATCCCAGGACCCTGAGATCATGACCTGAGCCAAAGGCGGACACTTAACCAAATGGGACACCCAGGTGCCCCTAGAAGAATACTTTTAAACTATTTTGGCAAAACCAGGATTGTAACAGATATGGACATGCATACTTAAAAGCAACGTGAAATGGCCAACCCAATCAAAGCGTTTTGTAAAAAGCACAGTTAATATTTTTTTCGTAAGCTAATAGAGTCATATAGTTTACAGGTAAATGTTTGAGTTGAAATTTAAAAACTAACTATATTTAAAAGTATACCCCAAGATGGCTTTTAATCATGAAGCTATTCCACCCCACATGTAAGAGAGACGTAAATATTAACTACGCATATGAGATTCTGAACTTTTGGGAAAGATACAAAAATTTTTTTAAGCGAGTTTCAATTTTTTTAAAGATTTTATTTATTTGCGAAAGAGAAAGAACAAGCAGAAAGGTGGAGGGAGAGGGAGAAGTAGGCTCCCTGCTCAATGCAGGACTCCATCCCAGGACCCCGAGATCATGACCTGAGCCAAAAGCAGACGCTTAACCCACTGAGACACCCAGGCGCCCAGAAAAGATAGAAATGTCTTAAAATGTGCTGGCAAAAAGCTTGGGGAAATTTTAAAAAATAACACTCTTCCTACGTTTTTGGATGATAGCACGGAGTGATTCAACCCCTTTAGAGGATGCTCCCACAACATTTACAAAGTTAAAATCACACCATTATTGTCCCTATGATTCCAATGGTTAGAATTCACCCCAACAACACGTGTTCAAACGTGTCCCAAAAATGTTCATATAACGATAAATGATGCAGCATGGTTTGAAGGACCCACAGATTATCATAAGTTCAATTTCTGCATGATTAGGTTAAATACATGGTACCACACCAATTTTATAGAATAATATGCAGGCCTTACAGAAAAATGAGAGTGATTTGTATTTGTTGATATAAAAAAGATGTAATATGGGTGTAGGCATCTCAAGGACAAAATGGAAATATAAGAATGTGATATAATATATGGATAGATGGCCAAGGATGTTTCCCAAGTGATTAATTCTTAGCAGGGGTCCAGGGGGCTCAACAAACAGAAGCAGGACTTACTTTTAATTGGGAATCACTATATATTCTGCTTTAACATGCTTCATGCATTAGTTATTTTTTAGAAACCCACATTAGTCCAATTTCCAAATTAAAGGGGAAATGTGGTTGGGGAGTGAGGTGTGAATATAATTTGGCCATACTAAAAAATATAAATACAGAAGTACCAACAGCCAAGCATAATCACTAGACACGTAAAGTAAAAGATGAAAAAAAAAAAAATCAAATACTCCATCTCAGCTATGCCAATAAATACGCAGAACATAAATTTTCCTGTCAAAAGATACAGCACCAGGTAAGATAATAAAGATAAAATCTATCTGCATGCTTTTAAAATGATGCTGGCTAAAATTGTTTTCAAAGGAAAACAGTAAAATTAAGACATGAGGAAAGATCCAAGGCCAATGCAAATTGAAAGAAAGGTTGAGTGTTAATATTAGCATCAGACTAAACAGAATTGAGGTTCCAAAGGAGGACCCAGGACAGGTGCAACTTCTGAGGTCTGCAGGGCTCTGCTGGGCACCTCCTCACCTAATGGTTCTGGCCCTTTCCTTCACATCTGCTGGACATTATCCCATTTCAGAATACCATTTGGAATCCCATTTAAGAGTGTGTGAATACCACACACTCACCTGACAGTTTTGAGGATGAAACCCATTCTGGTTATTGAGGCCTGGGAGGTATGTCCTGGGAATGTTGGTGTTGAATGAAGATGAGACAGAAGATAGACCATGAAAAAAATATAAAGCACATTTTTGTGCACGAAACAATATATGAAATGGCTAACACCCAAATCTGCTGCTTCCTGGTTTTGAACATTGCACAGAAGGATATGTGATGCTCACAGCCACTGCAACCACTTTGAGGACAACAGAATCCCAAACAGAAAGGCAAGAGCATCCCCAAGAAGTTGACCAACATCCCCGAATGGCTGAGCTCCTGAATTAACAGACTCTAGAGGTACCTTCTTGCCTCTTCCTCCTTACCTGAAAAACATCAACCACTCATTGTTCAAGTGGCTTTTATTTGGGTATATTTTTAATTGTGAAAGCATCTTAACTGCTATATTTATGTTTTGGGGAAAACAAAGCATAGTCCATGACAAAAACTATAAACCACATTTTTGTGTACAAAACAATATATCAAGTGGATAACATCAAAATCTGGCTGAAATAAACACAAAGATAAAACGATAAAAAGAGCTTGAGATATTACTCAACTATCGATATACTTAAGAACGTGAATAATGTCAAGGGCATTGAGTTGAGTAAAGAAAAAGCCAAGCTCAAGAGGTTATATGGTCTATGACTCCTCTTACAAAATATTCTCAAAGTAAGAACATTACAGGGAAGGGGAAGAAATTCGTGATTGGCAGGGATGAAGGATGGTGAGGAGGATGAAGGATGGTGAGGAGGATGAGGGATGGTTTCACTGTGAACAGGAGGCTGGGTGGCAGGGGAACAGTTCCATATCTCAATGGCGTTGGCTCCTCCATCCACTTGTGTGAACAAAATGGTGAGAGCTGGAAACACCCGCCCTGTCAATTTCAGCTTCTTGGTTTTGATAGTGTGCCAATGTTACATAGGATGTCACTAATGTGGGATCCAGGTGAAGGGTACACAGGACTTCTCCCTACTGCTTTTGCAAATGCCTGTGACTCTAGACTTATTTCCAAATTAAAAAAAATTTTTTCAATGCAATATGAATAAAAGACTGTGAGGTGTGGTGTACCTGGCCGGAGATTAATCTTAATGCCCTAAACAATGCATTTTTCTTGTCATTTTCCGATACCGCTAAAGAAGAAATTAAATCCAATAGCACATGGTGTTACTTTATAAATACTTGATGCTTTGTGCTATGCATATTTTGGTTACTTGTCCCTTTTAGGTATTTTTAAATGTTTACAATATGTGACACTTTTGTTTACACCTTATGCTTCTCTTGGAAATAAAATTCCACATTCAAAAGACCTCATTAACAGTATTGTTTATTATCACCTGCAATTACCAAAACAATTTTTCTCGATTTCACCCTTTTCGGGATTATATTTTTTTTCCTCTTACTCTCAGACCAACCAGCCTCTGATTTGCTTTTTTTGTTTCCCATCCCCCGGAGTGTCCTTCTATGCTTCCTCTTCAAACTGTTTGGTTGCTTTTATTTTTGTTCTCCCCTAAATAACAGAGACAGATCATATCTATTTTATGTCTAATGATTTCCCTGATTTAACACCTCAGCATGACTCAGCAGTCTGGAAATGAAAATACCGGCTAACTTTAAAACACAATTGACACAGACTTGAACAATTCACAGCAGCAACGTGGGATACAAAAAAACAAACACATTTCTTCCGAGTAGAAACAGTTTGAGAACCTAGCTTTCTTCGTAACATTTAAAAGTGGCATAAACATTGTGGGGAACGGGGCCTGATTGAGTTTGTATTTAATGTTCTAGAAGAAACTACTATACATATAGCTCTCTAAAATATCTTCATTAGGGGATAATGTGAAAAAAACCTTCAAAACAAAAATAGAAAATCTTGCAAGTTTATTGCTGATTAACTATCTTAAGCAAGTAGGCAGCACAATAAAATTCAATTTAGACCACTATTAACTCTGGGTAGAATTTAATTGGGAGGCAAACTAAATCCTGGATTATTGTTTCTGTCTAAAACGTGTGAGCTCAAAGATGGTACTTTTGTTAAAATGTAAATGCACTGTGGCTTTTTATTTTTTTAAGAGCAGAAAAATAAAAATCAAGAAGCACAGATTTTCAAGTATACAGAAGAAAAGTTAATCACAAGCAGGCACATTTTTCTTCTCCAAATTAAAATATATTCCTAGAAGGTAAAGTTATTCTAATGACTATTTAATAAATACGTTATGATATGCAATTCTTTATGAAGCAGGTGTAATTAAGAAAAATAGATTACACTGCTAGAATAAATTTGTAGTTTTCTTACACCTATTTTAAAAGTACGCTTTTCTGGGGTGCCTGGATGGCTCAGTCGGTGAAGCATCTGCCTTCCGCTCAGGTCATGATCCCAGTGTCCTGGGATTGAGCCCCACATCGGGCTCCCTGCTCAGTGGGGAGTCTGCTTCTCCCTCTGGCCTCCCCCCTGCTCATGCTCTCTTTTTCTAATATAAATACATAAGATCCTTTAAAAACATAAATATAGAAGTATATTTTTCAACTGATCATGTGGCATCATAGGTAAACGCATTTTGGCACAGCTTCTATGTCAAACTAGTCAAGGTTTTCAGGATACTTTTTTGAAACTGCAAGATCACTATATACTCCTTACATTTATCTGTTAATAATAGCGTTTCATCTGCAACACCACAAGGTCACAGTCTGGTCTGTTCTTAAATCTCAACTCAGTGGGCTGTGAATGACAGGCCATCAGGCACTGTTAAAAATACTTTCAAAGTGGGAGACTTCCCTAATCCACGTGGCTATCAAAGAGACCTGTCCAGGTAATTGTTGGGGCCTAGAATGAGGAGTAGCTGGGGCACGGAAGACTTGGATGGATCTTTAATCCCACTGCCCTTGCATGGTCCCAGGCAAAGTTTGGGAGCCCTGGCATCCAGCACATCTGGGGAACAAGTGGACCCTCAAAGACAGTTTCTTCTTAGCTGTGTGTTAGTGTGCCAGTGTTCCCTCATTGCTAAGAAGCCAAGAGGGAGATGGACACAGGTTGATTCTTCCTTAGGCTAAGCCTGGAAGAGTGTGAGGACACTTGGGAACACAGAGCTGCTGACCAGGTACACCAGGAGACTAGAGATGCCACTAAAATCAATTAGCACATCAAAACGTGATGTTTCCTAAGTAGGGTTGCTATGAAGAATGTAAGGGTGTAACTATGTTTGCAAACCTGTCAAAATAATCCATTAATTCCATGGAGGAAGAAAGCCGTCCAATTGTACTAAGACGTGGAAAATATATTTGAAAATAATTATGCAGCCAGTACAAAAAGGAAATAATAAAAGGATATGTAAAATAAGCAAAAACAAACAAAACTGAAATAACAGAAGCACTCTTCTCTTTAAAAAAAAGGATTTTATTTACTTATTTGACAGAGAGAAAGAGAGAAAGCACAAGCAGGGGGGAGAGGCAGAGGGAAAGGGAGAAGCAGACTCCCTGCTGAGCAGGGAGACCCACATGAGGCTCGATCCCCTCACCCCGAGATCATGACCCAATCCCAGGTCATGACCCAAGTCAAAGGCAGATGTCCAACCAACAGAGCCACCCAAGTGCCCCACAGAAGCACTCTTCTAAAACCAATACCAGTAGGAGACTAAAAAGCAGATAGGAGAGTGCCTTCCATCTGCATCATTATGCAACAATTTTTCTTTGAAGATTCTTGAAAATGCAATGAGATGAATAAATGTAAATGTATTACAACTACTGGAAAGGAACACATGAAATGGGAGCTCTTCAGTTGATAGCATGACTGTGTACTTGAGAAAATCTATTAAAAACCTATGAGAAGGTATAAGATAATTTGGTAAAGTTGCTGAAGACAAAGTAAATAAACAAAAATTCTTAGTTTTTACCTCTACTGCCTAGAAAGCAATATAGACACTCTATTCTAAATCCCATAATTATAGAAAAGAATACTGGAAGTGCATTTAATTAAAAAAAACATTAGGAAGAAGCATATCACATCCTACTGAAGGACACGAAACAAGATCTGAGCAAACAGAAGCACAAGCTATATTCTTTTTTTAAAAGTAATTTCTACATCCAACGTGGGGCTCGAACTCATGACCCCAAGATAAAGAGTTGCATGCTGTTCCAACTGAGCCAGTCAGGCTCCCCAGTACACGCTATATTCTCATTAGCTTCTATGACCTATCTCTGCATTGCACGCGTCACTCAACTAGAAATGTTCTGTTGCTCATAATACTTTTCTCAAACCTTAAAAAGATGTATGAGCAAATTCCCAAATTTAAGCTTTTCTCTTTTGTTCACTGTGAAGTGAGCTATAGAGATTAGCTCTGACATGGGAGGGCATGGTGGTGCCGAAAACTCAGTACAGAACCAGGACAAGCCTTCTTTCTTCCTTCCTGCCATCTGTCCCTCCATCTTATCCTCCCCTTCCCTCCTTCCTTCCTTCTTTCCTTCTCAACATTAACACCCCCCCCCCAAAAAGGAATAAGCAAAACCTCACTAGCTAAGTTTGCTAATTAAACAATTTATGCAACAGAAAGCCTAAAATGAACTAAGTTGAAAACAGAACATTTGAAAAATATATTTTAGAATAACTGGTGCATTTTTGTTTCTGTAATCTTTACTTTTTTTTTAAGCCTTCTTTTTTTTTCTAAATTGATATAAAGTGGATATATAATGTGGTATTAGTTTCAGATGTACACCATAGCAAGAGGAAAAAACAGACTAAGATAGAAAGAAAATCATCCAGAGACACTGAGATGAGACTAGAAACAGTAAGAGCAAGCCATTGTGGAAAGTGAGACACGTATGTCATTAAACAAAGCAAACAAAAAGAAAGAAAAATCCTCTACACCTTTAAATGTATACACAGGACAGCAGCAAGCAGAGCGTGAGTTGCCCATCTTAACTTGCTCAGGTACCATCTTACAAAAGACATGCACTGTTGTTTTTATATCATCACAGAGTGGAGATTTCAGTGCACTACAAAAACAGGAACCACTTGCTTCAAATTCATTTTCCATGCAATTATGATTTCATAGTGTGAGAGTAAAATCAACAGGGTCCTACCACCATCCTCCTCTTAACTAGCTAATTAGCTAATGCCCCAGCTACATCCAGAGAATAAGCAGACAGGACCGGAAGGCATAGTGCAGGAAATTCAAATGCCACAATGCAAGACACAATGAATGAGCTGCTTGTGCTGAGAATAGCCGGGTGGCTGGCCACCTGCATGCTTATGGCCGCCCTCTCAGACCTGAGTGAACACAGCAGCTGGAGAGGATTTTGACTAACGAACTAAAAGGAATTCCCAGGACTCTCAAAGTCCTTGAGAGAGATTGCTCAGTTCCTTTGAGAGCTGCCTTTGTGATAGCTCGGTCCGCTCCAGCTGCCCTAACGTACACCACAGACAGGGCAGCTTAAACAGCAGGCGTGATCTCACCATTCTGGAAACCACTGGTTTCCATGTGGTTGGTGTCTGAGGAAGGCTCTCCTCCTGCTGTATAGATGCTTGGCTTCTAGCAGGGGCCTCATGTGGTGGAGACAGAAAGAGAGAGCTTCCTGGTGTCTCCTTTAACAGGGACATTAAACCTATAGGATCGGGGCTGCCCCATTATGATCTCATTTCTCCGCAATTATTTCTTTGGAGGCCCCATCTCCAAGGGGGCCACACTGGGAGTCAGGGCTTCAATGTATGAATTTGGGTGGGGGCACGCACATTCTGTCCATGAGAGTCCTCGTTCCACCGTTGACGACAGATTTTCCATAGGTCGGACGTAACGCAGCTTTCCTACTGTTGTGCATACACAGAGAATACATCAGCATAGGCAGAGACGTAACAGATGCTCAAGAAACAGCTGAGGTGTAGAAAGAACTGCAAGTATTCTATACACCTTGGAAGAGGAGGGACCTTTGGTTTCCTCCAAAGAGAACAAGGACACAGGTGGTCAGCAAGCACAGCAGGTGGTACTCAGAGAGTCATCACAGGACGGATTCAATGAAGATATGCTACACAGATGAACCAAAGTCTTGAAATAGGAGAGCTGGGTGAACGGGAAGCACGTTCTCTGCAGGAGCACTGCCACGTGTCTGGATGAAATGCGTTTGGTGTCACGGATGCACATGAGTGAGGACCGGCGCTCCATGGAAAGGCGTGTGAGCAAGTCTGTAGGTTCCAGAGACGTTCACGCCTATTTTACAAGTCAGCACGGCACCACCCTCTCCACACATTTTACAAATGTCTACACTGACTGACTTCAGATGATAGGTTTATTGAGTGATATACTCCAACCTGTCTGTCCTCTCATTACCAAATCAGTGCTCTGAGAAGGAGGACACAGATTTATCTGCATCTGACTCCAAATTGTGTCGAGTAGTTAGATTCACCAGCAAGCATCTTCCTTTTGCATTTATTTTAATTCCCTTTTGACTGTCATCCTTTCATGTTTTACCAACTCGGTTCCTCGGTTTTCTTTCCAACAAGGCCTACGAACAGGAAACAACAGAACGGCAGAATCCAAGTAACACCACACTTTCTAGGAAGTTTCAAACACTTGAGTCACCATTTGCAATTAGATAAAAAAATGTGATTGAGAGAAAATCAGCCTCCTTTGATTTGTTCTGAATCAGGAGTCTTGTCTTTCAAATTAAACTATAAAAATAGTTCCAGGGGTTCATGTCTTCATCATTAACAGGTCTTCAATTCCAGGATGTGCGAGGTGCAGTGTTAGCTACATGGGTGTCAATGAAGCCTGCAAGACTGTCGACATGACATCCTTCACAGACTTATAAAAACGCAAGGCAAAGTACCATCTTTGATAACATAAGTAGCATTTGTAAGCACACCAGCTGACACAGAATAAGGAAGGAATCTTAGCTATTTGCCCATAGATGTTCTAGGGTAGGTCCTACAGAGGAACCTATATATGGACTCTAAAATAGGACGGGCTGCTTTCCATTTGGTTATTGCATGTTCCTGTGTCCACCTGTCTGCCCGTGTGCATTTAGTGTGATGGATGTTTGTGTGGTATATGTGTGCATGCATGTTTGTGTGTCCACGTGCATGCATGTGTGGAGTGTGTGCATGTGTGGTATATGTACGCATACATGTTTGTGTGTCCATGTGCATGCATGTGTGGAGTGTGTGCATGTGTGGTATGTGTACACATGCATGTTTGTGTGTCCACGTGCATGCATGTGTGGAGTGTGTGCATGTGTGGTATATGTGCGCATACGTGTTTGTGTGTCCACGTGCATGCATGTGTGGAGTGTGTGCATGTGTGGTATGTGTACACATGCATGTTTGTGTGTCCACGTGCATGCATGTGTAGAGTGTGTGCATGTGTGGTATGTGTACACATGCATGTTTGTGTGTCCACATGCATGCATGTGTGGAGTGTGTGCATGTGTGGTATATGTGCACATACATATTTTGTGTACAGGTGCATGTACATGTGGAATGTGTGCAGTTGTGTGGTGTATTTATGTATCCATGTTTGTGTGTACATGTCCATATATGTGTGGAGTGTGTGCGCATTTGTGTGGTACACATGCGTATGCATATTTGAGTACATGTGGGCTGTGTGGTATTTGCGTGCATGCATGTTTGTGTAAGTGTGCAATGTGTGTGCTTGCATGTTTGTGTACATGTGGAGTGTCTGTGCATCTGTGGTGTATGTGTGCATACAGGTTTGTGTAGGCGTGGAGTGTGTGCATGTGTGGTATATGCGTGCACACGTTTGTGTGTACAGGTGACTGCATATGTAGAGTGTGTGCACGTGTGGTGTGTGTGCATTTGTGTCTGTGCACATGTGGAGTGTGCATGTGTGGTGTGTGCATGTACATGTCTGTGTACGTATGAAATGTGTGCATCTGTGTGGTATATGTGTGCATGCACATTTGTGTGTGCAGGTGCATGCATGTGTGGGTATGTATGTTCACGTGTGCATGCTTGTTTGCGTGTGTGCACGCACGTGTGGAGATGGGTTCCATTTACAGCTGACAGAGAAACACATTACGGCCTTTCTGGGGAGAAAGGCATCTAAGCAATTCCAGCACTTGTGGCCTCGCTGCTGGAGAGGCCGGCCTCCGCGCTAAACCGCTCCAGCCTCAGCTCCGCTGGAACAGTTACAAGCGCAGCTGTAGATTTACAGGCGCTACCACGCGGCTTCTCCCTAAATGTGCGCAAACTACGGCTGAGCCGGCGGACTAACGCAAAATGACCGTTTTGTTGTGATCGTTTTTTTTTCTACCTCCTTGACACGTCCCTTCTGGACTTAAAGTATACGTTCGCTCATGCCGCAAAGCATTCATCTCACGTTTGCCGATGCGAGAGTGACACACCCACTTAAATGATAAATCGAAAATCTAGAAATAGAACGCACACCCCTTGAAATCATCTACCATCCGAGGCAGGAGGCAAGCATGACTGAGTCTCCATACCGCTCAGAAGGTTAAGTGACAGTGAGGTGACCTGGAATAATATTCATTTACGCTTGTGGATTAGGAGGTCAGAGGCGGGTAATGCGTGCATATGCTGGGCTACTGACGCCAAGAATAATGTCTTCCGTGCTAAGGCTTGGGTTTTTTCACCACCACCGAAGAAACCTGAAGAAGAAAGGCATTTCCGTCAGCCCACTGTCCTTTGGTTTGGGGGCGATGTTGCCTGTGACTTCACAACGCTGAGAAAACCTCTGGCCACCAGCTCTGTTGGGCGTGTGAGCTGGCCAGGGCTCTGCACGGCTGCCAGCAGAAGCCCATTCTGGCTGATTAAGCAGAGAATGTTCATTGAAAGAGATTGCACAGATCCTGAGATTTTGGGAAGGGCCAAGGACCAGGTTACAGGAAAACCTTCCAGGGACGACAGCCAATGTAAGCTTACGAATTGGTCTGGTGGAGACATTGCCACAGACACTTGGCGGGTGACTGCTAACTCGGAGTGATGCCATGCCTTAACTCAATGTTCTGAGCTCCTCCCGGGGCAGCTGTCACTTTGGAGAGCTGGACGCTACTCCTGCCATGGACACCCGTAAAAATGCTTTGATTGGAGGAGGCTGCATCACTGGTTTGGGTCCCAGCTGCAAGGGAAGCTAGGAATTTGAAATGTAGGGATTCATCCTGGAATAGATGAGACTCATGAAGCGAGAAATATGCCTAACACAGCCAGGGACCACCAACTAAGTCAAGAAACCGAAGATTTGCAATCCTCCATGGAAGAAATTTGTGCATGCACTGGGCTATGCCGTGATTGATGAATGCCTTCCTCCTGCTACAGAAATTCAGCCTGAGTTACGGTTGGCTCTGAGAGGAATGGGTAGAGATAAACGGAATGGGAAGAATAATCCCAGTGTTGGTTTTGATGATGACAAATGAAATATAAGGACCTGTCCGTCTAATTAGATTACTAAAGAATGATCCCCCAGGTACCACATAATGTATCAGAGAGCTTAATTTAAATATGACTTATAAGCAAGGCATAACTGCGTAATACGTGGAAGAAACAAAATAGTTTCAAAGATGTAAGTGGTCATCGTACTGGAAATACAGGAATAATGAACTACTTTTCCGCTAAGGGATCTGCAGTGGAATGAACACTTCAAGATGAAGAAAGAAAAAAAATCTACTTCTCTTCAGAAAGGAGCAAAGTCTTTCATCCTGAGCCATGATGAAGTGGGATGTTCACAAGAAAAATAAGAGACTTCCAGATTAAACAAAAAAGCAAGTCATGCAGTTTCTCGGGAAACTGTAGCCTCAGAAGGAATGCAGCCAACGTAAGTCAGGGATACGCACTTCTCTTATTTGCTTCAACTGCTACCACTTTGACAACACCGGATGGCGTGTGTCCCGGATCCCAGTGTTCACCAGTGAAACTTCCTTGAAAATGGGGCGATGAGCGATAAATCCCTACCTGCTCACCTCCTCTTTGTCAAGAGTTTTTCTACCCTCCATTCTAACTGTTGGAGGAGAGAAGCCAAATGCTCGCGCCCATTTCCACCAGATGATTTATTGATGGTAGGGTTCACTAGAAGCACAGACTATCACGGTTCCCGCATTGTAAATGACGTGGGTTTGCTGGTTCAATCCGTGCAGTAAAGAGGGGAGAAACAACACGCTTCTTCCACGGCTTGACTGATTGCAAGGAGCCCAGCTCCCCCCCGTGACTCTGCCTTTCGATTTACAAGCTGTTCCCAGACAAGCACCCAGCAGTCCCAACCTAAATAAAACAAAATTATTGATGAAAAATTTCCTTTTTTTCATGTTAAATATTTAAGAGTAGGTTTGTCTTAAATGATGCAGGAAAAGGGGGCACCTGGGTGGCGCTGGCCGTTAAGTGACCAACTCTTGATTTGCTCAGGTTGTCATCTCAGGGTTGTGAGATCAGCCCCGCGTCAGGCTCTGCACTCAGCAGGGTGTCTGCTGGAGAGTCTCAGTCTCCCTTTCCCTCTGCCTCTGCCCCTCCCCACTGCCATGCACGCATGCTTTCTCTCTCAAAAAAATAAATTAAAAAATAATAATAATATTGCCAGAAAAGAACCACTGTAAAAAAGAAATATTTCTCCTTCATTGGCAAATATATGCTTATCACTGCAGTGTTTTAATTTAATGATATAAAATTGTATTTCTAAAGTATCTTTGATCTTGAGAAGTCAGAAACATTGGTGGGGGACGGGGTGGGAAAGCCAGAAGGAGGGAAGGAACACTTTAAGGAAATCCAGACGGGTCATGGGGTAAAACCAGAATACACATACTTTTCATTGAACGATAATGTTCTCACGACACATGAATTTGAGGAAATATGGTATACCGACTATTTAAAATGATAATTTCTGAACATCAAAGGCAAGCTCATGTTGGAGATTTTTATAAATGAAGGGCAATATAGAGAATGAAATTCAGAGGCTCCTCTTTGCCTACATCCTCGAACAATAGCCCCTGTCATTTGTGTATTTCTAGACTTATGTTACAGATATCGAAGGATAGGATTATTTGCAATATTTTTTAAAAACATTAAGTAGAGCATCAGGACCTAAATAAGTGTTTAGAGGCTGAAAAGAAACAAGTATGTCCTACTGCAAGATGCATCTTTAAAGAAAAGCATCAATTATATTTTAAGACATTAAACAGAGGCATTAGCCGGCTGCGGGTGCATTATGTTTTGCAACAATTCCGCGTCCAGTACACAGAGGGATGCGGAGAAGTAACTGTTAATGAGTTGTCTTTTATTTGGCAATCTTGCTCTAGTGAATTCCATAAGCAGAATAACAAAGGTTTAATTGTAGATTGTCACCATTGGAGTAACCAGGGTTTAACTGTAGACTGTCACTCAAGCCTTAGACCAATAAATTAGCACTTACCATGATTCCTACCACAGAACGCTTAAATGGCCATCTAGAATGGAGACTTCCCGCCACTTTAGAATCCCAAGCGATATGGCTGACCACACGCGGAGAAGAGACGCCAAAATGGCCAACTGTAAATATGTATATTTTTTGGAGACCCGTCCTGAAGAGTTTGTCTGGGGTTGGGAAGGTGCACGGGGCTCCAATGGGCCATCATATCAAAGTATTTCCATTGTGCTTGCTCGTGCGGGTCTATCCAGTGGCACTGAATCCTTTAAAATAACGCTCTGTTTGTGGGAAAGAATGTCTGTCATCCTCTCGTGTTTCTCTGATGCCTTCTGCATCTCTCCATTGCAAGGTGGCACGGAGTTCCAACGTTTTTTACATTTAGAGTCTTGCGGTTTTGTGCTGATGAGATCATGCAAGCAAGTATTTCCAGCCATTTTTTTCTTCTGCCAGAACCGACTGGTCTGATCTATGACACAGCTTGACTGTGCTGTTTTTAAACCTCTACAATCCTGTTATGCTTCCCTGCTTTTCTGTCTCATTCCTGAGAGGTGGCATTGGAGCCTGATGCAAACCTGTGTTTCAGGGGCTCGTGGTCGATGGAATAATGGGCCACTCTCCCAAAACGTCTATGCCCTGCTCCCCAGAACCTGTGAGTCAGCTAGGTTCACACGGCAAAGGAGAAGTAAGGCTGCACATAGAATTAAGGCAGCTAACCAACTGGCCTTGGGATTGAAAGAGAATCCTGGATTATCTAGGTTGGTCCGTGGTGACCGCAAAGGGCCTTAGAGTCGAAGCTGGAGGAGTAAGAGTTGCCGATGAGCAGCCATTGTCGCTGAAGATGGAGGAAGGGACTCCGTGTCAAGGAACGTGGGGGTCTCTAGATACTGGAAAAGGCAAGACATTTTTTTTCTGCTAAAATGTGCAGAAGAAACACAGCCTTGTTGATGGCTTGATTTAGCCCATTGAGAAATGCATCCAATTTGGATCTTGAGAACTGCATTCTAGCATTTTTTAAAGGCACTCAATAAGTTGGTGGTAATTTCTTACAACAGCAGTTGAGAACCAGTACACACTAAAGCTTCCTCTGAGTAATTCTCCCTTTGACCTTGACCGGGACCTGTCCTACTACATTTGATACGTGTTTTAACTCCCTTCCTGTACTTTACTAAAAAAAAAAAAAAATAGACATCCAGATTTATTCATTCTCAGATTACTCAGTGTTTATACTGAATGTGGCTAAAGGTTTTTTTTCTCATTACTTTGTGGTAAATGAATTAATACATTATATTGATAACTGACATTTTTTTGAATTGGTAGGGTGCCTGATATTCAAGACAAAAACTAAAAGCTTATTTTATGATATAGAGGCAATGCCGTTTAAGATAAAATGTAATATTTAGCCCCGATTTACTGCAATACAGTTTCTATTTTGTCCCTGTGTTCACTGTTCCAGTGCTATTTAAAAAAAAATCAAGCTAAGTCCAAGAAAACAAATTATGTAGTGCATTAAAAAATCTGACATGGAATGTTCCTGCAATACTTATTTGGACAATGCATAGGTTAATAGGAAGAAAAATTGTCAATTAAACAATTTATTTGCAAATTAAACAATTTTAGTGAATTGACTCTTTGAACTTCAAAGCTGAATATGTGATGCCTATCATTCACATTTTAACAATTTTTGTGGGTGTAATATTAAATTTAGGGGTTTTTTAAAATCACATAAATAATGACACCGAAAGCATTCTTAGAACTTCTAGCTAATATGCTACTTTGAACGCTGAGTGTCAGACTCTTAATGGCAAAATGTCTATTATAGATCAGACAAGCACTCAGAAGCCTCTTGACAGAAAGAGGCAACTCTTCGCATAAAAGGAACGCGATTTTCAGATCTTAACGAGCAGCTGGTATTGGCCTGAGAACTGTCAGATGCTGGGGGAGATGAGATGACCTCTCATTTTGGACTCTTGATGGTAGACCTGTCATCTTCTAACTCATTTCTGACTCTTGACTTTTATGACTGTATGGCTCAAAAGGACAAAAAGGGAAACCTTGGCGCAAGCTGTGAGTTGACATTTGAAGCCAATTGTATGTAGTTGAAAGCCAACAAATACCCCATTTTCAGGTGCTGAGTGCCATCTGTTAGGACCCTAAGGTGGCTCTTACGTTCTGTGTGTTATCCTATGTGGGTTCATTCACCGCACGCAAGCGTGATCGCACTGAATGCACAGAATGACATTCCAGGGCACAGTCTGCAGAGACTCATGGAAAAATAGAACATCTTTTCTCACGTACTGCACGCACGTGTTGCTTGTAAAAGGATGCGTGCATACAATTTTTCTACAGGTTGATTTGGGAACGTACAGGAAGTGGGATGTGAGCTCTCAGTGATGAGAAAAGCACTGCATTTTGGAAAAGCGTACCAGTGTCTCTATAGAGGATGTTGCCTGGCTGATGTCACCTGAGGCCAGTCACCCATCCAGAAGTACCAGGGTGATGTTACCCTTTTATTCTAAGGCCACCTGAAGAGCTGGGCATCACTCTTTGGAATGCTTGCCTGGGATGATTAATTTTAAGTGAATCATGCCTCTAGATACAATTTCAATCTCAACAGGAGATAGAGGGTGGAGGGGCATGTGTGGGCTCCAGGAGAGACAATCACATGCATCCAGGGGGTGGAGGGGCGTTCTGCCAAAGCCACGGTCTCACCTCAAACAGGTATGAGGAATCAGGAAAAAAAAAAAAGTGGGAGACTGTGCCAAGAGTAAAAGAGTAAAAGAGATTCAAAGACATGACTATCCTGTGTAAAAGAACATATATTTTCTTCCGATGCCACTGAGGAAATGTGAATATAAATGACAGAATTTTATGACACCAGAAAATTTGCTTTATTTTCATTAGATGTGAGAAGGGAATCACTGTCCTGCTGGAAAGTGTTCTTTTATTTTTGGAGGCGCGCAGAAAATTATTTTGGGAAGAAATACTATGATGTCTGTATTTACTTGAATTGGTTATGATTATATATCTATAATATACCATACCTACATGTTTATATATTAATATTCTGTTTCTAAAGTAGGGGAGATTCTTTCCCCAGTGGCATTTCTAATTGTCTGGAGACAGCTGTTTTGTTTTGTTTTACAGGGGGAAGGGAGGTCCTATAGGCTCCTAGTTGTTGGAGGCCAGCAAGGATGCTGAATCCCCTACAAGGCACAGGACAGCCCCACACAACAGATTTATAGGGCCTCAAATGATGAGAGTTTGTTTCCTCTATCTATCTATCTATCTATCTATCCATCCATCCATCCATCCATCCATCCACTATCTATGTATCAATCATCCATCTATGGATCTACGTACGTAGGTATCTGTCTATTCATTTACCTATCCATCCATCATCTAACTACCTATCCATTATCTATCTATCCATCATCTATCCAACCACACATCATTTTTATCTATCTGTCTATCATCTATCCATCTATCTATCAATCAATCTATCATCTATCAATCTACCTACTTACCTACCTACACAACTATGTATGTGTGTCTTTGTAGCAACTCTGGAGGAATGTTAGCTTTTTCTTAAACCAAAATGATGGGTATTGAAAGTATGAATCTTTCTATGTTTATCTAATTTTGAAAATTTAATACAACAAATAAATAATGCAATACCTGGTCCCAGAAAAAGAAACACTTATTTAAAAATGCATACCATTATGAGAAACTGTAAATGTAAATTGCAGCAGAAATAAGTGTTATTTATCTCAGAAAAAAAGAGATTATTTTGGATAACTGACTGCTGATCACAGTAAGAATTCCAGGAGGCCCAAACTAAAAACAAGGCATCATCATTTAACAACCTAGAAATAAAAATAACTACCATCTTTGTTTTCATAAGCCAGGCTACAGAAAGAAGGTCACATAAGAACTTGATAGATACTTCAATCAAATTGTACCAGAAATAGGACACAGTAGAGTTATCATGCTTCATTTGGGAGAGAAATTCAGTAATGTTTAGATGGGAGAGAAATGAGGGATATAGATCGAGCCTGATAAAAGCAATCTCTGTTTCTTTTCATAGCAAAGGGTCTACAGAAGCACCTGGGTCCAATGGGAAGATACCCTAACAGAGCTTCAGGCACAGAAGTATATAGAAGCCTTTTGGAAAAAGACTCCTCCTGGAAAAGGAAAGAGATCTAAATTTATTTAGAGCCGTAACTTAAAGCAAGACTACTCTCTACAACTACAGGAAGAAAAGATTCCATCAGAACAGTTCTGTGAGTTATGTTGCGCAGGAGAAAACAGGATGAACTTAAAGATGTCCCATAAAAATTAAGTGAAGCCTCTAAGATCCCCAGGCATGAAACTGAAGACACTCCCAACTTTGGCACAGGATTAAATTTTTGTGAAATTCTGTGTAGTTGGGTTCTCTGGTACCCTCAGGCTAAACTGTGATTGGGTGACTATGTTTCCTGCATTAGTGAACTAATGTGTGTACTCATTGATTTATGCCCTTTGGGGCTATAAATAGAACTAATTTGTTTTTGGAAATCGACGTGCATAAATAAAAGTCATAGATTTTAAATCTACAGTTCAATCAGTCTTAGCAAATATGTGTCAATGCATCATATAGACATCACCCATACAAGTATACATTGTCCATAGCAAAAGGAAGTATATTCCCACCATGGCACAAAAACCACATTCTGGTCAACCCGGGCTATCCCTAAGAAGTGACCATAGTTCTATCATTCGATACCCTAGGGTAGTGATGCCTCATCTTGAAACTTGAATAAATGGGATCATACAGTGTACATTCTCTTCTTCTCTACCTTCTTTGACTTCACATACATTTTGGGATGGACCCATTTCGTTGTGTTTGTCCGCCATTTTTTTTTCATATTGGCTATCGAAGAGCCTCCTGTTATGTGAAAAATACTACAATTTGGTTGTCCATTCTCCTGGCTTCTTCTAGTGTGGTGCCATTAAGAATAACGTTGCTACCAACATTCATGGATGAGTCTATTGGAAGTACACACTTTTGTTTTTCTTGGGTAAGTGTCCAGAAGTAAAATGATGTGGTCATAGGGTATGTGGGGATAATTTGACAAGAACTACAAAACTGTCCGCTCTTCTTGACCACTCTTCAGTGGCTTTTTTTTCTTTGCCATTTGTATACTATCTGTTGGGACATATACGCTCAAGTCCTTTGAAAAAGTATTTGTATTTGCTAAAATATTTAAATTATAAATTTAAGTATACATGCATTCATACCAATATATATTAGTACAAATAATTTATCCTCTATATGTGTGATAAATAATTTATTTAAGCACGTCATGAGATTCAACGAATTTTTATGTATCTCTATATAATGCTTATTTATCTGCTCCTAAATTAATCTTGATAAAATTCATTTTATCGATAGATGTGCTATGGATATCTTCTCCCAATCTACATGGGATAACTAAAACACAGTATTTAATAGTTTGTGGGATGTATCCAATGCAATGACTAGTAATCTTGCATCGCATTGTATATATATTAGAAGAGAAGAAATGTGATATATCAAGAATCAAATTTTCCAACCTAAGAAACTAGATAAAGAAGAGCCAGTTAAAACCAGAGAGGAGAAAAGCATGGATTATTTATATAATAAAAGGAGCTCAAGCTAAATCAAAGTAAGTAGAAGGAAATGTAGAGTGGCAATCCACTAAATATGAAACAATAGAGATATTCTACAAAACCCAAACCTTATTTTCAGAAGATCTGAGTGTTAGCACCTGTGAATTATCCCTACCAAAGGCCCCACAGTCAAGATAAAGCACATTTCCATGAGCTGGGCCAGTGGCCTGATATCATTGGGAGTTCATTCCCCTCCATCCCTAACCCCAACTGATCAGTATCAGTCCATACCAGTTTGGGCTAGAACTTCTTATCAGTGGAAGCATACGATGCGTGCTCATTTGTGCCCAGCTTACTCACTCAACACTGTATTTCCCCCATTCCTCCATGGGCACGTAGGCACTAGAAAAGTCCTTCGGCTCTACTTTGTTTTCTTTAATCAGCTGTATTTCCCCCAGCTTGACTGATACATTAACTGACAACTAAAAAGAGTACATACCTAAAGTGTATGCCATGATTTACTACACCTATACATTGTGGAATTACCATAATATGAAGCTAATTAACACGTCCAGGTGGGTAATGTGTGTGTGTGTGTGTGTGTGTGTGTGTGTGTGTGTGTGTGTGTTGGGAACACCTGAGGTCTCCTATCTTGATAATGTTCAAGCATACAATACAGTGCCGCTAACTATATAGTCACCATGCTGTGCACTGGATCCCAGAAATCTTATCACTGGAAGTTCATACCCTCTGTTAGTTGCCCATCTCTCCTACCCACCCCCCAGCCCCTGGAAACTGCCAATCAACTCTCTCCTTTTATGAGTTGAGATCTCTCAGATTCCACACCTCAGTGAGATCATGCAGAATTTGTCCTTCTGTGTGTGGGTGAAAGTCCTCCAGGGCCACCCATGTTGCCATAAATGGCAGAATCCTTCTTTTGAATGGCGGGCTACTATTCCATTGCATATGTATGTGTAGACAGCATCACATGTTCTTTTATTATTTTTAACATTTTTATTCAAGTATAGTTAGCATGAAGTGCGGTATTAGCGTCAGGTGTACAATGCAACGATTCAGCCACTTCTACCCACGACTCGGGGCTCATCACGATTAAGTGTACCCTTAGAAAATCACATGTTCTTTATCTAGTCATTCATCAACGGACACTGAGATGGTTTCCAAGCCTTAGTGACCGTGCGTAAGGCTGCACCGGACATTTCTTGGGAAGGGGGTTGCAGGATCCGTTACTGGGTAGACTACATTGTTACCTTTCCAGTCACCTGCTGCTGGGTAGTCAGTATCTCACCGTTATTACTGCAGGCGCCATAAACAGTCACGCACACGTTGTTGGGAAAAAACACGCTTTGCTCTCTGAGTAAATACCTAGGGTAAGATGTCTGTGTCAGGTATAAAGTTCGTATTTCGCTTTATAAGACTAAGCGCGAGCTTGTTCTGAAGCAATGGAATCATTTACACCCCCCCAGCAATGTATGAGCGCTATCTGCCAATGCTGGAGCTTTACCCATTTTATTCAGCGTGCATGAATATTTGCGTTTCGATTTAATTTGCATTTTGCTAATAAATGATGTCATCTATCAATTAATGCACTTCACATTTACATATGTTTTGAATTAAATTTATCATTCATGCATTTTTTATTTATCATCTACGTATCTTTTGAATTGAATTTTTTGTTGAAGTGTTTGTTCCTTAGGCCATTAAAATTTTGTGTAAATGTATTATTTCTCTTCTTATCAAGTTTTTTAAACATCGATTCTGTATGTAAACTGTTTGTTAGCTACAGATGTTGCAAATATTTTCTCTCAGTCTGTGACTCCTATCTTCCTTTCAAAGATCAAAATATTTTAGTGGCATCTGGGTGGCTCAGCTAGTTGGGCGTCTGCCTTCAGATCAGGTCGTGATCTCAGGGTCCTGGGATTGAGTCCCACATTGGGCTCCTTGCTCAGCGGGGAGCCTGCCACACACCCTGCTTCTGCCTTCTCTCTGACAAATAAATAAAATCTTTAAAAAAAAGAAAATTCTAAAAGTTTAAGAAAAAGATCGACATATTTTAATTTTAATGAAGACTGTATGTTTATTTTTTTACTGTGGGTATGTACAATTTAAAAGATCTTTTCCTTCTTCAGTGACACAAACACCTTTCTCTTAAATTTAATTTTTAACACATTCTATACTTTAAAAAATTTTATTTGGAATATTTTATTTTTAAGTAATCTCTACACCAGTGTGGGGTTTGAACTCACAACCTGAGATCAAGAGTTGCGTGCTGTACGGACTGAGCGAGCCAGGTGTTCCATATTTTATACTTTTAAATGTAACTGGATTGATGATCCATTTAGAATTCATTTTTCTGCATGCTCTGAGGAAAATCTGAGGTTGATCTTTTTTCCCCATTTGGGTTCTCAGTTGCTAGAGCAGCATTTGAAAAGCATATCAAAAGCACAGTGATTATGCTTACCTACTGGTTTTTTAAATATTTTGCATAAGATTACGAGAAAATTTTTTTTCTTAAATCTCTAGTAGAAGGCATCAGAAAAATTACATGGCCTTCGAGTTTTTATTGAAGCTTTTTTTTTTTTAAAGATTTTATTTATTTATCTAGAGAAAGGTCACACTCAAGCAGGGGGAGGGACAGAGGGAGTGATAGAGGAGAATCTCAAACAGACTCTGCACTGAGCCAGAGCCCAACGTGGGGCTCAGTCTCTCGACCCTGAGATCATGCCCTGAGCCAAAACCAAGAGTCAGACGCTTAACTGACTGAGCCACCCAGGCGTCCGGAAGCTTATTCAAATAAAAATTCAATTTTAAATATGTGCTTAAGCCTATTCAGTCCATATTAAGTACTTTAATAAGGACTGAAACCCATTTAGGATTTCTTGTTCTCCTATGTCATTTTAGGTAATTTGTGTCTTTCAAGAATTTGTCCATTCCAAACAGGTGGTCTTACTTTATTGGCATACGGTTGTTATTCATGTTTCAATATTATCTTCCACATGTCTGCATGGTTGGAATGGTGACTCTTGACTTATTACTGATACTGGCAATTTTTAAGACTCCCTTTGTTATGATGTCTCATTACATCATAGTAGCTTAGCTACTTTTACAAAGAATTCAGCTTTTCTAAAATATGATATGAGATTCACAATACGCTGTAACAAAGAGAGTCCCTTGTATCTTACCCCACTTATGCAAAGTTCTTATGAACTATGGTACGGTGTCATTACCAGGGCTTTGAAATCGATCCAACACTTCTGTTAACACCACCACAGACCTTATTCAGATTTCACCATATTTTACATGAACTCTGTGTGTGTGTGTGTCTGTGTGTGTGTGCGGAAAAGAATAAACTTTGGACTTTGGTAATGATTCGGTTTCCAATTTCAATGATGCAATATTTATTTTCTCATTCCTTCCACCTATTTTCCATTAAACTTGCTCTTTTTTTTTTTTTTTGCCAGCTAGGTGAAAACTTGGCTGATTTTGTATAATTTTGTATTTCTGCCTAAGTATTTAAAGACACAAGTTTTCCACCATGTTCTGCTTTGTGTGCAAGCAACAAATTTTGATAGATTTTTATTTCATTGTCTGTCAGGACAAAATATTTTTTAAATTTCCTGAGAGACGTTTTCTTTTGACTAATTCAGAACTGTGCATGTTGTTCAATTCCCAAATATTTGCAGATTGCCTACATATGCGGTGTTCATCAACTTCTAATTTAACCCCACTGTGATCAGTAATTAAGTGGAACACCAGAAAATATTTGATCAAAACAAGGAGCAGAGGAAGGAAAAATGCTGTTTGAACTTGACGAAAAGATCATGAGAAAAATTCTCAAAACACTATATATTCTGACTCTTGAAAAATGGTAAGTTTCTGGAGCTCTCATACAGAATATGGAGAATTCTGAGTTTGATCATGGTATAAGCGAATTATTTTGCAGTTGGTTGAGTGACGATCTTCAGAAAGTGCCTAGGAGTGCTTCTAATTATCAAGCTGCAGGGAGTTCCTTAGGGCCACACAAAAAAGGACATTTCCCCTGGCTCTCTCCCATCTCACAAGATTCTCCCAAGCTTGCAGGAAGACATAAAAGGCACGTTCATTCCACACATGGCAGCTTGCTTGGAGCAGTATTTTACATTGTAGAGAAAACTACAATGACCAGCCAAATGACAATGAAATTTAACGGAGAAAGGCTAAGCTCTTGCATTGCATTTTTTAAAGGTAGGTTTGGGAACTCCTCGTTAATCCACTGAACAGAGGCATGATGTCATGAGCAAGGTGTTCACAGCTCACAATGCCGGGTAGCTCGTACCTGGGTGTCACAAGTCATTCTGATGGTCATATTTTAGGACACATGCTAAAGGAGCCCACATCTTGGGTCTCAGAAAAGACATATGTGGGATGAGAGATGCTTTTCAGTACTGGATATTGGAGGAGCTGACATCTGGAAGAGGGGTGTGTGCATTCGCAAAGAAAGAGAAGAATGGGTGATTAGAAACTGCAGGGAGAGGGACGAGGCTTTACCCAAGGACAGATGGTACGGTGATAAACACTGTTCTTGGCTAGAGAGAACCGTCTTGTGAGCCCATCAGCTCCCGGGAAGACATTTCCAAATGAGAGGCTATTTGCCAACGGTGACAGAGGGGAAGCAGAAACGTGGAGTGCATGTCAGGACAGATGAGTAAACAGGTCAGTGAGTAGGACGCTGGTTCTTATAGCCATTTTGGGATCGACGGATCTTGTGTGAAATGGACGAGGCACTGGGGAGAACACAAATGAGCCCAAAGAACCCAAGAGCCAGGCTGGTGATGAGATTGCTGTTCCTGGCCCACCCTTCTTGGCCAGATTGAAGGATCTATAATGCTACCTCCCATGGGGTCAAGTCCTGGTATGAGCATCACCACCAGTATCACAACAATCACCACCAGCTACGTCAAAGCAAAGGTGGACAACTTCCCCAAGATGCAGGTATCAGCTCTCCCAGTGGCCAGGGCTGCAAATACAGCCATTTAGATATCAGGGGACACTTCCTTCTTTGTCCCTGCTTGCAAGTGACAGGTCTGCTTTATTTCATCATTCTTCAGCTTTTTCACACGACTGCAGATCAGAGTCCTCACTATAACCAACTCTTGTGATACAGCAGGAAAGACAGAACTATACAGCACGTAGTTCTTAGAGCCAGCATAGAAGGTATGTATTACTTGCTACCAGTGGAGTAATTTGGACAAGGTATGCAATGCCTGCAATATTTACTACTGTCCCTTTCTAGAAAGGTTTTTGGAATGTGTTTGCTGATCCTTGCTCTAAACAAATGTTTTCAGGGTATAGGGTATCATGTGGGATTATTTGGTTCTACAGGGTCATGAGTAAATTCAATGGGCTTTTTAAAAATAATTTATGGTCTTACTACATTGTTGGTGGGAATGCAAGTTGGTACAGCCACTCTGGAAAACAGTGTGGAGGTCCCTCAAAAAGTTAAAAATAGAGCTACCCTCTGACGCAGCAATTGCACTACTGGGTATTTACCCCAAAGATACAGACGTAGTGAAGAGAAGGGCCATATGCACCCCAGTGTTCATAGCAGCATTGTCCACAACAGCTAAATTGTGGAAGGAGCGGAGATGCCCTTCAACAGATGACTGGATTAAGAAGATGTGGTCCATATATACAAGGGAATATTACTCAGCCATCAAAAAGAACGATTTCACAACATTTGCAGCAACATGGATGGGACTGGAGGAGATAATGCTAAGCGAAATAAGTCAAGCAGAGAAAGACAATTATCATATGGTTTCACTCATTTATGGAACATAAGAAGTAGGAAGATCGGTAGAAGAAGAAAGGGAAGAAGAAGGGGGTAAACAGAAGGGGAATGAAGCATGAGAGACTATGGACTCTGGGAAACAAACTGAGGGCTTCAGAGGGGAGGGGGTGGGGGATCAGGATAGGCTGGTGATGGGTATTAAGGACGGCACGTATCACATGGTGCACTGGGTGTTATATGCAAGAAATGAATCATAGAACGTTACATCAAAAACTAGGGATGTACTGTATGGTGACTAACATAATAAAAAATATTATTAAAAATAAATAAATAATATTAATACAATGGGAATCCTATCAACATCAATAATATAGCAAACTATTCATGTTGCTCAGTAAATGCCTTATAATTTTCCTTATATATATATATGGCAGTTCTTTTTCCTTCCCCCAACCCCCAAATCTTGAGAAATTAGGAAACCAGTAAACCTTGGCACAATTATTTGTCAGGTGCAGAAGGTGTTCAGAAAAAGGGCATTTCCAAATTCCATAGGAAGGCATTTTATTAGAGCCTTCCTTTCCCCCTCAAACTTCCTGCACTTCTTTCATTCTTCTAAAACTAAACAAACTGGACCGGTAGTGTTCCTTTTCAGAAGACGGCTGTCCATTCTGTGCTGTGACTCAGCACAAAAGTTAGTAAGGAGACAGTGGCACTACCCCCTGGGTAGCAAAGGTCAACAGCAAAGGGTGGTATCAGAAAGGATCCCGTGTCCTCTCTCATCGTTGAGTGGACAGCTAATGATTTGACCACAGACTTTAGAAAGATCTGCCCATAGAGCGAAACAAAGGGATGCTATTTTCTAAGAAGCTATTATTAAGTCACAGCCTATAACTGATGTGCTGTTCTTCACCCAGATGACATTTTTGCCATCTGTCCACTGAAGCAAGAAATGCTTTGCACTGAAGCCGCCTTAGGGTTTTTATTTTCCTTAAACTACAGGTCAAGTTTGCTGGTTACCAATCACGGTGTGATATGTGAAAACAAATGCATAAGGGCGGATGTGAATTTCTATATTCCACGGAGCCTGAATTTGGCATTGTGCTATGAAATTTTCTTTGATGGAGCCAAAGAGGGGAAAAGAAAGTTGAGTTTGAGGGGGAAAAAGTCTAGGAAGAGCTAATAAGCTACACTGACTGATGTAAATTTGCTATCAGGTACCACCTTTTACACAAATAGGTAACATAGTTTTCCTCCACAGTTTAAGCACATTGTGGAAGAAGTTCAGCAAAGTCAGCTAAAGTGATGAACCCTGGAACTTTATGGTCTTTGTAAAGAAATTACCTCATATAGAAAGAAAAAGCTAAGCAAATAGCCCCATGAATGACGATGACAAAATGCACTGCTCTAAGTGAGGGCTCAAGCCAAGTACTAAATAGGGAATTAGGCTTATTGATTATGGACCCCAAGAGGAGTCTTCTCAACATATGAAAGGCTACAATGATGGTCAAGTCCCCAGGGGATGGTAGACCATTTGGAAAGAGATCTCCTCGAAAGCTGTACAGAAGAGAGTTTACTTACAAAGGTTGGAGAAGACTGCACTCAACAATCCCCACCGTGTGTTTACACTAGCAAAATTATTAAGTTTTAATTACCAGCCTGGGGGTCTGAAGGGGTAGGGGAGGGAAGGTGTTCATCAGAGCCTGTGGAACTTTGGAGTACTGCAGGTAAGCAGAACCATGGAAAAACCAACAAGCAATCTCAATGGAGGGCACCGGTCCTTCTACATTAAAACACATTAACAATCTTTTCTCAGTAAAATGCACCATATTGTTGCACATATACATATACAAATTCAACAAAGACAAAGACCAGAAATTGACCCAACCACATATGAAAATGAAGTCAATAAAATACCGATACCACCAGTCAATGGGAACTTTTTGGGAAACCGGAATAGATTCCCTATTTCACACAATGCATAGAGTCCAAATGGATTACAATTGTAAATGGAAAAAAATGGAAAATGTACAATTTTAGAAATAGAGATAAAATAACTTCTGTACAACCTGGATATAAAGAATGCTTTGAAACTGATTCAAAGTCCAAATGCAATTAGATGGATGAATATAGATATAGATAGACATGGATGGAAATAGATATAGATAGATATAAAGATAAATGGATAAATACGAGATAACAGGCAGATAGATATTGACATGGATATCACAGGAGTTAATTTATATATTTGCTTTTTGACTTACTGCATAAACACTAGAAATGTTTGAATAAACCAAATGTTATATTTAAGAAGGATTAAAGGAAAAAAACATACTGTTTGAACATCCCACATAATGAATAGGATAAACAAAATTTCTATCATATATAAGAATTCAGAAGAGAAAGAAAGAGAGAAGAGAGAACATTGTATTGTGTATTTCTGTTAAGAGAGTAGATCCCATGTTAAGTCCTCTTACCGCAGCAAAATAAAAGTAAGTATTAAAAACAATAACTACAAAGGAAGTTGAAAGAAATGAAATAAAAGGGGTGCCTGGGTGGCTCAGTGAGCTAAGCATTTGCATTCAGCTCAGGTCATGATCCCAGGGTCCTGGGACCTAGCCCCAGATCAGGCTCCCTGCTCAGCAGGGAATCTGCTTCTCCCTCTGCCTCTGCCACTGCCCCGGCTTGTGCTCTCTCTCTGTCAAATAAATAAATAAAATCTTTTTAAAAAAATGAAATAAAATAAAAGGTACTGGTTGTCACACTGAATGTAAATGGGTTATATTTCCTGTTAAAAAATGGAAAGTGCAACTTTGTAATTTTAAAATTACTCAAAATGTTTAGATTGATTACCAGAAACCTACCTAAAGCATAGATATAAATAAGGTTGAATATTAAGCGATGGACAAAAAGGTACCGGCTGAATGCAAATAAAAAGAATGTAACTGAGGTCATATGAGCATCAGAGATGTGGAGTTTTCAGTTAAGCATGGTAACCAGAATCAAAACAACTTTTAATGAGTGAACACGGCATTTCTTTTTTTTAATAAAGATTTTATTTATTTGAGAGAGAGAGAGCAAGCACGAGTGGGGGGGAGGGGGCAGAGGGAGAAGGAGACTCCCTACTGAGCAGGGAGCCTGATGCGAGCTCGACCCCAGGACCATGACTTGAGCCAAGGGCAGATGCTTAACCGACTGAGCCACAAGGTGCCGCATGAACATGGCATTTCTGATGCTCTGTCATAAGTCTGTATATATTACCAACTGACAGTTACCATATAAATGAGAAATAATCAGAAAATGATAAAAATGAAATCTAAAGCACACAACACACCTCATTCAGGCTGGGCAGATTTAGTACAAAACAAAAGTAAAGAGAAAATGAGTCCTAACATGAATCATTTGCTTTTGTGTCCACATCCATACTCGTGGAGGGATGCTTCAGTCCTCTATAAGAGAACCTACTGTTTAATACGTCAACGGAACATGCATAAACATCAATGCTTTGATAATTTGTGGGTCAACATCTGTCTCCATAACTCAATAAAAATAAAATGGCATCCAATAAAAGTTCATCAAGAAAACGCTTAGTCGTTGAAAAACACACTTCCAAATAACGCTGTCATAGAAGCAACTACCAATGAACCACAAATTCACTCTCTGCCAGATACACGTTGGGATGATGGTAGCTCAGTACAGGGCCCAGTGTTTCCTGAAAAAACAACACAGAACAAGAGCAGATACAACCACACAACAACACCAACCTCCACGTGACTTTACCGCAAGCCATGTCTACTCTTCAAGTTAATTACTATGTACTAAAAGAAGAAAAAAAACCCCACTCCAATTCCAGAGAATTCCCTCATTGCTCTTGCAGGGCTGCATGGCAAAGATGGACAGTCAAAGATGGACAGGACCGTAGGGAAGAGTGAAAGTAAAGCTATTCCACAGCATGCATACTGTACATTGGAAATACTTTTGAAGTCCTTATTTAAAACACTAACTACAATAAAAAGGAGGTGATGTACTAACACAGAAAGACTACACTAGAGTAAAAGCAATGGAACTCAATTCTTTGAGTATTGGGCACATAATGTATCCCCCTGGCACTGGGGCTCCTAATTTCTGAAATTAGTACGTAGGTTGACTTTTCTTTAAAGGTTTATTTATTTGAGAGAGAGAGTGTGTGCGTGCACAGGCACAAGTGGGGGGAGGGGCAGAGGGAGAGAATCTTTCCAGCACACTCCCCACTGAGGACAGAGCCTGACTTGGGGCTTGATCCCATGACCCATGAGATCATGACTTGAGCTGAAATCAAGAGTCAGATGCTTAACCGTCTGAGCTACCCAGGTGCCCCTTGACTTGATCATTTTAATCCAAGTCCATGGATTGTCTTCAAGGGGGTCATTTGATATAGATGTGCATGCCTGAATCTCTGCTTTAGAATCTCAATGTTATGTATGGCTCAGAAAAAGCCAGGAAGTACTGTCCTAGGGAACCCACCTGGTCCCTCTCGGTGCTCACGTCATCGGATTTCAGCAGAAGATAATGGGGGCTCTGGTACAATCTGAGAATCTTGTAGAATCTGAGACAGTATTTGAGTTTGAAAATAAACAATTCAGCTCATTAAATTATTTTCACTCATCAAGTGTTCCTTTTTTTTTTTTTTTCTGTCTTTGATAAATACAAGGGCATTACATCATTCTATAAAAAGGGGAGCATACATTCAGATAATAGCCTTTAGCCTCCCCAAATTCTCTTCCCTGGTTCCTGTGCGGTTTGCTCAGACTATGTCTTCCCTGCTGGCCAAAGTGAAATATGCTGGTCTTCAGGTATAAAGGCTTACACATCTCAATTCAATAAGCTTAGACATTGGCTTTGAACAACCTAAAAAGAATAGCATCATTTCTGCTTAATTGTGCATTCTTTCATAGAATACTGGAATTCTCATAGCATATTTGCCTCCTTATTATATTTTCTTAATATTTTCACTCCAAAGGCAAAAGAGAACTGAAATATAACCATGGAGAAGCTATCCAGCTGCATAATGACATAGTAGCTCAAAGCTATAACCAACAAATATGATTCTGAAAAGCTATTTTGCCAGCATAATATAACCCAATAATAATGCACCATGCTTTTAGTTTGGGGGACGCTTATGCACACTTCCACAGTGATTGCTCAATTCTGCAGGCGGCGTCCTTGCAGTTAAAATCAAACCCACTGTTCTGGCTAACAAGGGACTGGAGACAGAGTGTTCCAAAACCATCTCCGATATGTGGCAATATTACCCATTTTCGGTCCAATATATTTGATTATAGGATCATCTTAGAGTGCTCTCAGATACTCAGCAAATTGGCTGTTCAAAGAGGCGGTCGATTTATCACATTTACCAATTGTTTAATACTAAATCTATGAGTTTGAGGTGAAATTGGATTAAACAGCTCAGTTTCACCACTGACACTTACTAGCTCACTATATCTATACTGATACTCAAAACATTAGAACTTCTGTCAATTATGCAAAAATCGGGGACTTGCTACTTACAATCAAATGCAAAGATGTTTTTTCTAAGGTAAAACAACTTGGAATTTGTAACGGGAGGCATGGCATACATAATGTTACGGCATGAATTATTATGGTATAATTTATTCCTAAATACATTTTAATAGAGTCAAGTAAGTCTTTATACTCTATTTTCCTGTACCAGGAAGATTAAAATTAATGTCAAAAGCTGCTTTTTTTTTCATAGACTGATAAATGCAACTCTCATAAGTTGCTCATTCAGTTCACTGAAGCAGCCATTGAGTATCATGCTACTAGTATTATTCCAATTTTTAGATGAGGAAACTGAGTCTCATAACTCCCAACTTCCAGCTAGCTAGTAAATTATAGGACTAGACACATTTTCATCTAGCCAGTAAATAGTATCTCAAGTCAGGAAGTCTCACCAAGAATCCTGTGCTTTTATTCAATTGGATTTAATTATAAATGTAATTATATGTTTTTCCAGTTCATTACACAAATATCATCATTTGGACATAAACCAATTTACAGAAGGTAGATGAGGATGTAATACACCTCTAAGAAAGACAGAAAGGAAATGTAATTATAAACAGAGTATCCAAGAAGGTCAAAGGCTGGAAGGAAACAAAATTTGGGGTCATAAAGGAAAAAATACGAACGAGGAGCAGGTGATCCTTCCTGGTAAATCTACAAGGATCAGCTCTAGATAGATGGAAGCAGTGAAATCTTTTCTTGACAAGAGAGGAAAGAAATCAGTAAAGAAATGGAGGAAGTTTTGATAAGATCTGGGCTATCCAATATGGTAGCCCTTAGCCATATATGGATATTTAAACTTCAGTTAATTAAACAACTAACGGTTGCGTGCGTGAGTTACACTTGCCACATTTCAAGGCTCAGTAGCCACACGTGGCTAGTAGATACAATATTGGACAGGACAAGGTTAGAATATCTCCATTACCCCAAAAAGTTCTCTTCCACTGTGCTGGTCTCAGAAAAATGAGAGAATAGAATAGTATCAACATGTCTCCCTCAGGAGTTAGCTTTCAGATAAATAGCTTAATGAAAAGACCAGGGAAGGTCTGAACTGATAGCCTTAAACCTACTTAAAAAATATAACTACTCAGATATGTATTTTTTTAAAAAGGACATTACTATGGATGAACTGCTTAAAAATCACGTCTTAAATTGAGTAACACACACCTTTTGTCTGATGTCAATCATTCATAAATCATACAAGGATAGTAATTTAGGGATAGGAGAAAAGTGATCTGCAAAAAATAGGTAAAATGGCATTAAACTTGAAATTACTGGTTCCTAGTAGGGGATTTCCATTTCTAGATATTTTATTTTATTTATTTTATTTTATTTTACTTTACTTTTTTTAAAGTAGGCTCCAATGTGGAGCTTGAACTCAATGACTCTGAGATCATGACCTGAGTTGACATCAAGAGTAGGACGATTGACTGAGCCACTCAAGTGCCCCATGTCTAGATAATTTTAAGGGAACCAAATTATTTGCCAACAGAGGCAGCTGACCACTCTGTCCCTCTTTCTTTTTCCAGTTTCTCAGATTATTTCCTCCTCCTGCAATAACTAGAACTCAAAGCCATGTGCAATTTCGCTTCTCAACACCTTCCAAACGGCCCTTGAGTTGTGTGAGTTCACAGATCTTCAGATTAAAAACACACGAGTGCTTCTCAACTGTTACCAAACACAACACTGTGCATTAAAAAAAAACAACGTCCAATTTTACCTAATAAAATTTTCTTCTTGACATATCTCAGAGGTTTAAAATAGCATGAGGGATAAACGATTAAAATATGTTGATGGTGTGCATGAAAAACAAAATAAAGGAAAAATATCATCCCCTTCTGACTGTTGGAATGACATTCTAGTTCCCAAAGGGAGCTGTTCCCACCAGGCTACCATGTTATAAAGCAGAAGTGAGATGGCTTCTGTGCCCTTGTATGTGTCCCACCAGACCAGACATGCAGGCTATCTACCTGGCTAGTCTCCACACACCAAGGGTGACCACGTGGTCCAGCCAATCTGAGATGTTTTATTTGTCAATTCCTGCTCTTTATTTTTGACCCTATAATAAGCTTCCTGCCTTCTACCCTGTTTGCTGCTCACCAATGGACACTGTCTGCTTGGCAAAGTGTTCAAGTTCATTTGCATCACCTACATTGTCTCCTTTTATCATTTTTTAACACGATTTTCTCTGCTCTCATTGGTTTCTGTGTTCTAATTTTTAAAAAGGGCATCTTCAATATTCGGATTCCTTTAAAAAGAATCTCTTATATAAAAGAGAATGTGGGGACAGCAGTGGATTTTGAAGGCAAATAATGAAATAAAATGAATAAAGTAATAAGATCAAGACTATGATAAATTAAAAATGAATAAAGCAAATTATACTAATGGTAATTGCAGACTATTCCAAGATGTACAAATGAGAATTTTAAGATGTGTTTTTGCTTCCTTAAGAGGAACTTTGTGCAAATAAGTCCTACGTGATAGTAGCCAAGGGGTTGTTGATGAAACATGTCACTTTTCACTGAAAACAGTACTGGGAAGAGTCCACCAGATCTTTAGAGAAATGTTTAGCCTCTCTCCACCATCAAGACCATGCGCTCTCGTGTGTGAGTAAATACACATGGATAATCGATGTCAGAGTTTACTGTACCTGACAGAAATTTAACATATTCCTTAGAGAAAATGAAATTTCTAATCAGTTCCAAGGGAGAAATCTTGTATCCTGCACCACTGTTTGCAAATAGAATCGAAATAAATCCTTCCTTCAGAGCAGGGAGATTGAATACGTGAATTTTGAAATCAACGGTGAACCAACTATGCATATTTTTGTGTTGGAAACAATTCCCAGAAGAGATGATGCTTTACCCTGGGCCATTAAACACTAGAACAACCACAGGTGTTGACAGCACCAGAATCCATTCCATTTTGCAATGGAACCAATCACCGCAGGAAAGCAATTGTGTTCTTGAAGGTGAAGGTCCTGCGGGTTCTCTCTACACTTGGACTCTGTGACATTCTGGATAAACGTGTGAACTTTCTTGTTGTGGTTGGGTGTTTTGTTTTTGTTTTTTTGCCATGTTCTTCAGACTTTCTAGTATAAACCACAGAGCTGCTTTGCTTCACATAGCTGGGGGAGTACTGTCTTCGGAGGTTTACTAAACAGACAGACTTGCAATCGGTAGAATTTGATCGCTGACAAGGCGGTATTGTGTCCCCTTTGTCATACTCCCTGGAAGTAAGTCACTCTGTGCACTCCTTCCCTAAGGACTGAGGAATTATGTTCGACTTCCTTGAGGGTAGAGTACCCTCATGAACTATATAGAATTCTGCACTGTTTGTCTTTATTTTAACTTTGGTAATCATACCTTTACCTATTCTAAACTTGGATAACACCCACTGGTGTATCTTATTTGGAAAAAGTTATTCAGTATATGTCTCCCTTCCTTATTCCATTCGCTATCTGATCTCTACGGAACAGATCAGACATTTAAAAATCAAAGTTCCAATTTCAGTCCTTTAACTCTGAAATATTAGCTATGCATTTCTATCTTTGGCTTGGTTCTGTTCACATGGTCCATCTTCCTTTGATGTACAACATATAGATCCGAATTTTCATGCTAGGCTGTCTCTGTAGATTCTACAATATGCTAGTGATATTTCCTGCTACTTCCTGAGTTCCCATTTTCATGCCCGATCTACATGATTTTAGCAATAAATCATATTTGGCCATAAAATTTGGTTAACATCATTTCAATCTTGTTTTTACATTCGTAGGTCATTGCACGCATCCATGTGAAGACCACACACTGTGAGTACACAATTCCGTCACAGTATTTCCATGCAGAGGATTATATATATGTGATTTAGTCCCCTGTCATGTACACAGTTATTATAATCCACACTCCACTGATGGGGCTACAGAGGGTCACAGATTTCTGACTGCCCCCTAACAAAGATGCAAAACAAAATAAATGGAAAAGCAGCCTACCCACATTTCTCTTCTTTGGTGTTGGAAGCACACTTTACCTTTGAGGATGACTGCTATTTTGTGTAGAGAAATAATTTAAATAGGGATTTTGTTTATGTAGGGTAAGACTCAAAGCCCAAGTCTAGGATACGAGGATGAATTTGAAAGTGACTACAGTGAAGAGGTATCTTCCTCAGGAGAGGCATTTACATACACCATGTAAGTAATTTTTATCGTCCTTCTATGGATGGAGATTGAGGGTCCTGGTAAGCAAGGAAGAGAGAAGAGGCAGGGAGGAAGAAGTCACAGGAACAGAACGGCATCCAGAGATGAATCCCTGGTGGACTTCCAAACTCAAACTCTGAGTGATGGACATAGAAACCAGTAATGCTCCGGGTTGCCTTCACCTGTTGATATTCCCAGGGCTTGGGTTCTGCTCTTAAACCCCGTATGCTCTTGTGTTTTGGTAAATTAAGGGAAGGTCTGGTGTCTAATTCTGTGACAATTAAATCTCCTCAGGGCTTGACGAGGACGGAGGATCAGTAATAAGACATCAAACATGACTGAATCGTTAGACCGAGCAGAGCTGCCCAATCAAGCAGTGACCAGGGAGATATGGAACATACAATACACTCCGGAGATTCAGAAGACTCCCCAAGGGCACTGACTATCCTAAAACCATGCTGGACTGAGAGGTGGGGGGCATGAGATTTATCTAGATTATAAGTAAGCTTGAGAAGTAGAATTATTGTATCTCATCATCTCATCTCCTTCCCAAGCTGTCTCCTATTTAACAAAGTCTCAATTATCTCCCTGCCCTCACGATGCTACTGTTTAATATGGGCACCATGTTAAGTAATGCCAGATCATGAAAAATTCATAAGGAACTCTAACTTTGAAATTGTACACATTGGAAGTCTAATCCATGAAGTCAGAAATATTTACCAACCATCAAAAAGAATCCTACTGATCATCAAGTAAATCTAGAGATGTGGCAATCTTATATATATATGGCTAATCATAATATCCCCATCCTTTAACTCATTAATGACATTGCTATACAGGAGAAGGAAATTGTGTTTTTCTGATCAACAAATGAGGACTCTCTTTTATCCTAGAAAATGTTGTTGGTTCACAGAAAAATGCTAATAATTAAAGTCGGGCATTTTTGAAATACTTTAGTGACTATAATTTTTATAATAAATTTGACTTTCCTGTTATTGATAAAACAAGCATAATATGTTAAACAGCTCATTAGCCTAAATGCCAAGCAATTTAGCAAATATTTATTTTGTGCATTGTATGTGCCAAGCATTAGTGTTAACATTGAAAAATCACCAGTATTTTGTCATATTTTATTCTAAGATTATCTCAAATTTCATGTGGATTTTTGTGATCTAAGAGAATTAATGAACAAATTTTGCCTAACAGTCATTATGAAGCCAATCCTAAAAATCTAATTTAAAGCACCCTTTTGAAGGAGCTGAAACTCATGGGAGTTTAATTGGCTGTTTCTAAAAAATAAACTGGTCTTGGGCAAGTATCCCTCTCACTTAGGTGGGATGGAAAATAGAGCAGGTTGTGATCACTTAAAACATCCTCTTGTACAAATGGCATGCCAGGTTAGAGAACGGAATGGAATCACTTCTCTGGGCCAACGAAACCACGGAACCAGACAGGTCACTTTGCTGAAGGTGTACAACCCACTAATTGTTCTGGAAGTTCATGACTGAGGGCGAGAAAGTCTTTGATGCATGGTATTCCTTTCTGCTTCAGGCATGTGAATGTGTGAACATGTTGGAAATAGACAGAAGAGGAAGAAAGAGATAGACAGAGACATAGAGAGACAGACATACATTTTTATTTACAGAACAGTCACCGTTATTCATTTGTAAAGTATTTCTGGACATCCAGAGACATTCAAATTGAAGTTTAACTCTAAAAAATGTGGTTTACTCATTAAGGTTGTATTGCTGTTCATCAGGCAAAAGGAGAAAAGCAAAGTAGAACTTTAAGCTAACATTCATTAATCAAATATTATACTTTAAAAATATAGTACAGGGTAACATAAGATATACAAGATAAGACTAAAACTGATGGTTATTCAAATGAAGATAAACATGAACTATGTAGTTGGTTAAGAAAATCAATAAATCTATATAACCTATTCTAAAGAAAATATATGAATATACATGATGATCAAAGGGTAGAAAGAACAATTCTAAAATTTCACATATATGGAAAATATGCCAGTCAACAAGTATGTGCCATTCTGGTAAAGAGATGAAATGAAAAAAAAATTACAAATTAAAGATAAGACATTGAAGAGTTTCCCAGACAACAAAAACTAAAGGAGTTTGTGATCATTAAACCAGTCCTGCAAGAAATATTAAAGGGGACTCAGGGGAAAGGAGAAACCAGAAGTGACAGTATAAAGGCAGGAAACACAAAAGCAGTAACAATGAATATTTCTATAAATATCAGTCAAGAAACAAAAAGGATGTAAGATATAATAACATATACATAAAACATGGAGAAAAGAATGGGTTGAAATTTGAATAACACCTACTTAATATAGACTGCTATTTGCAGAAGAGATTATATACAAACCTAATTGTACCCATATATCAAAAACCACTAATAAACATGTAAAGATTAAAAAAAAAAAGAATTCCAAATATATCACTAAAGAAAATCAGCAAAACATAAAAGACAGGGAAAAAATCAGAGAAAATCTCCAGAAACAACCAGAAAATAAGTAATAAAATACAAAAAATACCTATCTATCAATAATTACTTTGAATGTAAATGGACTATGTGCCAATCAAAAGACACAGGGTGATGGAATGGATAAAAAAGCAAGACCCATCTATACGCTGCCTACAAGAGACTCATTTTAGACCTAAAAACACTTGCAGATTGAAAGCGAGGGGATGGAAAAACATTTGTCTTGCAAATGGATGTCAAAAGAAAGCTGGTGTAGCAATACTTATATCAGAAAAAAAAGACTTTAAAAGAAAGACTGTAACAAGAGACAAAGAAAGCCACCATATCATAATAAAAAGGACAATCTAACAAGAAGATATAACAATTAGAAATATTTGTGCACCCAACATGGGAGCACTCAAATCTATAAAACAATTACTAACAAATGTAAAGAAACTCATTGATAATAATCCAGTAATACTAAGTAGGACTTTTAACACCCCATTCACAGCAATGGACAGATCATCTAAGCAGAAGATCAACAAGGACACAAGGGCTTTGAATGACACACTGGGCAGGAAGGACTTAAGAGATATATTCAGAAAGTTCCATCCTAAAACAAGAGAATACACATTCATTTCAAATACACATGGAACATTCTCCAGAATAGATCACATACTAGGTCACAAATCAGGCCTCAACAAATACCGAAAGACTGAAGTCCTATCATGCACCTTTTCTGACCACCATGCTATGAAACTAGAAGTCAATCACAAGAAAAATATCTGGAAAGACCACAGATGCTTGGAGATTAAACAACATGCTACTAAACAATGAATGAGTCAACCAGGAAATCAGAGAATTTAAAAACTACATGGAAACAGATGAAAATGAAAACACAATGGTCCAAAATCTTTGGGATGAAGCAAAGCTGTATATATAGCAATACAGGCCCACCTCAAGAAGCAAGACAAATCTCAAATAAACCTAAGAGGGAAGTATATAGCAATACAGGGAAATATATAGCAATACAGGCCCACCTCAAGAAGCAAGACAAATCTCAAATAAACCACCTAACCTCACAACTAAAGGAGCTGGAAAAAGAACAACAAAGCCCAAAGCCAGCAGAAGGAAGGAAATAATAAAGATTACACTAGAAATAAATGATATAGAAACTAAAAACAAAACAAAACAAACAAAAACCAATAGAGCAGATCAACAAAGCCAGAAGCTAGTTCTTTGAAAAAAAATCATAAAATTTATAAAGCTCTAGCAAATTTATCAAGAGAAAAAGAGAAAGGGCTCAAATAAATAAAATCACAAATGAGTGGAAAAATAACAACCAACACCACAAATACAAATTATAAGAGAATATTATAAAAAATATGATGCCGACAAATTGGACAACCTGGAAGAAATGGGTAAATTCCTAGAAACATATAAACCACCAAAACTGAAATGGGAAGAAATGAAAAACTTGAACAGACTAATTACCAGCAAAGAAATTGAATTGCTAACCAAAGAACTCCCAGCAAACAAAATCCAGGGCCAGATGGCTTCACAGGTGAATTCTACCAAACATTTAAAGAGTTAATATGTATTCTTCTCAAACTATTCAAAGAAACAGAAAAGGAGGAAAACTTCCAAGTTGATTCTAAGAGGCCAGTATCACCCTGATACCAAACCAGATAAAGACTCCAGTAAAAGAGAATTACAGGCCAAAATCCCTGAGGAACATGGGCACAAAAATTCTCAATGAAATACTAGCAAATCAAATCCTACAATACAGTAAAAAAAAAAAAAAAAATCATTTCTCACGATCAAGTGGGATTTATTCCTGGAGTGCAGGGGTGGTTCAGTATTCGCAAATCAATCAATGTGATACATCACACTAATAAAATAAGAACCAAATGATCCTTTCAATAGAAGCAGAAAAAGCATTTGACAAAGTACAACATCTATTCATGATAAGAACCCTGAACAAAGTACGTTTAGAGGGACCATACCTGCACATAATAAAGGCTGACTGTGAAAAACTCATAGCCAACATCATTCTATTCCTTTTTTAAGATTTTATTTATTTATTTGTCAGAGAGAGAGAGCACAAGCAGGGGGAGCTGCAGGCAGAGGGAGAAGCAGGCAGAGGGAGAAGCAGGCTCTCCACTAAGCAGGGAGCCTGACGTGGGACTCGATCCCAGGACCCTGGGGGATCGTGAGCTGAGATGAAGGCAGATGCTTAACTGACTGAGCCATCCAGGTGTCCCCAACATCATCCTTAATACAGAAAAACTGAGATCCTTTCCTCTAAGGTCAGGAACACAACAGGGATGCCCACTCTCACCACTGCTATTCAACATAGTCCTAGAAGTCATAGCCACAGCAATCACACAACAAAAGGAAATAAAAGGCATCCAAATCGGCGAGGAAGAAGTCAAACTTCCCCTATTTGCAGGTGTCATGATACTCTACGTAGAAAATCTGAAAGACTCCACCAAAAAATTGCTAGAACTGGTATAGCAATTTAGCAAAGTCGCAGGGTATAAAATCAACATACAGAAATCTGTTGCATTTCTATAAAGCAATAATGGAGCAGCAGAAAGAACCCCAAAAATGAAATACTTTTCCATACATCTAACAAAAACTTCTATTACAAGATCTACATGAGGAAAACTACAAAACTCTGAGGATATAAAATTAGAACATAATACGTGGAGAGATATTCCATGTTCATGGATAGGCAGACTCAGTATTGTCAAGATGGCTATTCTTTCCAACTTGATCTGTTGAGATTCAATGCAATCCTAATCAAAATCCCAGCAAGTTCTTTTGTGCACATTATAAACTGACTTTAAAGTTTACACAACTAAAAAATAAAATTTATACACCCCGCCCAGACATGTTACATTTCTAAATGTTTCCTTCCTCCTTTCTTTTCTTTTTTGTTCCAAAAACAAATCACATATTGGGCTTTTTTTTTTTTCCAATAGGAAAACATCTTTCCCAAATAGATCCATGGATTTCTCTCATACTTAATTGTAGACTTTGCTGTTAAAAGTTTATGTCCTTGTAGAGACCCCTGTTGATCTTATAATAAAATTTAAGCAACCATAAATCTCTACACCGGGGGTTGACAAACTATTTCTAAAATGGTCAGATACTAGGTATTTTAGGCATGGTGGGTCAGGCAGTCTCTGCTACTATTTAAGAAAAAATTGTATAGCACCTCACTGAGGTTTAATTTACACACCATATTTTCATCCATTGTAAGGTACAATTCAATGATTGTTAGTAAATCTATACAGTCGTGCAATTTTCACTGCAAACCTATTTTTTTTAAAGATTTTTATTTATTTATTTGACAGAGATAGAGGCAGCCAGCGAGAGAGGGAACACAAGCAAGGGGAGTGGGAGAGGAAGAAGCAGGCTCCCAGCGGAGGAGCCTGATGTGGGGCTCGATCCCAGAATGCCGGGATCACACCCCGAGCCGAAGGCAGACGCTTAACGACTGAGCCACCCAGGCGCCCCACTGAAAACCTATTTTAGAACACTTACATCACTTCCAACAGTAGCCTTGCACGCAGGTGTTGTCAAGACCACAGCCAGCCCAGGTTAAGTGTTCACCTACTTATTTCTAGAAAACTGTGACTTTTCTAGAAACTTCAGATAAAAGAAACATACAGTATGTAGCCTTTTGTGTCTGACTTCTTTCACTTACCATCATGTTCTTAAGGCTCATCCAGATGTAACATTGTACCAGATGTGTGTTCCTTTCAATTGCAGGATATAATTCCATTAGAGGGATGGACCACATTGTCTTTGTTCTCCCAGGGATGGGCATGTGGATTGCTCCCAGCTTCTAGCTACTCTGAATAATGTTGCTATGAACATTGGTCAATGTATACAAATACCCAGTTAAATAAGCTCAGGGGATCTAGAGCTCTGTGGTCATCGTTGTTAACAATACTGTCTGATACAATTTTACAACTGCAAAGAGAGTAGATATTAAATGTTCTCACCACACACACGCACGATAATTATGTCACACATGGAGAGGTTAGCTAACCCTACGTTGGTCATTATATTGCAATATGTAAGTGTATCGAATCAACATTGTACCCCTTACACTTACACGATATAACATGTCAATTATATTTCAAACTTTAACTCTGCTCAGTCGTTGCAAAAGCATCAATGGACAATATATAAATGCATGAGCATGAATGAGCTCCAGGAAAGCTTCATTGACAAAAATGAGGCGTGGGCCCTAATTTTCTGGTCCCTTGTTTTACTGGAACGTCTGGAACTAGGGAAACCTGCCATCACACCATGTGCTTATTGGTTTATTGCCTGTCCCCCAACATGACCTTCAGTTCCATGTGCAGAGAGCATTGCTTTGTTTGCTGCTCTCTTCCCCGTGACTTGCAATGGATAGCCTGTGCGTCAAATAAATATTTGTCCAATGCATGCTTGAATGTGTAACTGAATACATGAGATCCCAGAGCACAATTAATAGCAAGGAATCAGGTCCACACTATTAGAATTGGATTCAACATTCATTTTTTAAAAAGATTTTATTCCTTTACTTGACAGAGAGGGAGAGGCAGACTCCCCGCTGAGCAGGGAGCCCGATGCCGGGCTGGATCCCAGGACCCTGAGATCATGACCTGAGCTGAAGGTGGATGCTTAACTGACTAAGCCACCCAGGCACCCCTGGACTCGACATCCATGAAACCAGTACTCTGAAGATAAAGCATCAACAGCAACAAAATATATTCTTTTCTCAAGCTGTAATTTCCAAAGGATTTAGATTCGTTCCATAAAATCCAACTCGTTTCCTTTTCTGATGTAAAGATCACAACTGCTAATTTTCCAAAATTACTCTAGGGCTGGCTTTCTTTCTTTCTTTCATTTATTTATTTGAGGGAGGGGTAGAGGGAGAGGGAGAGAATCTTAAGCAGGCTCCCTGCTCCAGGACTTGATCCCACAACCCTGAGCTCAGGAGCTGAGCCAAAATCAAGAGTCGGCCGCTACAGTGACTGCACGACCCAGGTGCCCCTAGGGCACTCTTATAAACCATTCATATTTTCAGAATATCGTAAGAAAAAAAAATAGAGAAGACATTGACTTTTGCTAGGAATAAGGAACTCCAGTGCCAGTCGATTTACATGACATTTTCTAGGAAGTTAGAGGAGATTTCACCATTCCCCTACTCTCTAATACAGTTAATATGGGGACATTAAACTCCTACTTACTCCCAAGACAAAATTACTTTTCAAGAATATATTCCAACTACTAGACGCAGAAATTCTCTTTCAGAAATATACCCGTGACAAAGCAGCAATGTTCTTGCCATTCCGAGTAGTTTTTGAAAACTCAGCTCAGACCCTAAAATGACTGACTCGTGGCTAAAATAAATGCAATAAAACCGAATTGAATTAATCTCAAAATTACACCCTGAAGGGAAAATAAGGCCACATTAGAATAAGGACATGTTGCAAAGTAGACAACTCCTAGTAAAGAGGTGTAATTTATAATCTGTATCAAATTGTTCCTATGGCATTTTTAAAGTTCAAGGTTACAAGTGAGATTCTACGAAAGCAGGCCTAATGCTCCATACTTTCTCATCCCTGCTACCATACTGCTAATTCGCGGCGATATTCAGGATAAAGGTCTTCCTTTTGAAGTATAAATAGGTTGGCCCTATAAGTATCATTCATACTGGGACATACTTGTGGGTGGAAGGGAATAGTTACAATTATTGGGGACAGGCACCATATTCCAAGGATTTCCTAAGTAAAAGTAAGTTGTTCTCAATTTAGGAAACTGTCAATATAAAAATAACCTTACATAAAATAATGCCACCGGCTTAATGGTGAGAAATTAAAAAAAAAAAAAAAACACCTCTTAAAGGGTTGTGTACTTACTACTCATTTAGTGACACAATTTGTTCATAAACAATGAGTAAAAAAAAATAAACAAACAAAAATCACTGATCATCATCTGTGTGCCAGGATTGCTGAGGAGCTGTGGCCATTCTTTCAACCCATGTTTATAATATGCCATTCAGGTCACTAGCCCCAGGCTCTCTGAAAGGGCAAAGGTCAAGCACAGCCACATTTAGGGAGAAAGAAATGAATCTAAGGTGTTCCCTAGTCCTTTGTGTGGGAATGCTGGTGCCTGCTGGGACCCAACACACCTTGAAAAATATAGTTGGAAGGGTGTTAAAGAACTTGGATAATTCACACCATCCATCCTCTAACTTTGGATTCACATTGGGCAAAATGATGTCAAGCTACTTAGGTGATATCCAAATGTCTATGTCCCAGATCCTTGTGAACAAAGCTCCAGATCTCAGTATGGAGTTGTAGGTTGGAAATACCCACTTGCAATGACTGGGGTGGAGAGGTTAGACAATGTGTGCATATGCACTAATGCATACGTCTATACTGCACACGTCTATACACGTATTTAAGTGACCTCATTATGCATCTGTATATACAATATGTAATTGCTTCATATGGACTTATGCACACATTATCGATATATGCACACATATATTATCATATATCCGTATATATCAATTCCATCCTCTACATATGCATAATTACATAATTTTATATATGCATATCTTAAGAATGATTATAAAAATCTACACCTCTGTATCATCTATCATTGGCAATCTACCTCTACCATCTATTTGTCATTTATCATCTATCTCCTATGCCTATCTAATATGTATCTACATCACATGTCTGTTCTATCTACCATCTTTCATACCTATCTATGAATAATCTATAATATCTATCATCTGTCCTATCTATCTATCTATCTATCATCTATCTATCCATCTACCTACCATCTGTCATATCTATCATCTGTCATATCTATGCATCTACCTACCATTTGTCATATCTATCTATGCATCTATCTACCACCTGTCATATCTACCTACCATCTGTCATATCTATCCATCTATCTACCATCTGCAATACCTATCCATCTACCTACCATCTCTGCCATATCTATCTACCATCTGTCATATCTATCATCTGTCATAACTATGCATCTACCTACCATTTGTCATATCTATCTATTCATCTACCTACCATCTGTCATATCTATCAATCTATCTACCATCTGTCATATCTACCATCTATCATATCTATCATCTGTCATATCTATCATCTGTCGTATCTATGCATCTACCTACCATTTGTCATATCTATCTATTCATCTACCTCCCATCTGTCATATCTATCAATCTATCTACCATCTGTCATATCTACCATCTATCATATCTATCATCTGTCATATCTATCATCTGTCGTATCTATGCATCTACCTACCATCTGTCATATCTATCTATTCATCTATCTACCACCTGTCATATCTACCTCCCATCTGTCATATCTATCAATCTACTTAACCTTTTGTCATATCTATCCATCTATCTACCATCTCTGCCATATCTATCTACCATCTGTCATATCTATCTATCATCAATCTATCTACTATCTATCATCTATCCATTTATCATCTGTCATATCTATCAACCCTCTATACTGATATCTATCTATAATTATGTAATTCTAACCAGCAGCATAAAGAAGACCAACTGCAAAAGTAGGACAGAGGTCCAGTTATGGGGTCCTTGAAAGCCCCTTAAATTATTTGGCTCAGAAGGGACACCCCTAATAGAAGCAGAAAACATATTGTCTAAGTAAGAGAGACTCCAGAAGTAGTGTTGTCAGAGACTCCACGGATAGCGTCTGCTACAATAACACGCAGAGAATAGACTCCACAAACGTTTGTTTCCATTGAGGTAGTGAGTGCTGAGGAGCGCTCAGATGGAAAAATAATTGCGACAATCTTTATCTGAACAATAACTGTTGCTCTCTCAGACTGAGATAATCCACCCCCTGCCATCTGCTCCTCTCAAACAGCGGGATTCATTGGTTCCCGAAAAGCCAAGGATGGACGTTTTTTAAAAAAATAAACAAGTCTTCAGTTTGAAAAATATAAAAATTACAAACAGCACTGTTGATAAATTCTAACCTGATGGGGCTTCCTTGGACCTTGCTGAATTTCCTTTTTTGTCAGGTCGTTTTCTTGATAGGGTAGCGTCATTCACCCTCTGGAGGTAACTGGAATCGTGCTCATCTTTCTAAGCAAGGAAGTGTACTGTCAGAATGCAGGTGGTGTCCAAACCCACAGGGCTGTTAGCTCTCCTGGCTACTGAGAGTTTGGAAGGTGTGCGTGGGTAGTGACCACAATATGATCTTGTTACTAGATCACCTAGATGTGGTAAGAGGCATCCGTCAAGGGAGGCTGATCAAGCAGAAGATAGTTTTATCGTGCAATGGTCAAGTCATGCTATGGGGAAGAGCTAAGAACTATCTAAGACAATATTACCAAACACCTGAGCTAGGTCTGGACATGCTCCTAACACGGACATGGCATTTGTACACAAACAGAGAAAGAAAATACCCCCTCTCTTTACCACCGCACACTTTCCAATTACAGAGCCTACCTGATGAGCTCCTCCTAGCAAGAAGCGGATTTCACATTACCATGACCACCACATTCTACTTTATATCACTAATGCTATCATCATTGTCGTTGTTATCACGAGCATCGTTATTCCTTCACAAAGTCTATCACAAAGTGTGCTAGGACAAAGCATTCCCTCCGTTGAAAGGACAGTTCGTCTGTGGTAAGCAGAATAATGACCGCCCCTCCCCAAAATATCGACTTAGTTCAACATCTCACCGTAGACATAAAGTAACAACAAACTCCAGGTTTTGCTCGTCGATTTGCAACACACCCAAGACAACAGATTGATATGTACAATAACCATTCACAAGTCTGTATTTTATTCTGTAGCAAACACAGGTGGCTCCTTAGAAAATTAGGCAAAATATACGAATAGGCTGGGTCTCCGCCCCCCCCCCCGCCCCGGAGAAGAATGATGAATCAGTAAATGACAAGATCTTCAAAGTCACTGCTAAATTAGAAAATTGCAAATTAAAATAAAAGTGAATTTGATTGCCTAAGTGTCAGTTTGTCAAGAATTAACGTGTCATAACACTTGATAATGGCAAGCCCTGTGGGGAGTTGACAATCCTCACTCACTTCTGATGGGAGTGTGCATTTTAATAACTGAAAAAGAAGTCTTAATCCATACGGTTGAAAATGAGCACAACCCCATAATCTTGTGTCTCTTTCCCATATATTCCTTGAGATTCCAGTGTATACACTCAAAGAGACATGAGACAGGTTATCTGCTGTAGCACTGCATGAAATAAAAAATGAAATGCATGAAAAAAATCCACAGACATTTGAAATGCATGAAAAAAAAAACCCACAAACACTTGCAGAAAACCCAGAAAAGAACCAAAATGCCCATCAATAGGTTATGTTGTATGATCTATTCCTATAATACAATACTGAATGCATCTTTAAAAGGTATAAATTTTATCTACTACATAAAGCCACATGAATATTTCTCAAAAATAAATAACTATCTGGGAGAACTCTATGCATAACTGGATATATTATTTATAGATTTTATTTTTATTTTTTTCTTAAGATTGTATTTTTAAGTAATTTCTAAATCCAATGTGGGGCTTGACCTCACAACCCCGAAATCAGAGTTGCACACTCTGCCAGCTAGCCAGGCTCCCCTTATAGATGTTAAATCACGTAATTTACTAAAATTATTATGGATATGTTCACATTTAGGAGAATTTTAAAAAATACCGAGTTGGGGTGCCTAGCTGGCAACTCTTGATCTCAGGGTGGTGAGTTCAAGCCCCACGATGGGTCCATGGAGAGAATTTAATGAAATAAAACAAAACAAACCTCAAATATGAAACAAGTTTTTTGTTTTTGTTTTTGTTTTTTACTGCTGGGTTACTCAAACTTAAGATAAGGATTCCTTCTGTGAGGCAAGAGATAGACAAAGCTCTTGGAAAGATTCAAATAGTTTTAAAAAATCTACCAAAAGGGACACCCAGGTGGCTCAGTTGGTTAAGCGTCTGCCTTGGGTTCAGGTCATGATTCCAGGGTCCTGGGACTGAGTCCCATATCGGGCTCCCTGCTCAGCGGGGGTCTGCCTCTCCCTCTCACTCTCCCTCTGTGCTTTCCCCTCTCGCGCTCTCTCAAATAAATAAATAAAATCTTTTTAAAAAAGAATGTAAATTAAATGCACAATAAAATACAATTATTTCCTGGATGTACTATTTTTTTAAACATTCCAGAGCAAGCCGGCGATAGACATGGTGGGAAGGTCACTGAAACACATTATGTGAGGTCTCCCCTCCAGTGGAGTCCAAGGTCTTGCAGGCAAGGGGTCCCATGTATGCACTTTTATCACCACCACCGAATGCACTGGCCTTTGTTTATCTACTCCCTGCCTTCCTCTAAGGCCAGGCTGCCGATGGAGGAGAAGGGTAAACAGTGGATGCTGGCTGAGAGCTTTTATTGGCAGGTGAACCTTTGGGCAAATGAATCTGGGGTGCCATGTTGTACCTTCTCTCTGTTGCCTGTCCATCATCTCAACCATGTGTACCAGCGCTGACTCACCTCCAGACGTTGATTCAACGTAGATTAAAAATCCCCCCGAGACCTTAAATTTAAGCCACTGGCTTCAAGAGAGCTTTCCACCAGAGCTGTGCATTGCATGACTACATTACACGACTGTTAGGTTTGGTTTCCACTCCAATGTGCTGGCTGCAGAGTGAATGGGAGGATTTCCACCCCAAGTGGGTAGTGGGGTCTAGGTCCAATGCTGTTCTACAGTCCCACAATCTTATCTGTATGTGTAACAACCGGGAGATGGTAGAACTCAATAACTATTTGATGAGAGAGCCAACGGAAGCCAAGTTTAGATGGAAGCCTATGCATGGATAATGACCACGCATGGATAATGCCCTGCGTCCTCATGGGACGCCATTCTATCCAGCTGTTCTCAGTGGCTTGAGGTCTAGAGGCCGTGGGTAGAAACTCTTACAACTTGGCAGAAAGAACAAACAGCTAGCAAGACCACAGATAAAGGGAATTCCTTCTACGGTATTCTGGACTCCTACGTAGGTGTCTGTCCAGCCCGCAGGAAAATGAGCGTAAAATGATCATGTCCTAGATCCACAGCTGACAGGGGAAGGATGGTTGTCTCGAGTGTGGTTCAAGGGAGAACTCTACCAGGAAACCTAGAATTTGCTTTTTTTTTTCCTTTTGCGTGACAGAAAGTTTCAAACACACCCATGCAACGTACTTCAAGGAAAAATGCGACACACGGTCGTCTCTCTACAGAAATGAAGGTGAGGAAGAGCTCAAGACGGAATTCAGGCAGACATTGAGGAGTACTTCCTGCCCTTGACACATCACCTGTGAACAAGGGCATAATCAACCCAGCATCAAAACAAAGCAACAGTAGCCACCCCAGCGATGGGGCACGCGGATGGGTGTGCAAAACCCAAGAGGCAGAACAGAAAGCACAGGGCATTTTTTACGTGGTCAGGGACAGCCCCGCACAAAGGAGTGCCCAGTTCACAGCGAGGGGAACTGAGGCGTGACCTCCAAGGCGTGCATGTTGTGGGCAAGTATATGGACCCAGGAGTGTATCGGGGTTTATGCTTTCTCGCCGGTCAAATCATGGCCATCGTTGTCCAGGTTTGGACGGAAGGCTGGGTTTCTGCACCTGTTACGTGCCGACACCCAACCTGGGAGACACAAAGGGATGCACGCCATCGTGACTCTACAGTGGAGAATGGGGGTCTCAACATATTCCCGAAACAGGAGACTTTTGGGCTCTGGAAAAGCAAGGCCAGACGGCTGGGGAGGGTATAGGTGTTTGTGTGCACATCATGAGTCTACCCCGTACTCGACCTGTGGCTACGGCGTGCTGACGTACACTCTGTGAGGCTCAGGCCATAAGGAGGAACAGTGCCCGACTTGGACAACGGCCATGATAATTCGGGGACAAAACGCATGCCGAGAGTCTCATGACACCAAAGCAGAGCTGTGTCCCCCCCTTACGTACAGACATCCTGTGCTATGACCCGTACACACACCTTCGTTCTCTCCCCTTGCACTTTTAAAGGATCTTCAGTTGACAGCGGGATAATTCAAGTATAAATACGAATATAGAAACTCTACATCTGTCCTTACTTTAGGACCAATCAGCATCACCACCCCGTGAACAACTTTCAGAGAGAACGGCCGCTGATAGTTTTTTAATGCTACAAAACATGAAGACCGTTGATACGACAATTCCATACCGACTTTGTCACCCTTCTCAATCGCACAACACTGCACCCCTGCTCCAAGGTCAACCAAAAACACCCAGACATTGGGATTCTTCCCATGCATGTGCCAGATTTTTATAATACGCCTGTATAGCCGCAAAGGATCTATACGTTGTATCCTCCACGTAAATTATATACCATGCAGCCGTTTTGGCGACTTTTTACTGGATACATGTTACATTTATCAAGGTTCGTATAAAAGACCGTAGCTTAGTGTCTTAACCGCTAATTGTATCCTGCTCTCGGGGAGCACCTCGGTTGCTTTCGCTCTTTGTTAGATCGACACACTCATGGTGAAGGAATGCCGTTGTGTTTTTCTTGCATTTGGTGCCGACAAGCGAGACTGTCTGTAGGCTACATACATACAACTAGAAGTGTGGCGTATTATGGTAAGGGATCCAGTTTCAACAGCGTATTACGGTAGAAGGGATCCAGTATCGACAGCGTATTACGGTAGAAGGGATCCAGTTTTGATTGCAGGAGGTGCTGTGTGTTCTGGATAAGTTACACGCCCACAGCAGCAGAAAAGGACTGCAAAGGAGGCTAAGAACGTTTTTGGGACATCGCTATGGGGTTATTGTGGTGCCACTCTTATTGGTAACCCCGGTTATTTGATGAATTATGGTCTGTGGGGAGTTGCCTCTCTAACGTTATTATTTATCCCTTTGCAATTACCATGGTATCTGTGGGAATGAGACTATGAAAATACTGTCTTTCTCCTCAACTCTGTGCCCAATAATTTCAGCATCTATTGGGGGATATTGGCTATAATAATTATTTCTGTGGTATTTTGGCTGCTGTTGAATTTACATTAGCCTCGTCCTTTCCATAGAGATTAAGAAAAAGTCTTCTCTAAAGTAGAGCTGTCCCTGCTTACCCATTTATTCATTAAATAATAGCCTATGGCTGCATGAACTCTTGATTTCTGTGTTACCCTAGGGGTTATAACTCAGTGCTGTTGTTATTTTGTTGCCCATTTTCCCACCTTTTGATACTGAAAGCTCCTTCACTTTGATGACTGTGTCCTTCCAACATCAGACAGGTGCACATTGAGAGAGACTGTAGAAAACAACTTACCATTATTCTTCACAGGTATTCAAGTCATGAAAGATCAGGAATGATGTGGAACCTTCCCCACACAGGCAGGCAGACAGTGGCCATGACAAGTATGTAACGTGGGATCCCAGATTGGATCCTGGAACAGGAAAAAAAAAAAAAAAAGGCATTAAAAAAATGGTGTTTGGGCCCCTGGGTGGCTCAGTTGAGCGTCTGATTTCTTGGGGTTGGCCTTTGTATTTTGCGTGTAGCTTAGTAATAAACAGCATTGCCCCAAAGTTAATTTCTTAGTTTTGATCCATATGTCATGACTACACAAGACGTCAGTGTTGGAGGAAGTGGGATGAAGGCAAGATCCCACGACCCTATCTCCCTGTCCAAATCAACATGGCCAGACCCCAGTTCGCCAATCTGCTAGGAGCAATTTCTGAGATTTATCTGTGTGGAGCTCTATGTTTTCTGTCTTTGCACCAGTACTGGGCTGATATTTTAAATGAAATCACACAGATCTTGCTAAAGAGTATTGGGAATGAAAATCTACATAACTGTTGTCTCTTGCAGCCACATACAAATATTGTGACACTATCAGCTGAGGTATTCCCACAGCGTAAATAAATAGCAAACATTTTTGCTAACAAAGTGACCTAAACAAACAAAAAACTTGCAAATAGTTTAAATTAGGAAACAAAACAAACAAGAAACTTTGGATTCTCAAAGCATTCAAATACAAATACTCAATTCAAACACACTGTGCAAAGTCTATTTAATTAGGCAATGTGACTGCACCGGTATCACTAAGTATTATGAAGCTCTTTGAATTCGGATTTGTAGTATCATGTGGCAAACGTCTCTTTGCCTTTGTTGAACGGTGATCCCCATTCTTTTGCGGTAAGAGCTGTTGGGATTTGTCTCAATTTATGCAGAAGTGACGGGAATGTATTCGGTCTCTGGGCGCTTCAAAGATGGGAATGGCCAGTTCCCGCCTCTCCTGTTTCCAGAATACAGCAGAGCAGCCACTGGGCAAGAAAAGGAAATATTTGAGGAAATCACACTGGACACCCGGGAGTCCTTGGGAAGTGTGGGACCCTGTTCATTTCCTGTGTGAATCCATTCTTCCAAACACCTGTATTTGTCATGTTTCCTTCCTAATACAGCTGTCCCAAAAGGAAAGAAAATTCAAGACTGTCCCCTTCGTTTTGATTCTTTAGTGCACGTGGTTTTGGTTTTTTGCTGTGCCTTAGATGTATCCCCTCTTTGCATTACTATGATTTTTATTGCATGGGACAAAATCAAATAGTTGGTTGCACACGCTGCTTTCTTTCCTGCACGTGGGACTTGGCTAAGGATTAAGCTAATATTTATTTATCCAGTCATGTGGTCAACCTCAAAAATTCTTGAAGACCTGTCTGCTACAAGGTCTGCTCTTGAGTGTGGGGGATGTAACCACTGCACATTTAAGACTCTGAAAAACAAATTGAGGGCTTCAGGGGGGAGGAGGGTGGGGGAATGGGATAGGCTGGTGATGGGTAGTAAGGAGGGCACGTATTGCATGGTGCACTGGGTGTTATACGCAACTAATGAATCATCGAACTTTACATCGGAAACCAGGGATGTCCTGTATGGTGAATAACAATATAATAAAAATATTATTATGAAAAAAAAAGAATTTAACGCAGGATGCAAACATCTACAGGGTCAACCCAAGTGTCAGTTTCAGGGAAGTTGATCAAAACAGCCCTAATAAAACAGAGCATCATTAGTACAAGTTACCAACTCTCAAAAGTTTTACGAGTGATTTAGAGGAATGCGTTTATTATCATGGGACCTGTCACGCGAGTTAGCGAATTTAACGTTCAGACAATGAGATGATGCAGCGAAAGGTCAGCAATGGGGTGGGACATCACAAAAAGGACAGAAATAAAGTGTGGCGGACACAGGTAGGGTAGAAAGTGAAGACAGGTGCACGAGAACGTGGTAAGAGGTCGTGAATTCGCTTTTCCTCGGCATGCCCCGGGTCTGGGCACCTGGAAACGCTGATCTATTTAGATTCAGACTTCCCTGTCTTCTGTTCCTATTTATTAGAGATGGCTGTGGGGCATCTCAAGTACCCTTTATCACCTGGGAATTAGCTCAGAGGTCAGATCGATTGAGGCCATATAACATTAAATTAGCATCACGTGAATGAAATATGACCAGCGTTCTTAATTCCTGATATTCATGGCAGGCAAAATTTGGGAGACAAGAGGAATGTCTACATGCCAGCAATGACTGTCTTCTAAGCCTCATCTTCTCACTGTAAGAACCTGATGTCTCGGTTATTCTATGTATCAAACCTTTTTTTTTTTTTTCCCCTCTGCTCATGCAACATAACACAGAGGCAAACACAGTCTGCCTTGTACACCCAAAACCAATTGGAAATGATGCTTCCTAAGTTTTGTTCTTCTCCTCCACTAGGAGACTTGTTTCCTCCATTCCTGGTTATTTTCTGATTTTTGCAGGAGATGGGAGCTCTTAGCTTCCACCGAGGTGTGAACAGAGCAGTGGACAGACCATCTGGAAATCAGCGACCCTGCATTGATTCATGGTTTCGAGTTCAGGGCGATTCAAGGAATCTCCCCCAGGGGAATGGATTCCATTAAGGGCTCAGGTTAGCATTCTTAGCAATGGTGTTCCACAGGACACATCCTATGTGGGATACTCCATAATTGTAAGAAGATTTGGGCGAGCCATTAATCAATGACAGAACTATGTGCGTCCAATGCAGCCCACCTCCTAGATGTGTCGAACTCCCTCTGCTTTCTCTTCTTCTCCTTGTAGATAAGGTTTTACCAACCGCAATATTACCTAGTTATTTCTAGGCTACTAACATTTACTCTGGAATGAAAGGGACCACAATCTCCATGCAGAACAATATTTTTATGAGCAATTGAGGTGGGGAAGCTTTCCTGCTAATGAGGGGTGTATTTTTACCAAATGGCGTTTTTATTCTCTAAACAAATATTTACTTTCCTCCTAGCAAAGTTTCATAAAAGATGGCCTTACATTTTATGCAAATATTGACCCTCAACAGTGAAAAATCTGAACCTAAATAAAGCTCAATTTGTTGACAGGTACTGCTGAGATGTTTATCATAGGACACATGATGAAGACAGACCACACTCAGTCTTCCCACTAACTTTCAAAAAGGAATGTGTACTTTCTTCCAAATTTTAACATTTTTTTTCTAACTGATAGGTTGCCTAATGGCAAATAAAAACATTCTGTGTTTTGATGGTCAAGGGAGACGTATTGTAAATGAAAAGGAGTGAAGGGAAGCCTGAACCGGCAAATGAAGAAATACCTCACAGAGGGCTCAAAATCTTCACATTCTTATAAAATTGTTGTGTGCAAACTAACGTTAATTTGCCTGGATCAGTACATGATGGGTTCCGCGTTTTCAGGGAGACGGGCACGATGACAAGCCCTTCTGTCGTCTTAGCCAGAGGCCTTAACAATTCATTTCTTCATTGAAAAGAATGTTCCCTGAATTCCAAATTAGACCATGGAAAGCGTCTACCCAGGATCAGCTTGAGTAGACGGGGACATGGGTGGGTGGGGACATACGTCTTCCAGACCGTCCATCATCACAGAAGAGGCTCCATCTGTAATTGTGTTTGGCCAGAGTGTTACTAACACAGATTGGCAGCAAAAACAAAAACAAAAAACAAACAAACAAAAAAAAAAACCCCACTTTATTTAAAAAAAAATACCAGTTTAGCACTAGAGCGAGATGAAAATGCACCTGCCTCATCTCAAAGTGGATTTCTTCCAGGAAAAAGGGAGGAAGACATTTATCCCCATCCTGCAAAGTTTCTTTATACCATTTCAATATCTTTAACATTAGGATTTCAGAAATTCCCCAGGACCCCTAAGGATTTCTGTTCCTATCCCTCCAAAATGACAAAGCCACTTTAAAATGTTCTTTTGTAGAGTTTTGTAGATACTTGCTTGAGTGCCTTATTTTGGTGTGTGATTTGGCTGCCCTACCACATTCCCCCAAAAGTCCCCTTATTCTTGTGCTTTTCTTTTTTCCCCTGCAGTGAGAAGCAAGATATTAATGGGGGAAAAATGCAAAGGTGGTAAAGAACCTGTCATGCTTTCCCAGATCCCCACAACTGCAATATCTACAATTATGAGAAGTCTAGAAGATGTCCTGAGCAAGGGCTAATGTGAGTATTTGGGCATGGGGATACAGGTGGAGGCCAGGGCTCCCTGCAGGGGTGGAGACAGATGGGTTTGACGCACAACGTGTACGATCAGTTGTGCATGTGTTCTCAGGAAAACCAGCAGCGTCCTGGATGGGGGAATATCCCAGAAGCACCAGGACTTGTGGGATGACACACAGAGAGAAACATTCTGTGATACCTGCCCAGATATGGTTCTGTATCTGCCCCTCAACCTTCCCGCCAATCAAACTTCCACTCCCCGGGGACTCAGAACCAGGAGAACTGTCCATATTACATCAGTGGTCCTGCCATATATACTTACATATAGATATATAGCAATAAATGTAGATACAGGTAGATCTTTACTAAGAGGTACTCACCAACATGCATCAGTGAATTCTGTTGGCACCACCCAACTGAATTACTTGTGACCACTTAAAATTACACATTTTCTGAGACTTCACAAGTCTATTTAAATAATGTTGACTGTAATGCTGCCATCCAAAAGTGCAGAGACTTTTGTAACCCCCACACGGTTTAACAACACAGTCTGCTGAAATGCAACTTTTGTTTGGGCAGGAAAACTTCACTTTTTTTTTTTGGAAAACTTCCCTTTTATTTGCTGTATTTGAGTAATTCTTAGGCATACGATATAAGATTTCTGGCTGCAAGAACAAATACATAAATGCTTTGTCACGCTTTCCCTTGTTTATTCCACATGCTGAACCAAAGAAATTCCAAAGGGCAAATCTAAATCTGTATCTATATCTATCTAATATTTATATATATAATTGATATATAAAGTATATATGATATATAATATTTTATGTATTTATATATTTTATCTAAATACAGAAACTATAATTTGTATGCTCAATTTATATATCATATAATTATTTATATAATATATATTTATATATAAATAAACTTATATATAAGAAATATATATGTAAATAAATATATATATATTATATAATAAATATATATAATATATAGATATATAATATGATTTTTATATATTATATAAATTATTAAAGTTACAATATATTATAAATATATATTAAACCATTATATATTTTATATATTTTATGTGTTATATATGTTTATTTATATATAAATTTATTGATGTATTTATATATAAATTTACTTAGATATTTATATATGAATAAATATATACGTGATAAATACTATTCTTTATAAATTAATATTACTTATATTTTATATAAATATCTATACATAAATATTATTTATATATTTAATTTAAATAACATATTTAAACTTTTATATAAATAAATAATACATAATTTTACATATATTACAAACAAGTGGTATGTCATGGGAGTGCATGTTGGACACTTCCTAAGAACTGATTTTCTTATATTACAGGACCTGGTCCTCAATAATGAAGATTCAGGAACACGAGTTTGTAAACATAGAGTAGAGCCATCATTACGGAGGAAGAAAATTCAAAAGGACCAAAGAGCAAGACAGAGACACGATGTTAGGATGCCAAGTATTAATTTGTAATGCATGCCTCTCACTGAAACTGGGATATTACAAGAGAAGTCCACGGGGAGGCAGACTTCAGTGGCTAGCAAAATGGTAATCGGACTTTTCTTTCCCCATAAACACAGAGTTAGGTAGGTGAACGACATTCTCTTACTAGGGCCTGATTCCAATCATCTCGCGGACTCTCCTGCAGAATGAGGGGTTTGGTAAATGGGCCCGTGACGTGTGACATGGTAATTCTGATGGATTCTGTGTTTTTTGCCTTCTTTAGTGCAGGAATTCCTTCTGAGGGGCACAGAATACCCCCAGGCAGGTTAATCCGTTGAATCTAGCGACAGATAGAAACAGGAGCGTCCGATGCATTTAATGAGAGTTTGTATTTCCATGTTCTTCCGTGATTCTCAGGTCTCCTTTCTGGAGGACATTTTCGCCCCATCTGAGTTTCCTACGTACTTGGGGCGAAATATTCCTCAGTCCATGGAGCAGCTCCAGCTTGTAAAATGGTCTCATGTATATCCCTGCCATTTGTGCATTTAAACTGTTTTGTTCAGTTTCCCGTCTAAATTGTTGACTAATCCGGCTATGCTGTGTTAAGCAGCTGACACATTTTAGTTGTATGTGAAACGACCGTCATATTCATTTGTAGTGGAGGAGTTGTTAGGCACTTTATGATCCTTCTGGATGTAAGATACAGTAAAATTGGAGGTCATTATCATTATGAGAATCATCTTCCCTTTTCGGAATGGCTCGCGCCATTCCGAATTTGTAAGCAGTCCCTGTAACCTTCCCTCCAGCCACAAAGTCAAGTGCCCATCCAAGGGCCCAAGTCAACACACCATTAGGAAAAAACTCCTGTGCTATTTAACTCGATCAAGAGGATAGAAACCTTTCAGGCATCATTACATCTACACTCTTACACATATTTTAATCAGGTGCAAAGCTTGAAAAGGGTCCACGCTGGGAAAAGGTTACATTTGGCTGTCTGCTGATGTTAGCGGAGCAAACATCCACTTCTCTGAGACAGGGACCAAAGGGAGTAGGGGAGCCTTCCGTGATACAGCCCAGGTTGTTGTAACCTGAGGTGGTCACTGGAACCAAAGAAATACGTTTGCAAGGAAACCTACTTCGTTCTGCAAGACCAAGAATGGGAAAACCTGGAAGATGCTGTCTCTGATCAAGACCTGCTCTTAAAGGAAGGGAACAGGGCATGGCAAACATGGTACCTTGAGAAAAGAGTGTCTGCTGGTGACTCAGGTGCAAGAAGAGGGTCTTCAGGGTCGGGAAAGAGCTATTTTAAGAAAAGTTTTTGGTAGAAACAGAAGGGCTTATATTTAGGTCTTGGTGTCTAGGCATGCTGACTGGGGGTCTGTGCCCCCTGGTATAATAATGAAGCCACAACCTATCAGTCTAAATGGAGTATATACTGCAAGTAGCATGGAGAGAACTGCTGAATGCATGGATCGAAATCCACTCTCTTTGCCATTTGTCATTTGCAAGAACACGACCTTTGTTTTCTTTTTCTTTCTTTTTTAAAAACAGACGTGATTATTTTTTTTAGATCATCTTTAGGTTCACGGCAAAATTGAGGGGGAGGTAGAGGGATTTCCCAAATACCCCCTACTTGCACTCATGCGGTCTTTCCCGTGATCGACATTCCCAGCAGAGGGTGCATTTATCATAACCAATGCACCTGCATTGACACGTCATCATCACCCAGGGTCTGTTGTTTCCATTCACGTTGTGCGTTTTGTGGGTTTGGACGAATGCATGATGGTGCATACCCACGATCGTAGCACCCCACAGACCTTTTCTTTAAACGCCGTGAAGAGCTTTTACAGAGAAGACTTAAGAAAAACACAGAGCATCGTGCTGATGGATCTCAGGACACTGAGCAATCGTTGGAAGGGAAGAGAAAGATCTCTACGCTCCTTCGAAAATGGTGAAGTGAGTCGTGCATATTAAACAGGTCATTACAACCCCCCCCCCATTTTGTGGATAGTTGATCCATCAATTTTAGAGCACTTAAAAATTGCTCAAGTTGGTGTTTCTTTAATTTTATTTTTTCTGTTTATAGAGGCACAGTCACCATTTGGTCAAACCTCTCAAAAAATGTCATGGTCTGTCTCTACTCCCACATTTGCCTAAGTGCCATATAGTGTTTCTACACTAATAGTCAATTGCTATATTGTATTTCTTACCTAAAAAGTAATACGTGCTTTGTAACATCTGTTATTTATATGCTGATGGTCTAGCTTAGATTTGGTAGTTGTTACTTGGTGCCTAGAATCCTGTTTTATAGTCACTACTGCTCCCTGAGATTTAAATAAGGGGAGGGATTAAACTTGCTGCTGTGGGCATTTGTCCAAAATGCCGACAGAAATTCATCAATTTATGGATTTTTGCACCCTGAGCTATAAAGGTTGAAAAGTTAACCGAATCCTTGACCTACGGATGGCTCAGCTCCAAAACTCTCACTCTAGCCACTTCCTCCTCTCAGCGTCTTCAAGGAATTCAACCAGAGGGCAAAATTATTAAGAAGGATGAAAACATCAGAGATTTGCTGGAAGCTGTGACTACATCGTCACAGCCCTCTTGCCTTATCAGCGTCTAGACAGTTGGATAGGTGTAAAAACAGAGCAAGGTAAGTGCAAAATAAGTCATTCAGGAGAGTACAGAACACAGCTATCCATAATACAAATAAACCAAGTCAATATAAAGGTCAGTTGATGTGGTCCTGAAAGTGAGATTTTCATGAATTTCTGGTAAAAGGCCAAAATTAGGTTCTCTTTCATTATTTATGTTTCTTTCAATAAGCACTTCATATATATATATATATATATATATATATATACACATATATGTGTGTGTGTGTAAACATATATAGATCACATATAGATACATATAAAGAGAGACAGAAGTACTCCAATGAGAGAGACAGAGACAGAGAGATACCATCACAAATCATGATTCCCCTAAACGTTCTGCTTGCTTTGAAATCCATGAATCCCTGGTACTTGGAAAGGACTTTGCAATTTACTTATTCATTTCAGTTTGTGTTGATTGCATATGTATGTCCGACAGGTTAGTTTTTAACTTTACGAGGGACAACTCCTGTCTTAGATTGAAACATGAAGATGATGAGTATTTCCTAAGGACTAGTGGCATTGGGTCATTCCTCAGATGAAAAGTTGGCATTGTGGAGTATGTGTGCTTATAGAATCTACCAAGCCATCTCAATGCTTTTCACTAATGCTGGAGTCTTATCATAGTAATTCATTTACAGTCTTGCAAATCTCTGTTGAACTTGCTTCTGGATCTGCGAATAATCTAACGATACACAGATGATTTCCCTTGCTCAATTTACTTATAATTTACTTGCATTACAGAGAATAAGGTAATGGTCCAAAATTCTGCTCTACGAAGGCTCATGCATAAACATATTGATCAGCATATCGATATGCGAGCCTATTAATATGTTCATATGTAGCATGTTATGCTATACATATCGACAGAATATGGTAATATTGTAAAGAGGTTAACATACGTATTCTCTATATGAATACAAAGCCAATCACTGTTTCTCCTTGAGATAATGCAAGACCGAAGTGCAGGAATTTAACATTTTTTTACTCCACATCTTAGCGCATTTGAACATTTTCTTTTCCGTAATGAATTACGGAATCTCAAGTAAATTGTTTCAGTGCTCCAAGATTGCATCTGAGCTCCAAGCCACTCCTCATGTATCACCATTTATTCATTTTCTATTTCAATCTGGGGCACCTTGTTTAGCTGTATTAACTTTGAAACTGTGGCACAGAATGAAATGCAGTTTCGCCACAAGTCACAACTGAACAAACATACTTTCAACACCAAGAACCACGTGTTAATCTGCAATAGTTTAGTAATGGGATTCTGATGGCAGCCTTTCCATGACCACCTACAACAAATTTGATTTTAAAATCCAATTCCCCACCACCATCTTCAAAGTCAACTCTGGAGAAACCAACCAAGTTGTAAAACAAAGAAAAGCAACCTTTGAACGCTCTAGTTATAGGGGAAAAGGGTATGGAAGAAGGAGGGAAACAGCACACAGCCTCCTCAACGACGTAGTAAGAGATTCTGGCCACAAATTCCATTGTGGGGAGGGGGCTTTTCCCCACCACCCCCGATTTCACTCAGCTCTGACACACCTACACAGAGATAGCGTCCGGTGCCACAGGTTAGGGCTCAGTCCTACAAGACCCCCCTCACCCCTCTTCAGACACCGATCTCAAATCCAAGTTATCACCTGTGCTTCTGACCCACCCAAGACCCCCTCCTCGGGTTGGATTAATCTGCTAGAGCGGCTCACAGAGCTCGGGGAAGCATGTTACTCACTAGGTCGCTGGTTGATAGAACAGGATGTAACTCGGGAACAGCCAGATGATGAGATGCAGAGGGCCATGTGTGGGGAAGGGCGCACCTGTCTCCCCAAACCGCCACGTGTCCGCCATCCTGGAAGCTCTCCGAACCCCCTCCTCCTTTTCTAGGGACGCTTCCTATCAGAGGAAGGACTGATTCATTGGCCATTGGCCATGGAGTCACCCTCCAGCCCCTCCCCTTCCGCAGAGGTCAGGGGGTGCAGCTGAAAGTTGTAACCCTCTGATAGGGCGTTGGTTCCCCTGGCAACCAGCCCCATCCAATATCACTTCATTAACTTAACAAAAGACACCTGTCTCACTCCCACCACAGGAAATTCCAAGGGTTTTAGGAGCTCGGTTCCAGAAATGGGGACGAAGACCAAACACAGGACTCTTATAAATCACAGGTATTTACTCCGCAAGCTCCCTCTTTCAAACTCCATAAGGCCATATTCAGGCAAATGCTCGTTATTTAAAGAAAAAAAAATATGGCGAAGCATGCTTGCTTAAAATATTTGGAGGTGCCTGTAAAATAAACCCTCATCATTAGGTGGGGAGCAATGATGTCGTGCCGCCCAGGAAAGTTCACTCCTTTATTACTGATAGTGAAGATTAAATTACTTGTAGGGCACACGCTGGAAAAATCTCACCATTGACTAAAATCGTCTACCACTAAATGTACAAAATTCCACTACTTGGTACGAAGTGCCAGATGCTATATTTTCAGAAAAATAACTAAAAATCTAATGACAGTCAACAATGAATCCGACTTTTATAAAGTCTTTCTTATTTATTATATCCTGAATCTCATAATTTATTCTCAGAGTACATGAAATAGGTTTTAATGCAGTTTTATTATTATTCGTTTCTGTAGATTTTTAAATTTCCATTTTAATGTGTTACATGATTCGTTTTATTTTAGCAGGTGCATTTTGAAATTCCAGGCAGGTGTTTATTTAGTTAATATTTCATTCATTCAAATTTATATTTGTTCCTAATCAATATGGTTTGGAAGATACTTGTACTCAGGTTATCTATTGAGACTTGCTGTGTGACCTAATTCATAGTCAGTATGTCTCTGCTTATAGCAAATTCTACTCGTGGTGTTATATTTATGAATTAGACAAAGCTTGCTAATCAAGTTGGGTTTTTTTTTTTTTTCTACTCGTGGTGTTATATTTATGAATTAGACAAAGCTTGCTAATCAAGTTGGGTTTGTTTTTTTCTATTTTTTCCAATTGACCTGGTAATAAAGGAGAGTCTGACTATGTTGATTGCTTTCCATGGAGATTTTTTTTGCCATCCTATTTTGTAGCTGTGTTATTTGTTGCATGCAAGTTTACATTCCACATAAAACATAATTTTGCATCATTATAGCTACCCCCTTTATCTCAAAGTTATTTAGCCGATATTAATATAATTATGCTAGTTTTGTTTTGGTTGGCCATTCCTTCTCTACTACTTTTATATAAACCTTTGGGTCCTTATATTTTAGATCTCTCTTTTTCATACAGGACATGTAGCAGGATATTTTTGTATTTTATTCAGACTTTTCTATGCGTCCTACTTTAGTCTGCTTTTTTCTCTTCCTTTTATATATTTTGAATGAATATATAGAAAATTGGTTTTTTTTTCCTCCCAATCCTGATGGGAATTCTTAATTCTCATCTTCTTGAATCTAGAAAACAGCATTTTTTACAAGTTTGGTAGGGTCCCTTTAGATATTGTCTTCAATACAATTCCATCTGTAATGTTCCTCAATTTTAATCAGAAGTGTGTAAGACTATTTCTTAATGATTCCTGTACGTTTTTAGATCTTCAGCTTTTATAGGGAGTTCAGTATAATTTCTTCAACCAAGTTTCCAGAATTCTAATACTCTTTATAACTGAGTCTATTCTGCATTTAACCCATCTTTTGGAATTTAATTTTTTATATTTATGTAATAATATGAACACAGATAACTGATATCTACTTATAGACAATACTACTTACAGAGTTACTTATAGATCAACAAGTCTATTATATGTAATTACCATTGTTATGGCAAATAAAATGGCAAAATAACTGTCGGGGTTTTGTTTTTTGTATGTGTATATACTTGTTTATCTGGAAATGCTGCCCTTTTTCTCATTACTTCATCAAATAGGACAGAATACTTTTTTCAAGAATACTAAATTTAAGAATTAAATTAAAACATCAATGGGAGAGTTTGCCAAGAAAAGTATGTGCTTCTTTTTACGTCACATTACTCTCAGTGAAATGCTCTTTCTTCTTTTACTTCAAGTTAGATTAATATATTCCTTGCTCTGTGTTATACCCTACAAATTACCATACAAAGTAGAGAAAATTTTTCAAAACTATCAAGAACAAATTGTAGCTCTTCCTTAATTCACTGTTACCATACATTCATATAAGTCAGGTTCACTGTTTTATTAACAGAGTAAGCAAAAATGCTAGCACACATAAAATACATATATAAAAATTGTAGGCTGGGGGAGAACAGGGGGTTCCAGGAAGATTTCAGTTGGACGACAAGGTCATTTCCCTCTCATGATTATTAGTTGAATACTGTCAAATTAAAAAGCATGTTTCTGTGCTACCTTTCACACTGAGATCTGCAATATGATCCAAATTGATTTTTGTGCATGGTATGAGATAGAAGTCCATATTCTATTTTTTGCTTTTTCTCTATCCAAAGATTCTTTGCTCCTCTCTAGGGTGCCACCGTTGTCACCTTTCACAATACATCTCTTCCTCAGTGCACCATTAGTTTCCACCGATCTGTGTCATTTTCTGCATTGATAACACACTGCTGAAATATTGTAATAATCACCTGATGGTGTAAATTCTCCATATTTTTTATTTATGACAATGTCTTACCAATGCATAGTACTTGTCATTTCCATTATAGTTTATCATTCACATCACTTTTTACAGAAAACCCTGCTTTAACTTTGATTTTGAATCCAGAGATAAATCTGAAGAGATTTGACATCTTTTTATAAGTAAATGTTTAAATATAGATATTAAAGCTCAGAATGAGCAATAGATTCTTTAACCCACTACAGATCATTCAATGCACTAATGTTTTAAAAATTAACTGAGATTTTAAATATGTGGGCTAGCATAATAAAATAAATGCACATTATAAAAAAGGTTTTATTCTGAATTTGTTGTATATTATCTATAATTTTCACTTACTTGAGTTTAGTGAAAGATTCCTTTTAAATCTGCTCTGTTAAAACATTTTTAAAAAGGATTTTATTGGGGTGCCTTGGTGGCTGTCATGAAGCGTCTGCCTTCCGCTCAGGGCGTAATCCTGGCGTTTTGGGATCAAGCCCTGCACCGGGCTCCCTGCTCGCGGGAAGCCTGCTTCTCCCTCTCCCACTCCCCCGCTTGTGTTCCTTCTCTCACTCGCTGTCTCTCTCTCTGTAAAATAAATAAATAAAATCTTAAAAAAATAAAAAACTTAAAAAAAATAAAAAAATAAAAAGATTTTACTTATTTAAGAGAGAGAGACAGCACAAGCAGGGGGAGCAGCAGAGGCAGAGGGAGAAGCCAGCTCCCTGCTGAGCGGGGAGCCCCACATGGGGCTTGATCCCAGGACCCTGGGATCGTGACCTGAGCCAAAGGCAGACGCTTAACCCACAGACACCCAGACTTTGTTACAACTTGCATTGCTGTATTTGTTAGTAAAAAATACTAAGTTTCATTAACGTTTGAAAAAATTAACAGAGGAAATAGTTCATCCACTTTGATGTCTGAATTTGAGCTTTATATTTCCCAGTTGTGTAACCACTGAGTTTTCAGAGTAAAGCTACTGATAAAAAAAAAAAATACTTCAGGGAAAAATTAGATTGGTGGAATCTGCCAACAGTACAAGAATATAAACAGAATAATGATGCTGTTGACGAATTAGCAAAATGTCTATCACGGCAAGAAATAGGACGTCACTAAAGGAGAAGAAAAATGAAGTCTGGGAGCTGCACATTACACCTGACCTAAACAGTAGACTCGTTATTGGGGAACCAAGCCTACTAATTAGAGAAAACTATGTTATCATGCTTGTCACCCAAGACATGTGGAAATGCCCCGTTTGTAATGGAAGTCATAGGTCTGGGACACATTAAATTTGACTTTGTAGTTTTTTAAGTCAGGGTTATGTGGCAACAAAAAGTGATGAATTCTTATCATCCCAAAGTCAAGCCAGAAGCTCATTGTCCTATTGACCACCAGAGTCAGGTAGACATGAGAATTTGATTTGATCATGGATTTTTTTTTTTTGAAGTCATAGTTTTTTATTGAAGATTCTCATTCAAGAGTAAATTGCGATCATCAACTGCTATGTTTAATCTAGTAAACAATACTTTTTGTTTGTTTTTTTAATAATAATTTTTTATTATATTATGTTAGTCACCATACAGTACATCCCTGGTTTCTGATGTAAAGTTCGATGATTCATTAGTTGCGTATAACACCCAGTGTACCATGCAATTCGTGCCCTCCTTACTACCCATCAGCAGTCTATCCCATTCCCCCACCCCCTCCCCTCTGAAGCCCTCAGTTTGTTTCCCAGAGTCCATAGTCTCTCATGCTTCATTCCCCCTTCTGATTACCCCCCTTTCTTTATCCCTTTCTTCTCCTACCGATCTTCCTAGTTCTTATGTTCCATAGATGAGAGAAACCATATGATAATTGTCTTTCTCTGCTTGACTTATTTCACTTAGCATTATCTCCTCCAGTGCTGTCCATGTTGCAGCAAATGTTGAGAAATCGTTCTTTTTGATAACTGAGCAAATGCTGAGAAATCGTTCTTTTTGATGGCTGAGTAATATTCCATTGTATATATGGAACACATTTGTGTGGAACCAGAAAAGGCCCTCAGTTTGTTTCCCAGAGTCCATATCATGGATTTCAATGCAGGAAAAGTACTGCTTTCCAAAAATTTTTACTTTTTTTTTTTTTTACTATTATTTCCGAGCATGCTAGGATATTGGTTGCCTCTGGTTAATTTGGAGAAACCTATTAATCTTTGTGAATTTCCAGCCAGCACGTGGCCATCCATTGATATGGTCCCCAAATTACTAATCCATGCATTTTTTTTTTCTTTCCTTCAAATACGTGAAGATATCACAGCAAGGACTGCTGACAGGTATGAAGAATTTTGGGGGGAAAAGTCTTGTCTTTTGTTTTAAAGGACTTACAACATTCTTTCTTTTTTTTTTAAAGATTTTATTTATTTATTTATTTGACACAGAGAGAGAGAGAGAGCGCAAGCAGGGGGAGGAGCAGAGGGAGAGGGAGAAGCAGGCTCCCCACTGAGCAGGGAGCCCAATGTGGGGCTCGATCTTGGGACCCTGGGATCATGACCTGAGCTGAAGGCAGAGGCTTAACCATCTGAGCCACCGAGGCCCCCCTACATTATTTTCTTATGTGCATTGATTTATAAATCACCTATTGATTTATATTTATATTGACTGGCTAGCTCAGGCAGTAGAGTGTTGTGACTCTATCTTGGGGCTGTGAGTTCAAGCCCCCCATTGGGTGTGGAGTTTACCTGAAAATTTTTTTTTTAAATCACATATTTTAAGTAACCACGAAGAATGCAGAGACAATACATTGACATTAGATTTTCATGAAATTTAAATATTCTATATCAAGGGAGATGGTCAGATTTGGTATGTAAACAAATAAAAATTGTTATTGTTCACTTCACTTCTTATACCATTTCCCTAGTTGATTTATCATTACTACAAATGATTTTTTGGAATCCACATATATCCATATAAATGCGGGATGCTTCTTAGCTAATATTTTAAATTCAAAATAGTAAAGCATGAAACTTCTTAATGACTTTCTAAAAGTTGGATTAATTGCTGTCATTAAATTTTTATAGTTATTTTTCTGAAAATATAGCATATGGTACTTTATACCAGGTAGTGCAAGACTTTCTTCCTTTTCATATTTTCTTCTGTAATGTTTGTAACAAAATATGTGCCCTGTGATTTGCTTTTTACTCTCAAAATAGCTAGACTATATGTTTCCCTTTTCCTCGCTCTATATTCCCCTGGGCAGGGAAGGTTAGTCTTGGTTCAAACTGGCATTTAATTATTCCTCCTGTAAACTTTATGATCTCAGAGTCGATTAGGTACGTTCGTATAGCAAGTTTTAAGTGCGAAGTTGTAAATAAGTTTAGGGTCCATTAAAGTGAGTTGATGTGGTATTTTTCTAGAACCCATGCTGGAAATAGTTTGCATTTCTGTTGTGTGTTTATTTTCCCTAATTTAATCTTGACCATATTTTGTATTCCAAAAGTAATAGATGTTCATTAGAAAAACATAATGGAATAAAAAGTCAAATATTTTTCTCATGTACTTTGACTTGCAGAACCTATGCGAGTTAATATATAATAAATATGTGATCCAACCATTATACGCTTTTACTTCTATACAGTATGTTTCTGTGTCAGTAAATATTTACACCATTTTTTAAAAATAATCTCTAACCCCAACATGGAGCTCAACTCCGAGATCAAGAGTCGCATGCTCTACTGACTGAGCCAGCCAGGGACTTCAACACTATTTTCAATTAGTATAATTTGATATGCACATTCCACAACTCATTAAATGACGGCTCCATTTTGGGGCACCTGGCTGGCTCAGTCAGAAGAGCAAGTGACTCTTGATCCTGGAGTCATGAGTTCAAGCCCCACGTGGGGCGTGGAGGTTACTTAAATGAGTAAAACTTTAAAAGTAAATAAATGAAGGAATGATTAAAAATCAATGCTCCCTTTTAAGATATCTTTGGTTGTTCCTAGTTTTGACGATGATAATTAAATTGAAATGAACTACTTGCTACCCAAAATGGTGGACATTCTCAGTTCTTTCCTTGAAAGAATTCTTGAACTCTACACTCATGAAGGGTAACATGGACACATTTAATTGCACTAAAATTAAGAACTTTCAGAAGTGCCTGGCTGGCTCAGTCTGTAGGTCATGTAACTCTTGGTCTCAGGATTGTGAGTTTGAGTCCCTTGTTGCAGGTAGAGATGACTTAAAAAAAAATTAAGAACTTTCTTAAACAAGCATCATGGAAGAAACAAAAATACAGCCATAAACTAGAAGATATTTGAAAACGGTTTTAAAATGATGTAAATATCAACATGCACAGTGTTTTAAAAATTAAAATATATAAGAAAGGCATAACTTTATTTATATATGAATATTTTTAATTTTTCTAATGCTGACTTTTATAATGTGACTCTACTAAAATTCTAACAATTGACTCAACTACGTTATACCTCAACTGTTTGCTCTCCAAAATGTAAAAAAAACAAATAGGGGGCGCCTGGGTGGCACAGCGGTTAAGCGTCTGCCTTCGGCTCAGGGCGTGATCCCGGCGTTATGGGATCGAGCCCCACATCAGGCTCCTCCGCTGGGAGCCTGCTTCTTCCTCTCCCACTCCCCCTGCTTGTGTTCCCTCTCTCTCTGTCCCTCTGCCCCCCAACAGGTGTGCACTCACGCATGCTCTCTCTTTCTCTCAAATAAATAAATCTTAAAAAAAATGAAAATAGGGGCGCCTGGATGGCACAGCGGTTGAGCGTCTGCCTTCGGCTCAGGGCGTAATCCCGGCGTTATGGGATCGAGCCCCACATCAGGCTCCTCCGCTGGGAGCCTGCTTCTTCCTCTCCCACTCCCCCTGCTTGTGTTCCCTCTCTCGCTGGCTGTCTCTCTCTGTCAAATAAATAAATAAAATCTTTAAAAAAAAAAAACAAAAACAAATAGTAGGGACATGCATGCTTTTTCACTTCTGGTGGGAATAAATAAGTAATTTAAAATTATTTTTAGATTTCTACCACTGTTGTTGTGTTGTATACATATATGTGTCTCTTTTACATTGTATATAAATCTAAAAACAAAAGTCAAGGGCACCCACACTGTTCAGACAAATGTGTCTTCCACCCCACCTCCCTCCCTGCTTATTGTATCTCTGTACTTTTCTTCTCTCTCTCCTACCACCTCTCTCTTGGTAAAAATTCAATCTTAAAATCCTAATATTTCCCAAGGAGTTCCTGCATTTGCCTTTCTGTCTCTTATTTTCCCCGCATTCTCAAAATCACTTTTCTCCTTTTGACATACATAATGACAGATATCCTTTATTTTAAATCATGTATTGAATTGTTTTGAGAGAGAGAAAATGGGCGCGTGCATGTGCGAGCGTGGGGAGGGGCAGAGGCAGAGGCAGAGGGAGAGAGGATCTCAAGCAGAAAACATCCTGACCGCGGAGCCCAAGGCGGCAATCGAGCTCAGGACCCTGAGGTGATGACTTGAGCCGAAATCAAGAGTCGGAAGCTAAACGGACTGAGCCCCCTAGGTGCCCCAGATGTCCTTTATTTTATAAAGAGGCTCCATTTATGATTTTTTTCAATTTCTTCTATATGGAAGGAGAAATAATTACCAATCACATTTCAAATTTCTATAATTGTTTCTTGTTTTTTTTTTTAATCCCTGTGATTTTATAGAAAGCTGTTTTTTTATTTTCTTAAATATTTTGTTTATTTATTAGACAGAAAGAGGACAAGCGGAGGGAGTTGCAGGCAGAAGGAGAGGGAGAAGCAGGCTCCCCGCTGAGTAGGGAGCCTGACATGGGACTTGATCCCAGAATTCTGGGATCATGACCTGAGCCGAAGGCAGATGCTTAACCGACTGAGCGACCCACGTGCCCCTAGAAAGCTGTTCTTGGTTTAAGATTTCATCATTGCTTAGAATTCTCTCAGAACACTAAATAAATGTAAATTTTCTCACTTATTACCAGAAATATCTGTTATATTTTGAAAAGCCTCTTCTTTTTTTTACCTCCCGTCATAGCCTCCTCTGTCATGTTCTTTCTTTCCAATGACTGGACATCCTTTGCTTTCCACCTTTAATTTGTGTGTTGAACTTGAAGTTAGTGTACCTTAAAAAATGTAAAAAATGTAAATGTAAATTAGTGTACCTTAAAAAAAAAACAAACACCCTTATCCCAAATAGCAGAGGCATACTCAAACTACAATTATCCGGCATCTGTAATCAGTTTTATTTGTTATATTTTGGCAGTTTGTTGAGACTTGGATGAACTCATCTTCAAAGGCACAGGCAGATTCCGTGTGTTCAATGACCCCATGGTTGCAAGGCAACGTGCAAAACAAGAACTAGGAAGTAAGGGATAGACATCAGAGCGTGATAGGGTTGTTATGCACCTAGGGATGGACACATCCATTCAGCTCAGGACCATGGCCACCCCTGTGGGTGTGTGGAATACATAACAGTCCTTCACTCCTTTCCCCATTCATGCTGTTCTCTGTCCCCGGCATAGCTTCTGATATTCCCGAAAGTCCCCTTTCTGCTTGTTTTTCCTGCGTGCGGAAGCCCTGTCCATCCCTACCTCTCGGTTGAGACATCACTGCTCAGTGAGTCCTTCTCCAACGTGCCTTGAGTTCCATGCCATAGCGTCCCACAAATGCCCCGCATGCAAATGGCACTTCTCCAGTAAAGGCACTAGTACATAACTTCTCTCCTAACTTGAGTCCAAGGGGCTACAACACGACCTGGACTGTAAGAGTCGCTTCTTAAATGCTTTTTTAAATATTATCTTATCTTATCTTACAGAGAGAGAGAGTGTCTGCACACGCAGAGGGAGTGGCAGGTGGAGGAAGAGGGAGAAGCAGGCTCCCCGCTGAGCAGAGAGCCCAATGTGGGGCTCCATCCCAAGACCCTGGAATCATGACCTGAGCCGAAACCAGACACTTAACCAACTGAGCTGCCCAGGCGCCCCTTAACTGCTTTCTAACAGCACTGACCTCTGTGCTCTGTGATTTACAATCATGGCACATCCTGCTAGAGTTTATATTTCGCTTCATCGTATCTGTCATGAGACCCTGTCATTGTTCACGTGGATTTCTAACAGCATGAATACAACGGTCATCTGCCAGCAGACTCTCTTTTCCTCGCTGCCAATCGTGGCATCTCTGGATAGCGTCACACCTATTTGCTCATCGTATGTGCTCCATTCATGGCTTTAGACGAATAAATGCGAGGTCGGGACAACATTTGGAAAGACCCATTTTCATAAATCTCTGGGAATGAAAAAACCAAAAGGACCTAACCAGTGCATTATTATGAATTCCCCTGGAAAACACAATAACAGATTAAACTCTTAGGCTGTTTGCACAATTTTCCATTCTCTGGAGGGTTGTAAAGTGATCCACAGCTGTCTTAACAGGTCATATGTAGTCAAAGCTGTGTGGTATTAGAGCTGCTTTACTGCGTACCCGGCATCATGAATTCCCTTACGCATAACAGATGCTGACCAATTAACGTATATTCTAAGTATTCCTCCTTGTTTCTTCAAACATCATCAGGTTCCCGCTCAACTCACACCTTGAATGCTTTCAGAGTTTTTGCACAAGCACCTAGGGGGCTCAGTTGGTGAAGCGTCTGCCTTCAGCTCAGGTCATGATCCCAGAGTCCTGGGATCGAGTCCCCCGTTGGGCTCCCTGCTCAGTGGGGAGCCTGCTTCTCCCGGCTCCTGCTCTCTCTCCATCAGATAAATAAATGAAATAAAGTTTTTGCAGTGGCCGTGTATTTCCACTGAATCTGGAGTTGAAAATTGGTGAGGTACGTCCTAAATGCAATCGTCAGCAAATTCATTCAGGGTGAGTCTGCCTCGTGCCAACTACCTTCCAGCAATGCTCTTTGCCTTGGATCAAGAGATGTTTTTGTATTCCTTCCCTAGGGTTCAGATCCTTTTCTGGCTGACTTTCCTCTTCTGGGCCTCGTGCTTTGTGCTCATACACCAAGCTGACTGAGCCCGCAGGGTATGGTACTAACTGTGTTTAGCAGTCTTTCAAAACACGAATAATTATGGCCATAATTTAATCTATTATCTGATAAAAGCAGATCATATTGTAATTCTCTCGTTTGTGAAGAATATTCTACGCCAGGATACCTCGCCTTCACAGGGAGATACCCGGCATGGAAAGGGAAAGAGGAACCCTGCCCTAATACGCAACAACGCAGGTAGGAAACTCCCATCATTGACTCGTGTCTTCTCTCTGAGGATTAAGGACCAATGAACAGAACAGAGCAATTCATTTCTAGAACTACATCTCGACATTTTAAATAACTGAATGTATATTCACGTGTATTCGTTTCACGCTATAATAGTCCTGAACAAATTATTGCACGAAAACAGTAAGGGCTGTAAAAAAAAAAAAAAAAGCAGATTATCACAGACATCCAGCTTTACAAGATTTTCAGACAAATAAATCACAGTGACAGTCTGTGTTTAAACGTCTTGAATTTCGGAGTTCAGAACATGTATGAGCAGGGGTGCCTGGGTGGCGCAGTCCTTAAGCGTCTGCCTTCGGCTCAGGGCGTGGTCCCGGCGTTCTGGGATCGAGCCCCACATCAGGCTCCTCTGCTGGGAGCCTGCTTCTTCCTCTACCCCTCCCCCTGCTTGTGTTCCCTCACTCGCTGGCTGTCTCTCTCTGTGTCAAATAAATAAGTAAAATCTTTAAAAAAAAAAAAAAAGAACATGTATGAGCAATAGATAATATATAACATAGAGCTGAATTATCTGTGTTTTTAAATCACTATAAGCTATTGAGAATGTTAATAGAAAACTGAAATTGGAGTTTGATGTTCTGCAGATAGATTTTTTAAAATTGTACTTAGTTTTTCATAAAAAAAGAAAAAGGAAGGAAGGAAGAAAGAAAGAAAGAAAGAAAGAAGGAAAGGAAAGAAGGAAGGAAGGAAGGAAGGAAGGAAGGAAGGAAGGAAGGAAGAAAGAAAGAAAGAAAGAAAGAAAGAAAGAAAGAAAGAAAGAAAGAAAGAAAGAAAGAAAGAAAAAGTATACATACACCCAGGACATGAGCCCTAAGTAGTCTGCCCCTAATGAGTGGATTTTAAGTGAAAAAATATCGCTTTCACTTGTTTGAAGTCACTCTTTATTTCTACGTATTTTTTTCTGCAAAAACACTGTTTTAAACCATATCGTTTTTGCAAATCCCTGCTCATTTCCCCATTAGAAACAATGCTTCGGTATACGATAAATATTACAAGGACAAGCAGCTGAGATAAAGCAAACACCGTGGCGAAGTTAATACAATCCAACAGGGACTCTCCCCAAAGATTAGTGACAGGGAAAGTCAATTGGCTGATTCAGTTTGGACCGCACGTAAAGCCCGGGGGCCACGGATGTCTCCTTGTAGACAAGTAATTAATCCAATCCAGCTTTATCTGGTGAAATAAATGGCCTAGGCAGGATTATTGACTAATTATATATACAAAACCAAAAAGCAGACAATATAGAGACATAACCATTATAGACCCTTCATTAAACTCTTTTGTGCATAACTAACGGAAGGTTATCCAATAATTAACTTTTCATGACATATATTGGCCTTTGAGATGAAAGGGTAAGTAATGGTACTCATTGAATTGCATTGCTGTAAACACACGTGGAATGATTTTGAATTTATTTTATGATTATTATAGTTCATGCCATATTTTCCTATATAATGCCACAGTTTCATCTTTTAATTATATTTCAACTGTAACAGTAGTCAAGAAACATTTTATTACGGTATTGTAATAATACTCTTGTATGTGACATTCAAAAGGTATTTCTGAAATTTTGGATCAAGAATATAAGAAAATGAGAAATATCATCCTACCATCAATACCTATTGAAAAAAGTTATGCCATCTAAAGGGATTCCTACATGTCATGCACTTAACACCAGATTACGTTGCCAATTGTTACAATTAAAAGAGGACTTGAAATAGCAGTATATTCAATTTATTTTATAGCTATCTTAAGGGCTCCATGAAAAAGAGGGTTGAAATGTGTGTCTTCTGAACGTATAAGGTTCTAATAATTATGGTAAGAAAAATGAGCCATGGTCCTGTTTTGTGTCTTAAATTCCACATATCAGTGAGATCTTACGGTAAGTGTCCTTCTCTGGCTGACTTATTTTGCTTAGCATAATCCCCTCCAGTTCCATCCACGTTGTTGCAAATGGCAAGATTTCATCAGAGGGGAAGGGAGGAGAAAATAAAATAAGATGAAACCAGAGAGGGAGACAAACCGTAAGAGACTCTTAATCATAGGAAACAAACTGAGGGTTGCTGGAGGGGAGGGGGGTGCAGGGATGGGGTAACTGGGTGATGGACGTTAAGGAGGACACATGATGGAATGAGCACTGGGTGTTATATAAGACTGATGAATCATTAATTTCTACCTCTGAAACCAATAATACATTATATGTTAATTAATTGAATTTAAATTTTTAAAAATGTTAAAAAAATGAGCCATGAACCATTAACCAAATGCAAGCAAGATGATAAACTCTACTGACAAAATATTCTGCATCAGATCCAAATGGCCCCGACCAAATTGTGCTTTATCTTTACAGATGACCTTGACTTTGCCCCAAAGGGGACATTGGTAGTGTTGGAGACTTTGGAGTGTTGGTGACTTTGCCCCAAAGGGGACATTGGTAGTGTTGGAGATTATTTGGTGATCCCACCTGTCACCTGGTGTGTGGAGATCAGGGACGCTGCTGTCATCTTCTAACACACAGGGCACTCCCACTGTGGAGAATCATCCTGCCCCAACACTGCCCAAGTCTACAAGGCCCTCACTTGGGTGAGCCCGCAGAACCGCCAAATAGCAGAAAATCAGTGGAGGGTACGGTATATGGGAAATGTGAAATTATAAATCACAACTGCCATCTCCTTTTTAAATTATTTATTTGAAGATTTTACTTATTTTAGAGACAGAAAGAGACAGAGAGCGTGACTGGGGTTGGGGAAGAGGGAGAGGAAGAGAGAATCCCAAGCAGACTCCACAATGAGTGGGGACCACACGTGGTGTTTGATCCCAGGACTCCGAGATCATGATCTGAGCCGAAATCAAGAGTCCGACGCTTCACTGACTGGACCACCCAGGAGCCCCTCCAATACAAAGGCACATAAAGGCGCCTACAACTGCCATCTCCTTGATCATTCACATAGTTGGGGTGCAGTCACTGACTTGGACACTACCACCACACAAATAACATGGCACCCTCTTCCCTAAACTTGTGTGAACCCCAGCAAATTGGGCACATCGGGCTGCAGGGCATTCTTCTCTAAAATTAGAAAGACATTACTACTCACAGAGCGGGGTTTAGTGATGATTTAAATGACAGTAAAGACTAGTTTACAAACTGAGGCAAGTTTGCCGTTACTCAGAAAAAGCGTCTGTCACGGAAAATGCATTAAATTATCATGTGCCAAGGGACGCCTGGGTGGCTCAGTGGGTAGACCATGCGACTCTTGATATTGGGGTTGTGAGTTCAAGCACCATGTTGGGTACGGAGATTACTTAAAAATAAAAAAAAAAATCTTTAAAAAAATTAATCTGTGACAAGATTTTTAAATTTTTAAAAGATTTTTTAAAATATTTATTTATTTATTTGAGAGAGCAGGACACAGCAGGGGGAGGGAGAGGGAGACGAGCAGACTCCCCACTGAGCAGGGAGCCTGATGTGGGGCTTGATCCCAGGACCCTGAGATCATGACCTGAGCCGAAACCAAGAGTTGGACACTTAACCGACTGAACTACCAGGCGCCCCGTGCCAAGATTTTTTAAAAGTTAGTTATACACACACAAGCATACACACACATATATATACATATGACATAAGCATATACGATTTGTTTAAATATTGATGTAGAGAGAATAGATGGATAAATCACTAGATAGCTAGACAGAAAGGGAGACAGAGAGATACAAAAGATGATAGATAGATAGATAGATAGATAGATAGATAGATAGATAGATATGATGGATGATGGATGGATGGATGGATGGACTGATGGATAGATAGATAGATAGATAGATAGATAGATAGATAGATATGATGGATGATGGATGGATGGATGGATGGACTGATGGATAGATAGATAGATAGATAGATAGATAGATAGATAGATATGATGGATGGATGGATAGATGGATGGATGGATGGATGGATGGATGGATGGATGGATAGATAGATATGGTGGATGGATGGATGGATGGATGGATGGATAGATAATAAATAGATGATGGGTAGATATGATGGACAGATGGATAGATATAATGATAGATATGATGGATGATGGATGGATAGAAAATATGATGGATGGATGGACATATAGATATGATGGATGGATGGGTGGATGGATAGATAGGTAGATAGATAATAAATAGATGCTAGGTAGATATGGATACATGGATAGATAGAGTGATGGATGTAGAGAGAGAAAGAAACAACGAACGAACCTGCCTCAGAATGCCCTATTCAATGCCTTTTGAATATCAATATTCAACTAGTAAAGAAACAAACTTGTTATGAAGTGTTTCTTCTTCCACACTACCATTTTATAGACTTTGACCAAATGTCAGCGAAAGCTTCGTGTGAGTCTCCACAATTAAACTCAATTATCGCTCTCTCCAAACTCGCTAAAATGCACTCTAGAGATAGCTGGACTCTAGCGCACCCAGTCTCTGAGAAGTAATTTCTGAACGCGACTACATTTGACACAGGGGATAATAAGTACGTTTTAAAAATCATGTGTCAGAGAGGGAGTTCGGAACGATTAAAAAGGCATCTTGGTGATGTGCTTTAGGGGCATTGTGACCCGATTTCCAATTGTAAACCTAGAAACTACTGCGATTCTCCCCAGAGGTTTTTAAAGAAAGTTGCAAAGCTGTGTGGTTTTATCTGATTCTGGCCTTGCACTGTGCATTATTTTCAGGGTCCGCTGCTTTACGCGCCTTGTTGGAAAAGCAGCCAGTTCGATAATTAGCGATACGGTTGCATTGTCTGTTTTCAAGGAACACATACTAGTAAATTAACTTTTTTGTAATGGGTACAGATCTGGGGACTTATAATCCTCGCAGAAATTCTAGTTTTGAAAAGCATATTTCTCTTAGTAAGTGCCGTCCATTCTCTCGCTTCTCAAAGTGGGGGACCAGCCACACTGAATTCCATGTGAGCCAGAGACCGACAGACTCAGAATCCGCCATTAATTAGATTCCTATGGGATCTCGAGACATAAAGCATAAGCAGCACTCTGAAAACGTCCTGCATCCATTATCTGTCTTAGATTCTGACCAGAAAGCGAATATTCAGTTGTCTTGATGTTAAACTATGGAAATACCTATCTCACTCCTGACGCTATCCCTCGCTTTTGAACTGTGTCTCATCCTGTATGTGGAATATCGAGGTTCCTCCCTGAGAAATTAACTATTCGTGAATCAAGAGCCCACGTCTGTCCAGAACCTGCCAAAATACTAGATGCAGAGTATTTGGAGGAGGTCCCCCCAAATTCAGGAAACAGGAAGAAAAAGTGGACAGGTGCAGAATGTACTTAGCGAACACAACTTTCTACCAAGACTGGGTCAAGGATGGCATGCACCTGTGTAACCTGAATCAGTTTTATTGGATACTCTGGAGACAAAGACCTCAAATGCAGGGTCTGCACAGTAAAGCGGCCAATGTACAGAGAAGAGTGGCATTCACAGCCAGGGAATGATGGGAGTGTGCACGGCATCTCTCACCCACAAATAAAGTGACAGGGGCAGAGATTTCTCTCCAAAACCTTTTTTTAAAAGATTTTATTTATTTATTCGACAGAGATAGAGACAGCCAGCGAGAGAGGGAACACAAGCAGGGGGAGTGGGAGAGGAAGAAGCAGGCTCATAGCGGAGGAGCCTGACGTGGGGTTCGATCCCAGAACGCTGGGATCACGCCCTGAGCCGAAGGCAGATGCTTAACGACTGAGCCACCCAGGCGCCCCCCCCCCCAAGACTTTTGAAAAGACGATCTTTCAGACCGGACCTTCCCCATGTGCTATTAACCCCCGGGAGCCATAGGGGACCTCTGTGGACCTCTTCCTGCTATTGAGATGACAATTCCCAGCCACAGGCAATCCAATCAGCAAACTGTGGTTGTTGAAGAGGAGTCCCCCCATTATCCCCACTGAATGGGGGTCTGTCTGAGTCGTTCATTCTGCTTGTTTGTTTTTTGGTGAATGCAAAGCAATAAACCAAAGACAGGGCTGGATTAAAGTCTGTGTTGGTGATGTAAGATATTATCTTATATGCTTGAGGGAAGAGTGTACAGGGAGAGTGTTCACAGGGGGTTTTATTTCAAGTGCCTCACATGGTATAAATGAAATTCCTGATCTAAGGGATATAGATGGATGGATATATAGTATGTATAAACATACATATTTTATAACATAATATATATGCTTATCTGTTTTTATATATAGTACAGGCAATAAATAAAATATAATATGTTATATAAAGGTACATAATGTGTATGATATTATATATTATGTATATAATTATATGTTATATAATTGTATATGATATATATTATATAATAAGATGTTATATTATTATATATCACAATCACATACATATGCATACTAATATATTATGATATATATTATCTGTACTAATTATTATATATTATGCATAGCAATTTTTAACATAATGATGTAGACAGATTTTATCCAGATATATATATAAATCTAGACACATTATATGTAACATATATATTGCATAATATAACATATAATGTAATAATCTAGGTAGATTTTATCTAGTATTATCTTTGGTTTATATAATGCATATAATCTATTTATATATATGTGTGTGTGTATATATATATATATATATATATATGATATAATATATAATGTAATAGGGGCGCCTCGGTGGCTCAGTTGTTAAACATCTGCCTTTGGCTCAGGGTGTGATCCCAGCGTCCTGGGATCGAGCCTCACATCGGTCTCCCTGCTCGGTGGGAAGCCCACTTCTTCCTCTCCCACTCCCCCTGCTTGTGTTCCCTCTCTCGCTGGCTGTCTCTGTCAAATAAATAAATAAAATCTTTAAAAAAAAAATATATATATATATAAAATGTAATAATCTAGACAGATTTTATCCAGTCTTATCTTTGGTTTACATAATGCATATAGTCTATTTTATATAATATATAATAAGTATTATATATAATATGTTGTATATTATTGTACTCATTGTAATAACTATTGTTAATGTATATACAATTTAAAATTACATAAATTAGATAGTCTATAACATCTTTATTATTATAAAATCATTATTGTATAGTGCAAGTTATACTACATATGAGAAGAGACAAGCATACGTGTGTGTGCACATATATACACACCTGTAAACCAATCAGAAGTAGGGTTATTTGCATTCCTGAACTGCACAGGGAAGCCCTTCAGAAGTACTACGAGCAGTCCTTTTCTTATTCCTACCACAGTAACACAGAGCAAGTCTGGACCTGTTTCTAAGGGATATAACACCCTATGAAGAGATTAGATTCTTCTGCAAGCATTGCTTTCTCCATTCATTAAACTTATTTGTTCAGTGGTAAATTTTCCACGGAAGTGAATGCACATCAAAATACCGCAGACTAATAAATATCTCCACAGCACCACTTTCGATGAAGACTTTTCTTAGAAAGCGACGGCATGAAAGGCTTCTCGGGAGACGCGCAGAAATGAAAAGGACACGTCAACATCGAGCATATTTCCTTAGAGAGACGGGCTGCATAAATATTTTTGAAAGCAGAATATCAGTTCCCCGATAAATTTTAGAATCAAATGCATTTTGTATGCAGGTGAGGATGGAATTTGTTCAAAATAAGCTGCAGAGAATTTTTTCCCCTGAAAAATTCCAGGCTGGCTGGAATACTCAGTGGGTCACACAGTAGCATGGGTTTGTGCCAAGAGTTTGGCGGGCAGGTGTGTGGAATAGAAAAATGAAGTGTTACGAAAACCTCTGAGCACCAGCCAACAAAGCTCAGGATCCAGCTGTGCTGTGGATGAGTAAGAATGGAGAGAAGAGTGAGAAGGAAAGCCGCCCTCTGATATGAAAGACCTACAGCAGAAAGGCGGGGAAAAGACCCCCACACGTTTGAAGAAAAGACGGTGGAAGCAATGAAAAATAATTTAGAGGGACAATGAAGTTATAAGCAGTCAGATTCTGAAAAAAATAGCTGTTTTTCTTAGTTGCATTAGCAGGGTTGTTTTCTTTGAGACACAAGAAAATGGACCGTGTAGTCTTAGTAACAGTTTTGAAGCACCCACGAATTTATGCAAAATACCATCTAAATGCCTACACATTAAAGCACGAAACTCAGGACCACAGAGTTTTACTTGAAATCTGCATTCCGCTCATTGGAAAGTCATTCCATTTTGAAAATGAAACGGTTCTAAATAAACAGCGAACACATACCCATCAATATTTTACTCTTCAAAGGTTAAAACTACGTCAAATAAAAGTAGCTTTGGTGTACCGTGTTTGCTCAAAATGAAACTCAAAATGCTGGTTAAAAATTCATATATTCCTTTGAACACAGTGTTTGCTCCTGGTGGCATATTTTTCTCTGTACGTCGCAGATCTGTGTTTCAGGTTGGGCATGTCAGACTCCAGAAACTGTCAGAGAACTGGACTGTTTGCATTCAAATTGCCACCCTGTCCATTACCAGCCTGAGAAACTACAACAGTCACTCAGCCTTTTGGGGATACATGTCTCCGATTTGTACAATGCAGAGAAGACCGGTGCCTGATCGCCAGGGTAAGCGGAGAAAGTAAATGAGAACATTTTAGTTAAGTCATGGCAGATGACAAGTGATTTAAACACCAGAGCCAGTAAGAGACGTAAAAATGTATTTTTTTAAAAGATTGTATTCATTTATTTGAGGGAGAAAGAGTGTGAACGAGAGCAGCAGAGGGAGAGAGAGAAGCAGACTTCCCGCTGAGCAGGGAGCCTGATGCAAGACTCCATCCCAGCACCCTGGGATCATGACCTGAGTTGAAGGCAGATGCTTCACCGACTGAGCCACCCAAGTGCTCCAAAAATGTATTTTTTTATTGAAAAAGTCAATAAATAAGACCTTCTGGGGAGTGAGACGTGGGACACAGCAATACAGTTAGGGTCCAAGTTATCAGTGTGTTAGAAAGAAATATCATTGAAAATCTCATGGGGCTGGATATAAAGGAAACTATAATGTGAATCACTACAAGAATGCTTGAATCACATATTCAACAGCAAGATTAAAAGACGCCAACATGTAAAAACAGGTGACTTATAGGTAACTTAGTGAATATGGCCATTATACTTTTTTTCAAAGATTTTATATATTTATTTGAGAGAGGGAGCTGCAGGGAGAGGGAGAGAGAATCTCCAGCAGACTCCACACTGAACGTAGACCCCAACTACGGGCTCGATCCCATGACCGTGAGATCATGACCTGAGCTGAAACCAAGAGTTGTCATCTCAACCAACTGAGCCACCCAGGTGCCAATCGGCCATTACACTTATTAAAAATAATTCAAGAGCAGCTGAAAGAGTGTCTGAAATTCTTCTTGAGAATGGCGCTCTCTTATACCCAATATGTGAAGTGTATTTGAAAGACAGGGACATGGATTCTGTTTTATGCCCGTGACCAAGCAGGTGTTTGTCACCTGACCATCGTGACACCAATCCACACCAGCTTTTCACTTGCAAATTTACACAACATCTGAGAAATCAATAGTTCATGGCAATGGAACCAAATGACCACATCGCTGGGACGCAAGACAACATGCTAATATTTCAGCAAATTCTGTGATTTTTCAACATGGACACAAGTTGCATCTGTATGGAGGAATCATGAACATTAGTTGCATATTTTAAGAAATGCTCTGTGCTGAGCAGCGCCTGGGTGGCTCAGTTGGTTGAGTGGTTGAGCGGTTGAGCATCCAACTCTTGATTTTGGCTGAGGTCGTGGTCTCGGGGGACATGAGATCAAGACCCACGTTGGGCTTTGTGCTCAGCTCAGAGTCTGCTTGTCCCTCCTTGTTGACTTGCTTGTCCGTGTCTGTTTGCCTTACGTGAGTATGAGCTGCTGCAGGAAGGACAGTGGTGGGACCTGTGGCCGCGTGTTTGGAAGGTACCGCACTCTACAGTGTCATTGTTCTATCATTTATTATGGATTAAATGATAACAAGTCATTGCTGGGTAACTTGTATGGACTGAACGATTCATAGGCTCTGTAGATTCATTCATAGGATCAGAAGAGGGAAGTCTTCCCTACACGTTTTTGGGGCTGGGCATTTCGGCAGGTCTCACTAGCGCCATGGGCTCTCCTTAGAGGAACAGCATGTTTGCACGTGTGTGTTATTACACATGCATACAACAAAGGAGTGTGTATTTGCACATGGGTGTGACTGCACATGCACATAATAAAAGAGTGTTGTTTTGCTTGATCACATGGACACCTCCCCTCACTGAGATGGATTCGCAGTTGCAGGAACCTCCAAGGACAAGTCACTATCTGCTGCAAGGATCGGGGTTTGCACCCATTGTGCAAGCGGCGGGGCTCCTTCGCGTTGTGCTGCATAATGAATGATACACTGCGCTCAAACCGCTCAAACCGTTTCATGGGAAACAATTCAACATGCTGCAGTTGTTTCTGAGTTTTTTATTTCCTACACGTCTTACTGTTTCACGGGTGGTTTTGAGTATTTTCTGCCTTCCTGACCTCCTACAGCTAACAGTGGATGCAACGTGGACAAGCTCATTTGAATGCCTTTGACAATAATTTCAATAACAAACCAAATGGCATTATTACTAATGCGTACTGTGAACAAGGGTGTTTTCTAAAGTGGCTAACGGAGCTCTGGCAGGCGCTCTCATTTATTCCACTCCTTCCCCTTTCGAGGTCCTGTTCTTACCCACTGTGTTACAGAAGTCAACTAAAATAAATGAGGGGATTATTACTATCACGTTGCCAAGATGAGAGAGTTCTTTGCAAACTTTAACTACAAAAATAGGTTAATTGCTTTGGGAAATGGGGGTTCTAAATACTTTGCATATGGGTGAAAATCCCTGAGGCAATATTCAAGAATTCAGAATTCAGACACTAAATTTACTTAATCAGGTTTTCCCAATGTCTATTTTTCTGGAGAGCCCCTGACTTCAATTTAATTTTAAAATAGAGGAGGCAGGGGCACCTGGCTGGCTCAGTCGGACGAGCCTGTGACTCTTGATCTTGGGGTCGTGACTTTGAACCCCATGGTGGGTGTAGAGATTAGTAAAAAAAAAAAAGATAAGGTACAATTATTTAAAAATTATTTTCAAATTAATATTGGTAGTGTGTGAGGAAAATTTATTAATAAATTTATTAAAATTATAATACAGTGGTTTTTGTTTTTTATTTTAAATTTAATTTCTATTTTAATTTAAATTTAATTAAAATTTGTAAAAATCTTCTAAAAATGTTGCATGTATTTCGTACTGACACTAAAAACCCTTCATTAGATGTATACTGTAGATAAACAATATATTATATATTCATTCATTTGTATATTGTAGATAAAGTATTAAATGGCATGCTTTTTAAATCAAAATGTATTTTTAATTTTTAAGTCCTAAAATTAGATCCTTATTCTTTTTTTCTTTTTAATTTTTAGAAAAATTAAGTAATCTCCCCATGCCTTGGTGGCTCAGTCGGTTAAGCATCGGCCTTGGATCAGGTCATGATCCCGGTGTCCTGGGATCGAGTTTTGTGTCCACTCCCTGCTCACCGGGGAGCCTGCTTCTCCCTCTGACAAATAAATAAATAAAATCTTAAAAAAATTAAGTAATCTCTACACCCAGTGTGGGTCTGGAACTCAGAACCCCCGAGATCGAGAGTCACTGGCTCCAGTGACTGAGCCAGCTGGGGGCCCCTAGATCCTCATTCCTGGTGATGGTGAGGAACACTGATTGTATCAATGGTACGCTATGCTCGCGCAGATCTGTCTGGTACCTCGGAGGAGGTGGAAAGGAGACAAGTTCATAGCAAATATGAGTCACCTCAAAACTGTACCCTTACATGTTTGCATGCTGCAGAGTATTACAATATGTTTCATGATGTCTTCATCAAAAACATATGACTTTAGGGGCGCCAGGGTGGCACAGCGGTTAAGCGTCTGCCTTCGGCTCAGGGCGTGATCCCGGCGATCTGGGATCGAGCCCCACATCAGGCTCCTCCGCTATGAGCCTGCTTCTTCCTCTCCCACTCCCCCTGCTTGTGTTCCCTCTCTCGCTGGCTGTCTCTATCTCTGTCGAATAAATAAATAAAATCTTTAAAAAAAAAAACATATGACTTTAGATAAATAATTATAATAAAAGATCGTAAACACTATTTCTAGTTATTAAAAAATAAACACACGGGTAAATAAAAAAAACAGCTTCTTTAGCAATGAAGGTAAACTCTGACACATGTGGTTTTGGGGCATTTTTTAGGATTTCCTCGTATGTACTCCATACACAGCAAAGGAAAAAGAAATGAAGCCTAGATTTGCATCCATCATGATTTCTCCAATATTATGTAGAGAAATGAGGAAGACTGTCTCAATTCGGGTGCTCAACTGCCTGCTTTGACAAACTGCAAATCCGAAATCCTACACAGAGAAGTAATCTTGGAACGGAGAAATATGCAAATTGACCTCCATCTCAAATTGAGTAGAGATAAATGCCTTTTCTTGAGAAACAAGGGTTAACAAGGGTGATTACCATTTAAAAGTAAATCCCCCCCCAAGCATTTTCTAAATAAAAGATTAGTTTTTAGAATTCTATCAAGAAGCATGATATCACTGCCCCTTGTTGAAACCGAAGCCTGTGATAGCTTTAGATCGCCAGCATGTTTGCTCCTGTAACGTGGGGGATGACAAAAGCAAAGCCCTTGAAGGTGTATGAGAGAGTTTCCCTCTGAAGAGCAGTGATAGGGCATTCAGATTGCCTCCTTACATGGAAGCAGCATCTGACCCACTTGCCTTTGGCTCTCCAGGGGAGGTATCCAGAAGAGATTAACCTAACTAGCAATCCAAAATTGTATTCCTCCTTGCTTTATAGGAAAGTTGTCAAAAACCCATTGTATTTAACCATGCAGATCACTGACACTGGGTGGAGGAAGTGGAAGGTCTGAACTTCTTCACAACTTCAGAAACTCCCTCCTTAAAGCCAGAAGCAATGGGATACATTTTTAAATTCTGCATGCAGGATTTGCATCTTAAATATGTTCAGTAATCCTAACTATTTAAAAACCGTTAACGGTAAAGGTCATTTGATGGGCACATGTGTGAACTGAGTGGCAAGGGGCTGAAGTTATGGAGGTATTTTTTAGAATATCATGCCTAATGGGGTCTTTTCTGAATTGTAAAGTATATTTAAAGGCCATGCATCTGTGGACCCTTAAGAAAACCTCAGAAATCATTACATATTCATTAGTGATCAATGTTTGAATGAAAAACTCTCTATGGGTCAGGACTTATTGGGATTCAAATAGGGTACAGAGAAAAATTGAAAGAGCAGAATGTTAGAATTTACTAAAACTTTAGGCAACTCATAACTATGAGAAGATTAATACTTCATAAGTCAATTTTTCAGGACAGTTAAATCTGGCTAATGATTCTTCACCATTCAGCTCTAACAAAAGCACAAAGGTACTATTCTGCTTATGCTTAACTATTACCTATAGTATAGCTTCATGGTAGTTTATTATCAGTTATTAGCTATTAGGAAGGTGAAAAAAATGAAATCCAAAAATGCATATTGCTCTGAATTCAGTTTATTGTAACTGAAGAATTTCTGAGAACACAAATGTTGAAAGAGGAAACAGCCATTTCTACAAATCCCAAAGCAACACTAAAATAGTGATGCCTTAGAGGATACCAAACAGGAGTCGGCCTTAAAAACTAGTAGGAGGAAACCAGTATCACAATGGTCACCTAAAGTTACACCTCGTAACACAGACTTTAAAAAAAAAACAACTTAGAGTTCCCAAACTACAACAACACAAAACAACCCCAAATAAAACCAAGCAAACCCATGTCTGCTGCATAACTATACGAAAGAAAAGACCACAGACTTCAAATAACCTATTAAAATATGCAAAAATGCAAAAACCAGAAAACAATTTCTAGAAGAGCTGTGTCTTGAGATCCCACATATCTGCAAAAAGAACTGGGAGCAGGGTGTGGGGCAGGGGTTCTAGGTGAAATGCCACAGAAATGAGAACAGGAGCAACAAGCCAAAGATGGGACTACTGTACTCCTAAAAATAAAAAAAAAATTAAAAAAATACATACTAACTATAAAAATATTCATAGAGGGTTCTACAATATCAGTCTGTTTACCAGAAGGCTGGGCAGGGAAGATTTACAAATTTCATGGTGGTACACATGGAAAAGTATCAATTCTTGAGAAGAAGAAGGATGAAAACAAGGAGTGAAATGTTATCTTTAAAAAAAATTTTTTTATTGTTAATCTCCACACCCAACGTGGGGCTTGAAGTCATGACCCTGAGATCAAGCGTTGCACATTCCACCAATTGAGCCAGCCAGGTGCCCCTGAGCATGGGTGGTATCAGGAAGTAGAACTAGAGACATACAGAACCTTGCAAGAAAAAAAATAGTGAATGACACATAATCCTACCCCCATTATTTCTTCTCTTCCCCACAGATCACAAATTTAAAAAAAATCCTTTGAAGGAGGTGTACTTCCCTATGGTGACAGAAAAGGGTCCAACTGAACTAGGAAGCTTACCAACCAGTCACTATTGTCCAAGGAATTTTTAGCCAAAAGCAGACTTCATCTACCCACACTTTAGCTAATCAAAACCCCAAATCTGTCCACTCCCTCCCCACAAAAAAAAAAAAAAAAATCCAAAAAACCAACATAGAAAGCAGAATAAAATTTCAACAGAACACTCCAAATTAACTTGACTATCCAGATGCTTGCTTTAGAACATGATGGAATAGCCAGGCTGGATATGCTCCACCACTTTACAAAATGGGAACGCCAGACAAAATCATGGGACACGTGTCCTTCTTAGACATTGGATGGTAGGCAACACAAGGTTGTGATCATTTGGAGAAGAAAAACAAATTAAGTACGCCCTGTGAGCACCCAGCGTCCTGATGCTCAGGGCTTGCAAACACTAGCAGAGCTCAGGGGTATCTTCCCAATCCCGGGGCAGAGGATGAGCTTTGAGGCAGCAAATGCAAGTAGAATTTGAACAGCAAATTAATGCAGAGAAGGAACCAATTAGGTAGGAGCTCTGCCAAGGGAGCCCCCTGAAAATTGAGGGAATGTGGGTAGGAGCGCCAAGGTGTGGACAAGAGCTGGGATGCAGAAGAGATTAGCTGGGGCAACCCCTGGAGCTCACACAGAGCTGTGGGTAGTGTACCACCTTCATCAGCCAGAGTGGCATGACCTAACACAGGGGACCACCCACAGCATTCTCAGGGTGGTGTCACCTACAAGGTGGGGCCAAATGAGCTCCACATGGAAGACTTCCCTGTGCTGCTCCCTCAAAACTCAAAATGAAGAGCTGGGTGGGGAAGTTAAGGCAAATTAACTACAGCCAAAGTACAAAGGAAAAACACATCTAGAGATATGTTTGAAAAATAGCACCGAGCACTACATAGGACAGTGGGTGGGCATTCAACAAAAAAGCTTAGTGAGCATGAAAAGAAGGAGGAAGGATACGAGCCAAGCAGTCATCACACCCGGTGACTGATGTAAAAACAGGATGGAACGGGGAGAACAGGGCTTTGACGACTCTCCATACTCAAGGAAACATAGGAAAGTGAATATAGGAAGGAGACATGTGAGCGATTTATTATTATTTTTTAAAGATTTTATTTATTGATTTGACAGAGAGAGCACAACCAGGGGGAGGGGCCAGCAGAGGGAGAGGGAGAAGAAGACTCCCTCTCTGCAGGGAGCCCTGGGGGGAGGGGGCTCAATTCCAGGACCCTGGGATGATGACCTGAGCCAAAGGCAGATGCCCAACCAACTGAGCCACCCAGGCGCCCCATGAGTGATTTTAAAAAGGACAAAAAACCAGACTAAGAAAGGAAATAGGCTGTATCCGAGATGAACAATGAAAAATAAACTGGATGTCATTCACAGCCAGGTACACACGGTACCAGGGAAGGCTTGTGAACTCTGACAGAGTTAACAGAAATTAAGTAAAATTAAAGAAAGAAGAAAAATGAGCAGCATCTGGCCTTATGGAATCATGGCAGGTACTGTAATTTGCACATGACTGGAGCCTGAGAACAATACTGAAAGGGACAGAGAAGAAAATCTACCTTTGAAGAAATAAACTTTATTTTGAAGTACCTTGTTAAAAAAAAAATTATAAACCAGAGATACAAGAATTGCAGTGATCCTGAAGCAGAAGAAACATAAATCCCACACCAAGGAACATCACCATCTAGTTGCTCAAAACCAGTGATAAAAATAAAATGTTAATAGGAGCCACGGAAAACAAATGTGTTCTATCCAAGGCAGAGATAAGAGGGATGGCAGTGTTCTAGTCGTAAACAATGAAAGCTAGAAAAGGCTGGAGGAACAGCCCGTAAAGTACAGCAGAGAGGAACGCCATACATGCCACAAAAAAACCAAAAGAAAACAAAGCAAAAAAAAGGGGGGGGGGAGTGTTTTTGCTGCCACAAAACAAAAACAAAAACAATCCCAAAAAACCAAAGGGGAAAGTGTTTTAACTGCTAAAAATTTAGTGTTTGGTTTGCATGTGCTTATAGGTTTGCTCACTCTCCTGAGACACACTGAATCACCTGCATGGCCAAGTACTCACGGAAGAACCTCTTTGTCTTTGTTAGATTATTCTGGGAAGCCTCCATTTCCCACACTAGGAAACTGCTTTATTGTTATAATGTTTTTTTAAAAAGATTTATTTATTTATTTTATGGTGGGGGAGGGAAGGACCAAGGGAGAGGGAGAGAGAATCTTAAGCAGGCTCTGAGCTCAGCATGGAACCAGACATGGAGCTTGATCTCGCCACCCTGAGATCGCGACCTGAGCCAAAAATCAAGAGTTGGTCGCTCAACCGACTGCACCACCCAGGAGCCCCTGGTTATAACGTTTAATACACATAAAGGAAATGTAAATAACATTTAGGTGACAATGTGGGTATGATTGGAAGTGGGTCTGCTGGCAATCACTGCAAACAAAATGCCCCCAAAGTCGGTGATTTTAAATACCAACCACTGGTAAGTCGAGTGAATGGATGCACAGTTTGGGTCTTTCTGGCCAGACTGCGTGGGTCTTGGCCAGGTGCCTTCATGTGTCTGGGGTTGGTTGGCAGTTGACTGCTGGCTGTCTGACTGGCTAGCACTGGGATGGCTGAGCTCTGCTCCATGTGGTGTCTCATGGTCCAGTGATGGGATCCAGGAGAAGACAAGTGTCTTCCCAAGTGTGTGCTGACACCATGTGTCTGCAACCATCCTATTGCCCAAAGCAATCAGGAGCTCAGACTGCAAAGGATGGAGAAACAGTCCATCTGTCGATGGGAAGAAGCGGGAAGTCATCTGTGATTCTCAGGGGTGGAAAATCATGGCAATTTATGGAACAGATCTATCATACCAACTTTGGAAAATGCACCAAAAACCTGGAATGGCATACTTCTAAGATGTAAACAATAATTGTACTGGTGGTTAGTTAGCTTGCAGTTGAATTTTTCTTCTTTCTTCCCACCCGAATTTTGTATAACATACATTTTTCTTTATCACTTAGGGATCTACTTGGAGATGACTGTAGGGGAGCCCACTGATATTTTTATTTCTGAATTACCGATGCCCTACATAATATCCTATTCAAGTAAAGGCTTGATGGTTGAATAACGAAAAAGAAAAAATAAGGAGAAGAGAAGCACAAAACAGTCCAGAACTTTAAAAAAGGCGAAGTAGATAAATTTAGAAGAGATAAAATCAGAGTTTTGTGCTGTCCATGTCAAACGCTGTTTGAAGAGTCAGAATTTGCTGCTGAGCAGAAAATAGGCATCTGTTTCTCGAGGGGAATTTTGAGGATATTTTCAACAAGATTGTGTCTTTAATGACCCTTGTTTAGGGGAGAAGCCGCAATTAGCTTCACAGCAGGAACGACAGTGGGTTCCAAAGAAATTCAACCATTTCTAGATACCAGCAAACAGAAGTATCAAAGGGACTAGGTTAGTACGAAGTAATCTGTGACAAAAAATCTCATTTGCAAATAAATCTCTACATTTATTGTGCTGTGCTATATTAAAAACATAGCACCTACTTTGACAATAGTTATCTTTTATTTTTTTAAGTTTTATTATCTTAATCTCAGTTCAATAATAAATCATTATTGGGGCGCCTGGGTGGCGCAGTCGTTAAGCGTCTGCCCTCGGCTCAGGGCGTGATCCCAGGGTCCTAGGATCCAGCCCCACATCCAGCTCCATGTTCCGCTGGGAGCCTGCTTCTTCCTCTCCCACTCCCCCTGCTTGTGTTCCCTCTCTCACTGGCTGTCTTTCTCTCTGTCAAATTAATAAATAAAATCTTTTAAAAATAATAATAATTCATTATTATAACGTTGCAATTCATTGAAGAGGCAGTTTATTTAAGTACATGGTACAAGATGTGTTCTGAAAAACTGTTTTTTTTTTTAATTTTTGAAAAACATAACTACTATATGGAAATAATTACTGTGTGCTTGAAGGGTGCCTGGGTGGCTCAGTCCTTTGAGTGTCCAACTCTTGATTTCAGCTCAGGTCATGATCTCAGGGTCATGAGATGGAGCCCCGCATTGGGCTCCATTCTCAGCAGGGAGTCTGCTGGAAATTCTCTCCTCTCTCCCCCCTTACTCACTCCCTGCTCATTCTCTCTCTCTCTCTAAAATAAATAAGTAAATCCTTAAAAACATTAGCTTTGCAGTTACTCTTAAAAGTATATAGGATTGGGGTGCCCAGCTGGCTCAGTCGTTGGAGGACGTGACTCTTGATCTTGGGGTCATGACGTTGAGCCTCACATTGGGCTTAGAGTTTAATTCAAAAATAAAAACAACTTTAAAAAAAGATTTTTAAAAAAGTATGTAGGATTTTCTTTATGAGTTTCAGAGAAGTAGAGAAGAACGTACAAAAGTATACATTGTACAGTAGGATCGTTTATTTAGGTGTTGTGGGATGGACAGCAGAGAAGGAGGTAAAGGGAAGTGTGGCTTGGTTAACATCTCACATTTTGTTTTCCTTTTAAACAGCTGTACGTGTACTTTTTAGTACCTTCAGGGAAATAAATACCCCTTATGGTTTAAGCACTATTTTTGCCTCTCTGGGAATCCCAAAGAATACCAGGAATGGAATTGGTGAATCAATGTCAGTTTAAAATCTGTCTTTATTTCCGTGTGAAACCCATGAGAAGTGGAGACATAGACGTTTCCCCATCATTCATTTCCTGTACACACTGAATGTCCGCATGTCTTTAGGAAAAAGTTGACGTTAAAAAAAAGTAATTATCAGGGCATCTGGTTGGCCCAGTCAGTAGAGCCTGCCACTCTTAATTTTGAGGTTGTAACTTTGAGCCCACGTTGGGTGTAGACTTAAAAATAACATCTTTTTAAAAAAGAGTGATTATCATTTGTGAAAGCTGTTTTTATATCAGAAGTTAACAATCTAGAGACAAATTTTTAGAACTTTTAATAACAAAATGGTTCCCTGCATTGGAAGTAGTGAAATAAGACTATCTTAATAGGGGGCTAAAAATGTACTACTCTACAGCTCATCCCTTAGACATTACTAAAAATGCGGGAATGGGAAAGAGCATCTTAATCAGTGGCCATCACTAAGATCAGGAACTTCTTAGGAGTCTTCTGGCCTTGGGGAGGCAGGATAACTTCTGTAGGCCAGGTGTCAGCTACCTTTTCTCTTGTGAAGGGCCAGACAGAAAATATTTGTAGTTTTTGAGGCCACTCATCTCTGTCATGACTATGCTTTCATGCTTCAAGCACAGAGCATGAAAACAGCAACAGATAATATGTCAACAAATGAATGAGTCTGTGTTCCAATAAAACTTTATTTACAAACACCAGTGGTGGGCCAGATGCCCTCCTAGGGTGCCAACCTCTGCTGCTCTATGCCTCAGTAGTAAACATGTAAATATTACCTTAAAGGAATTGGGTGAGGAAAAAATTTAAACATTTTTTTCACCTAATAAGCACTCAAAAAGGGTTATTCACACCGAATCCAATTCTGAGGACTGCAAGGAGAACCCTAAAGAAGCTTTCTGTTCTTCTCATTTGAAACCACCAGTAAACAAAATGTTTTTTCAGAATGCAGGGATTTGAATACATGCCAGCTTTTCTGATTTTTCTTTTCCCTAAAGCGGGTAGACTGGCTGTCTCCTGGATCTATAGGAAAATATGAAAACTAGGACATTTTATTTGCAACAAATGTTGTTTTTCTCCCTATTGACATCTAGTCCTCAAAAAAGGATGCTCAGGGGACACCTGGCTGGTTCAGTCCGTAGAGTAGGAGTCTTGATCTCGGGGTTGTAAGTTTGAGCTTCATGTTGGGTGTAGACATGACTTAAAAACAAAATCTTAAGGAAAAAAAAGATGCTCAGGATAATGGATTGATCAAGCACAGCGGAGAAAGAGCACCAACTAGAGAATCTTAGGAATATTTTAAAAGGAGGAGATCAAGGGAAGTTATTGATAGCATTTGGAGGTCTCACTTCAAGGGCTATGAGATAGCTTTTTGATGTGGGTGTCAGATTGATCTGGGCAGGCTTTGTGCATAACAGTTTGGGGTTGGAGTGCCCTGCAGGGCTCTGGACTGAGTCTTGCCTAGATTTGATGTGATAAGCAAGAAGCTTTACCCCTCTGAGCGATAAGTGATTCTGAGGGAGGCTGTTATCCAGAAGTCATCTAACTTTTGAATGACTACATTATTCCACAGGGTCTTGAATCTCACTATGAAATTATTTGCTGGTTACATCTTTACATTTGCATACAATCACTGCCTGAAACAAAAGGTAGTCAGGTTCATGTAGCCCTAACAAAGTCTGTAGAATATAGCACCTCGACTATATTAATCTGGAACAGGGGCTGCAAAACTATGGCCCATGTGTTGACCAACTGTTTTTGCAAATAAAGTTTTATTGAGACACAGTGATGTCCATTCAATTTATGTATTTTCTGTGGCTGATGTCATGCTACAGAAGCAGAGTTGAGTAGTTGAGACAGAGACCACTTAGCTCACCAAGTTGATAATATTTATTCTCTACTGAATTACAGAAAAAGTTTGGAATGCTAAAATAAGCAAATACTTTCCACAAATATATAGGTTAGTTTATGACCAACTGCAACATTTTTCATTTTTTTCCTTATATTTGCTGTCATCTTAGGTGAGAACTTAAACGACTAATTACTGGGACACCTGGGTGCCTCCGTCAGTTAAGCGTCTGCCTTCAGCTCAGGTCATGATCTCAGGGTCCTGGGATTGAGCTCCACGTCTTTGGGCTCCCTGCTCAGTGGGGAGTTTGCTTCTCTCTGCCTCCCCCCCCCCCCTGCACATTCTCTCTCTCAAATAAATAAATAAAGTCTTAAAAAAACACAAACTACTAACTAGTTTCTTAACCTGTTTGTATAAACCTGGTATTGTGGTTTCTCCTCCACCAAACAGCCTCATATTGTACAGACACAAACAAGTTCTCCTACTTCCAAAAGTTATCTTATGTGCTGCCTGGTAAATGAACTATGTCTATTTTAAGCAAAAGAATACTGTATTTCTTTGTACTTAAACATGATTTGTGCTTCTTGTCTCTCCACAGAAAGGAATATTATTCAAAAAAGGAACATTGGCCTATAATAAGAAATGCCATGATTGAGATTTATTTTAAATTAAAACAAAGAATCATAACTTGCATGTGCATATATACTTGTGATTTTAAAATTCCCTTTAAGTATATGTGTATTCGTAGTATATATATTTATGCATATGTACACATATATATACGTATTTATATATAGTCCTTTTTGACAGGAATGAGCAGGACAGATAATACTTTCTTCATTTACTAGTTGAAGATATAAAATTTGTAGGTTTGATTTGGTAAAACAGCAAGTTTTCAAAAATGGCTGGAACACAGCATTTTTAAAAGAAAGCTACTTGAAAGAAATATCGGTAATGTAAGACAGAACCAAAATGAGAGGAAACATAATGTGCAAAATAATTCATTTTGAAATGCGAATTAATTCGTGGTCATCACGCTTTGACATTTCTTTGCCAACTGTTGTTAAGTTTATACATTTTCTTTAATATTGCCAAATTTTTAGGTGGAAATTACATATATATATTCAACTGTATATATAGTCAACTATATTTGAATATATTCAAATAAGATGGTTAGTTGTTTTAAGAGTTTAGAAAGGAACCCTTTCTTTCCATCCATGGACATTCTTCCCCCACTTTAAAGGAAACATCTCCCTTCTCTCCATTCATCCCCAAAATATATTCAAGGAATAAATGTTATAATTCTGAAAATTTGAGACATCAAGGGGAGAAGTGCTGAGAGCCTTTCAGAAATGCTTTCATTAACATGAGCTACATACCAAGTAAATGAACTACAACATGAATATCAGAACCCTCTTTCTGAACTAAATTCAGAGCAGAGTGGATTTTATGCATGTGTTCGATGAGCTTCCGTGCAATTTAAAGTTGAAGAAAGAGAAAAAAATTATCCCGAGGATCAAGAGAGAACCCCTGGGTCTTTTAAGTGATAGGATTTCTGAGCACCATTTCCATGAATACCAAATAGGAAACAGTGTGAAGACTGGTATGCAAAATTTTTTCTCTTTCCTTTCTCTTTTTCTTTTCTTTTCTTTCTTTCTTTTCTTTCTTTTTCTTTCTTTCTTTCTCCCCTCTTTTCTTTTCTTTCTTTCCCTTTCCTTCCTTCCTTCCTTCCTTCCTTCCTTCCTTCCTTCCTTCCTTCCTTCCTTCCTTCCTTCTTTTCTTTTCTGTGCACTAGTATACTTGAGAGGGGTAGTTTAGTGAAACACACCATCCTGTACCACTTGGGCCCTTTGCCATGTCACAGACAGAAACACATGTTTACACATGGGGCACCCTACTCATTCTTCTGAATGTGTTGCTGGGGGAAAAATATGTACCACTCAATTTGGGCAGAACATTCTTTGGTGCCAAATATATGCTTTTGTCAGAGACCAAGTCCCTTATTTATGTATTAAGACTTACAATGTATGAAAACAATTCTGAAAGAACATGCAAAATGAATTTCAGGAAAGGGGACCTGGTTCTGGGAATAGCAGATTATGAAACAAGGCTACAGAATCCTATAGAATAATTCCCATTTCAGAAAGTTGAGTTACCTTAAGTCTTGTGTATGACCCACTCAAGATTAGTTATGGTTAAAATATCCATCCTATGAGTTAGAGGGGCAAATGGAGATGGAAAGTGATTAAGAAGCTAGTTATTTGGTTAAAATAAAGCAAGAGTTTAAATATTTTACAGGATATTTTTGTGAATCTCTGTTTGCCCTTCATACCGCCTTCCTGTCCCTTTTCTCTGCCTTCCTCCTACTTCCTCCTCTTTTTTAATTCCCTTCTTTTGTTAAAATAAAGGTAGTAGGTCTCCCTAATCAAATGTGTCCATTCAAGTCTCCTGAGCAAACATGAAATTTCAGGAGTCAAGAATTCATCTGCCATTCCGACTAGAACAGTATAGCCCATCCTTCTTGCCGCTTCTAGAATATCAATTCCAAACTTCTCCTAAACCACATATGGGAATATTTGACACTTTTTTCCTCAGTATCTTCTTGCCTGTTATGTGGGCTCCGTATCCTCAACACCACCTATACGATATGGAAAACATCAGGTGCTCAGCAATGCTTGATAAATAAAGAACGAATGAGTGAATGAATGAATGAGTGAATGATTTTTTTTTTTCAGCAGGGCACTCTGACCGTGGCCACAGAGAGTGCAAAGAAGATATTGTGTTGCTTGTCTTTGAGATGGAGTGCAGGTTAGTTTCTCTGTGACACAGATTAGGGGATGGAATTTAACATGCCATTATTAGAATGGTCTTTTGAGTCAACACCTGTGGAGAGGAATAGAAGGGTATAGGGAAGCACATAGATGAAATGGATGGATGGATGATAAATGAATAGGTAGATGAATGGATGGATGAATGAATGGATGGATAGATGGATGGATTGATGGATGGATGGATGACGAAAAAGTAGGTGGATGAATGGATGGATGGATAGATAGATGCATGGATGATAAATGATTAGGTAGATGAATGGATGGATGAATGGATGAATGGACAGATGGATGGATGGATGGAAGGATGGACAGATGGATGCATGGAGTGATGGATGATGAACGAGTAGGTAGATGACTGTATGGATGAATGGATGGATGGATAATGAATGAATATGTGGACAGATGAATAGACAGACACATGAGTATGTAGACATACATACATGCAGCATTTTGTATCATATGAAATATAAATTTGCTGGTATTGACAATGTGTAACCATTTTTTAACTTAAAATATGGCAATTTCGTGTGAATAATATATACATGTATATACATAATCATCATAATATACATATATGTATATATATATTCACTAATGCTTTTGTATTGTTTTGTTTACATGGAGAGATGCACAAATTATGTCCATATGAAGGGAAACAATCTGATGGTGATTCCATTCTACCTTTCTTCCAGAATTAGTGTGGTTTCACTAAATAGAGGATGCCCAGTTAAATTTGAATTTCCAGTAGACACCAAATTCATTATTAATGTAAGTTCATTCCAATGGTTGCACTGACATACATATATGAAAATGTATTTGGTGTTTATTGGGAATCGAAGTTTAACAGCTAGCGACCTGATGCAGAAGTGAGGTGGTCCTGCAGAGGTTCTGACAATAGGTAAATGTTAAATAAATACAACATCTTCAGACGGCATGATGAGTGGAAGTAAATTTATGATGGCACTGAATGAAATGTAAATACTGTGAATAAGTTTCAAAACTTTTATTCAAACGGGGACGCAGGGCACGTGACCTTTATTGGTTTGTGTGAGGTGGGTGAAAAGTGTAAGGAGCGCTCCACCATATTTCTCCATTTGCTTCTCTATTGGGTTCGTTTTTGGTCTGAGTGCACTGGGTTCTAGGCTGCAGGTGGGAGGCCCTGTGACAGAGTATTTCTTATTTCAAATATTCGGGAGTGCAACAAAAAAGTATGCTGCATGGCCCTGCCTTAGCCTCCCAATGTCTCCTGAGATTCTCACTGACCTGTAGCAAGGAATGTCATCAGTAATATTCACTAGGATCTGATTTTCTCAAAGGAGATCATCTGCTCAATAAATAGGGCAATTCTGATTCCAGGTATCAGCATGGTGAACGACAGCAGCAGCATGCGATGCTCACAAAGGTCTTGGAAAACCAACTGCAGCATGACACCAATTCTCAAGAAGCAGAAGGAAACACAGAGAAGGGGACTGTAGGTGCTTCAGGACAAACAACACTAATTAGAACAAAATCGCACCAACGGCTGGCCCTTTGGGGAGAGTTGCCCTAACCTGCTTATACGTACTCTCTGTACTTTTTTTACGAATGATGCAAAAGATGGGAACACCATGGACAGGAAGTTTGTACCTCACTTTGTTGAAATTGTGTGAAACACAGCAATCTCAAGAAAAATTCAAAACACACTTTTTTGTATACATCTGTGTCAATATGTTACTTTAGCTTACCTTAAATTTTTTAACATGAAAAATATCTATTCATGTATCTATCTGCCTATATATATCTATCATCTACCCATCCATTCTATCATCTATATCTATCTATCTATCTATCTATCTATCTATCTATCATCTATATCTATCTATCATCTATCTATTATCTATCATCTACCCATCTATCAATGTGTCTATCTACCTAACATCTACTTATCAACCCAATCCATCCATCATCTATTTTGTAAGCTCACGCTTCTCCCAAAACATAACATCCTATTATAGAACAAAACACTAAACTCAGCATAATCTTTTAATCTAAATAGACTGTGTTCATTTTCTATAAACAAAACTACGATAAATGTTTCATTTTTGTGTACGAGTTTTAGCATTCTGGCGTAATTTACCATTACTACCATCAAAACGTCAATAAATTTGAATCTCTAATAGACATTTGTGTTTCTTTTTAAACTAGGGTTACATTTTAATGTGTAAGAAGAATGACGTTCTAATGTGCAAACTGAATGAGTATTTTGATCCTACAATATTGATTTTGAATTTTTTTAATTACATGCCATTTTTTACCTCAACATAGAAAACTGTGGGATTACACATATCTGTTGTTTTTGAAATCTGTGTGAACAGTCTTTTTAGCGTGATTCTGCCTATAGAGGCACTTAATAAAAACGGAGTAATGCATCGAGCTTCTGACTGTATTTTCATGGTGGTCTTCCATCTCCAGAATCATAGTGTGTCTACTTATTAATAAATCAGACTGAGGACCCTGAGAATAATCTGAAGTGACAGCTGAGGGTGAAGGGAGATTATGAATGCATCTGTGAGCACAAGTGGAGAAAGGAGCCGTGTCTGGGGGGAAGCTGCAAGAACATGTCGACACACCAGGGTGTTCAGGTCACTTGGTGTCTCACAGAGAAGTCTACAAACAACTTACTGAGATGCATTTCCAGGTGAATAAAGACTGGACATTCAAAATCAGCAAAGAAGGGTTCTAAGAGGATTCGGAGGCAATGTCATCAGCATTTCCAGAGAGAGGAGGTGACACAAGCAGGTGTCTAGGAAGCCATCTTTAACACCAAAGACACCAATCCACAACAGGTCTAGATTTCAATCGCACATTACTCGGTATTCCCAGAGAAAGCAGACTTTCTTACTGTATGCTATTCTCAGAGAGTGGAAGAATTAAAATTACCATCTATGTGTGTGAGGCAGGAAAGAGATGATGTTCAGATCAGGCTCTAAGCGTTGATATTGTTATTGGTCTGGGTCTCAACTGGAGAGGAGTATCTCCCCCCACCAAAAAAGCTGTTTTTATTTTTTTTATTTAATGAAGCTAGATAACAGTCTCTGGCCAACAGTGTGTCCACAATTCACATTTACTGTAGGAATGGAAATAGTCCTGTGCATATTTGTTGGGTATCCAGTTTTCCAAGGTCTCCCTCCATAGGAAGGGATACTGACATTCCAATGGGAAACATCTCCCCATGGGCGTTGGAGATCACGTGCACTTCACCGAGGAAGGAGCAGTGCAACAGAGCTAGCAATGGCTGGAAACACACAGCACAGATGGAATGGATGAATGCATCCTTGTGGATGGAGCAGGTTTTGTTGTCTTACCATATGCAAACCTTCAAATGGCCTTTCACAAATGGGACCTTCCATTGCCTTACCTTCTTCCTTCCCAGAGAAAATATCTTGGGTTCTAGATTTGCAGACTTCGAGAGCAACATGAATGGATCAGAGACTATGAGATTTTGGTTACTTTTCTAATTGGGTGGGGAGAACTTCAGTCCTATCTATGGTGTTGTTTCAGGAACAGGTGTGGTTACCTCCATGATTGAAGAAGTGAAACATGAAAGCCTCCAACAACTGTCCACTGTTTCTGAATCAGGTGTGAACATTCCCAGTGTCTCATCAGACTTGTTTTCCACACTGGTGTTTTTTCTTACTTTTTTTCCAAATTGTACTCACTTTGCTCTGGAAATTGGAGCTGATGTTTGGTTTCATAAATGAAACGTGTGTAAACACCCAGGAAGCTCCACAAAATGGCTTTTACTCTGAAATATTTCTCTGTAAACTTTTCCAGTGTTCTTTTAATTACCACACTTTTCCCCCACCCTGACAAATCTTTTTGTTTGTCTAAGGGAAAAACACTAATTGCTTGATGTATGGAGATTTCCTCGTGAATTAACATATTGTGAATGTGGATTCCTAGGGAGAACACACAAGGAGAGTGGCTGATGAGCATATAGGCTGCATCTCACTTCCCAAGTGAGGATGAAATATGGCTTTTTTTTTTGTCTTTAGGGATACGTTTGTTTAGTTAACAAAGCCAGCCCCTCGGTGCATTTGTTCAGTAGAAATGATAGATAACTATTTTGAATCACCCAAATACGTGAAGAAGCACCAAGAAACATGCTCTCTTTTCACGAGGGTCCAACTACTATAGAGATCACTGCTGTGATTTTCTTTCTTTCTTCCTTTTTTTTTAAGTTTTACTTCTAGGCACACATGCTGCCATTTTAAAAAAATATTGGATTTATTTGAAAGAGAGAGAGCATGAGCAGGGGAAGAGGCAGAAGGAGAGGGAGAAGGAGAAGCAGACTACTCCCTGAGTGCAAAGTCCGATGCAGGGCTCGACCTCATGACTGTGAGATCATGATCTGAGCCAAAAACAAGAGTGGGACACTTATGACTGAGCCATCCAGGTGCCCCTGCTGTAGTTTTCTATAGCTGAATAAAAGAGTATTACTCTTTTGCATACTCACATTTACTAACTTAAGTAACTGTATAGTTGTAATTGTCATAATATGTTTTAAATGACCAACTATCACTCCCACCGAGCACATTCAAACCTATGTCTGCCACAGGAAGGGTCTATGTAACACAGGATAATGATAATGAAGACTCAATAGCACACTAGCCTAAGCAATACTGCTTTCTTTAAAGGAACCATAAATACTGCTTCTCAAAGTCAGAAGAGGTGGTAAGGATGTGAATCAGACTACTGGTCTCCCTGTAGGCAATGCACCAAGGTCTTCTCATTTCTCAGATGATAAAGTGCAAATACTGAGCCACAACCCTTCTGCTCCTATGGGATCCTGGTTCTCCTTTTACCCCGTAGCTCATCTCCTTCCATGCTCTCTGCATCTACCAGCAACAGCCAGGCTCACTATATTTCTCTTTCTGGAACCAGCCCAGCTCGGTGGCTCTGCAGAGCCCTTGAACTTAGGGTGTCCTCTTTGAACAGTTCTTGTTCCATCTTGAAAACGGTGCCTTCTCTTCATCCCTCTGACCTCAACATAAATGTCTTCCCAAACAGGACCATCTATCTTAGTGAGACCTCACCCAATCTCCCTAACACTCCTGTCCTATAATTGCTTGGTGGCACTGATCACCTCCTGAAATTACTTGTGTATACATTTCCTCATTTTCTGGCCCATGTTGCACTCAACGCCTACAAGAATGCAAGTCATGAGGACGCTGCACCCCCACTCCCAATGCAGTCCTGGGAAGCGGCCATGAATGCTGGGTGTTCAATGTGTGCCTGGGATTAGATGTCAGCATAGCCGTGGAATATGGTGAGAGGGTGATATGAGCCAATCGCAGCCTGAAAGAGGCACAGGAAATGCACTTGTGACTCCAAAATGTCAGGCATTTCATGCAATCCCAGGAGATGGAAATGACATTACTCAGGAAAAGGATGAAGAACAATGAGGACCCCAAGTTTCTGACTTTGTTGCCGAAAGTTGCCTCTGATTACCTCCTTTGGCTGGTCATACCCACAGCACATATCAATGTCTCTACACACATATTCACTTCTCTCATCAATTTGTTGGTGTGTGTTTTCTAAACATAGATCTTGCATAGATTCTGTGTAAGTGCATCTCCAAATTATTCCTAACTTTTGATGGAAGTGGAAATGATACTGTGCTTTTTATTCCCTTGTTTGTTTGTTGTTTGCTTCTGGCCTTCTTTGGAGGAGACTCAGGTTGTGTCTTTGCATGTGGGGAGCTACCCAGGTGATACACTGTCCTTCCCAGGGCACCACGTCTGGAAGAACGTCAGTTATCCATCGCGGATGTGAATTTTGCTCAGTCAAGCTCTTGGAAGGGAGGTACTTTATTGTACTTTGTTATTTTTATTTTTTTTAAGTAAAGTCTACACTCAACATGGGGCTTGAACTCAAGACCTCGAGATCAAGGGTTGCATGCCCTATCAACTGAGCCAGCCAGGCAGGCCAGAAGGAAGATACTTTAGGACCACGTAAATACCCTGTTTCTCTTCAAAATTGTCCCTATGTTTAGCAAGATTTCATAGTTCTTGCCCAGTCCAATCTGTACAATGATGATTGCAAAATGACACACACATGCACATATAAATACATATATGCATGTGTCTGTAGTGTCGTTTTGCAATGCATATACACATTTCTCCAACTACAGAATTTGCTCCATATTTACCAGTCAGGTTTGGGCATTTATTATAAAGAGTAGTCCTTTTTTCATATAGATAGATATACAGCTATTCATATAGATACATGCATACAGTATATATGGATATATACAAATATATACATTCATTATGGACACATGCATTGCCATTTTTTCAAATGTTTATAATCTATTCCTGAACTTAATTTATTTGGTGCTTGAAGTTTCCCAAAACGGGAGCTTCTTTATTACAATTCCAATGCCCTTCTGATAAATTCCTCTAATATATATTTCAAAAGATTTATTTATTTTTGAGAGAGAGAGAGAGCAGAGGAAGGGGCAGAGAGAGAAATAATCCCAAGCAAATTCTCCGCTGAGTTTGGAGCCAGATACAGGGCTCAAACTTATGACCCTGAGATCATGACCTGAGACAAAATCAAGAGTTGCATGCTTAACTGACTGAGTCATCCAGGCACCCCAAATTCTTCTAATATTTTTGAGCAGTTTCTTGCTTTTTTGGTATTTGAAGAGATTCCATACTTATCTTCTATCTACCCAGCTTAACCCTGAAATCAGCTGTATCTCTAAAACTCAGTACCTTTACAGGGGATTGATATTAAAAACTAATATCTGGGTGCAAGATGTCCTCATTACTACTGGGTGCCTGATTCTTGGCTATTTCAGAGGACGGGACACGAAACATGTGTATGTATGCAAAGATATGCACATTACTGGGCTTAAACACACACACACACACACACACACACACACACACACACACTCACACTTGAATGCCACAGCTTTGAACCATGTGAGTCCACAGTGGATTTTCAGATGTGGATTTTTTTTCTCTAAATACAGTAGAGTCCTATAAATGTATTTTCTCTTCCTTATGATTTTCTTAATCACATTTTACTTTATCTTACTTTATTATAAGAACACAGTATATGATACAAGAGACATACAAAGCATATGTTCATTGACTGTTTTGTTATTGGCCAGGCTTCTGGTCAACAGGAAGCTGCTAGTAGTCAAGTTCTGGGGGAGTCCAAAATGACATGCATGTTTTTGTTCGTGTAGAGGCTGGCGCTCCTGATGACCTGTGTTGTTCAAGGGTCAAGCACAGGTATAGGTACACCTTCTTGGCACGTGCCCCTTCTGGGAATCAACAGTTCACAAGGATACCTTTAATGTCAAGCCATTCCCATTGGGCTCTTATCTTCTTCTTTCATATGGGTTTTGTCTTCCAGTAGAACCATAGTTCCCCACACCAACAAGTGTTAGGTTTTCCTCTGGAGTAATTATTTTCATTATGAACCATGCACGACTTATTCCTACAATGTGTGTAGGAGGAAGCACACACATGATGCCATTTTGGCAAAATGACATCTGGAGATTTCAATGTAAATCTTCCTAGACTATACCTCAGAATAGAACGAGTGGGGATTTTCCCACTGCTTTACATACACAGGGATTGATCATAGTTATTTGTGGAGTAAGACAGACTTCAGAGAAGATGAGTAGTGAGGAGGTGAGACCATGTCGAACATCTCGTAGGAACAAGGTTTGCAAATTCTTTACGAACCATTATTGTCCGCTGCACGTGGCGTGCTGGAATCCACAACCCATTGGTCTACGAAATACGTGGTAGGAGTAAACACGTGAGCATGTGTATCACAGAAAGGAGATTTGTTTCTAGTGTCCAATAATCTTTGGGCAGCTGGTAATAAATGGTTCCTCTTTGGGGTCATCGTATTTCATGAAAATACAGGACCGTGTCTTCCCTTCCTTCCCATGGCTGCTTCTTTTACTGAAAGTTTTATGATGGTTTTGTTAAGAATACATTTGTAACTTCTTACCACCTTTTCCACCCCAAAATCATTCAACACATGACACTGAGACAGAGTGTGAAACAAGAGTGATTGAGAGAGCCCTCCAAGGTCTTTGCCACTCTTGAGAATAGTCAACAGGCCACAGGGGCAAGATTTGTAGTGCACTGTGATTTCCCGGCATGCTTCCTCTCCGCCTTGGAAAGCTCATCGTGAGATGGATGGATAGGCAAGGTCCAGGACCCTGTGAGATAAAATAAGGTGCCTCCACCTCATTACTTCCTACACACATTCTGCTGTCACACGATGTTCCCCCAGGAGCCGTTCCTTCTTTGAAAGTAGGTGGGCCACGGAGAGGCCAGGTTAAAGTGCAAGCTGTCATCACTTCAACCGAGCATGTCTGCAATCTGCCTGAATTCCTCATGTCCCCACATTGGCCAGAAATACCCAAACGGAACAGGAATGGGATTTGGAAGCTCCTCAGTCTGACCTGCGGCCCACAGATGCTGTGATCAGAGTGGCCCCCATCAATGCCATGCCTGAGCTCATGCTCCAGGGAAGGACCTGGAGGATTATTTCACGCCGCAGATCAACGCATCATGAACAAGAGGTGCCATTCTCTGAGAGAGCATGGGAAGAGTCAAAAAGGAGTGAAACACGGTGAGGAAGGCCTGCGGGGCACATCTGTGGGCACAGGCAAGTTCTCTAGAAGAGCTTGCTCCCTGCATCTCCTATGGAGACTCTCTGTGCCACCTGCCCAGAGGGAATGTCAAATGTTCTAGTCAACGTTTCTTGCTTTTCCTCTCATTTTCTGTATTAGAGTCTATGCTATGCTAATCTAATTTGGTCATGTGTCGTTGTTGTTGTTGGGTTATAGGAATGAAGCCCCAGGTCAGGTATTATAACTTCTTATTCAGCTAAGCTACCTCGTTTTGCAGGAAATGTTTTCCCATCCCACTTATGTTGGATGCACCACAGTCTCTGGTGGCATCCTCACAGAATGACTTCATCATTCCCATGACCTCGCCCCTACTGTGTGATGGTTTTCATGGAGGTTTTGGAGAACGCGTTCATCCATCCCCAAAGTCGTCCAAAATTGGTGTCTTCCTAATGTGCCCAACCAATGCTCCCATCCCTGGAATGGGAGCTCTAGACAGAGAGGTGCTTAGGAGGGCTGCTGAGGACTCCCTAGCAGCATGTCAGGAAAAGAAGAGGTGAAATTATTTCCTCAGAAAGAGCGTAGTTTCATGGTATTTGAGTTGAAGACTGGACAATGGGAGGGGACTCATTTTGTTGCCACGCATTAACACGGTACACACCAAGACACACACAGATGCATGCACGCACACACGCACATGCACACACATACATGCACACACACGGCAGTCTATACAGAACTTCACCTGGGTCCCTACTTACCCTAAGACTGAGAGCAGATGCAGACTGCGGGCTGAGTCCAGGTGGCACAGCCAGTTGGTGGGAAAGTTCATGCAGACGGTGCACCAGGACAGCCCCTGCCAGCACAGCCCTGAAATGCCTCTGTGCCCTGACCATGGAGCTCTGCAGCAAGGAGGGAGCTCTGCAGCAAGGAGCCAGCCCGGGGGCAAAGGCTTGCACTCAAAATCAGGAAACCGTGGAAAGTAAGTTATCATGGCATTTTCTCAGAAAAACACCAGGTTAAAAAAGCAGTGAAATAAAGAAACAGAATAGAAAGGAAGGATGGAGGGATGGAGGGAAAGAGGGGTGGAGGGAGAGAGGGAAGGAAGGTGATGTGGTTTCAGAATATAGGTGAGGTTTGGTGGGGTGGAGTCCGGAGCCAACGACCAGGAAAGAATTCTTGAGACGTCTTTGGTGCAAAATGGTGGTTTATTAAAGCTCGGGGACAGGACCCGTGGGCAGAAAGAGCTGCTGCCCCCGGGTTGTGAGGGGCGGCTGATGATCTGCTATGGGGTTGGAGGAGGTAAGGAAAACGGAGGTTTCAAAAGGATTTTCATATGTTAAAGAAGACTCACAGGATACCTGTTAAGGTTGTTTTCCCCTCTAGCAAGCCATTAACATGCAGACAGTTGGGAGATCCCTGGAAGACTGTCACACGTGTCCCACCCAGGAGTTTGGGTTGCAGGGTGTCAGTTTATGTTTTGTCTTGAGCTAGCCTTCTGTTTCCTCATTGAAGGAGGGAAGGAAGGAAGGAAGGAAGGAAGGAAGGAAGGAAGGAAGGAAGGAAGGAAAAGGAGAGGAAGGAAGGAAAATCAAACAAGCAAAGGGAGTAGGAGGCATGAAAAAAGAATCAGCAGGAAATATAATTTTGGAGGAACGTGAAATGGTATTTCACAACTCACTTTTGGACGACACAAATAAATTAAATATATTATGGCGTCTTTGAAATACAGTCTTATGGACACAATGCCTGGGATCTGAGTAGGAATTGAAATACTGCAGGAGAAGAAGAAAACCCGTAACACACACCCTCCCAAACTTTGATAGCAAAGGGATGCAGTTCTAAAACTGAAATTGGTATGTGGAGCAATGCACAACAGAGCAGAAGACCTGAAAATGGTATAGACAGATAGAGCTGGGGGTTAGATTTCTAAGTCCTAAGCTGCCTGAGATAAAGAACAAAAATTCCAAATCCATTAGAGCCAAAATGCTAGCGGTCTCGGGACAGAAGATGGGGCAAATATATGCATAACCCGTACTCCTCTGATGAAGATTGATGCACAATTTTATAAGTGGGATGGTGGCCTGGAAGATAAGGATGCATCTAAGACCCCGGGGCAAGTCATAGACATTCACACATTTCCTATCCTGAAACAATGTCGTTCAAGTGTAAATATAAGGGAAAGCTATTTTCAAACCAAGGAGAGTCCTAAAGGAGCCTTTCTCCAAGAAGAAATAATAATACGTGACTTCAAACCCAGCCAGTCGAGGGAATGCACATCAAATCCATATTGAACGTATCAGTCATGCTAAAAGGTGTGGACGCACGTGGGTGGCAGGCATCTGTCATACAAATGCAAAACAGGGCAATAAAACTGCTAATAGAAAGAAGTGGATGGGGAGCGTCTGCCAGGCACAACGTGAAATAAGTGTGAAATAAGTCTCCACCGTCCTTTTCACAGAGAAAGTAAGTGGCTATCTTAAAGATGATATATTATGGTAGGTGTTTACACATATCAGAGAAAGGGTAGAAATCCGTTGAGAAACTAGAAATAATACAATACTGAGTTCGAAATGATTATGGGAAGGTAGGATGGTAATTATTATTATTTTTTTTTTTAACCAAATCTTTGTGAATAGGAATTGCTGCCAGGTGTACATTGGTAAATCAAGACATGATTTTGAATATATTAACATGCACGTTAAAGTGTAATCATGCATTATATAACTTCCGTGTTTGGGAAGGAACATAAAACATGCATGCATGAGAGAGAGAGAGGGAGAGCAAACTGTGTTTAATGGTCCGACTTAAAAAATCAAACATGAAAAATGAAAGCCAGTTTTCTTTTGGCTGATGACGTCTCCTGCCCCTGCGGGCTGCCTTAAAATTAGCTGTGGTTTTCAAAGTTGGATCTCACAACATGGGAGCAGAGAAAAATGTTCCTCAACGGGTAAAGGATTTCAGTGCTGTTTGCAAGCAGGAAAAGTGCTCACGGATGAAGGAGGAGAAAGGGACACGTGTGAATTTTGAAGTGCCCTCCCTGGCAGGTTCCATTGTTTGTGTCCAAAAGTGCAGAAATAACAAAGGTAAAGCCAATAAATCCCCGAGTAGCAACTGGCAGGAGTTGACCGGGCACATACCAACAAGACAGCTTGCAACACGGGAGCCTGTAAGCCAAACGTGGAAGGAGGCTCAGGGGTATATATTATTATAAACCAGCTTCTAAGGTAAAGAGGGAGTGGCTGTTTATTCTTCACACTGATTGGTTATAATCGAGTGGTTAGAATATTAAAGTTTTCTTAAATGATATGGGAAGTTCGGAGTGGCCGCTTTGTATTACGGTTGCAAAAACAGTTAAGTTTTGCTTAGGGCTTCCAGAGGCATAAGGACCCAGGACCAGCCAGTCTTGCAAAATAAATTAAATTAAGCCTTGCATGTATGACTAAACTGGTTTTGTCAGCTCAGGGGGGTTTTCAAGGCTGGTCTCCTATATAGGAAAGATGTTAGGGTTCGAAGCCAACAGACAAAAAAGAAATCTTGAGATGTCTTTGGTGCAAAAAGGTGGTTTTATTAAAGCACGGGGACACGACCTGTGGGCAGAAAGAGCTGCACCAGGGTCATGAGGAGTGGCCCACTATATAGTTGGGAGGGGGTTGGGATAGTGTAAGTCTCTTAAGGGATTTTGGAAGCAAGGTTTCCGGGACCTGGAGGGTGCTAGCTGTTGTTGGGAAAAGGTCATTTATTCTTGTCTGATAAAACCTCAGTCATGAGACCCTTCAGATGTGTATCAGTGGGTCATATGCTTGGGGGATGATTGCCAACATGTACCTTGGGGGGTTTAGAGGTAAAGGACGTTTCTAAAGGAACTGGTACATGTTAAAGTAGATTTACAGGGTCCTGGGGGTCGGGCTAAGGTTGCCTTTGCCCTTAGCAAAGTATTAACATCAAGGCAGCTGAGTTCCTAGCGGAGGAATTTCACTCTGCCTGTTTCAAGGACTTGTCAGTGGTCTCTAGGTAGTAAGGAAATCTATTTTTCGTCTGCCTTTGTTTCCCACGTCAGTCTCCATTTGTTTTTTTGTTTTGTTTTGTTTTTGTTTTTGTTGGTATTTACAAGCATAAAGGACAAGCGTGGAACTCTACAAAATGGTTAAGACTCAGACTGACAATTTTAAAAAGTCAATCATCATGGAGGTTTCACGTGTTTAAAGCGTGTGTAACAGACTCAATGTCTGTGTGTAACCCACATTCCTATGTGGGAGCCATTCCCCCACTGGGATGGTATTAGAGATGGGGTCTTCGGGAAGGGATCAGGGCTACATGAGGTCCTGAGGGCAGGCCCCATGATGGGGTAGTGTCCTCCTAAGAAGATAAAGAGAAAGCTTGCTTTGTGTGTCTGTTCCCACCATGTGGGGACAGATGGACGAGGTGGCCCTCTGTCTACCAGAAAAGACCTTCACCTTCTTCTTGCACTCCCCAGCCCCCGTAACAGTGAGAAACCAATGTGTATGCTGTTGAAGACCCCCAGTCTGTGGTGTTTGCACTGAGACAGTCTCCATACGGAATAACTGGCCTATAGTCAGCGTGCATCGGGATTCCAAAGATGAAGAATTAGCACTATTACTAGTAATAGGATTTGTAAACAACTAGAAAATACAAAGTATGTCCTAGAAAAGACCAGTATTCTTCTCTCAGGAAGGAAAGGAAGGCAATCAGAAGAGGAAAAAGAATATTTTGGAAATGCATCAGGTGCATGGAAAGTGTTCTCCGGTGACCTAGATTATGGGTGAGGGGGGTTGCATGTGAACCTACGTTGTTGCCACACATGTGGAAATCTGCAGCATTGGGGGGATGAAACATTCCAGCCTAGCCACACCATTGCCTTTGCTGTTTGCAATTGATACAGGTATACGGATTCTCACCCCGAGTCTGCTCTTAGACGCACACAGATCACCCAACATGGTAATGCATACAGGTCGGAATACAGGGTCAGGGGCTTGAGAACACAGAACTAGGAAGCCTGCTGATGCAGGAGATACCAGAAATGCTCCCCAGCAAGCAGGGGAAGGTGTCACAACAGAGAATACAGAAGAAAGCAGCAAGGGGCTAACCTGTATCACATGTCAGGTAATTCACTGTCAGATGCTATATAAAAACACTGGGGGCGCCTGGTGGCTCTGTCGGTTAAGTGTCCTACTCCCGGTTTCAGCTCAGGTCATGATCTCAGGGTTGTGGGACTGATGCTCAGTGGGGAGTCGGCTAGAGATTCTGTCTCTTTGCCTCTGCCCCTCCCCCACCAATTCCCTGCACTTTCTCTCTAAAAAATAAACAGAGAAGCAAACAAATAATTTTAAAAATTAAAAATAAATAAAAAATGAAAAAATGAAACCTAGATGAAATGATTTTCAGAGGAAAGAAAAAACACTCAGATAATGACAGAAGATATGTAGACTATGATCTTTAATTACTGAGGAAGACGGGAAAGAAGATACATAGATGATGATTGTGTAAATTACTGAGGACGATATCAATGACTTTTTTTTGAAGGCACAAGTGTAAATGTTTCCTTCTACAAATGTTACATGCATAACAGACTTTTTGGAAGCTACGTAAGCAGCTTCAAAGTGTGGATACAGACGGAAACCACCGAAAGCTTTATTCTATTTATGGGTTTGCATTATGGAATACCAATGTCTAGGAATTAAAACCATTTATGATTAGTGATGCAAGATTTCTACAACGATAGCAACTAGATGGCAGTAGGAATTCAAATGACATTGTTTTCATGACCTGATGGGGCTAATTCCAATAATGCCAGGATGCTCTCCCAATAGAGGTTGATGTGGGAGTATGAATAGGATTATAAATTATGATTTTCCCCCCTACAAAGTAAAATTAAAGAGCAGTTGCAAAAAAGGGATGTTGAATAAGGGAAAAAATGGTGACACAGGTCATGACCGTTGAATGTAAGCGGTAGAGGGCATGAGTCAATGCAAATGGGACCCAGCTGACTTCCCAGGGGCTGGTGGTGTGATGTGGTCCAGAGTGGGAGTCAGGGTGGACGGGGGCGGGGTAGGGGTGGGACTGGAGGGTTTCAGGTGTGCACACGGAGGGAAGGTGGGTCCCATGGGCATGGTGCTGAGGCTGTCTCCTCAGAGATGGGGGTCACTGAGCAGAGTGATGGCCACCTGTCCCCTGTCTTAGGAGGCTGCCTTGTGCCATGCATGGGTACACCTGTATGCAGGTGTGCTTTCTCAATAAACGTGCTCCAGAAGTCACATTAGCCCTGTGTCCATTACGTCTCAGGTACTTACAGTGCTCACTGATTTTATTTTGGGTATTGTGATACAGGATTCAGCTGCCTGTTACTTGTCCCCTTCTTTTCTTTCCACACGAATCAAGTATTTGTGTCCCATCTCACTAGTGTTTTCTCCCAGCGGCAGCACAGAGAGACAAAACAGAGGAAAACTCTATCCCACTGCTTGGAAAGTTTAAGTGCACACAAACTCTGGGGCAGATTTCAAGAAAACACTCTATTGAATAAACTCGTCTGTATAAATAACTTGCAATAATGTTTTCAGAAAAGGATTCGAGTCCTATTAAGTGTCTTTGGTGGATGAAAACATATAGTTCACAGATATATGGGGATGATGGTCTTCTCCACGGATCATGCTGGCCGAAAGCAGAAATAACGGGGAATTGATTTTCCCAAATCAAAACAAAATGATGTTGTCATACCCTGGCATTTTCAGAAAGCTATTGCTATGGAAATCCCAGGCTTTTCACACCTTGTGAGTGTAGGGAGCAGGGGAGAAAATCAAGTAAATAGGGAAAAAAGAATATGTTTAAGGATCTTTCTTTAAAAAAAAATTAAGCATATATCTAAATCATACAATTCAGCCATTTAAAATATACACCTCAGGGGTGCCTGGCTGGCTCAGGCACTAGAGCGTGCAACTCTTGACCTCAGGGTTATAGGTTCGAGCCCCATGTTGGGTGTAGAGATTACTTAAAAATAAAAAATAAAATTAAAAATAAAATAAAAATAAAACATACAGCTCAATGGTATTTAATTTCTTCACAGCGTTGTGTGACCATCAGCACGATCAATTTTAGGACATTTTCATTGGTCCAAAAAGAACCCTTGGGCCCATCAGCAGCCACTCCCTATTCTCCTGCTCCCGACCCCTGCAAACCACACATGTACTTTCTGTGTCCGTAGGTTTTCCCGTTCTGTGTATTTTGTGTCAATGGAATCCTACCACCTACGGCTCTCTTTGACTTCATGTTTTCAAGATGTATCCTCATTGTAGCCTCTCACACCACTTCATCCATTCTCTTCGATAATATAGTCCCTGATGGAATGGACACAGCTCGTTTTGCCTGTGCATTCATCTGCTGATGGGCATTGCCACGGCTTGCGTTTTTAGCGATTACAGTCAGCACTGCTATGCACATCGGTGTGCGGGTTCTTATGGGGAGGTGCATTTCCATATATAACTTGCAGTGGAATTGCTACATCACAGGAAACACGTATCCTCAAAGATCGCCATGCAACTTGATTTCCAAGAAAGTGCAAGGCTGTGTGCGAGGGTCTGAGCGGGAGAACCTCTACACCGTGGCCCAGGGAGGTGAAGTCCACGCCTCACAGGTAACCCTGCATCATCTGATGTACATTACTCTGACGTGTGTTTGGCATTCAAGCCGTCTGGACTACTGTCCTTCCATTTCTAAACTGGATTTGTGCTTCTAAGCCTCTACGAATTCTTGTATTCTTGTTGGTGGAACACCTTTTGAGAAAAGCGTATGCAAGACGTTTCCTCGGCTCCCACAGGACTCGATCCCAGGACTCTGAGATCATGACCTGAGCCAAAGGCAGATGCTTAATCAACCGAGTCACCCAGGCATCCCATGGACTCCCTGTTTCCTATTCTGAAATGACTGTTTTTTCTTTCAATTAATTTTAGAGTTCACCTACAAAAAAGCATGGGAGACTCTGAATGTTATTCATGCTATTTATTTATTCTTCTGGTTCTTGCAATTCATGAACATCTTAAAGTGGAAATAATTTAAAAGGGAATTAATTTTTATAGTCACATGATGCTAATTGGAGTTTAATAGTTGGTGGCAAGAAAAACACAAGTTTGGAATGCAGCCAGAGTGAGATAATCATCTGCTATCTCCAAATCTTCTCAGGTTTTATCTCCCACCCTCTGGAGCGTGCGTTCGCCCATGACTTCCAGCTCTTCCCTGTTGGGATGATGTCCACCAAGGTACTGGGTTCATGTGATACTCTGTGGGATATCCAGGCTCTTAATGCTGTATTATTATGGAAGGTAAGAAATACATGTCCCTTGGTTAAGCCACCTGGTCTGTGTACTTTGTCAGGGCAGCTCTAGCCAACGAATACAGTGCTTACAGCCCAAAAAAATCCAGTGGCATTAAGAGTCTTGATTATGCAACATAACTCCAGGTTACTTCCCAGAGCCACAAATCTGCATGGAACATTCCGGCATCTGCAAAAGTTACAATGCCAGTGACTTTGGGTAGATAAGAGCCACGATTCACAAGGAAAATACTCTCTAGGCAATGATTATGGGTTTCTTGGGAAAGAACCAAAGTAGGTAATATAGAAAAACCACCATTGGATTTGTCAAGCACCAACTGCAAACTGTTAATGCCCGCCATCAAACCCATGGCACCTAAGAGTCATAATCAATTAATGGCTGTAAGAAGGGCGAGCTTACAGAACCCTTCATTTTTTCATTGAGTCAGGATTCAGGCTACTCGCACTGCCTCATTTTAGCGCACACACTAGTTTCTGAAGACGTGTGCGGTCTGCGAATCCATCCATGCAATCCACAAATACTCCTTTAGTGTCGAGGTTGTGGCAGCCAATACTGCAATGATATTTAGATGAGTGTTGTCCTCACAAAGCCTACCGACAAGGGAAAGAGAGAGGGCATCCATAAGCATTCAGAGGGTGTCAGAAAACACTGATGAATGCCAGTAGGTACACGTTCTCATCCAAGTTAGTCCCATCTAAACTGCTGGATGAATATTGTGTTTCTTTGTTTCTGCCGGTCAACTGACATCATGAGTCTGAGGGCTCATTTCAACAAGCCAGTGAGAAAATTAGACTCAATCTATTTCGTGTTGCCATGGATGTGCCAAACGTCTGGGGTGGGCTTCTTTGTGGCTCATTTCCTCATCCATATGTGTCTTCAGTGTTCAGCAGCTCATGTGCTTCCGTGCTGTTTCGAAGAGAGACATTTGCCAAGGGAGAATCACGCAGCTATTTCGGATTTAGGAATGAAAGCACAGGTAGGCTCCTTGCTTGCAAACCCAACACACTATACCTGTGACTTCTCTTCCAGTCTCTGAAATAAACTCCTGCAGGTTTAGTGAATTCCTTCCTGCCTTCCCAGTTTATGCATCCCTCAGAATTATCACTCCTTCCAAGACACCAAACATAATTTCCCAGAACTGTTTGTTGGTTTTAAAAACACAAAAATCAGACAATCCGGCTTATTGACAATTTCTTGTTTCTTCCTGGCCTCCTATAAAATTTTCCTGAGCCTAGAAAGCTTCGTACCTAAAACATCTTTAAATGAGGGAATGAAAACATAAATACTTAATATCTCAGTGGCCCCAGGGAGATAAAAAGTGGATTGCTTGAGAATGATAAAGGGCTCACAAGAGTGCTGGGAGAAACAGATACGGAAAAGTCGACTGAGTGAGGTGTCATGAGAGCTGAAGGGTGAAGTATGGGTGCTACTCAGAGGTGGAGGAGAAACGGGGATTCTGGCAGGGGCTAAGCAGTACATACAGGCAAGGAGGAATTTAAAAAATGTGTATGTGTAATTCAATACAATGGATGCATTTGAGAGTGTGGACAGGGAATGTCTCAGAAATAAGTGACAAAAATAAAACAAAATGAAGGTGTGTGGGCTGGAGGCTCCCAGTGATCAAGGATGGTGTTATCAACCATGAATTGAGAAGTATAATTGATTCAATGGAAAGCTAAGAGTTGCAAAGTAAAAGAATATTTTATTTGTACTCTATCTACCCATCCATCCGTCTGTCCATCATCTATCTTCTGTCTATATGTCCCTACTTATCTGTTTCTGTATCATTTATCAATCTAATCTTGATCAGTGGATCAATGGATGGATGGATGGATGTGTGGATGGATGGATGGTGGATGGATACATGGATGTACGGATGGATGGATGGATGGATGGATGGATGGATGGATGGTGGATGGATACATGGATGTACGGATGGATGGATGGATGGATGGATGTGTGGATGGATGGATGGATGGGTGGATGGGAAGATAAGTAGATCACAGAGAGATAAGTACACATATACAATATTAATTATGTACACAAAATATAAGAAAAGATAAGCAGAATTCAGAGTTTTCCTGCAGTTTTAACCCTGAGGTATTGGTCAAATTGTCCACCGTACCCAAACCCTTCCTCCTCAAGAAGTGGGGAGTGACGCAGCTTTCCACAAGGGAGAGAACGGGTCTAGGGTCTTGGTGCTGGTGGTGAGTACGGAAGTGATGAATTTGCCCTTAACCCCCTGCTTCAAACCCCTGGGCTGTTTCCTTCCATACTGCCAAGTCCAGAAAACAAAATGTTCTTTCTGCATTTCCTTGAAGATAAAGATTACATATACAGTTTAGACCTTTTTTGTTCTTTCTTCATAAGCTTTTTTGATGACATGAGACTTGCATTCATAAAAAGAGCTGCACAATAAATGAGTGGCTTTCTCTCACCCCGTCAAGAATCGGAGCATTGCCGGGACCTCCAGGTTCTCCCCAGAGCATGCTCCATTTTCCCTGGAGGTGACTTCTACCTGGAATCCCATAAGAATTGCTTCCTAGCTCTTTTCTGAACCTTGATGCCTACGAGTGAGAGCTCTGGGTTTCACATGAACGGGCACATGGCATGTGTAGGTAGGGTCACACCTCTGGCCCCTTTCACACGACATCACATAATGAGATGGATGCAGCTACTGCAAGTCCCTGGTGATTCATTTATTATTATTATTTATTATTATTATTAATTTAAATTCAATTAGCCAACATCATTAGTTTTAAATTCAATTAGCCAACATCATTAGTTTTTGAGGTAGTGCTCATTTATTCACCAGTTGTGTATAACACCCCATGCTCATTACGCCACGTGCCCTCCTTAATGTCCATCATCCACTTACCCCATCCCTACCCAGCTCCCTTCGAGCAACACTCAGTTTGTTTCTTCGAGTCCATAGACTCTCATGGTTCGTCTCCCTCTCTAATTTCTCTCCCTTCAGATTTCCCTCTCTTCCCCTATGGTCCTCCCTGCTATTCCTTATGTTCCACATATGAATGAAACCATATAATTGTCTTTCTCTGCTTGACTTATTTCACTTAGCATTTTCTCCTCCAGTCCTGTCCATGTTGCAGCAAATGTTGAGAAATCGTTCTGATGGCTGAGTAATATTCCATTGTGTATATGGACCACATCTTCTTAATCCAGTCATCTGTTGAAGGGCATCTCGGCTCCTTCCACAGTTTGGCTATTATGGACAATGCTGCTATGACCATTGGGGTGCATAAGGCCCTTCTCTTCACTACCTCTGTATCTTTGGGGTAAGTACCCAGTAGTGCAATGGCTGGATCATAGGGTAGCTCAATTTTTAACTTTTTGAGGAACCTCCATACTGTTTTCCAGAGTGGCCGCACCAGTTTGCATTCCCACCAACAGTGTAGGAGGGTTCCCCTTTCTTCGCATCCTCACCAACATCTGTCATTTCCTGACTTGTTAATTTTAGCCATTTGGACTGCTGTAAGATGCGATCTCATGGTGGTCTTGATTTGTATTTCCCTGTACCGTATTATTCTACGAACACACAATGGTCGGATCCATGCTACGGTTGGCAAATGGGGTGACTGATTCCCCTTCAAGCTCTTCGAAACAATGCAGCTGCTAACATTTCTTTCTTGTGTTACCTGGTTCCCAGAGAATATAATGACGAGTACAGTTTCCAGGACCTTCCATGATTTGTGCTCTGTGAGTTGCATGTGCTTCTCAGAAGGCCTAAGTCTGACGTCTCCTGTTTCTCACTGGAAAACCCAAACACAGAGCATTTGTTTTATGTTTTCTGCACTTGTGGACATTCCCGAGGAGCTCTGTGAGTATCTCAGTGTGCCCTCAAGCATTTGTTTTTGCTGGTTCGCTTGGAGCTGGGCAGCGAGGCCCAGATATGACACTGTCCGTGGTATTCAAAGAACTGGATTAGGGGATTTAATTGGCCTCAGGTGACTTGAGGTTCCTTCTGCTCCCATACCCACCTGATCTGCCTGTGCTTTTCATGGGATGAGCGAATCCTGCTTACACATAGCCCAAGCATGACTACACGTAGAGGCAGTGGCTTTGCAAAGTAAATCTGATTATCGGCATGCCCCCCTCCTCAAAAGGGTCTCCCTGCCTCTGGACACATGATTAAAATCAGACCACAGCATGCTCCAGGAAGACAAATGGAAAGACTCATCTGGGAAGAACGTAGGACCAAGGAAGTAGGATGACTTTACAGCCACGCAGGATGGGACCTTCCATTTCAAGGGAAGTAAGAGACCTCTCTAGATACTCAGCATATGTAAACACAGGGAGACGGTATCAAGCAGGGTCAACAAAGTAAAAACTACAACCTTCTTCATAGGGACGGGATGGGCCGTGTCAAAGCTTTCACTATTTACCGCAAATCTGATGTTTTCATGATTTAGGAACTTGGGGGCATGTTTAAAATTCGTTTACATTTTACTGAAGATAAAATTAGAAACACATGCATACACATTTAAATCCACGCTATTGCACAAAAAATATAACTTGAGTGAAGCTCGTAGGAAGCAAAATAGTTACGTTAGTGTTTTGTGCAAACAGTGCTCTAGCGTGACCCAAACGGTGGGTTTTAAAATTTTGGAGGCCATGAGGAATGTTAATCCCAGAGGTTGTTTGTCTAGCTTAAAGGACCATGTGTTTTTTTGCTTGTTTGTTTGAAGATTTTACTTGTGTATTTGAGAGAGAGAGAAAGCAAGAGAGAGAGCACAGAGGGAGAGGGAGAAGCTGACTCCCCACTGAGCAGGGAGCCCGACACGGGACTCGATCTTGGGACCCTGGGATCATGACCTGAGCCGAAGACAGACACTTAACTGACTGAGCCCCCCCAGACGTCCCACCTTATATATTTTAGATATTACCCCCTTACGAGATAGATGGCTTGCAAATACTTTCTTCCACTCCGTAGGCTGCCTTTCAGTTTTGTTGATTGTTTCCTCTACTTTCAGAAGCTTTCTAGTTTAGCGTTATCTCACTTATTCTTGCCTGTTGACATGCCAGAGGTCTTTGAGGTTATTTGGTCATCTCTCAGGTATCCGTGATGATGTGAGTTAGTTTGGCCAGTTCCAAATGTGACCAGGACTTTGATGTCCCCTTTGCTAGACAAAGTCCTTAGGAAGATGCCACTTGCCATATGACTAAATTTCAGTCTTTATTTTATTATGGAAATGCACCCGAGTGGAAATATACAATCTGTTGCTTCTCAAGAGGAAAGAAGTGGCTGGGGATCAGCCAGTAGCGTTGACAAGTAGCTCTGTGAGCTTGTTTTCTTAAAGCTGCAATGGGTTGCCCCAAAGCCAGGCAGGTTCCCTTGATGGTTTCCCCATTGGGATGTTTACGTTTCCAATGGCATGAGGCACCCCACCTCTTTCTTTGATGCGGACACGTGGGGAAACAGTAGCATTTAACGAGAACCTTCTACCTGCTGATACTTCCTCTTCCCAATTGACTTTTAAACTTTCCCAAGATCCTGTTAGGTGTGTTTGTGATTTCCCCATTTTGCAAAGATGGGGGACTAAAGCTTAAATAGTTCAACACTTCATGTGAATGCAGCTGGTATGCACTTCGGAAAGTTGAACACCCAGTATTTTGACCTCAAAAGTGATTCTCTGCAGGCGTTGAATCCCACCCCTGGCCTTTGGCCACGTTAAAGGAAATAGCAAAAACACAACCGGAGGTAAACAGTGGTAGTTATAAATTCAAACACGGCCACGGTGGATGGTCCACACCTGTATCCGTAAGAGGTTTATAAACGAGACACGAGCCAACCCAAACAAAGCACGGCTAGGACAACTGTTCGTTTACACTCTATAAATCCTTTTTCCTTTTTTAAAGATTTTATTTATTTGAGAGAAAACGCACAAGCAAGGGGAGCAGCAGAGGGAGAGGCAGAAGCAGGCTCCCCACTGAGCAGGGATCCCGATGTGGGACTTGATCCCAAGACCCTGGAATCCTGACCTGAGCAGAAGGCAGATGCTTCACTGACTGAGCCCCCCAGGCATCCCACTATAAACCCTTTTAAATTGAGGGCATTCCTTTTTTCCACCCCGATAAATTCAATGTGGACATCTAAGACCATAAATGTTCTGAGTTAGAAGGCTGATTTTATTTTTTATATGCAGTATTGTTTCGGATACTTCTTTGCCATATGTGACCGCAACTGATTTTCAAATAACATTTCTTCACAATCCAAATTCAAACTGAAACCAGAGGGATCAATTGTTCTCAACTCACTAAAAACAGGTTCCCCTTAGGAACTTTCTTCTTCTGTAACTTAAAGCTGGTACGGATTGCTTTTTGGACAATTTTTGTAATTTTATAATTTGGATAATTCCTATAATTGATCACTAAGTTGTGTTAATTTACAATGTCGTATGATTTTATGTAATTGTAAAGTTTATATAACATTTATGGTTTTAAAATTCCGTTTTTATTGTATTGTGTTGTTTCTTCTTTTTTGCCACGTGTGGAGATGTTGACCATGTGGGGTCTCAAGTCACAGTTTTCCGGTTTCCATTAATGACCCCGATATTTCTGTCCATTCAGTGTTTTTAAATTGCGGCACGCGTGTTTCTAAGAATGGGGCTTAATTTTTTCAAAAGGCAGTAAACCATCTCTGTTCTCGATAGTTTCCTACTTCCTTTTTAGGGGAAAGGCAAAACAGAATCAAAATGCCCTATTATCCTGATCCACATTTTATGATGCCAATCACAAGTTCTCTGCTAACCGAGAAGAGACCTTTACCGGGACCAACAAATCTGAGACTATTTGAGTATCAACTCTCCAGCTGAAATACAGGGAATTGTCCCTTCTTTTTGTTTGTTTGTTTTTTTAATAATGTTTTTATTATATTATGTTAGTCACCATACAGTACATCCCTAGTTTTTGATGTAAAGTTCCATGATTCATTAGTTGCGTATAACACCCAGTGCACCATGCAATACGTGCCCTCCTTAATACCCATCAGCAGCCTATCCCATTCCCCCACCTCCCTCCCCTCTGAAGCCCTCAGGTTGTTTCTCAGAGTCCATAGTCTGTCATGGTTCATTCCCCCTTCTGTCACTTCTGACTATAAAAAAAGGCAGTTTCATGACTCAACCTCTTATCGCATTGTAAGTATAGTCTTTGTACATATGCATAATACAACAGATCAAAGATGATGTATTTCTAATCTTAGTTTGATTAACTCAAACTTAATGCAGGAAATGGGTCCTAATGCAACAAAATAATTGGTTTTGTAACATTTTTCCGGAATGGGCTTTACAGGTGCTCCTAGCTTATCCGATCCAACGGTTCATGATTATGAAGTGTACCTGTAATCCATTTCTTTATAAACTCTTGTCTAAGCACCATTGCAAGCATTTGGAACCCACACAGAAACGTAAACCTCACTTCCTAGGTTGCCAGTTAAACATTTAAACCCTGAGCAGGTCTAGGGAAGTGCAGGGACATTTGTGTTCCGTAACTGGATATCATGTACAAAAATAATGTTTTCGCTATTTGGGAACTAATAGCCCCGAGCCACCTTGCAAAATGGCAAACCAATTATGTCGACAAAGCGTGGCGTATTAATTTACGGCACGCTCTGTGATTATGGAAGTTTACCCATGGATGCAAATTGTTATGCAAAGCACATTTGGGCGCCATTTATCCCGCCAGGAAGGAAAGCAGGTTGTATCTTTTACCAGGTATCATCACAAATATTTTAAAGCCTTCTGTTTTGGACGCCTAATTAGACTCCGTCGCTAAGAGACAACCCCACGAAAAGCATGGCAGAAACATATTGGGACCCAAACGCAATTTCATTTCGTGCTAAATGGAAAGATGGTGATGCTACTTACAGCCATCGAAGCAAAGAATCGCCTTCTTTCCACGTGACACGGTGTTGAGTAAGTAGGTATGGCGTGGACATCCAAGCAGGACAGGATATATGCCCTCTGCCAATGGAAGTTGGGGATGGTACTCGTAACATCTCAGAATGCTACATGGTGGGGCTCACGATGGTTTTTTTTTTTTTTTGCAAAATATTTGATTCTTCGACAGGACTGGTGAGGTTTGTCTTCACAAGAGACTGTGGAGTAGGAAGAAAAATAAGATTGTCCTTTTGGTTTCCAGAGTTATAAATCAGACAGCGGGACAGGAGACGGATGAGTGTGCTCGAGATTTTTGTTTTCATCAAATGACTTCAGAGTTTTCCTCTTGGTTTATGAAAGCGAGGCCCTGAGAGAGAAGGGCTCATCCATATTTTACTAAGGCTTGGGATTGTCGCATCCCCCACTCTTTGGGGGCGTGCAGTGATGGTGGTGCACCGGTCCTGGGGATTTCGGTGTTTAGGTCTGCCCCCGGGAGCAGTGAGAGACAGTCACTTCTTATAGGTCCTTACTCTTTTTTTTCTTTTCTCTTTTTAAAATATTTTATTTATTCATTTGACACAGAGAGACAGGGAGAGAGGGAACACAAGCAGGGGGAGGGTCAGAGGGAGAAGCAGGCTCCCAGCAGAGCAGGGAAGCCAATGCAGGGCTCGATCCCAGGACCCTGGCATCATGACCTGAGCCGAAGGCAGATGCTTAACGACTGAGCCACCCAGGCATCCCTTCGTAGGATGATCTTTAACCCAGGAGCTGCAACAGGTCTTTCCTCTCAGGTGTTACTGCACTTTTCTTTATATCTTAGCAGCAATCCTAATGCCTAATACAAAACCACGTCCTTCTGTGGACGGTCACACCCGGCTCTTGCAAGGTTTTTACACAAGCTAGATGTTTGGGTGGTGTATGTTTTATTCCCCGGCTTTTAACCTTCCCACAGGTTATTGCACTGTCTCTGATGCTGGCTTCTTACTTCGAGACCGCTCATACGGTACCCGATATTTTAAGAGCATGTTACTCTGTAAATAATTTATTTCTAGTCATGTGGCAAAACTGGTACAACTGACATAAGTGGTCTGTGACACTCATTTGCAGAAAATGTACATTCTCATTTGGAGTCAGATCCTGGAACTTTAATACATATGATATATAATATCTATATTTATATACAATAGAATGTGATACGTATTTAATAATATAATAGCTGTATACTATATATAATAGCATATATATAATATGTATAATAGTACATAGAATATTTATACTATAATATACCTATTACACTATATTGTTTAAATATAATTTATATACATAACTATAATTGGATTCAGATCCTGGACCTTTAGTATAATAATGTTAATATTTAATACACACAATACAAGATAATGAAATATGATATATTTAATAAGACTAGGTGTATACTATATATAGTATATACATTATGGTATATATATTTGAATATATATACCATATTATATATAGATTATATTGTTTAAATATAATTTATGCACATAACTATAATTATACACACACATGTATAATTATATGTACATGTATGAACATGTATATACGTTTCTTATATATATTTTAATAAATATATACTTATAATTTATTCAATATGCTTATTGTAAACATATATATTTATGTTTATTATACATAAACATATTTACACATATATTTATATGTGTATGTTTAATACATAATATATATGTGTGAATGTGTACATTATATGATATAATACATGTATTTATTATGATATATGCTACTTACCAATATATACATAATATACATTTTAATTATATATTTTGTCACATAATTATATATTATACAATCTATAGAACATAGATTGCATATTGTAGAATTTTAATTATATACTATATATAAATATAATGAGCTATAAGAAACTTTCATGAATAATATATATTCATAATTATATAAACATATTTATATGGATGTTTATTAGATATAATATATATATGTCTATATATGTACACATATTTACACATGTGTATGAAATTATGATTATATGCATGAATTATATATAAATAGAAAACAAAACAGTTATACCACTAAAATACAAAATAATTATGTATAAACAATATATTGTATGTATGCCTGTGTGTATATGTGTACGTGTATGTCTCTGTCAATAGATCTGACCCTGGGGACTGATGACAGGGAGATCCTTTTAGATACTGTAGGGATATAACTAATAATTACTAATCCTTGAAAAAATGACTTCACAAATTCATAATTTATACCGGGCTCATTTCTTGACATGAGTGTGGTTAATGTCTGTTTTGTTTTTGTCAGCATGGTTGATAAGCCATAATGGAAAGTATTTCCTCACCAAGGAAACATGATGCAAGATAATTTAGATTAATGCATGGACCCTGGGGCAGTTTCAAAATCAATGTGCAATTAAAGGCAAAGCTCACAAGGTCTTTATTTGTCCTAAGTTTATGAATCAATACGTATAGGTGTAGAGGGAACGAGTAAGAGAGAAGAATTTGCAGATGGGTGACAGGGTGCCGTAGTCTCCATGTGGGTTTGCCACACCTACAAAGGAGAGCAAGCTTTATACTGACAGCTACGGCAATGGCATCTAACCAGGAAAACTTCTTTGTGTGTTCTTGGGGGGGCTCTTTCTCAAAAATATTTTTCTTCATGTGCATATTTCTAATGCATGAGATTCTATCATGCTTTCGGAAGCTCAACAGATGTTTCCAAAATTTTCTCCTTAAAAATAGAATTAGGGCCGCTGGGTGGCTCAGTGAAGCATCTGCCTTTGGCTCAGGGCATGATCCCAGGGTCCTGGGATGGAGCCCCGCATGGGGCTCCCTGCTCAGCTGTGAGCCTGCTTCTCCCTCTCCCTCTGCCTGCTGCTCGCCCTGCTTGTGGACTCCCTCTCAAATAAATAAATAAAATCTTTAAAAAATAGAATTAAAATGCATTTTTTAAAAAAGAGTAAGCTCTATACCCCATGTGGGGCTTGAAGTCAGAACCCTGAGATCGACAGTTCGTGCTCAGCCAGCCGAGCTAGCCAGGCACGCCTAAAATGCATTTCTTATACCTGACTCAGCCAGGTTTTATGGACTGCCATTCATTCGACTGAATATTTCTGTCACGGCACATCTTCATTCTGTACTCTGACAGTTACATACGTCGTGAGAAATGTTTCCTAAATCCACGTCCCCTAAGGCCACCGATTCTAGGTCTTTACCATAAGCAGTCTTAGCCAGACAGGGACGACCTTCCCACCTCCCTGTACAGATAAGAAAGGTTTCACCAGCAAATGGCATTAGTGCATTGACCACGAGGTCCGTCTGTTCACACGTTTACAAGAAAGGAAAGGAAATGGAGTGTGGGTTTGCGGTCAACACTTTCCTACAGGCTCTCTTAAGACATTATCCTCTTCTCCATTTCCCCGGCCAGTTGATATGCTTAAGTCTTTGAAGTAGGAATCTATCAGTCAAATATATCCCAGGTGGGACTCCCCAGAAAGGATGATCCACAAAGGGAAAGGAAATATCGCTCAGAAAGTTAAAAAAAAAAAAAAAGCCACAGATTGAGAGAAGATATTTATAGAACACAACATCTGATAAGGGACTTGAATCTTGACTGCCTAAGAGCCCTCAATGTTCAACAAAAAGACAACAAATCACCACATGTGTTACAAGTGGATAAGAGATTGGATCAGAGACATCACCAAAGGAGATAGAGTGTGGCAAATAAGCAGTAAAAAGAAGCTCAGAATTACTAGTACGTAAGGAATCAAAATACCATCAGACGAGGTACCCCGCACACATAATATAATGTTGCAAAGGATCACAGGCAACAAGAAAGACCCCCCAAAGACAGGCTGCCCCTGCCCAGGGCTGGTGTGGGTGCAGAACAGGTAGGACTCTGCTTTGTGACTGCTGGGGTGCACAATGGTACCGTCTGAACTGTTGTCAGGTAGTTTCTGATAAAGGTTTGCCTATCCTTAGCATCTGAGTCATAATCCCACCCCGAGTTCTTCGCCCTCAAGACGCAAAAAAACCTATGTGCATGAAGAAACTTGTACGTGAATGTTTATTCATAAGCGTACAGACTGGGACAAATGTTCACAGACATGAACAAAGACAGAAATTTTGGTGCATCCATACACTGGAATAGTATTCAACAATTAAAAAAAAAAGCCCTCACAGAGGGATGAGGGCTTTATTCCGAGTGACGGAAGCCACAGTCTCAAGTCTGCATGCAGTCTGATCCCCTTTATATGACATTCTGAAAAATGCAAAACGATAACAACAAAGGTCAGCCCAGGGTCTGCCAGGGGCTCTGGTTTGGGAGAAAAAAAAATTTTTTTAATAGATTTTATTTATTTATTTGAGAGAGAGAGCACAAGCAGGGGGAGCGGAGCGGCAGGCAGAGGGAGAAGCAGACTCCCTGCTGAGCAGGAAGCCCAATGTGGGGCTTGATCCCAGGACCCTGGGATTATGACCCGAGCCGAAGCCAGACGCTTCACTAAGTCACCAAGGTGCCCCTCGGAGAAAGTATGAGTATGAAAAAGCACAGGAAAAATTTTGAGGTGACAGAACTGTTGTGAATCATGATTGTGGAAATGAGTACCAGAAAATATTAAAAAACCCAGAACTAAAAAGAATGTTGGTAATTGCATAGAATGTATATATGTATAAATATACATGAAAACATACATCACAGATATACCTGAAATAGAACTCGCAAGGTTAGCAGAAAATACAGACTTCTACTCATTAATTAATCCTTATTTTTCTCCCAAATGCCTTTTTAATGAAACTGGAATTATTCAAGAAATAGCAATGTTCCCATCTTCCAAATAATCCTTTATGATGTGTTTCAGCAAAACAAAATCTTGTAATAAATGAGGCCTTTCATTAAAAATCTAGATTATGATTACAGATATAAGAACAAATATAAACCTTTTTCTTCATAAAAAAATCTGGCTTAAAGAAATGAAAAATAATCCTAAACGCTTGTTTGAGGTTTTGAGTTTCAGGCCATATAAATACTTCATATTTATATTTATTTTTTATTTTTATTTTATATGTTGATAAAATTAAATCCAAGAGTACTATTCTTTTTAAGCAAACATTAGTACTCCCAACGACAAAACCAGGAATCTAACGTTGTATCAAATTGAGAAAACAATGCTATGTTGGTGACAACACAAACTGATATAATGATGTCATTAAGAACCAAGGATTTCAGTGTAAGAGAAAAGAAAATACATAATAATGTTCGTTTAAAAATATTGTCATGGTAAATTTCAAGGAAAAATGTTGATACAAAGTCCTAATTTGTAAAAAAGACTATATGATAACTCAGTACAATGGAAAGAGTTGGTAGAAATGACTGTAGAGCAGAAATCAACAGTTAGTACCCAAATCTTGGTTTCTCATTATCGGTGCTATTAAAAGGAATCCAGGCCCCAGGAGACAGAAACAAGCCTTGATTTATGGCGTGGAGAAAGGACAAGATGAACCCATGATTCTCTGGTTTGCACCCGAACGATAGGAAAGTCTGGGTGACTAACTAAGGACAAGTGCAAAGGACCCTGCAATGAATTTATTAGTTTATTTCTGCTTCTTTGATTCAAGTGTCAACTAATACAGTAACAGATATTTTCCTTTCCTTTTCTTTTTAAGTAATCTTCATGCCCAGCGTGGGTGGGGCTCAAACTCACCACCCGGGATCAAGAGTCTCATGTTCTACCGAATGAGCCAGCCAGGCACCCCCAATAGATGGTTTTCACAGACATATTAATAATGTTTGGTGAACACATTTTCCTTTGAGGTAGACATACACAGTGAACAAATGGTGTCAACTTCTGTCCATGTAACTGAATTACAGATAAATCTTCAGGTAACCACTTTGTGCTCTTGGATATATTGTTGGATGACATCTAACGCGCCACAGGAATGCACCTGCTACAAATGCTCGCAACTGACATCGTACCGAAGGAGGGAAGTCTGAACCAAGAGCACACACCTGCGTCTACATGGTTCTCATCTTGGGTAGATTGAAATGATTTCTCTGTAAGACAACCAGTCTGACTTTTCACCTTATGAACTGGCTTCTCAAACCAAATCACCTGGATTCAGTGTTCAGTCTCCATCAAGGGAACAAGAGCGACACGTAAAAGTGAATACGTTACAAAGGAAAATTCACCATATCAAGCAGAGCACACAACTCAAGTGTAAGAGAGCTAACCTGCAGCCTCAGGGATCTTTTGTTTATGCATTGTAATTATATTCTTTTTTTTTTAAATAAAGATTTTATTTATTTATTTGAGAGAGAGAGAGAGCAAGAGAGAGCACAGGAGCAGAGGGAGAGGAAGAAGCTCCCACTGAGCAGGGAGCCAGATGCAGGACTCGATCCCAGGACCCTGAGATTATGACCTGAACCAAAGGCAGATGCTTCACTGACTGAGCCACCCAGGCCTCCCTGTATTTGTATTTTTAAAGAGAATGTTCTGGTTGAAAAATCAGTAAATACGAAAGAAATTAGCTCTTGCTTAAATGAAAAGTGTAGTGGTGTTTTGAAAGTGTTGTACAAAAAAGTTATACCGTTTCAACACGCATTTCTTTTTTTGGGTTCATGATAATTATAGAATTTAGATATAGATTGTCATTCTTTTTCCAATAGCATCTGCTTCCCATTAAATGAGTTTAGTTATGTAACTAAAGTTCAATGATGTGTGAATACTTCTGAAAACATGACAAAGAAAATGAAATTGTGGATTACCCCAAATTCAAATATCCCTTCCCCGTGACTACATAAAATCATTGTATTATAGTATTATTTGTGTTCTCTAATATTCACTTGAATATCTTTTTTTTTTTTTAAGATTTTATTTATTTATTTGACAGAGATAGAGACAGCCAGTGAGAGAGGGAACACAAGCAGGGGTAGTGGGAGAGGAAGAAGCAGGCTCATAGCGGAAGAGCCTGATGTGGGGCTCGATCCCAGATCGCCGGGATCACGCCCTGAGCCGAAGGCAGACGCTTAACTGCTGTGCCACCCAGGCGCCCCTCACTTGAATATCTTGGTTAAAATTTTACAAAAACAAATCGGTTTTCTAATCAGTTTTTTCTGGGTGGAAACTCAGTAAGTCTTATTTCTCAAATGCCACATATCATCTAATTTTCTGAATTGTATTAATGTCTGCAGCCAACAGCTTTGCCTGTGGTTAAGAAGAGCTAGACAATGTCTCACTCATTTGAGCAGCTGTGTGGCATGTTTTGAGGCCAGCAAATCTGTTTTCTGTGAATGCCGTTCCACAAACTTGGGGAGTATTGTTACAAGATGTCTTCAAGAATGAGAAAGGACTCACAGCTGCGTTGAAGGAATATTTGCTTTCTTCCCTCCAAAAATCAGATTGCAAAAGTCTTACATGTTTTGGATACTTAATTTTTTTCTTCAGGGGGGTCTATCCCAATTATAAATATTTTCACTGTGGCATTATTTACGTCCACGTGGGAAAATACATTTTTCCTTTGTGTGACTTTCCAGGATAAAATACGGAATATGAAATTAGCAAACAAAGAAAGGGAGAAACGATGACAAAAAAGGAAATCAGATATATTTGTTTTAGCGCTTTTATAACGCATTTACTTGGTACTTGTGCATTTTTTTAAACTTTAGGCAGCAAGATACACATGCATGTGAATTTGCATATTTTGTTTCGTTCAAGATAATATTGGGGTTCTTTTCTCACGTCCTTATTCTTTTACGTATTAGTTTGTATCTGCATAGATTCCACAGTGAGAGTACCTTTAGTGATTCGCCTATTAGGAAGCCATGATATTTCCTGTCTTCCCGTATTTTAACCGTCCCTAGGAGAATCTTTGCATACACACCTTATTCTATAATTTTGATCTATCATTATAACAGAGTCCATTAAGTGTAATTATTGTGACAAACGATATGGCTTTAAGATCATTGGTTCACAAAGCCAAAGGTTTTTTCTTAGAAGATAATCATCACAATAATACTGCCAACATCATTCTGCAGAAATGTTTCATTGACCTGCATATTAATCATCTGGAGTTGTCTTTAACAACAACAAAAAAAAGAGTAATTTTACCATCAAAATTTCTGCCCTGTTACTTAAAGTGCACTTGGTACTAAGTGGTACTAAGGAAGGAATACCATTTTGTCATCTTTTTCTTATTGGCCTTCCATAGAGCTGCCTGGAGTTGCCCATTGGTGAGGTCTTATATTTTTATTTATATTTTATATATTTATATTTTTATGATATATTTTATATAATTTAATTTTTATTTTATTTTTTTAAGGTTAAAATTTTGTATTGATTATTGAGTGTGGTATGTTGAGAACACCGACCCTTCCCCTCTTCTCCCCAGCAGCTTGTTCGTGGCCTGCGGACCCTGTCTTGGCATGGCAAACAGTAGGTTTGTGTGGACAGCAGAGAAAAGAAAAGCCCAGTGCTCTCCATCCCTTGGAGGATGCTAAGGACCAACACAAGTTCGTTGAAATTCCTTGCCACGGAATTCACTCATCAAAGTTTCCTGTCTCCCATGTGTAAAAGTGATGGAGCTTTGGTTTTCCCATCATGCAGACAGCGTAGACACGCTGGATAAATCCAGATTATCAATCACATGACCTTTCTGCTGAGTCAACAAAAATATAGACTGTAGCCAACATGTTGAGTTACTTTAAACTGTTGGTGCAAAGCTCCTGACGTGAACTCTTCTTGCCCCGCAACTTGACGTTATACAATTCCCTTCAAAGAATCAGGACAAGCACTATTTTCTACATTTTAAAATTTAGGTTTTAAAATTTAGATTTTGTTTCAAAAATTGGGTTTGTTGACTTAGCATCTTTAAGTTGATAAATCTATGTTTGTATGTCATTGATCTTCACACATGTTTAAGATATATCCAGGTAGAAAAGAACAGGTACATTCACTCCTCAGGAAATCTAGAATAAATTCCAGATTCCCAGATTAACCAGCTATAGAGATTTTGCTAACAATTAATTGTTACTGAAAAAGAAAAATTGGAAACTAGAAACTCCCTTCCCTTAGAAAGTCTGCATTTTTTACCTTCGCTTCAATGCATATTTTTTTTTTCTTTTTCGGGTGATATTGTAGTTGACAGAGAAAAAGAAATAAGAAAGGAAGGACTGGACAAAAGGAAAACAGAACAAAATTCTTGGGGCAAACGGAAGAGAGAAGAGAGCCTCCTCTTACAAGCACGCTCTCCTTTACAGGGTCGCCCTTGGAGCCCAAACTGGGGTAACAGTGAGTTGTTGGAAGCTTCTTTATTTCTGGTTCAGCCTCAGATTCCATGAAGGAAAGTAACATTTCCTCAGTCGGTGTTCACAATTACCAAAAGGGGTCAGCCGTCCCCGGGCTGCGTGTACTGGGATCCCGATGCTGTTTCATGCGCTGCCCACTGATTCCACGGTGGGACCCAGACCGAGGAGGGTCCTGTGTCTAGTCCCATTTTCCAGACCACAACTCAGGCCCCCGGAAGCTCACTGCCCTGCCTGTGGTCACAGAGAGAAGTGGAGAATTTAAACTCCAACAGCCTGGCTGAAGAACCCGGGCTTGAAACTGGGATCTCATACAGCTTGCTCAGTATAAATGTGGTGGGAACAGACACAGATTGACACAAACCTATGATCAGATCCAAAGAGTAATGGTTTGAATACCAAATCTGTATTTACGGGGAGGTGTTATTTTAGGGAAGAATAGTCCTATTTTACTTTAAACACAATTACTGGATTTTTGGTGGAAAATAGAAGCATATCAAAATGTACATAAGCATAAAACATCTGATATGCATATATATGTGCATTATAAAATATATATGCAAAAATATATGCATATAAACATATAAAATACACACATGTAAATATACATGTATATATACACGCATACACATATAAGTACACACATAAACATACATACACATATATGCATACAAATATACACACCTCAACATACACATGTGAACATATATACACATACGAACACATATACACACACATAAATACACACGTAAAACATATATACATACATAAACATATATCACACATATGTAAATATATGTATATATACATATGCATATGTTTTTATATATATACACAACTTACATTTTGATATGTTTCTCTTTCCACCCCCTCCACCTCTTTATCTTTTATGATTTTTAGGTAAGCTCTGCACCCATTGTGGGGCTTGAACTCAGGACCTGAGATCAAGAGTCGCATGCTCCAGTACTGAGCCAGGCAGGCACACCCCTCCCGTGACTCTTTACTACATTGGTTGGTGTTCGTATATTCCAAGCATATGGCCCTTGATGAAAGCTGCCACTCAGCCCTTGGACATAACCTAGATTGTACCAGATGCTTCCGTCAGGAGGCAGGACAGCAGGTCCTCAATGCTGCACAGGGAGGGGGTGCTGGGATGTTTTTCTCTAGTTTGGAAGAAGAGAGTTTCACTGCCTTACAAGGAGGGCTATTGTGGAGTCCTCTCTGGCCAAATTCAGAGAGACGTCTGCAGGTGGTAAAGCCACTGCATTGGTCCCACTGGAGAGGGCGTGGGTAGATGTTGCCTCGCTAAGATGCTCCGGGAGTCCCTGGCAGAGGCAAACCAGAAGGAATGAGCCTTCTGCAAGATAAACCCCCCTCAGCCACCCCTTCTCCTCAGGACGCACCCTCTTAGGGGCTCACAGCTGGGGCCATGGCACTTCTAAGATTTTACCAAGCCTCATGCTAAATAACGATCATGCACAAGATGCCTGCTAGGTATTTCTTGCCCATCTCAGAGCTTTCCAGTTTAAACAGGTAGCACTTTTTCATGCAGAAGTCAGAGCAGAGGTCTTGCAACTCTGTCAAGGTGACATGGATATCTGAGTGTGCATCTAATAACAAAAAAGAGACTCAGGCCTCCCATTAATACTGCTGCTGCTGCCCACGGCGCATGAATTTCTGAGCTGGGGTGTGTTCGCTGTGCATGGACAGGCTTCTGCACCGAGGGGAGCAGAATACAACAGGGAGACAGGTCTTCTGTGTTTGCAAGTTGATTTCATAATCCACGCCCACCTCGCCGAAACTCAACCACCAGCTGTCTTAAGCTCACAGGGTCCCTTTTGTGCAACGTGCATCTCTAGAAAAGTGCATACTGCACGGGCCCCTTCTCCAGAGTCTCAACAGGCAACACCTGAAAAGCACGACCTTTTTTGGCACAATTTCCATTGGGAAAGTATGAGCCTCCAGGGACCCAGCCAAGCCAGTCAGGGATCCACGTTTTCAGGGAAGCCTGTTTCTCTGATTTGAGAAGTGAGCACAGACAGGGCCCAGAGCTGTGTTAGTCAGATTCTGCACAGAACGAGAAATAACAGGATACGTAGGTAGAGATCCAGGTACAGATGCAGACAGAGATATGGATACAGATAGGTACGGACTGAGCCTACGGAATGGGCTCTGGTAATTACAGAGGCTGAAAAACCCTCATGTGATTGTATACTGTTGGCTGGAGGTCCAGGAAAGCAAAGGACCGTCTACACAACAAAGGCCAGCAGACTCGACACCCAACATGGGTCAGTGTTTCAGCTGGCGTCTGAGGGCAGGAAAACACAGATGTCCCAGCACCACAGTCAGGCAGGAAGAACTCCCTGTTACTTTGTCGTGTGTTGCTCTGCCAGGTCCACACCTGATTAGGTGTGGCTCACCCAGAATGGGAGGGCAATGTGCTTGAGTCGTTCTACCAATTCGAATGCTAATAGACCCTAGAAAGGTTAACCTTGGTGGGACTTTTTCTCCGTTAAGAAAACAAACAAGCTCACTGGAGAATTATTTTTTTTTTAAATCTCTAGTAGAAAGTCCCTCCTTTTCACTCTGCTATCATTAATTACATTCCAGATCCTGAGATGTTATGTATGACTTTGTCTTATAGGAAAGTAAGCCTCAATGTTAATGGTTTTTGTATCTAACCTATGCATTTTATTCTAACATTCTTCTTCTTTTAAAATGTTTTTCGTGAAGATTTTTCAGTCTTCATAATTACTGGGGTCCCCTAAATGCTCTTGGACCTGGCTCTACCATTTAAAAGGTTCTTCCCTTAATTTACAAATCTATCAACACATTTACATGTGTTCCTTCTTTATTTGCTTGGCTCAGGTTTTCAGTTTTTTAAATATTCTGTTTTGCCACAGGAAACGCGAGCAACGAGAAACACAAATTCAACGTTTCTGAGGCTCAGAGATAGAAAGGATAGGGTGTGTAACTGGGCTTTTAATGCAAACAGTGTGATAGCGACTTACTTCTGTGAAGAATGGGGAGGGGCTGTTCGATATTCAGTAACTCGGAAGGGTCAGAATCTAACGTTTCAGGAAAATTTAGCAGAAGAGTGGACAGGTGGGAACGGGGCGTTAAGGAAGGAAACCGGCGTGATGATTCTGATTTCATTAGGGGGGGTGGCAGGGAGAAAAGTAAGTGAATTTATAAAATAAGATTCGACACACGTTGAGGATGTTTTGATGTGGTTGGGGTATTAGTTTTTAGGGCTGCCGTAAGGAAGTAGCCTGGACTAGGGGGCTTTACACAATGGAGATTGATTCTGGAGACTAGAAGACCAAAATCAAAGCATCAGCAGGGTTTGTTCTAGGGGACAATCTGTCCCATGTCTCTTGACTAGCTTCTGGTGGCATCTGTCCATCTTTGGTATTGCTTGGCTTGTAGACCTACCTCTAGAATTCCTGCCCACGTTCTTCTCTTGGGGAGTGTCTGCGTCCCAATGTCTTCTTCTCATCATGGACTTGGTTTTGGGCCATTGGATTAGTGCCCTTCCTAATGCAGGATGGTCTCGTCTTAACAGGATTACGTCTGTAGGGACACTGTTTCCCAGATAAAGCCACATCCATAGCTTCTAGGTGGGAATGGCTTTTAGGGGACACTCTTCCATCCATTATGGTTGGCAAGTTGTCATCAACTAAGAAGTAAGGCATTTGATCCCCGACCTCTGCAAACGACTCATTCATACATCTGTGCGTACGTAGGATCTCGGCAGGACAGGTTTTGTCTCATACTCCTCTAGATCATGGCTGGTGGGGTTATGAAGATCGTACAGTAAAATGTGGGGCACAGAAGCAGTGTCCTTGTGTTTCCCTGTGACGTTGCCAATCTTCTACGGAAATGCCTGCTGTATTCAGTTGGGACCCTAGGCTACCAGATGTCCCACCTCAACAAAGCAGAGTTTTCAGTGAGTTTCAGACTGTCACAGTGCAGACACGTGGGGCACCGGGTCTCTGCACTCCAGGTCATACTCTCTCTCAAATAAATAAAATCATGAAAAAAATTATTAGAAAAAAAGAGGGAATTCCTCGATACAGGAATCCAGTTTGTTCACCTAATTATAGTTACCACGGTTCATCGGCTGGATGCCAAATAGCTATAAATATTCACAGTTAAGTAGGTAGCCTTTTGCTTAATGATGAGGTTAAAGGAATAGAGGAGACAGGAAGATTCTAGAATCTAAGTGTATTTGGTCCTTGAAATGATCAGTCGGCACATTTCTTGGGGATACTAGTAAGTAAAACTAATTATTGAGAAAGTAGACTAGAAAACACTATTACTTGTGGACTATTTCACTTCGACTTTTTTTTTTTTTAAAGATTTTATTTATTTATTCGACAGAGATAGAGACAGCCAGAGAGAGAGGGAACACAAGCAGGGGGAGTGGGAGAGGAAGAAGCAGGCTCCCAGCGGAGGAGCCTGATGTGGGGCTCGATCCCATAACACCGGGATCACGCCCTGAGCTGAAGGCAGACGCTTAACCGCTGTGCCACCCAGGCGCCCCATTCACTTCTTTGACTTTTAGTGGGCTAATACAGAAGAGTAGTGAAATCAAGAGTGAAAGGGAAAACCTACACGTCACACTAAGAATACTGTTAATCAGGTAATAACCTTGATTAACTATTAAAGATATAAATGTAAAATGTATAAGATTATGTAAATTATCAAATGCATCCTTAGTAATTCCAAGCGATTTAGGGCCAAATGGGTTTGTCTTTTCTCTTTCCAAATTCTTAGTTCTCCCCAAACCAAAAAAAACCAAAAATAGAAACCTCAAAGAATCTGTTATAAGAAGGCAGAACATTAAGGAGAACAGCGTACAAAAGGGTATTTTTCATTGCCAGAGAAAGCTATAAAGTGACATCAGTGTATGGACCGCATTTTTTAAAAAGATTTTATTTATTTATTTACTTGTCCAAGAGACAGAAAGCAGGGGGAGGGGCACAGGGAGAGGGAAAAGCAGACTCCCTGCTGAGCAGGGAGCCCGATGCCGGGCTCCATCCCAGGACCCTGGGATCATGACCTGAGCTGAAGGCAGATGCTTCAGCGACTGAGCCACCCAGGCGCCCCTTGACTGCATTTTAAACTAACTTTTGTGGGACAACAGAGATCATTCTCCCGCTCTAACCCAATGCACTATTGAGCTACGCTCCTTTGTTGTCTGATGTCATTTTTCCTATGAGTTTGGACTCTTTGCACCTCCTGGTAACTTACAATTGCTGCTCAGTCTGCAAGGATGGGGGTTCTCCTAACGTAGACGTCACCTGAGCCCTGAGACTACCTTCATCCCATTCCCCATTTCTGGAGGCTATCTCTCCTTCCTTGTCCATGGGTTTTGGTCTTGCTGTCTCTGTCAATGTCTCATCCCCTTGAAGACATGGGTCCTGCCTTTACCTTGAACCCTACAATCTTCAGTTGGCCATGGCTGGGCTGCATGTACCCGTGAACGTGTCGTTATTTGGAATAGGGCCTTTGCCGTGGGTTGGCCACAGTATGGACTAACACATGACACCATGTAAATGGTACTGCAAGGATTCCTCCTGGGGTCGTGGGCTGGGCCGTTGGGGGCCGCCATGTTCCCATGGCAGCCCCACTGGGGTAAGGCAGCAGCAGGTGTCCCTCAGGGGCCCATCATTATGGCTTTGCTGGATAGGTGTTCAACTCAAGTCATAGCCTTCCTAAACCCGGCCTGAGTGGTCCTACTCACCAGTAGTGGAATCCAGCTTGTATTTGTTTTCTAGAATGGTTGCACCAAGTATCCCAAAGCTAGTGACTCAAACTCATCATCCCACAATTCTGGAGGACAGATGCCTGAGGTCAAGGTGAGGGCAGGATTGGCTCATCCAGTCTCATGACCCACCATATGCTGAGAATTCTTCCATCCTCTTGTTTTTTTTACTATAGAACAGCTGACCGACACGTGCTTTTCTTCTTTCTCTTAGAGGTCTCTTTTCCAGAATAAATGTTTAAGGACCTGGGTGTAGTTGCAAAGTTAATACACTCATATCTTGCTACAATTGTCTGTTCTTTTCCTTGGTATAAGGTGGTTGAATACAGAGTCTCAGCTTTATCCCACTGAAGCATAAGGTTCCAAGGCTTCTACAAAATGACCTTTCCTTGTGGAGGAAAGCATTTTGTTTCAAATGGCATAGAGTCAAGTCATATCTTTCAGGTGATAGAATAATAAGTATATATAAAATATGTATTATATTCATTTGGTGTTAATATCATATATACCTTATATTATGTATAAGGTTTGAATTATAGTACTAATATACAAAATATTATACATTATATTTGAATTGTAAACCTTGAGTTACAACTTTCAGATTATATTATAAACTAACTTTATATATGTATATATTTATATATAATGTATACATATATTTGACATATATGTATAACTTTATATATGTATAGATATTATATACATAATGTGTATATGTGTATATATATATACTTTTTTATAGAAAACAACTGAAAAGTAGAAAGGTTTACGGAGTGAATGCCTATGTACCAATTACCCAGCTTCAATAATTTTCAACTCATGGCTAAACTTTGTTCACCATTATCCACCCCACCCCCCTGTTTCTTCTCTCTCCATCCAGATTATTTCATTTCATTTATTTATTTTCATCCAGATTATTTTATTTTACTTTAATTTTCATCCAGTTTATTTTAAAGCCAATACCAGGTGTAATACGCAATAGCATTCATTACTCGTATGTAAATATTTTGCAATTCTGTTTGGTACACAGGACCCATTTAAAAATAAATCTGCAGTTCTTTACATCCTTAAAATATTATACATCATACTTAAGACAGAGAATATCTAGTGTTTAATTTCCTAGATTGTGTCCTAAGTTATTATTATGACTATTATAATATATAGTAATAGTTTGTGGGTTTGAAATGGAATTATGACTATTATAATATATAGTAATAGTTTGTGGGTTTGAAATAAGACCCAACTATTTCCATGCATTGCCATCAGTTGGTATCTCTCTTTTCTCTTATAAATATAGCCTTCCCTTGTGTCTCTTTCTTTCCCCCTTAAAATTTATTTGTTGAAGAAGCAGAGTCTTTTTCTCCATATAGTTTCCCACAGTCTGACTATATTCATGAGCCCTTCTCATATCCCATGGCCTTCTGTTTCCTTGTGAATCTGTAGTTGATCCAGAGGTTTGATCGGATTAGAGTTTGATTGCTTCAGCAAGAATATTTCCATTGGGAGGTACAATTACATGCATTTCCTTCTTTCTTGATATTAAGTGTCATCGGCAGTCATTAATTAGAAGTTATGAAATAATGAGTTTCTATCTGCCTCATTCTGTGACATTGATTCGCTGGATGATTTTTGTAAAGACAAAATTCCTTTCATCAACTATGTGGTTAAACTGAGGCAGATTTTTATTTCAGAAGGTTAGATATTTATTTAAGAAGGCCGATTCTTTTGCTTTCTTTATGAGGTTGCAAATTAGGTTGGTTCGTTTGAATGGAATCGTGCCGTGGACAGGTGCGTATGAAACCTCTCCGCTGAATACCCGGGCCCCACATCACTCATGCTCCTTAACTGACAGATATGTTATACTCATTTTTTTCACAGGACGCACATCTGGGAATATCCATTACTCGGAATCAGACAGGATACTTTTTACATGTCTCAAAAGCTCCCTTGACGGTGGAGTGTAATTAACTGAAAAATCACATCTAGCAGCACTGAGGTAGACATTGCCCGGTGAAGTAGACAGGCCCTTCCTCCTGGTTTTCAGTTCTGCATCTTTTGGCTATTTTCCCTCAGTGAGGATCAATACGGAAGAGTCTGCAGGTGGGTCAGGCCGTCTGTGTCTCACTTGGAGACCTTATGTCAGCAGAATGTCGCCACCTCTGAGCAGTGTCCAGCAAACACTTAGCTTGCCTTCACATCTCTACATACTCAAGGGACAAGAGAAACACTCACAAGCCGCCCAGAACCAGAGGAGGAACTCTCACCCGTTATCACAGCCAGGCTTTCCCTGTTCATTACAACCCGGGAACCCCTGTCCCCACAGCTGTCCCTCATCAGCGTCTTCCTCTACTCGGATCAGGTCAGAGCCTCTACCCTTGTCGCAAGCCCCCTTCTGGACATTATCAATTTTTACACACTCCTCATCTGTGATCGGAACTGTCGGATAAGTTACCAGCTCTCCATATCTTGCAAATTGAGCTAAGAACTTTTGGATTTTATCCTGAGGGTTGTGGGATACCACTAATGAGTTTTACTCAGAAAATGACAGGAAGAGGCTTTGGCTTTAGAAAGTTCATTATGGTTGCAGGATAGAGAGGGGAAAAAAAAACTGAAGATGAGCAGAGAGGCAGGGGAGTCAGTTAGGAGCCTATTAATTAAAGATCTAAGGCAAACCGACTATGGAAATGGTATGAGAAACATATGGAAGGACTGTGGAGTGATTTACAGAGATATCACTAGCAGGCCCTGGGAAAAGATGAGCAGAGAGGGGAATACAAATTCTCTGGTCACAGGCAACTGTTGGCTTGAGGTTGGTTGGTGAGTTTGCTTTTTGATTAAGATGGGGACAACTGGCTGCAAACAAAAGGGCTCATGGACACGTAGATGAAGAACTCAGTTTGAGAGCTAGGAGGCTGAAGGTCTTTCGTGGGGTAGCTAAGTGATGGTTCTTATGGGTCATTGAATCTATCATCATGGGCAAAGATGACAGATCTGTTGGAGGTATCAACTCAGAAGACACCGTGGTGCCTGATGGCCAGATGGCCACTGACGTCATGGTAGGGGACACACAGCTCATCCAAGAGAAGACCGGTACACAAGACACAATTTGCAGATGCAAGTATAAAAGTGAATTCTCCCATTCCAGCATGGTCTCCTGTGTTAGGTCAACATTGCCACCACTGTTTCTCTGTACATGGGTGCGTGCCATACGTCAGCACTCTACTTCTTTTAACAAAGGGAACTTGATGCAGCTTAGTACAAAGAACAGAGCCTTTGGCACAGAGCCAACTTGAATGCAAATCACTGATGGAAACGCAAGACTCTGCAGGTGGTGAAGCAACCACAAATGGTCTTAACTGGAAGTCTCCTTCTGCGTAAAGGTTGAGCAAGTTCAGGGGAAAGAGGAAGAGGGTTGAGTTGGGGACATGTCGATTCATATCCTAGTTGTACAACTGCTTGGGTGACCTTGGACAGGTCATTCCATTATTTAACAGATTCATGTTGTCCATCCGTAAAATGGAACAAAGAAGGTTTCTCAAGTAGGGCTGGTGAGGAATAAAAGAGAGAAGACACGTGAGCAGACGCAAAAGGACGAATGTCCTCTGATAGGTGAACTGACTCCAGAGTGCACGCTTCTCCAGGAGAGGAGAGCTTTTTCTAAGGAACAGGGTGATTCCCTGCTGAAATGTTTAGGTTTTCACCCCACCTTGGTCTAGCAAACAGCACAAGGGGAATTTAACTGAAGTGCAGAATATCACCTCCCAGTGACGGATGTCGAATAGACAATGTCAATGCCCCTGTTGTACGGAAATGTGATGGAGAGCCATGCCCTTCCCAATATCCACCCAACAGCCTTGGGTCAATACTATTTTTTTGGAAAACAAAGACATGTGAGCTGTTATAAAAGGAACCATTTGGGCAAATGGTGAGATGAAGAGTAGACGCTAAGAATTCTCTGCTGTTTGTAAAACGGGAGCTACACCCAAGAAGAAACCCATAACAAGTATGACCAGAGAATCCCTGAGAACGTTCAAGGAATCGATGGCATCTGAGGAAATTTCATCAGTTTAATTTAAAACCTCAAGGGGCATTGGCATCAAAGACTGGATGAAGTGCTGATCTCTGGCTGCTGGAGCATTGGTCAGATTCTTAATAAATACAATTGCCATTGTGATAGTAGTGAAGTTAGTTACTGATGTTATCACAAGTAGTATTGTTAATAATTCTAGGCAAATTGTCTTCACGTATACTGTGTACTGTCAATAGGAAACTCTTCATCATTGCAAACACGCTCTTTTTCTTAACGGGTGTATCTTCTCTTTTACATTTGTACTAAGTTCCCAGAACTTCCACTCGAATTCTCAGCCAATATCCAGCTGCAGAATCAGGAGACTTACATGTGTGCTCAATTGCCTGTTACCTAAAAACCCCAAACAGAAACCTAACTTTTGTTACGCAAAAGTAACTGGCGCCATTTGTTTTGAGATGCTGGTATGATTGATAGTCTACAGAATTCAGCATGTAAGGCAATACGGGGTGATGGAAATGAGGTTCTATTTGAGAACCAGAGGGTCTGAGTCTGATGTCAGTTCCACCGGTCATGTCTTATATCACTATGGGAAGTTGCTAAATGTCTGGGGGCTTTGGTTTGCTCGTGGGTGGAATGGAAGAAAACTTTGCCAAGGCGACGAGTTTGCAGTGCACATCAAAGTGCTACCCGCATGCCCAGCACTACATTTCTGTAAATGGGAACCCAAGACACTGTTTGTCCTACTGATGGATGCAAGAATGCCCAAAGCCCTCAGAGGTCATTTGCATTACAGCATGAGTTAGAGCACCATTTTCCAAGTCTTTCTACTGAATGTGGTCAACAGGGGATTAGGTGACAACTTTTCCCTGATTCGGCAAAGTTCTCGGACTTTGCCATATATTCTTCTTCTTCTTAACTGGGGAGGAAGGATGTCAAGTGTTCACAGGTGAAGCCCCTCCCCAGAAAGACCCAACTCAAACGAATGAACTCAAAATCTCCAAGAGTAGACCAGACATTTCACTGTTTGCAAAATCCCTTCAGGTAAGTCTCATATGCAGGAGCATTGAGATTCACCAAGGAAAGGTGTGGACGGATGTGAATTCAAACTACATCTAACTCCAGAGTTCTCTGAAATCGGGGCACCTGTAGAAAAAGTGTTTGGATCCCTAGCATGGATGTACGAATCTGATTCCCTGACTCAAGCACTAGAGGGATGATTAAAAAAAAGCAAGAAAAATAAATATCCGTAACATTAGAAAGTAAAATGTATTTGTCAAGTGTTACATGCAATGGTGAATTTTGTAACTTTAGATTTATGGAACTGTCAAGGGACTCAGGAGGAAAGAAACAGGACATATGTTCAGCCCTATCAGGGAAAAATTCATGACATTTCCCAGGTTGGGGCTATTAAAGAAATTTTTGTGAGGGAAGGTTTCTGGAGTAGAGTCCAGATGGCTCCGTGGTTGGTGGAGTTATTAATGTGACAGAGATATTTTCCTAACATCGTTATGTTCCATAGAGTTGTCAATGTTCATTAAGAGGAAAAAGTGCCCTGAGGTTCGTTTAACACTATTAATGATTAAGTTTTTAGCAGCCATAATTAAATCCCAACATAAATCTTATTGTGAATCTAAAAAAACCCAGAAGATTTAAGGTAGAAAAAAATCAGCTACAAATACTTTAGGATGACAAAGTGAATTTCCATGTAATATTTAAGGGGTTTAGAGCATGCATATAAAAATCAAATTTCCATTAAATTAGCCAGTGTTGAGTAGCCACTCTTCGTGAAATACCTTCACATTCTTATCATTTAATGTTGACTGAAGCTTACTGAGTTTTATAATTTTGAGTTCACAAAGGAAACAAAGAATTAAATATTAATTTTTCGATCCAGGGTATAATATTAGCTATATCCAAAATGGATACATATGGTTGGAATCAGGGTGGTAAAAACTGTCCTTGAATATCCTTTCATATCACTCTCTCTCTCTATATATATATGACATATGGTTTGGGGACTATACCCCATACACAGAAATCTGCACACAGAAATTTGAGCACCATTGCAGAAAAAGGAAAAAATAATCCAAAGTATTTGCAAATGCTTGGTCAAGAAAATATTCTACTGAACTCGCTCCTTCGTGTCACACACGGATACACAAAGTGAGGGACTCATGACGGGATGGAGGGTGAATTCTGGACTCAGCACGACTCCCCAGCCATTAGCTGTATGTTTGAGCTGTGCAGGATACACAAAAATATGGTGGGCAAAAAGGTGCTGACTCATTGTTTTAGATAAAGGTCTGAGTATTTGGGATGCATATCGATATGGACATTCTGAAACAGTGTGTCCATTTTCTAAAACATAAATTAACTCAATTTTTTTTCAGTGTGCTGGTTGCAAGACGTGTCCCTACAGCACTTGTGGTTGGGTTGGACCCTGTTCAGATTGGCATGGGTGTGGGCATGATGCTGGTGTTACCAGCTAGGGATTTCGCCATGCATCCTGTGTTTGGAGAAGTCTGTTGTACAATCACAGAGGTGTTGGCCCATCGTAAATGTACACCGTGTCTAATTTCATTGCCACGGAGTCTAGTGCAATCAAGTGTGTCTTGAAGGAGCTACAGTGTTTTGATTCCAACACTTGTACCTCAACCAACAAGACCACCCTATCTTTAAAAAGCTACTACCACTGATTGGGAAAAGATCCAAAATCTGCTAGTTTTATTGTTGCTCGTTTTTAACCAATATAGGAATTCATTCCAAATCAAATATTTTTTTTTTTGAAAGGGCAAAGTCCAAAACTTTTTTTGGTTCCATTGAGTCCTCGTTAGTTTATCTCTTGGCTTGCGTTGCATGTCAGTCTTGACAACGTCACCAACATTTAATGAGCTGTGAAGTCCAAGTGTTTACTAACCCAAGCGATGGAAATGCTTTAAATGACTGGAGATTCTGCCTAAGAAAAGGCAGCAGGACTGTGGGAAACGATGTATTTATTCCTGGGAACTACACACTGACTTAGGCAAAGACAAATGTCTGGGTTGTGTAATTGACTGAGTCCAGTTGGCTCTGGAGGAGCCCGTCTCCCCTCCTGGTGTCTGGCCCAGCGTCACGCGCCTGTGGTATGCACCTTCACCGCTGGGCTGCCTGTTGACCAAATTGAAAGATAAATAGGTATTAGGAGAGCAGGAGCAGCTGAGCCTCTGGCGTCGTGGCCGAGCTCTGGGGCCATCGGGGGCCTTGGGTAAGGCTGACACAGCTCGGGCTGACACTCTCCACTATTTCTCGGTTACCCCTCATGACCCAGGGATGGCTGGACAGATTCTGGGACAGCAGACAATGCCCTTGGCAAACATGTCGGAGGAGAACCAAGGAATTATTTAGGGCACTTGGCTTTGGGGGCTCATTTGGCAAGACGAGTACAGAACCGGTTTATGCAGGAAAACACTGAAATTCATTAAGAGGCTGTTAAATATTAACAAGCCCTAAAAATAATTCCAGGTGGGAGAGAAGAGCAACCTCTGAGACCCATTTTCCACTCCAGCGGAGGCCTGGCTAGCCGAATGGAAGGCTGGTTTCGCAACAGAAGAAACCTCACGAAGTTACACGAGGACTTAGCGTGTTGGTGTCTGCAGGTGTGTGCCCAGCGGGGTTTCCGGAACCTGCTGTACCTGCACGTGGCGTTCGAAAAAGCCAGCCAGCATTGTAGGACAAGGGGCACAGATGTCTCCCCTCCCGCTGGTAGCTGAGGGCTTGTCTTCATTGGGTTTTTGAATCATAGCTATAAAGAGCACTTTTGCAAGTCTTTTTTCTTTCTTTCTCGGTCTTTCTTTTTCTTTTTCTTTTTCCCCTCCTAAACATCAGGGGCTTGCATGAAAAGTAAAGGAGACAGATCGGGATGTTTAAATAGATATGGCTCCTGGATATGTTCGAAGGCAAACTCGCGGGATGCTGTGGCTGCCGGCTCTCATGTCCAAGGTGCGGCATGTGTTGGAGGAAGGCCTTCACTTGAACTTGATCAAAGCCCTTAGGGCTGTTGCATGTGGGGGGACCTCGCCCCTCCCTGTGCCGGTGGACACGCTTGCAGGCGGAGCTGACCCACTCCCGTCACAAATCTGATCATCGCACCAAGTCCTCCCTCTTGCTGCCTATGAAGGGACTATGTCATGCATGTTCATTCCCAGGATTCCTCGTTAGGACTTAAGGGTATCACCAAGCAAGGGGTACCTTTGCACAAAGTTCGAATAATGTGCTCCTTGTCAGTGAGTGAACACCACGTCACTTCAGATGTGACAGAATCTTCAGGCAGAGGTGCAGAACCCAAGGCAGAACATAGGACCCAAGAAATGGAGTTTCCATGGCCTTAAAAAAGGAAAAATTAGCCTGTGGCTGAGGCGGGACGTTGTTGATTCATGAGTGATGATGGTGCTTCCAGCTCTCAGTGAGGAACAGGAGGAGGATGGGATGGTTTTCACTTTGCTTTTGAGGATTTACAGGTTCGGATCAGCTTTATGACACGGTCAGTTCCGAGGACCCCCTCGAGACTCAATTCCCAATGAATGCCCCTGTGTTCAAACTCATTTTCAATTCCAGGGCATAAATATTTGATGGGTGCAGGCTTTCCAAGCTCCCTTGGAGTCCAGTACGGATAAAGTGAATGCAGTGCGGGATCACCGGGAGGAAAATCAGGGCTGACCGGCGTAAACACACTGTCCCCTCACACCAGCTCTGATTAGAACTAAATCCTGCACAGAATATATAAAGGAACGACATGAGGACAGCTCCTAAAAGTGAGGAATGACGTACAGACTGGACAAGCAAGTCAAGACCCAAAGAGAAACCATACACCAGTGCGCTACTGCTGGATATCCCACCCTTGCTCCTGGCTGGCATCCAGCTGGATGGCGAAACGATGCAACATATATGGACAGAAAAGGCACAAGAACATGTCTCTATTGCATCAAAGGATCAGGAAGAGCGGCCCTGCAGAGCGTAGCTTACAGCTCTCTCCCGGCTTCCCTCCAGCGAGCTCTAATACCAGAACTTTGGCAGCAACTATGGGGGCTGGAGTTGCAGCCGCATCCCCAAGATCTTTTCCCTTGGTGGTCTGTCCACGGAATACCAAATCATGCACAGTATGCAGCACAGCTCAGGGCCAGCCACGGGGCCAGGAAAAGGGGCTCCCAGGAGATGCAGGTGGTAGGTAAAGTCAAGTAGAAGGAGGCAGAGTAAGACAGCCTTGAACCCTGTGTGTGACACTGTGGCTGGACCCGAACTCTGCACACATGGAATTGATGGACATCAACACAGCAAAGGCTGGGGAAAGCATGGGTATAAGCTACCGTGCAGAGAGCAGACTGGCTGTTTGGAGGTAACCGTGTGGGACAGACTAAAATAGCAAACTTAAACCGAACCATAGCCCAGAAATGCAGGTTAGAATTTGCCCAGGTGCCCCGAAACAAGGTTTTTAAAGCAACTAGTATAACCCCATTCCAAGAAATAAAGGTGAATATTCTGCAAATAACAGGAAAGACGTTAGTCATGGCTAAGAAATAAACCCAACAAAACAGAGTGTACAGCAAATTTCAGAGGGGAGCACTATAGGAAATGCTCAAGTCATGCCGCTCAATAGCACGATGGAAGGAACACAGAGGACAGACAGTGAACGTGGAGATCAATCAATACAAATCAGCCAATCTGAACAGTGGAGAGGAAAAAAGTAAGAGGCAGAAGCAAATGAATGTGCAGGATAATATCAACTGGTCTATGGCTCTTTTCCTTTAAGTTCTGGAAGGAGAGAAGATAGAAATCAGTGGAAGAAGGAGGAAGAGGAGTGGAGGAGGAGAATTAGAAGAAACAGAAGACGGGGAAGAAGAAGGATAAGGGGAAGAAGGGGAAGAAAGAGGAAGGGGAATTAGGGGAAGGAGGAGAAGAGGAAGGAGGAGGAGGGAGAGAAGGAAAGAAATAATACTGGTAAATGTCCCTATTTTAATGGAAGACATATCCAGAAAGTCAGTAAATTCTAAACAGGATAAAATAATAATTTAAAAAAAGCACTTTAATCAAACCTTATAAATAGCAGAGTAAAGCAAGAAATGTTGAAAGCAGAGAGAAACCATACATGACATTCAGAAACTGACTGGAAGGAAAGCAGACTTTCCCTCAAAAATTGTAAAGACTATGTGTGCTTATTTCATGCAGCATTATGTCTTTTTTTTTTAATGATTTTTTATTATATTATGTTAGTCACCATACAGGACATCCCCGGTTTCCGATGTAAAGTTCAATGATTCATTAGTTGCGTATAACACCCAGTGCACCATGCCATACGTGCCCATGTCTTGAAGGTTTGTGTTCTCACAGAGGCAGGACTCCCTTCTTTGCTAAGGTTGGATATTATCCCATTGTATGGACACATCACACTTTCTTCATCCATAAATCTACTCATGGGCACTTGGGTTGTTCCCACCCTCTTGGCTGTTTTGAACAGTGCTCCTCCCATGAACCTGGAAATACGGACAATCCCTTTGAGATCTTGACTTCAATTCTCTTGGGTAAGAACCCAGGAGAGGGACTGCTGGATCATACAGGAGTCCTATTTTTATTTATTTTTTTATTTTTAAAGACTTTATTTATTTGGGTTCCTTTTTTTTTTTTTTTTTAAGATTTTATTTATTTATTCGACAGAGATAGAGACAGCCAGCGAGAGAGGGAACACAAGCAGGGGGAGTGGGAGAGGAAGAAGCAGGCTCATAGCAAAGGAGCCTGATGTGGGACTCGATCCCATAATGCCGGGATCACGCCCTGAGCCGAAGGCAGACGCTTAACCGCTGTGCCACCCAGGCGCCCCTATTTGGGTTCCTTTTTCTGCACCTTCCCACCAACACATTATCTCTTTTGTTTTAAATAAATAATAGGCATCCTAAGAGAAGTGAGGTCATGCTGCATTGTGATTTTGATTTGCGTTTTCCTGATGATACGTGATGTCCATACACCTCTTGGCCATGCGTGTATGTTCTTTGGAGAACACCACATGATTCCACTTTTGTGAGCCTACTGAAATAGTAAGACTCAGAGACGTGGAGCATAGGATGGTGGTTGCCTGGGGCTGGGGGTAAGAGGCAAGTGGGGAGTGCTATTCTATGGGAATAACGTTTCAGTTATGCAAGAGGGTAATATTTACAGATGTGCTGTGAAACACTGTGCCCATATGTGACTCAAAAGTTGGTGCAGGGGCGCCTGGGTGGCACAGCGGTTAAGCTTCTGCCTTCAGCTCAGGGTGTGATCCCGGCGTTCTGGGATCGAGTCCCACATCAGGCTCCTCCGTTGTGAGCCTGCTTCTTCCTCTCCCACTCCCCCTGCTTGTGTTCCCTCTCTCTCTGGCTGTCTCTATCTCTGTCAAATAAATAAATAAAAATCTTAAATAAAAAAAAAATCTGGTGCAGACGGTAGATCTCCAACTTAAGTGTTCTTACCATAGTAGAAAACAATCATAAAGACCAGAAAACACTGGAAGAACTTTTTTAAATTTCTGAAGGAAAATCACACAAAGTGGAGTCTATATGTAGGGGGGAAAATGCCCTTCAGGAATGAAGCCAAAGGAAAGACATTTCAGTTTGAGAAAAACTGAGCTAAATTGTCGCCAAGATCTACTTTTTTAAAAGAAATGCTCAGAGAAATTCTACAGAGGAAAGAGACATAATAATAGAGGAAAATCTGGAATGTCAGAAATGAAGAAAAACAGAAATAGTCAATACTTGGGTTCATATAAACAGATCATTTTCCTCCTCTTAAATTCTTTGCAGTAAAGAAGAATGTTAAAAGTTAAAACAATAACATTTTCTGCACATTTCAAAAAATTGACTTTATTTTTTGGGGTGGTTTTCAGTTCACAGCAAAATTGAAAAGAAGGTACAGAGATTTCCCATACGCCCCCCAACCCCACATAAGCAGAACTTCCCCTGTTACCAACGTCCCACCAGAGGGTGGATTTGTTAAGGTCAGTGAACCTACCCTGACACATCTTTATGGCCAAGATCCACAGTTTACATTAGGGTTCAGTCTTGGTGTTGTATATTCTACGGGTTTGCACAAACGTACAACAGCAAGTGTGCATCATGATAGTATCACATAGAGTCATTTCTCTGCCCTAAAAGTCCTCTGAATTCTGCCTCTGCATCCCTCCTCCCACCTCCTGGCAACCACTGATCTTTCGCCGTCTCCAGACATGTCATGGAGTTGGAATCCCACAGGATGTAGCATTTAAAAAAAAACTAATAAATTTTAGTTATTTGAGAGAGAGAGAGAGCGCAAGAGCAGGAGCAGGGGTGGGGGTAGAGGCAGAGGGAGAAGCAGACTCTCCACTGAGCAGGAAGCCCGATGCGGGACTTGATCCCAGGACCATGGGACCATGACCTGAGCTGAAGGTAGACACTTAACTGACTGAGCCACCCAGGCGCCCCAGGATGTAACATTTTCGTATGGGTTTTTTTTCACTTAGTAATATGCATAAGTTTTCTCCATGACTTTTTATAGCTTGGCAGCTCATTTCTTTCTACTGAATAATATTCTATTCTCTGGATGGACCACAGTTCATTTATCCATTCACCTACTAACTAACATCTTGGTTGCATCAAGTTTGGGGAATTACGAATAAAGCTGCTATAAACATCCATGTGCAGGGTTTAAACTCTAATAAAAAGTACGTCCTTGCATTTTAGGGAAAAAAATTTGAACTATGAAAGTCTAGCAAGGCAGATCATACTACTGTTTCTGATGAACTGAGTTCGAAAAACAATTCCACGGCGTCCCTATTTTCTCTTATTCTCCATTAAAAAATCTACTGTTCTGCACAAGTGAAAATTTGAATAAAGATCTCATTGGACTAACTACACCTGGAATTCACTAGATTCAAGGTCTCTTTGCTTTTATATGAAAATAATTCTTTTGTATTTTATTTGTAGGATTATTCTTCGTGATTACAAATCCTTAACTCTTGGTTGGTAATCTACATTTTGTTGTCAACATTCTCCAAAACAGATTTGGGTGTGTGGGTGTGGGTATGTGCGTTTCTGCTTCTGTCTGAGTGCTAAGGCCATGAGAAGTAAATAAGGACCATAAATAATCTTTATCATCTAAATCAATGATGTCCTTTTGAATGATGTGTGATGACAGAAATGTTCTGTAGATCCTCTAACCAATAGGGCAGCCACTATATCAAGTAGTTGACATGTAGCTTTTTAAAGTGAGGAACTGAATATTCAACTAGTTTAACTTAAATTATATTTAAGTGTAAACAGCCATATTCAGATAACGGATATTGTATTAGACAGCGCTGCTCGAGAGAATATTCCTGTTGACTTCCTGCCACATTTCCCATAGTAGTGTTCCATACTTGCTTGCATGCCAATCACAGAATGAAACATCACGCACAATGTTCTAGCATATGGCTTTAGGTAAGTTTGTTTAAAACGAGAACAGCTCATGGAAAACATTTTAGATTTTGTCGTTGGCATTAAATATGAAGATTTCTTAGTGACCTTGGCCACAGGAGTGCAAGAATGATGAACGCTATCCATTGGCTTTGTATTAGGCTGTGTAACTAACATTTTTATCTATCCCACATGTCATTTTTCTTTAATCTTACTGAAGCATAGTTGCTGCATATCCCACACGTGATTAACTGAAATTTGAATGAAAATGTTTTTTAAAAATTTCAATTCAAAATAAATTTTTTTTTCTTTTTTGTGTCTGTCTTGAAATAAATGCGTCACTGACATGGCTTCCCTGTAACAGTGATATTATGACAAAAGGATTAGTATTATCAATTTTAAATAATATTGTTAATATTATTATAATAGTATTAAAGTTAACAGATTACTATTATAATAATATGATTTATATGCTATATATTATAAATTATATATTAGTGTATATGTTAATATAATTATGTTTTAATAATATATATTTATTATATATATTAATTATACTATAGATCAATAATTTTATAATTTTAATTAGTAATATACTTGTTTTATCCATTTAGGAGTCCAGTACTGCTGTGCACCTGAGCCCCCGACCCCTGGGACAGGACACGTGAGAAAGGTGTGCTGGTATCCAGCGGAAGAAGCACCACACTCCAGCTTAGCAAGACTCAAAAACTCATGTTTATACAGACCTATTCAACCCTCTAAGGAAACAACTATCAAGAATTGCAGCTCTTCCAAACACAGGCCAATTTTGTGATTAACACTCATCTCTAGAGCCAGAAAGTCTCCCAGTCCTGCCTTTCGGTAGTGTTTTTTGCTCATGCATTGCCAGAGTTCATCGTTTCATTCCATAGTAACCGTCAAATAAAATTGCAGCTCACTTTCTTAGAAAAAGCACAGTCTGGGGTCTGTGAAATGATATCCATGCAAGATTCCATGCAGCCTCTTCTGTATCTCACAGATCTGTCTAAGGGTTTCACTCAGGGTAGTCTAGTACACAACCTGTACTCACCTAGAACCAAGAGCTTCGGGTGACTATTACAGCAAGACTTCACTGCTGCACATCCTTGAGGGCCTTGCTGCTCAAAGTGTGGTCTGCAGACCAGCAAGCAGCCTCAGCATCTTATGGGAGCTCGTTAAGAGATGCAAAATTATCGAGCCCTTCTTCAGATCTACTGAGTCAGAATTAGCGTTCAGTAAGCGGTAGCTGGATAACCATAATTGCAACAGTTGGTATTATTACCGTAAGACTGAATGGTCTTAGATTCTCTGCAAATTCACATATCAGGGAGGTGTCACTGTACGTGTCTGGGCATTGTGAAATTGCATGAGGCCAAGGGAGCAGCACTAGGAAACAGCCAGGATTCATCCAAGGATGGGGGTGGTAAGATTCAGGGCAGTTCTCCACATTCCGCCCTTTATTCTTTGGAGTTAAAATTCAAGCACCAACAATTCCACTAGAACAATCTATTTCTCCTTACATATAAATCAGGCATGATTATTCTTAAATGGGAACAGTCAGAGTGTATGGATAATCATTTAAATTGAGAGCTGAATAATGCATCTTGATTAGCAATACATTGAACCAAATGTGGGGGTAAAAATCAGAGTGCTTCTCTGTTCATTTTGTGCCTAGAATACTTGAAATGTGGTTAAATGGCACATTTATGTGCCCATTGAGCCCAGTAAATACCTCATTTGACTCAGGATTCTTTTTTACCAAAGCACTCTTTCAGATTGTGGAAATCGGCACTAGTCTATCAGCCGAAAGAAAGAAGATGGGATATTGAATTTTTAATTCATCATACCATTCTGCAGGTATTTTGTACTGTTTTATTGTTGAGTCATTGTTTCAAAGTCTTATTAAAGTCTTCATTTACCAACCCACCTTTTTTAAAATTGATACTCAGTGCAACACAATTACCTAGCAATAGCAAATTACCTGATGTGTCGTTACCACTCTGTGCTTGTTTGTTTCAAGAGAACAATCGGTGTACGTGGTATAATAAAAACACTAATTGTTCAAATAGTAACAGTGTCTATATCATTTCTGTCATACAAATTTTAAAGATAGTAAAATGCTATTTGTGCATGGATCTAATTTGGGGGGATTTTACAGTGTACTTATTTTGATGCTTGATAATGTGCCAGCAACGTCACCCATGATGCCAAACAACAGCTACTCCCATCTGTGTCCCTCCAGCAGATATGGTGTCTATGTGCATATTGTTAGGAAGTGTCTACCTGTTACCCACAGTCTCTGCTTGTGAAGAGTGTTGCTTCTACCCACTGACAAAACACTTTGCAAGAAAAGGTAAGATGTTATGCAATCAGTATCGAATGCATGTTGAAATGCAGATGTTGGTTTGGAGAGAAAGAAGATGTCGGAGGGTAGGAGAAGAAAGGAAGATTGACTTGAGGGCCGAGTCAAGAACAATGTGGGCTTTGTGGAATCAGGTGAGGTGGTGTTTGCAGGCCAGGCTGGTGATGATGCAGGAGATGGGAGGAAAGTGGGGATGGAGCTTGGTTCCATTCAGGAAGGCTAACTTGAAGTAAATATTTACAGAATATATGAATTAATGGGTTGTGCCCCTACTAGGTATTGTAAAGAAGATTATTTTTAAGGGGAAAGAAGAGTAATGGCAAAGGAAAGCCCTCATCCTCTGGGAGCTGTATATACACATGGCTAGGAGAATGAATTAAAATTCACCAGTTGCCACTGAGTTTCATGCTTAGAATACTCAGGAAGAAAAAAAAAAAAACTCAGTGAAAACCTTTGACAATCCTACACTACATACATATCATGTCTCCTTACGGATTAAATGTTCCTATTAGCTTTACGAGGACAGTACAAATCTACACGTGCATGCCTGTGTGTGTATCTGTGAGTGTATTTAATCCATTGTATCCATGGTTCTTACCTGAGTTTTTCTTTTTAAATATGGTTTGTAATAATACCAGTTCCAAGGGACATGTTTTGGGAAAGGTTGTGCCAGCCTTTCAACAGCCTTGCTCAATAACAGCATTTCAAAGTATTTTGAAAGTAATATTTCCATCTGTCCGTACTTAAAAATTGTATACATTTCGGTATTTTTTTTAAGGTAACAGGAACTAAAATGAACACTTACACATTGGATGAGATCAGTGAAATGTGGCCTCTGATCCCAATTAATTCTTAATTTGCTTTAAGCACATCTCCATTATGTTGTTTTTTTCTTTTCTTTTCTTTCTTTTTTTTTTTTTTTTTGGTTTACTTCCAACAGACACGGAGGCAGTTCACAATCTTGCCAGGGACGGGGCAGAATGGGTCAGAAGGAGAGTTACCAGGGTGCTGTGTGCCTAAGAGTTTGACTCTTCATTTTTCTAGCATTTGGGGCAGAATAGACAGAGCTCTGGGGGGGAGGTACATCCAGGTGAGGCTCTGTCCTTGACCTGACCTTGCCTTTCTGTCCTATGTTCTGTTTTGCTGGTCTAGAAAATGCTGTCAGAGTACAACCTGATGGGATGAACATGCTTGAAAACTGTGAATGTCACAGTCGAGGGGGTTATGTTTCCATGGGGGGGTCTAACCTGTGCCTCACGGGGCTCAGAAGTAGGGTTGACACTTCCAGATATTCTGAGTTGAGGCGAGTGGCCAGACCTTTTTAGCCACCGCACTGAGCACTCATTCCCTGCAACCTATAATTGAAAGCATCAAAAGGAACCCCGTTTCTTTGAGCACCGGAGAAACCCTAATCCAATTACCGGAAAAACCCAAACATCGAGAATGATGTTTGCCAATAAAACAACTGCGTTCACATAAAGCAACATCTTATAAACTTCTACAATATAATGATCATTGGGAATCACCAGGAGGACAGGTAAATTCAGCTAGAAATAGACTATGCCATGTTGTATCACTTTAGGGAGCATTTAGATTTTTTTCCCTCCAACAAAAATAGCAGATAGAACCGGGGAGCATTTTGAAAGCCAAGAGAAAGGAGTAGTAATGATCATAATATACAGTCCATAGGAGAACTTGATGCTCTTAAAACTGGGGGCATTGTCATAACACCTCTGTGATATCACTGTCTTCCCCGTGAAAAGACAGAGATCCGTCCTGCCCAGAAGCACCCTCTTGGAATAATTTGGCAGAGGCCCATCTTCCTCCTTTGTCCCTGACTCTGCTTTCTGTGGCCAAGCCCAGAAAGGTCAGTCCGCTCCTGCACGTAAGCACTTTTACTTGTCACCACTCCCCATCCCTGCCCTGCCATGTGTTCTCGTGTGTTTGAACCTTTGGACGGAGTCCTGTTCTCTTAACAAGGAGCTCATTGTCTCCCTCATTCCTCCTGGGTGAATAAGCCCATCTCCCACTTTCTGGAAAAGACAGCTTGTTTAAATGACTCTGGAGCAGAACTGTTTTTCAAGAAAACACCCGGGATGAAATATCACCAAGGGAAAAACAAATCCCATCGCCTGGGGTTCAGAGGAGGGGGACTGAATCCACTGTTAGGTGTTTTCTGCAGCATAACATTGAGGGTAGGGAATCTGGTGCCTCACCATGGGAGGACGTGCAGGCATGAGGAAGGCTACTGCTAAAATCTCCAGGCTCAGAGTTCTTGCTGGGACCACCACAGGTGCCTGGTCTATGACCACGAGGTGGGGACTGACCGTCGCACTCTCGCTGTGGCACACAGGACCTCCTTGAGCTGGTATACCAGCACACACAGACCGAAGACGCTTATGGAGGGTCTTTATCAGGTGTCTCCCTGTGGAGTTTGAAGGAGAGGAAATCACTAGAAACACACAGATTTGCCCCAGAACTCTGGCTGGAAAGAAGGCAGGGTGGGGAGGGCACACAGTCCACACAGCACATGCGTGGACACAGAATGGTCTCACTTTACCTTAAATGGGGAGCCCCTTCATCCACTAGGCTCTGCACCATCATAGGATGGGTGCTCCCTATCTCTTCTCAACACCAGTTTAAAGGATGATAAGTCAAGTCATAAGGTGACAGTTGACCACAGGATATTTAATATAAAATAGACAGGGTGGCATGTGCACACACACACACACACACACACACACACACACAATCCCAGAGGAGAGCACATTTGTGTATCAGCTCTAGTCCTGACAGTTGTCCTGGTTTCCTGCCACCCTTCATGGCATGACCCCTGTGCCCACAGCTTGTCCTCAGGGTCTTCCACTGTGGGGGTGCCCTGATGATGTGGCGTCCTGAGGGATCAGAACCCCTGGCGGCCCTGCCTGAGTTGGGCAATCTTCCTCACCCATTTGCTTGTTCACTAGATCTGACAGCATCGGGACTTAACTGCATGAGACACGGTGTGTTCCTGGTCATAGTGGCAGCCTTGTCTCTTTGGGACATGCAGGGTTGATTAGTCCCACCTTTACCAGTCAAGGTTCTCTCCAGAGAAAGAGAACCGGTAGGACGTATCTACGCATTTGTCATCCCTATCTATCTATCTATCTATCTATCTATCCATCCATCCACCATCTATCCATCCATCATATCTACCTATCCATCCATCCATCATTCATCATATCTATCTATCCATGATAGCTCTAGCTATCTATCCCTATATCCATTCTATCTATCTATCTATCTATCTATCTATCTATCTATCTATCATCTATCTATCTATCTATCTATCATCTATCATCTATCTATCTATCTATCCCTATATCCTATCTATCTATCTATCTATCTATCTATCTATCTATCTATCTATCTATCATTTTATCTACCATCCCTCATATCTGTTCATCCATTTATCCATCATATCTTTCATATCTATCTCATCTGTCATCTATGTATATCTATCCATATCTACGTATCCATAGGTCTGTCTGTCCATCATCTATTTATCATTTATCTTCACATGTCTACATATCTATAGATGCCTGTCATCTATTTATAATATCTATTTCTCTACCGACTTATGTATCTATTGATCATCACCATTTATCTATCTATGAATTATCTCTCTATCGAATTTTGAGGAACTGGCTCATGCAATTTGTGGAAGCAAGCAAGCCTGAAATCTATAGGACAGGAATGGAGGATGGAATAGCTGAGGCTATACTCTTTAGGCAGAATTTATTCTTTCTCAGAGAAACATCAGTTTTTGCTTTACACCTTTTCAAGTGATTGTATGAGTCTCGCTCACTTTAGAGTAAGAGGCTTGACTTACACTTAATATATCACAGACATTAAACACAGACAAAATGCCTTCACAATTAACATGTGGGCTAGCCTTTGATGGGTAAGTGGGTAGCATTAGCTTAGCCAAGTGGACACCAAAGACAGACCCTTGCACCACCCAATACAGGAACCAGCATGCTCCCTTTATGCCATTTGCACATGGGAGTGAGAACCTTAAAATCACCAGTACTTCCAGTTCGTTATGGTCTTTTTGGTGCCCATGGTGAAAAAATGTCTTATTATTATTTTTTGCTTCTACATTTTCATTTGCATTTTCAACTATGGTTCTCTTTATTCTGTTTTATGAAACCAACACTATAGATACATTTTTTTTGAACTGGAATTTAGCTTGTTAAAACAAGGTAAGGTTACAAGACATTTTCTTTGTTCTTGTTAAGATCACTCAGTATGAAGGGAAATTGCTTCTTAACAAATTCCTCTATCTTGCCAAAGTTTTCACATGTAAATTATTTAAAAAATGCAAAAGCGTCACTCAAAACATTTAAAAAAAAGTTTAGCAGATTGTCCAGCAAGTAGTATTTATTGCTGACATGCAAGCAACAATACCTGTGAAAATATATTTATTTTATTCTTTCATTGCTTAGAGAGAAAGAATGATGATAAAATTCTTGCAGATAAACAAATTCCACAACATTAAAACATATATTGTGTATTTTTCCTTTGTTCCAGAAAATAGTCCATAATTTTCAGTTTGGTTCTTTTTGGAATATAAGCCATCATTCCTTTCAATCAAACCAACTCATTTTGTCATAAGACCCAGCTTGTGAAATTGTAAGAAAAAGATACCTCTTACTGGATTTGGAGGAACATTTTATTGCACTCAAAAAATAATTTATACTGTGCTAAGAAATAGCAGCAGGACCAAAGTGCTGTCCATTATATTTTTCTGTATTATTACAAGTCCACACAAATCGAAAGAATAAATGCTGCCATTGTATTTCATAAAATATGTGCAAATGCATGTCTCTAAGAACTAGAAGACCATTTCAGTGCGGGAGGATGTAAACCAAAACATCACCAAACAAAGCGGCAAAGCTAAAATGAATTCTGAGAAAGTGCAAAATGTCTGCACAATTATGAAATGGATAATGATCAATCAATGACAATTACCTCATAAACCACACAACCTAAAGAAGATATTGATTCACATTTTCCCATCATTTCAACCTCAGTAAATAAAATTGAAAGAATTGCTTGTGTTTAACAAGCTACTTATCCAGATATCGTTATGCATCTAGTGAAAGAAGGTATGAAGTATTTCTTGAACAATTAGGTTTTTTAAATGCACCTTCTGTAGTGTCCCCAATAATTAAATACATGACAGATTATTACAATTCCAAACATATTTTGATTTAAATGTTTTTTTCATTTTTAATAAAAATATAAATGTATTATTTGAAATTAATTATAAAAAGTGTTTCATTTAGTCATTTACACCGTGTTTTTATCTTCAGGTTGTAACATATATTTCCGTGGTGATTACATTGGATTCAGGTTTGGTTAGGTAATATTTTGGGATCAATTTCTCCTACCCATGAATATTTTCCAACTCGTGTCTATCATACACGTTTTTATCAATTTTAATTTTTTCCATTTGGTAAAAATGTATTCTACATGACAGAGCAGTGAACACATGGATACGTGCTCAACGATGTTTAAGGAAGATAAAAAGTAATGTAGCAAATTATTACTAATAGACTTTTTCCCTTAGAAGTGTCTCTGCCCCCATGAATTCAAGTTGTGTTTGAAACTGTTCTACCATCCATGCCTTCACCATGCCAGCCCGACCAGCAGCAATCACACCATAAAAGTGAACAAAAAGTTAAATTTCAGTGCCACTAGCAACTCTTCTAGTAGCCAATTTGTTGCTTTATAAACCACTTCATGTTTGAGGATAACACATAACAATGTCAATCCAGTCAAGGACAATAATCTCAAAGGGGATATTGCCAACTCTTAGGTCTTGATAAACTATGAAATTGTATCTATCTGTAATTTTGTGTGTGTGTGTGTGTGAAGTAATCTCTACACCCAGTGTGGGGCTCAAACTCATGACTGTGAGGTCAAGAGTCACACACTCTTCCAACTGAGCCAGCCAGATGCCCCTTCTGTTTTTCATTTTTACAATGTATGGAGAAGGATGAACTAATTATGAGGACTATAATGTGGAATTTCCAAAATGTGTGATTTCACAGTAGGGGCCAAGTGCCTTAGGCAATGGATGCCTTTGAGATCACATGACTCAAGAAGACTGGATCCAACTAGTGCGGTTGGGTTGCTGTGGTTCAAGTACTCCCTTGATAAGTGAGTTAGGACACTTGTCTAAGTGGCATTGAGAGGCATCAAGAATTCAAAGGTGTTATTATCTTGGATATAAGTACACGTGACCCTTGAAAGGCAGGCCACCAACCCTGGAGCAGTTGGAGGTCTACGTTCAAATTTTGATTCCCTCCAAATTTAATTACAATAGCCCACTGTTGGTTGGTGACATAAATAGTCGATTAACACACAGTTTGTATGTTACATGTATTCTATCTGTATTCTCACAGTAAAGTAAGCGACAAAAGAAAATGTTTAAAAAATCATAAAGAAAATGCATTTACAGAAGTTTATTAATTGTATTGTATTAATTGAAAAATTATTGTATTGTATTAATTGTATTGTATTAATTGAAAAAAATCCACATATAAGTGGACCTGCACAGTTCACACCCACGTTGTTCAGGGGTCAACTGCAATTGGGAGGCGAGCCACCTGTGAATACGGACAACATGGAAATGGTACTGAGCTGAAGACCACGTGAGTTTGTACTGGTTGCACTCATACAGATCTCGTATCCATGAGTAGAGTATTTGGTACATAAAATGTAGCATACAACACCAAAGGACCCTTCCTAAATAATCATGATGTACATAAAAAGAATTATTTTCTGAACAAGAGTGTGGAGCAACAAGACCTCTCATTTGTTGCTGGTGGGAATGCAAAAAGGCGGAGCCACTTTGCAAGGTACGTTGGTGATTTCTCGTTGGTGGTGTGTCCCAATCTCCAAAACTCACCCTTTCTACCTTTTCATCTGACAGTTTATTTTTTTTAATTTTTGTTTTTTTAAAGATTTTATTTATTTATTTGACAGAGATAGAGACAGCCAGCGAGAGAGGGAACACAAGCAGGGGGAGTGGGAGAGGAGGAAGCAGGCACATAGCGGAGGAGCCTGATGTGGGGCCTGATCCCACAACGCCAGGATCACGCCCTGAGCCGAAGGCAGACGCTTAACCACTGTGCCACCCAGGCGCCCCATCTGACAGTTTATTTTACTCTTTGTAATATCCTTTATAATACACGAGTGATAAGCAAAGTGTTTTCCTGGGTTCTCTGAGCCACTGTAATGATTATTAAAAACCCAGGAGGGAGTTATGGAAACCCCAATTTGTAGCAGATTGGATAGTGTTGTGGGTACCCTGGTGACCCACTAGTTTCAACTGGTATCTGAAGGGGGGGCAATCTTGTAGGACTGAGCTCTTGACCTGTGGGGTCTGCACTAACTCCAGGTAGATAGTGTCAGAAATGAGTGGAACTGTAGGACAGCCAGTTGGTTGGTGTCTGTAGAGAATTTCAGACTTGTTTGGCATGGGTAACCCACAGCTGTCCCACCACCTGTGGCCCATTTACACACTATGCATGCATCCTACACAGCATCATGACACTTTATTCAGTGGTTTTGTTTACAGGTTCTTCTCTACCATGATTCCTAACTTTAAGTAAAAAAGCTAACCAATCAAGCAACTAATTTCTTACATGAGGCTCTGTGAAATAGGAAAGATATGAGCAAATCATTTGTTCCTTATTTTTTAAAAAATATTTATTTATTATTTGAGAGAGAGAACAAGCAAGAGGGGCAGAGGGAGAGGGAATCTCAAGGACACTCCATGCTGAGTGCAGAGCCCATGAGGGCTCAACCTCATGACCCTGAGATCATGACCTGAGCCTAAACCAAGAGTTGGATGCTCAACCAAATGTGCCACCCAGGCACCCCTAACAAATCATTTACTAAGCAACGTCTGTGAGTCTGGTGGGCAACGTCATAAGGGATCCAAGATAAGCATGATGGACACATTTTGCTGCCTTTGTGAAGCTCCTAGTTGAGTAGCGTGGCAGACACTGGTCAAGAAGCAAAGAAGCATAAAATTACAACCATGACAGATGACCTGGAGGAAAGGTAAGACGTGCTGAGTGAGCGGTTCATGCTCATCTCTAATGTGAGTGAGAGGCCAAGGCTGGAGGTGCTGGTCCTTTCCAGTGAAGATGCAAGAGAAAAGAAGCACCAAGCAGACATCAGAAGCAGCAGCCCTCGGAGCCTGCGTTATGGATGGAAGAGAACCCCTGAAGGACAGGTAGAACAGGAAGGAACTTCAAAACACATGCAGGAGCAGAGACAGAGAGACCAGAGAAAAATCAGGAGACAGGGGTCTTTGCAGACAAGGGAAGTGGATGCCCCCAGTTCCTGGGAGTGGATGGGAGTGTGAAATATTGACTAAGAAGCCAAAAAAGACCGAAAATTTTCTACTGGATTTGCCTATGTAGAGATCAAGGGGCCTTGTACAAAATCTACTCCACTGGAGAGATGAGTAGCCGAAAAAAAATGGAATAAAGCAAATGAATCCAGGAGATCCTTAAGAACGGGGTCTATATCCTTATTTCCACAATGGCATGAAGAGAGTCGGTGTGTGAAATTATTTGTTAACTGGATGTATAAGCTAAGAGATGTTTTGTTTTTCCTTGATGCCTGGTCCTTAAGGTGTCTGATAGCTAGATCCCCTCTTCTATTTTAGTCTTTCTCCGTAGGAATAGGGCTGGCCACAGGCAGGATCCCAATCCTATAAGCCAGTTGGAGACATCTGTCTGCCTGGAACTCACCCACCTCCAGCTATTCCTCCAGATCCTAAAGTTCATGCCTCGTGGCCTGTACATGAGGGAGATGAAACGATCCTCTCCCACCCAACAAAAGTGCCTGAAGACTTTTGGATAGGTCCAAACAATTTCAGGTGAGGTCTCAAGATGGCTGAGAAGTTACACCTTTTCTTGCTGACTCTGTCTTGCTCTCAGCGTTATCGTATCTTTACTCATGACCCAAAAAAGTTAAAAAAAAACACACACCAGAAATGGTCTCATATTTAAAAGCAATGGCTCTGAGAGCATATTTTTAATACATGGCATATGGACTCACCATCTGCCAGCTTCGCCCGAGAGTAACGATTGGTGGGTAGTGAAGAAACTGACATTAGAAAATGATTAAGTATTACAAGGTTAGTCCAAATCACACATATGTCCACACGCGTCCCAGATGAACTCCGAATTATGAAGAACACGTGGGCTTTCTATTTTTTCCCCCCAAATCCGTTCTTCATTCAGTAATTTAAGACAAGCAATTGATGGTTTCATCCAACTATGGTCAATCCCATGAAAATTTGCTTAGGAGTTAGAGGAATAAGAAAAACAAATTTACACATGGAAAAATAGGATTTTATAATGGAAATGATTTGTAGAGTACATGGAGATTGAATGATCCTGGAGCTCATTCTTATCTTTGAGCGTGAACGCATTAAATGTCCATGTACTTAAGTACTGTCAGAAGGAAAGTGTTTTTTGGAGGCCGGGTTATTATACTCCCAGAGCAACAGAAGTTGTTGAACGCTTTTCAAGGTTCTGGTAGAAACCACATCACAAAGATGGGATTAGAGAAAAAAGGAGATTGCTCATGACCCTGCCATTGCAAAGGGATGAGCCCATGGCACAGCTTTCCAAACACAACTCTGCTTTTATTTACAGAATATGTGAATGTTTTACTTAATTTTTTTTTAAACTTTGCAGGGAAGATGAAGTTAAGGACCTGGGGACGGGTCGATTATCTTGGATTACCTGGTGGATCCAATGTAAGCACAGAGGTGCTCAGAGAAGGAAAGTGGGAATATACCAGGGTTTGCTGTAGGGCATCTGGGAACAGAAGAGGCTGGAGTGAGGTGAGGAAGAGGCCGTGAGCCGTGGGGTGTGGCAAGGGATGAATTCTGCCCAGAAGCTCCCAGAAGGAACACAGCCCTGTGAAAACCTACATGTTAGACTGGTACCCTCCAGGATTGTAAGAACAAATCTGCATCGTTGTACGGCCCTAAAGTTGTGTTAATTCACTACACATCAGTATTGAGAAATTTTTTTCAACCCAGTTAAAAGGAAATTAATATCAATTTAATTAATATTAATATATTAAGATCAATAGCACTTTAGTATATGTTTCATAGATATATAAATTTACGTATTATATTAATTTAAAATATACAGTTTGCATTCTGGGTTCATCAGGCATTTCTATTTGCATATACTTATAGATGTTTAAATGTATATATATCTGTGTATATATATGTGTATACACTTATGGATATCTATATATTCATACACATTTATGAATATATGTAAGATATAAATTTAAAGGATAATATTATCTACATACATTTTGAAAACTTTTTCATGGAAGTTCAGATCTGTGTGGTAAAGCACACAAGTAAAAACTGTGTGGTTTATGGGATTAACAGAAGTGAACATGCCCTGTGCCACCAATTAAGAAATGGAGTTTTTCGTGCACGCTAGAAAGCATGGCCCTTCTCACCAAAGCCCGTCCTTTCTTCTGCAAAATGCATACACTTTACCACCAAAGATCTGTTTTGCTGTATTTGATAGTTATTTATTTTTAAGATTTTATTTATGTATCTGAGAGGGAGTGAGAGAGCCCAAGAGTACAAGAGCAGAGGCAGAGGGAGAAGCAGATTCCCTGCTGAGCAGGGAGCCCGACGTGGGACTCGATCCCAGGACCCTAGGATGATGACCTGAGCCGAAGGCAGACACTCAACTGAGTCAGGCACCCCTATATCTGATATTTATATAAGTAAATTGGAAGAATGCTTTATGTTGTGTTTGGCTTATTGTGCTCATGGTTGTGCTCATTGACTTCTGGGCCCTAGAGAACCCAGTGCATTTGCACATTCAAACACTGATGGACATGTGGATTGGCTATTACGGTGAAGCTATAAATACACATACACCAGAGCCGAGCGCACAGGTCCCAGTGTTCTGTGGGGGTATAGACACAGGAGAGCAACGATGAGTCACAGGCTGGTGCAAATTTAGTTTAAAAGGCACTGCCAAGGCAGATTTCTAGACTGCTCATAGAAATTTATATTCTGCACGAAATGTGTAAGAATTACAATGATCCCATGTCCAAATCCACACTAAGAACTCTGTATCTTTTTTAATGTGGTTTGGTTGAGGGTATAATGATATTCCATAGCAGCCTTAATCAATTTTTCAGTTCACTCACTATTTAAGAACAATAATTATATATACTGTAATAATATATGACATGGTAGTTATTAAGTGTAATTTAGTAATAAAATATGTATGGTATACATACATATATAAGATAATATGTGACTAGTTTGTATTGTTAATATATTACACATGTTTATAAAACAGGTTACTTCTTTATATTTTCTGCATGAGGGTCTTGGGTTATGTGAGTTGCAGATATGTTCTCTTTTGGCCCATTAATTTTAAAAAAATATTTATTTATTGGGGCACCTGGGTGGCACAGCGGTTAGGCGTCTGCCTTCGGCTCAGGGCGTGATCCCGGCGTTATGGGATCGAGCCCCACATCAGGCTCCTCCGCTATGAGCCTGCTACTTCCTCTCCCACTCCCCCTGCTTGTGTTCCCTCTCTCACTGGCTGTCTCTATCTCTGTCAAATAAATAAATAAAATCTTTAAAAAAAAATTTATTTATTTATTTTAGGGAGAAAGTGGAGGAGGGGGACAGAGGGAGAGAGAGAATCTGAAGCAGACTCCCTACTGAGCAGGGAGCCCGACATGGGGCTCAATCCCAGGACCGTGGGATTGTGACCTGAGCTGAAGTCAAGAGTTGGACGTTCAATCAACTGAGCCACCCAGGTGCCCCTTAATTGTGGTAAGATATGCATAAGATAAAATTTGCCATTTTAACCATTTTTTAAGTGTACTGTGTGGTGGAATGTAGCATCTTCACATTGCTCCCACCCATCTGTCTCTCCATCCACCCACCACCCATCATATTTATGTATCTATGTATCTATGTATCTATCTATGTATCTATCTATGTATCTATGTATCTATCTATATCCATCAAATCTATCCATTAGTTCATCCATTCATCCAACCATCCATCCACCCATCTATCCATCCCTATGTCCATCCATCCATCCATCCATCCATCCATCCATCCATCCATCCACCCATCCATCACATCTATCTATCTATCTATCTATCTATCTATCTATCTATCTATCATCTATCTATCTATCATCTATAAATCCATCAACTCTATCCATCCATCCATCCATCCATCCATCCATCCACCCACCCACCCACCCATCCATCATATTTATCTATCTATCTAGCTCAATACTTCACCCATCAAGATTCGTTATGTATCAGCTTCACTGGGCTAGAAGGTGCCCAGATATCTGGTAAAACATGATTCTCAGTTTCTGGATGCCTTTGGACTCGGAATCACACTGCAACTCATTTTCCATTGGCTGATCTGGTTCTCAGCCTTTGGGCTCTGGATGGGACTATTTTATTGGCTGCTCTGGGTCTCCAGCTGGCTGATCACAGATCCTGGGACTTGTTAGCCTCCTAGCCATATGAGCCAATTCTTCATAATAAGAAAATATATGTATTATATTTATATCTAACACTTCCTTGTTGGTTCTGTTCCCTTAGAGAACCAGTGCAGTACAACTGGATTGCTCATCTTTGAAATAACGTTAAGTGGGCAAGTCTATACAGTCTATAGACACAGACACAGATTTGGATGTGCATACACATAGACAGATCCGTTGTTTCCCCAAAACACCCAGACTAATTCATGCGTTGTTTATTTCTACAACCTAGTGCACAGTGATGGCAGGCATTGGTTCATATCTGGTGCCTTCAAAACCGAATAGAATCACCCCTCGGGCAGGTGCCTGACGAGTAACTAAAAGACCATAAAGTCCCCAGCATAATTTAGATTATCCACATTCTATTCCTACCAGTTTGGAATGTAAGGTTATTCATTTTATAATTAAAAAAAAAACTGTGCTGCTGGTACAGTTGTAAGTAAGAAGAGGGTTTAAAAATTTCCAAAAACCCAACCTAGGTGTTCTTGAAATATGAGTTTTCTTAGTTCACTAGATGTTCACAGAACACGTACACAGTGTGGAAGGGAGAGTGTGAAATCGAGTTTAAATCAGAGTATATAAGTTGAATGGTACCAATCACGAATTAATATACAACCGTTGAGAGGCAACGAATCATAACTACAAAGGACTCTGATTTATTCACCGCCTTTGTATTGCTTAAAGAAAGGTAAAAGTTTCTTTCAAGGCAAATACATATTTCCTCCCCAGTCTCTGCCACCCCCAACCCAGGTAAACAAGGAGAAATTCAGTGGGTTGCTGATTTCACACATCAACAGAATTTGCCTCTAAATGTGTTCACCGTTTCCTTTTCCAGGTTGACGAGACTATTAACTTTTTCTGGAGCATTTTCTCTTTGAACGTAAAGTACTGTTTCCATTTTACTGAAGATAAAAATGGGAACTCTCAGATAGTACTGTGAAGAGCAGTGTCAAAATACGCAATAAAAACGTGTTTTATCGCTCGGATGTTTAACCAAGTAGTTCCAATTCATTCATTCTGTCATGAGGAACTGGTGCAAATTTTGGAAAGATAATCTAAAAACTAGATTTATCCATAATCCTTTCAGTGTGTGTGTGGGGGGGAGTGTCTGACAAAAGACAAGGTAAAACTTTAGAAATGGAATGATAAGGATTTTGCATGTGAATTTGCCACGACTACCTCATGGAAGAGTCTTTAGACATTCAATTGGCACAGGATACCAGAGAAAATAGTTTTGTATTTAATACAAAAGCCGTTAAAATTGGGATATGTACTGACATAGATAAGAATGCTCACATATATAAAACAACGAGACTCATGTATACATAACTATGTCCAAAAGATAGCAGGTGAATTCACACATGTGTAGCAGTGTCTCTGATTGATGCCAGATGGAGGATTCTTAGGCAGTATGCCAATTTCTCACTTCTCACCAAACCCACCGTTTCTGCCTAAAGCCTCTGTTCAACCTTCTTCCTGACCTGTGTCTGTCTCATTGGTTTTCCAATTTCTGTTTTCATCCCCCTTAGGAAAGCCTATAATGTTTCATTAGTTTCAGGTGTGCAACACAATGATTCGATATTTGTATATGCTACAAAATGATCACCTAGCCTAAGTCTAGTTAACATCCATCACCGCAGATACTTGCAATTTTTTTCTTAGACAATGTTTACGATCTACTCCCTTAGCAACTTCCAAATATGCCATACGGTATTAAAATAGGTTTCTTAATAAAGGCACAGCAATGAAGTAGAACATGTAACTTGTTAAATTAGTTATACACCTTTTTGTAACCTACATTAATTAAAACAGGTGAATCATTGCATTGTTTGTGATGTAACACCATGGGGAGAAGAAACGGTGTCTATGTATCTGTTAAGTTTCAGTGCTCAGAACAAGGGTCAGCATGTTTTGTTTTTTTCTTCTAAAGGGCCAGATAGTAACTTTTGATGAGGTTTGCGGGATCTACCGTCTCTCCTGAAACTGCAGACTCCACTTCGCTATGCTATCACAAAGTAGGGATAGACATTGATGAATGAAAGGGGATGAGCGTGTTGCCTTGTGATTTTATTTACAAAGACAGTTGGCGGGATGGATTTGGCCAATGGGATGGTGTACATGGCATCCCCGGGCTTAGAATATTTCTCTCATCCTTAGTTTTTTTGGGGGAGGCGGGGGGTGACTTTCATATCCGAAAACAATGTCTGGCTGCAACTATTTCCTTCAAATAAAGTACAATAAGGAAAAAATACTTGCCTCCAGAAATTCAACAAAGATGAATATATATCCATATATATTCCATAAATGATGGCATTAAACCTACTGTATTTCGCCGCGGTTGTTATAATCCAAAACGTCCACACTTCGACTCTTAGATACTTTCAAACCTTTCAGGCGTGTTCTGTACCTTTAGATTTTATATCTGACACGGGTGTATCTCAGCCTCCTCACGGAAAAGACACACACATCTGCCTTTTGATAAGGCCGTGGAAACGTTTGTTAGAACAGAATCTAGCGTTCCAAAAAGCTGTCATTTGGGATGTGACTCAGACGGATGGCACGGACGGGTCCCGAAAAGTAGATGAGCTTTCTCACTACTCAAGGCAGGCAGAAGCCCAACGCAGAGCCAACGGATGGAGACAATTAAGTTACGTGAGAAGTTGAGACTGTTGTGTGCTTTCATTTCTAGATTGTTAGGGCAGGATAAAATATTGGTGTGAAGTCTGCACACACATTCACAGAAAGATTCAAGAGTTCCCCAGGGTATCAGCTGCTTCAGAGACCAAGCTAAGTTACTGCATTCAAAGTGACATGGTTACTGAGTACGTAAGACCTCGGTTTACGAAGTTTGGTGACCATCAGACATGCTGGTAGAGCTCTGGAAGATGGACATTCCAACTCACTAGGTGTGTGGTGGGCTTTGGGGTTTATGAGCTTCAGTTACTCTAGGTTGGGAAACTCTGTTCTAGACATCCCGCTAACACAAGGCTCCTTTGCGTTTATAACTGGACACACTTCCCCTGGTTCTAGGATCAAGGGCACTGGCTTTATTTCCTAGTTGGAATGCTAGTTTCTGTTTCTGTATCAGCAGATAGAAAGAAGGCAAGCACCACTCATGCATTTTGCAACTGTCGGTGTTTGAGGGTTACTGTCTAAGTGACTGGGATACTCATGGAACGGGACACACTTATTTAAAATATCCCTGCAAGGAGGTGTCTGGGTGGCTCAGTCTGTTAAGCGTCTGCGTTGGGGTCAGGTCATGAGCTCAGGGTCCTGGTGATTGAGCCCCATGTCAGGCTCCCTGCTCAGGGAGTCTGCTTCTCCCTCTCCCTCTACCCCTCTCCCTACTCCTGCTCTCTTTCAAATACATAAAATCTTTAAATAACATGAAATATCCCTGCAAGATTTGCATGGCGAGGTAACTAGACCACACATAGACTAATGTCAAGTACACCACATCTAGGCTAATGCAACTAGACCACACATGTTCATTTTGGGGGTTCTGCTGTTTGACAAACTCAAGGTTGTGCTTATCAATCACACCCCGCCCTGTATCTTGTAAAATTCATTCCCAGAACAACGGATTCTCAGGGGTTATCTGCACCAATGAATCTGTTGCTGATGTAATGCATAAAGCCACAGAGAACACGATCTTATCCAACACAAGCGCTCAGTGTAAGTGTACGTATAGGCTGTGGGTGTCCAGAATTAGAGGTAATAGTGTCTTGGGGTGACATATGGCTAGACCATTACATGGGGTGATCTACTAGGGAACTTTACACGGATTCAGATGTTCCTCCGAGCAAGGCTGCATTACGCGTACAATCCATTTTGTTTTTTAAAACAACGTTTATGGGTTTTCATCAATGGTTTATTTCTACTGGGGCATCAAAACACAGATATGAGGCTCTTCATAAACCACGATTCCTAAAAGCTATTAAGGGAACATGAATACAGCCCTATTATTGCCCCAGTTTTCACAGTAGACACAAATCGAATCAGCCAATTGTCCGCCATCCAGCGCTCAAGGGCTTGATATTGGAAAATGTTCTTTTGTGCACCTCCTCTGCTCTCCACTCTGATTTGACTGCCATAAAAAGGGACAAGCTCTTCAGAAGCTACTGGTAAGAAAGCCACCTGGACCCCTGAGCTCTCTGAGGACCCAAATTGGAAGAGAAACACACTGCGGGTCAAGCTGGGGAGAGATTGCAGCCAACAGAAAGAAATGTTCAACGATGTGTCTGTGAAGGAAATTATGCCACAGTTATAAGAAATTTAATATTCATAAAAATATCACTGCATTTTAAAAAATGGGATAGACACTATTTTTCTTAATTTTATAGCCAGCCCCAAATTAGCATGTTTGCACCTCAAAAGTATAGCTCAGTTGAAAGGTTTGTTTACAGGTAGACAATTGATGCCTGACAAAAATTTATTGTAATTATAGGATTCTAATCATGTAATAATTATATGCATAATATTATATGCATAATATATAATATTGCATATTATACACCAGTCATGTCATAGTTTTCTAAATAGAGTAAGTGTGTTTATTTTATATAGATGATTAGTGAATCTTCTTGTGGAAAAGCCTTTAATTTTCTTTTTTTTAAAAGATTTTATGCTGAAGACCCCAAGATCAAGAGTTGCATGTTCCAGTGACTGAACCAGGCACTCCGAAAATCCCTGGATTAAAACTCAAAATCTGGGACGCCTGGGTGGCGCAGTCATTAAGCGTCTGCCTTTGGCTCAGGGCGTGATCCCGGCGTTCTGGGATAGAGCCCCACATCAGGCTCCTCCGCTATGAGCCTGCTTCTTCCTCTCCCACTCCCCCTGCTTGTGTTCCCTCTCTCACTGGCTGTCTCTCTCTGTCAAATAAATAAATAAAATCTTTTAAAAAAAATAGAATCAATCTGTTTCTTGGGGCGCCTGGGTGGTGCAGTCGTTAAGCGTCTGCCTTCGGCTCAGGGCGTGATCCCGGTGTTCTGGGATCGAGCCCCGCATCAGGCTCCTCCGCTGGGAGCCTGCTTGTTCCTCTCCCACTTCCCCTGCTTGTGTTCCCTCTCTCGCTGGCTGTCTCTATCTCTGTCAAATAAATAAATAAAATCTTTAAAAATAAATAAATAAATAAATAAAACTCAAAATCCGATAGCCAGGGAAGTCTCAATAAATTTGACTAAAACTATTTTTGCAATAGTCTTTATAGCAAAAGATACATAAAGCAAGAGAGGGACACTCTGGGAAAATTTTTGCAAATGACATCACAGAGGGCTAATTTCCAAATATATAAAGATCTGTTAGAAATGTGTATGCACCTATAAAAGCCTGGAGATGTAATCTAAAAGAAGGATAATGAAAATTACCCGGAGTTGATAAAAAAGGGAAATATACATTATTATTAGTTATATGAAATATGCACAACCCATTAATAAAAAGAGACTTTAAGAATTGAAAGCATACTAAGTTCATTTTTTTTACCTATCAGTTTTGGCTGAACTGTGTAATCTGACCCACGCTTCTATTCACAAGTCTGAAATGTCTGCACACTTTTCCACAGGGACCTCAACCTGCTACCACTGACTTCCTACAAAGCAGGATGTGTAAGTATCTGCAACTCTTTACAAACGCGTTTACGATTGACCCAGAAGTCCCACTGCTAGGAAGGTATTTTGCATACACATCCACACTTCTATGAAAAATCTGCACAAGGTAATTTACGGCTGCGGTTTTTCTATGGAATCAAACGCTCCGTGAATCATCCCCGTACGTAAGAAGGAAATCTAGGTTGCCACACACACACAAAACCATATTTAGGAACTGGTCTATGTAGCATTACAACAAGATGGTCAGGATATCTTAAGGAAAACGAATGTTAAACACTGAAGAAGATAAGTCAAGGAAAAAATAGGATGCTAAGAGATCCTTTGTGCAGAGAAATAATGAACCCTAAACACTTGTGTGTGTAGTTGCTTACGTTTGCACACTGGAATTTGGGGGTTGGTGAAACGGGAATGGGAATGTTGTTCCCTGCTCTGTGTTGAGTGAGGGTTGAAGGGGAGCCCATGGCGCCCTTGTCTGGGGGTAACTGAGGACAGTTGAGTAAAGGGAACAAAGCCAGTAAAAAGTCGCAGGATCGGTAACAGCAAGATGTGGAAACCAGAAGGGGCAGAGAGGGAAACGACCCTAAGAGCAGGCTGCAGGGAGGAGCCCCTGGGGGCTCAAGAAGCGGTCTGGGAAAACAGTGTGGAGGTCCCCTAAAAAGTTAAAAACTGAGCTACCCTATGATCCAGCCATTGCACTACTGGGTATTTACCCCAAAGATACAGACGTAGTGAAGAGAAGGGCCATATGCACCCCAATGGTCATAGCAGCATTGTCCACAACAGCTAAATCGTGGAAGGAGCCGAGATGCCCTTCAACAGATGACTGGATTAAGAAGTTGTGGTCCATATATACAATGGAATATACTCAGCTATCAGAAAGAACGATTACCCAACATTTGCAGCAACATGGATGGCACTGGAGGAGATACTGCTAAGTGAAATAAGTCAAGCAGAGAAAGATAATTATCATATGGTTTCACTCATTTATGGAACATAAGAAATAGGAAGTTCAGTAGGAGAAGGAAGGGAAGAATGAAGGGGGGGTAAACAGAAGTTGGAATGAACCCTGAGAGACTGTGGACTCTGGGAAACAAACTGAGGGCTTCAGAGGGGAGGGGGTGGGGGAATGGGATAGACTGGTGATGGGTAGTAAGGAGGGCATATATTGCATGGTGCACTGAGTGTTATACACAACTAATGAATCATCAGAAACCAGGGATGTACTGTATGGAGGGCATATATTGCATGGTGCACTGAGTGTTATACACAACTAATGAAACATCAGAAACCAGGGATGTACTGTATGGTGACTAACATAACATAATAAAAAATTATTATTATTAAAAAAAAAGAAGCAGTCTGGGAGTAGACACTGCAGGAGCAGAGATAGTGCTCTCCCCAACCCTCCGACCTCCGCTGGCCGAACCGAATCAGAAACCAGAGGGCACAGAAGCCGTCTGAGCTGGTGCATGGGGTCAGGCTCTGGGAGCAAAGAACAGGGTGCAGAAAGACGAAGTGTGCATCTCGGGGGGCCAGGCACAACGGGCTGCAGGTCTGGGTCCAGGGGATGGGGGGCAGTGACGGGGCGCAGTCAGGGACCACAGTTTGTACCGTCCGCCGTTTCAATATTCTTCACGTAGGGAAGCATGTCTGTATTCTCTACTTGGAAATCATCCACGACGCCCCAAATCATCACTTCTTGTTACACCGATGACATGATCACCATTCTTTTACCCAGCACTGAAAATGAGTATTCCCAAAGCTCGGTAATATGTTCATGGAAAGAACTGCCCTCCGAAAACAGAAGTACCATGTTAACGGAGTGGCAGCCAGTGCTGTGTTCAAACACATTTGCAGTGTTGCAACACGGAAAGCTGCCCTCAAGTCATCACACTGGAAACCACTTATTCTTTCTGTAATTTGCCGTATTCTTTTCCATAGATTCTCACTCGATATGCAACAGCAAAAGTATTATTCTGTTTACCAGCAGCAAATGCAGGCTAAAGTGACATTCGCATATATGTATTTTTGTTTGGAAATTACTATTCTTTTGATATTTTAATTAGATATTCAAGAAGCCATCATTAACCCCCTACGACACACCCAACCGTTTTGAGGGCTAGAATCCCAAAATTGAATAATTTTTTTTATTAGTTTCAGAGGTAGAATTTAGGCATGCATCAATTGCATACGACACCCAGCGCTCATTCCATCAAGAGCCCCCCTTCATGACCATCACCCAGTTACCCCATCCCTGTAGCCTCCTCCCCTCCGGCAACCCCCAGTTTGTTTCCTAGAGTTAGGAGTCTCTTATGGTTTGTCTCCCTGTCAATTTTCATCTTATTTCATAAGATTACATTTGTATATTATTATTTACAGCTAATACCATGCCGGCTATGCCTCTCATGCTTTTCCATTAAGATTATAACAGCCAGCCCCCACTATTAAAGATTCCCTGGATCGTGAATCAATCTCTTGAAGAATGCTTGGATTTGGGCAGGACTGTATTTTGCTGTGTCGATCCTAACACTGAAACTCTACTAGCAAATACACACCAGAGAAAATTTTCTTGAAGGTAAAAAATACTACCTCTTGTCGCTTTCATCTTATTCACTCGGCTAAAATGTATATATAAATATACATTAAGCATCTCTTTTTTTAAAGAAGGGCACTTAAGAAAAGAAGAGGTTTGCAATAAATGATCCATTTCCGAGATTTATCCTTGGTCCATACGTATTTAACTCCATGCCACCGGAGAATATCTGCCCAGTTCGGAGCCGGGAGTATGTATGCTAGGCCTTACTCCCTAGGCAATATTAGCTCAGTGGTGATTTACAAGGAATGGCAACTTGATGAGTAGAAAGGGGAGCAAGATAAATGTCTGTATTCTGTCACAAACACTGCCGTGCACCAGTCATAAAAATGTGCAAACGCGTGATCAAACATACCTTTTTTCCTCCGCACCTCGGCCGGGTGCTACCGTAAATCCTTAACTCTACAAAAAGGACCCATGTATGATGTAGACTCCCAAATCAGTTTTTGCCAGTGTTTTATTTCCCTTTGCGAGAATCCCCCAAATTATTCAATTTTGAGACGTGGCTAGGTCTACATGTTCCCACATAATACACAATTGCATCTACAAATTGCCTTTCCCTCTTCTATGGGCATGCCTCGGAAATGAGAAATATTGAATTTCACCTGAGATATTTATACAGAATTGTTCAAAAAGAAAAAGTAAAATGATGCCTCACAAAGACGATGCTATGTTTCCTTAGCCAAATTTACTTGGACACAATGGGCTATATTTCTACAGTTATGATTCGCTCTTTGCCGTATTAAAAAAAAAAATCAAATAAATGTAATTCAATCACGTATGGGCATTTAAACAGGTATAAAAAGACAAAATAGAGAAGCTTACATATTAATGCATTATGACAGTCTTTGCTGAGTGTGTTATATAATAAATCATGTAATGAATTCATCTATTTTTCCAGCCTGAAAGAAAATTTCTCTAAGGTATTCAATCATCAAAGTGGTAGGAAAAGCCCAGTGGCTTAATTCCAGAGTAGTTGTTGTTTTTTCTCCAAGTAATTATGGTGTTTTTGTTTTACAAAATATGTGTATTTTGATATAGTCATATTTACCGATCCATGCTTTTATAGAAGATGTCACAGTATCTGGCTTAAGACATTATTTTCTATGGCGATACCAAGATGTTTTCCAATGTTTTCTTTTTTTTTTTTTTTTTAAGATTGTATTTATTTGAGAGAGCGAGCGAGAGAGCACGAGTGAGGGGGAGGGACAAAGTGAGAGGGAGACGCAGACTCCCCGTGTTTTCGTCTGAAAGTCTGAAGTCTCTGCTTTTCACACTGAAGTTTTACTTTCATTTGGAATTTAATTAATTAATGCATCACGGAGATTCTCCTTCCAGATGCTTCCCCCATATCATCAGCTATAGCAATGCTGCTACTTGACACTCCTGAGTCCGTGCTCTTCTTCCCCACAGATCTTCGAGGTGTTCAGAATGATGGGTGTTCCCAGCTGCATGTCTTTTTCTCTCCCAATGCTTCTGCAGCTAGAGGTAGCTATGGTTTGCAGTTCTAGAAAATTCTATGTGGCCTCAAGTCAGCCGGGTGGGTTTCCAGAATAAAACCACTGTCCTCCTAACAGAAGGATCTTGCATACTCAAGGGTTTGGACTCCTTTTCCTCCTGCCTGTACCGACAACACTGCTCGTTTACACACAACAGCCTTCTTGGAACTCTAAGCTGAAAATCCCAGCTGCTGGATGATGGAGACGAACACTTGGGCAAGATCCTGGGGGCGGAATGACTTTTTTGAGCACTGCATTCTCCAAACGCCTGAACTTAGTATTATTTCAAAGAAGCCAAGTGCTGTCTGATTAAGTCACTGATAATGATATCTTTCAAACAAAGCTGAAAGCAAAAGTCAAGCTTACAAGAACAGCGATCCTCTCATTATTAATCTCGTACGTGGCACAGCTTTTACCGGCTTCTTGATGGGCGGACTTGTAAGATGAAAACTGTCGTATGTCCGAATCTAAGTGTGACAACTCTTACGTTTCGGGGTCTAAGGGGAGACATCGTAACGATTGACCCCAATCTTCTTCAAAATTCTGTTGGGCTTTTCTTTGCCCGTTATATTTCTATATACACATTTAGGAACAATTTGTTAAGTCAAGAAAGGATAGTTAGAATACGTTAGAGTTTTAAATGAACTTGGTGCAGAACTGTCACCTTCTACATAAATTTGAAGAACTGACATATTTCCCTTACTGAGTCTACCACATACCAAAGACTGATCTATCTCAATTGACTTAGATGCTATTTTATGTTGGTCCTAAATTTTTGTTTTACATAGAGTTCTTGCTTATTTTTTATTCCATGTGTTTCTAAGAATTTATAGATTTATTTCCATTGGGATTGGAATTTTTGAACAAACAACAGTCACATTTGGGACCTGGTGTAAATGAATGCTATTCATATATGTACACTGATCTTTTACTGAGAATACTTTTAAAATTATTTTGTCATATTTATGAATCTATCTGTGTAAAAAAAATACATAATTGGTAACATCTGTCAATATTAGCTGTTCCTCTCACTTCTCTTGTAATTTGTGCACTGGTAACACTTCCAATTCCATGATGAATAGAATTGTCACAAAGGGCATATTGTCTTGTTATTGATTTATAGGGAATAATCCTAATATATCACTATTAAAGTAAAGCTTTCCTGTAATATTGTGTTAGATTCATTTTATCAAGAAGGTCCCTTTCCCTTCCTAGTTTCGAAAGCTCATTTTATCACGCCATTTTGAAGTTTACCAGTTAATTCTTGAATCTCAAGAAAAGCAATTATCAGACCTCCTGATAAACAGAATGATCAGGACAGGCAGTGAGAGCCGTGATTAATGCAAATGTATTTAGCAAGATGTACCAGCAGCTTCTACTAGCTTTGCTTTGGCACATCAACATGGGTCTGTGTGTTTCTAGAAAGCATTGCTTCGTGGGAAAGAGTAAACTATGCAATTACCAGAGTAAGGAAGATGTTTCAGGACATACCAAGGAAGGATAACCTTCCACGCTTCCTCCTGGATACTCCAGTAACATTAATTCCTGTATGTCAAGGTGCAGGGACATTTGCTCACATGAGGAGTCTTGCTTCTAACTGTAGTTATGTTTGAGTTGTATTTACTCACGGGACTTTACCGAGCAACGGTCTCTTAATTTCAGAGTCGATTCTGTACAACACACTTGACCACAATTCAAAACTTTTAGCAATACAACCTGAATTCAGTTATATCTTCATATGAATAAGTTTACAATTTATATTCTGATTTAAAAAATAATAGAACAGAAGAACAAATTTATATTCCTAATTGGAAAGGTCACTGCACATTTCACCACAGATGGAATTGTAATTATTTTTGAAATTATTACAACAACTAATTTTCTCTTCAAAAATCTAATTATTTTTTTTAATCCAAAATAGCATATTAGAGTCACTGTCGTACGGCTTATATTTTTCCTTGTTAAGGATGATTTTTACTTGATCCTAAGGATGTTGGAGGCTGGGGTGTTTCTGATACACATTTATCTTATGTTGATACACACTTACATTTAGTTTCCAACTTACGCAACTAACTGTATTTTCTTCTTATGTTTCTATCACAGTCTACGGTATCTGTTTAAGTCAGGAGATATAAATATATCTATTATATTATTATAATTATTATATACTATTATTTTTTATATAATATGTGTATTTTTTTCTTATCTGATTTCTTTTCCTTTTGGCTATGACTAAAATCTGGTGTCTCTTATTATAACCTGTTTGGAAGCAGAAGTCCTTACTCTGCCATTTTAATAATGCACATTCTTTACACATATTTATCATAATAAAAAATGTTATTGGGGGGCGCCTGGGTGGCACAGCGGTTAAGCGTCTGCCTTCGGCTCAGGGCGTGATCCCGGAGTTACGGGATCGAGCCCCACATCAGGCTCCTCCGCTAGGAGCCTGCTTCTTCCTCTCCCACTCCCCCTGCTTGTGTTCCCTCTCTTGCTGGCTGTCTCTATCTCTGTCAAATAAATAAATAAATAAATAATCTTAAAAAAAAAAGTTATTAGGAGCAATGAGGAAAGGTTTAATCCTCTGGAACTGACCATCAGAAACATTCTATATTCTTGACATTTCGTCTCTATCCAGAGAGAAATCTAGCGCTCAACATCACTGAGAGATTTCAGCTTCACCTACAAATGTGTCTTCTCCCCAAACTCTCCAGGACCCATGTCTGTTAGACTTTTCTTCATATTTCTGTTAGTGCAAATACAAGTTTTTTAAATAGCCCTTGCCGAGCTCAATACATGATGGCCTTATTTCAGGCAAAGGATGCTTGTTCTCCTGTGTAATACCGGAGTCCTACACACTGGCTAGCATGAACACTCTGTATGGATGATAGCAATGAAGGAGCCAGAAGGAATTTTTATTATGATCCAGTGCCATTAGGAAATACCCAAAGACTGTTCAGAGATGGGAATTGGATTTGAAATTTGTCGTGTTATCTTAATGAGTCTGGAGATAAGGATGAGGATAGTGATAACACTCCACTTGGTGAGGCTGGGGACAAAATTTGCCCTTGGGTTGTCCCTATGATCTTTCTCATTAGAAAGTGCTTCTTTTTTGGCTGCTTGACTAAGGTACATTACGACACTTGCTTTTAGCTACCAAATGCCAAGAGCAGTATGTCCTTTCTTACACATCAAAACAGTTTTTGTTTACATATGGTGTATAGAGAATCAATCCATATGAGCTGAATCAATTAAACATCTAGGAAATATGATATGAGCAATAGTTAATTTAAAACAAATAACTTTCGGGGGCACCTGGCTGGCTCAGCCAGCAGAGCAAGCAACTCCTGATCTCAGGGCTGTGAGTTCAAGCCCCACGATGGGTGTGGAGCCTACTTAAAAATGTTTGCCACTGGGTATTGGATTTTCCTGTTCTTTTTTTTTTTTTTTAAGATATATTTATTTGATTTGAGAGAGAGAGCATGAGCGAGGGAGCAGCAGAGGGAGAGGGAGAGAGAATCCTTGAGCACAGAGCCTAACTCAGAGCTCCATCCCACGACCCTGAGATGAGGACCTGAGCGGAAATCAAGAGTTGGACGCTTAACTGACTGAGCCATGCAGGTGCCCGTTTCCTGCCATTTCTGTAAGCCTCTTGGGTGTTCATGAACCCCAGTGTTTTCTCAGGCAGCCATGATACTGCGTAAGTGTTGTTTGTAAGAGACAGGTGGAAAATAACCCCATTCTTTGCCTGCACTGGGCACTCACTGTTGCAGCTTTTTTCTGCCCCTCAACACACTGTCTCCGATAATAAAATACCCTCCAGACATTGAACTCCCAAGAGTAATCTCATTTCAGGAAACAAATATCTAGGCTCATGTCATAGTCAATCAGGAACTCAATTTATCTTTATATCAAGGTGGTCATCAAATACAATTTTTAATACTTTCTTTTCAGGGAGAAAGGGATCCAAGAAAGCTGAAGTCTCAGCCCGCAGACACTGTGATGTGTCCTTGACTCTCCCACCAGGCCCTAAATTTCGACCATCCATACCTCTATTTCACTCTGGCAAACATTTTTCTCTTTGGCTCACACTACTGTGTTTATTCACTGTAATTCTCATACTGGAGAAAATGGTTTGGGAGGAACATGTGCCATCATTCTGCCTTTTATGCTTTCTGCTGCACAGAGAATAGTAGCATATACTAAATGTTCAAAATGATGACGTTGAAATATTGCCCAGAGCATTCCCTAATGAAGACCTCTGTCCATGCACACACACAGAGAATGTTTTGGTATCACGGGAATTTTAAGTGGTAATAGGTTCATATGAATTATGCAATCAGATATCAGTGTATAACATTATCACCCTACTTGTGAAATTGACTGAAGAAAAACAGAGCTAAGTCCTGTGGAAATGGAGAGAATTTTCTCAATTATTTTAGGTGCAAATGCTATCATAACATGAGATCGATGACTAAGAAAAACATGTGTGAATTCCATTTCACATGTCTTCACGATAACTATTATAAATAAAAAAGTTGTGGACGCCAATTCTGGGAAGTCCACTATAATTCATCTTGTCTAGGCATAAGGTCTGTCAGTTTCCCATCAATAATCCCAGATACAATCAATCAAAACTCAAATTATTGGATCAATATACAAAAGTATCTTATATAATCATTTACGTTCGTGATTGCCAAATAGCCTCATTGGTAATTAAGGAGAAGCAATTGACATGATTGATTTATATGGGAAAAAATCAGAATGCTTTATGGTCTTCTGCAAATTTACATTTGAAGCAAATAGACGATTAGCTCCAATTTTATTCATCTTTTGAAAACTATAAAAATAATACTTGAAAATATGAGGCAACATGATTCCACCTGCTAGCTAACCCTGAAATAGTAGATATATTGGTTAAACGTAGACCAAGCTTTTAGTCATTTCTAATTTTTCCAGCAACAATAAATATCCCTTGTTGGGATTTTTCTTTCTGTGTGATTTGCAGAATTTAGAACTCAAATGGCCATGTGTTCAGTGAGAACAGACTTATAATGTGATCGGTATCAATGCCGCGTTTGCTAATGTTATATGCATCCCCAATGCATGGTAATGGGTTTATGAAGGGCATACCTTCTATCATTTCACTGGGACATGCCTTTAAAAGCAGAGCTGCAAATCAGGGGGTTTGATGGAGAGTTGATCTTACTTTGTATGGAATTCATAAGGAGTCCCTGGCTAATGCAACATGTAAATTAGAGAGGGGTGAGCAGATCTGTAAATCACTAGGTCCTTACGAGAGATTACATGTTACAAACTGCAAATTATGTTCACTTCAGCTTTTAGTAAAAAAATGCTGTTAACTCCTGGCAGGGGGTATTTCCTTTTGCAATTATCTTGAAGTAGGTGCCAGCTTTCTCCCGACAATGTCCAATTTTCAGGGAATTTACAGCCGTTCCTTTGACATCCTCTACAGTTCATTAAACAATCTCGTGCTATGTGATTTACCTCATTCGGACGGCTCTGCTATTCAGATTCTATTAGGAAGAAATAGGACACCGTGTTTAAAAAACCCTCAAACACAGTCATCAATATCTGAGCCGCAGTTAATGTTACTTCAAGCCTTTGCTTCAGGAGTGAGTAGTATAATCTTTGGGTAACATCGTATGGAAGCTCCAACATGCTCCTTACTTACTAGGCTTTCAGTTAAAACCACACGCTTGGGCTTTCTATAAATATTTGGATATGTCCAGAGAGTAAAAATATGGATCAGCAAAGTACTCACTTTGTGCAACAGATGTTGACATGTTAAGATGAGCTATTAGACTGGTAAATATATTTATGATAGCTTCCATAAAACATCTCAGAGTGTGGGTATAAGAATTGTGATTTTTAAAATATTCATGCAACTGTAACAAACACCGTGTCTATTGAAGGAAAAATGGTTTATTTTGTGCATGAGCATAAGGATTCTATGGGGTTCTTTTACTGGCTTTGAACAAAAGCCAATCTTGAAATAAATGAATGGTTACCCTTCAGTACTGGTATGTCTTAAACAGATAAAATAATGCATGGGTTATAAAAGGAAGGGACTGTCTAAAACCCAGCATTTTGAAGAGTTTGGGAAGGAAGAAGTTAGGATACGTACCAAAAGGGAAAATGTTCAGCATGAGTGTCTTATTGGCAAGGACAATTATCTGCATTTTTGTTTAGAAGTGTGAAGAAAGAGGCAGTGCCATTTAAGAAAATGGAAAGGCATAATGCCGTTATAAACCATTCAATTCAGGAAAAAATGGTATCATCAAGAAAAAAAGAGAGAGGACACAAATAAATAAAATCAGAAATGAAAGAGAAGTAATAACTCACACCATAGAAATACAGAGGACTGTACAAGAATACTACAAAAAATTAAATGCCAAAAATTGGGCAACCTAGAATAAAAATGAGTGAATTTCTGGAAACAATCTTCCAAAACTGAATCAGAGAAACATAGAAAATCTGAACAGACTGTTAGTAGTAACAAAATTGAATCAAAAACTCCCAACAAGGGGCACCTGGGTGGCTCAGTTGGTTGAGCGTCTGACTCTTAGTTTAGGCTCAGGACATGATTTCAGGGTCGTGAGAGCCCCGTATCAGGCTCCATGCTTAGTGGGGAGTCTGCTTGGGATTCTCTCTCCCTCTCACTCTGCCCCTTTCCTCCTAAAAAAAACCCCAAAGCCAAAAAAATCCCAGCAAACAAAAGTCCAAGGTGAGACGGCTTAATAGATGAATTCTACCAAACATTTAAAGAAGAGTTAATATGTATTCTCCTCAAGTTATTTAAAAAAAACAGAAGAGGAAGGAAAGCTTCCAAATTTATTCTACAAAACCAGCACTACCCCGATATCAAAACCAGAGAAAGACACCACACAGACAGAAAAGTATAGGCCAATATTCCTGATGAACATGGACGCAGAAATCCTCAACAAAATACTAGCAAACCAAATCTAACACTACATTAAAAAAAAATATTCACCACAACCAAGTAGGATTTATTCCTGGGATGCAAGGGTGATTCAATATCTGCAAATCGATCAATGTGGTACAGCACATCAACAAAAGAAAGGATAAAAATCATACAATCATTTCAACAGATGCAGAAAAAGTATTTGATAAAATTCAAATCTGTTCATGATAAAAACTCTCAACAAAGTGGGTTGAGAAGGAACGTATTTCAACATAAAAAAAGCCATATTTGAAAAAACTGACAACAAACATTATCCTCCATGTGGAAAAGCACAGCATTTCCCCTAAGATCAGGAACAAGACAAGGATGTCCACTCTCATCACTTTTACGCAATGTAGTACCGGGAATCCTAGCCTCAGCAATCAGACAAGAAAAAAAAAAAAGGCATCCAAAAGGAAAAATGGATAAATACAGAATAGATGAGGTCAGAAAATATAAAGGCTCATGGAATTATAAAAGCATCAGAAATATAAAAGTATTAATAACATAAATGAGTTAAAAACCAGAATTTCTAATAAACATACTTAAAACCAAGTGATGAAACTAAAAATATAATAATAATAGGCAGGAAATAAAGTGTATGAATGATTAATAAAGAACTGATAAATATCTATATATGAAAGGACTCATCAGTTACATATGTTGAGCAAAAGAGTATTTTAATTATGGAATTAAATTTTAGTGTTTGGATTTCTAATCTTAACAAATCTAAGCAAAAGGAAAAGGTAAACAGCATTATGAGCAATAAAACCAGCATGCACGTGGATAAAGAAAGAAGGAAAATCTACATAAATCCTTATTTCACATCCCTAGAATATTTGCAGAAAAAGTATAAGTCTGTGATCATAAAAATATTCACCAAATGCAAATGTGATGCACTTGCTTATATTTAATAATTTTTAATAATGCAACTAGAAAATCATCATAAAGGACTGCCAAAATAGTAACTGTTTACCACGTAAGAAACATTTCCCTAAATAATCTTTTGATCAAATTTCTTGCATTAAATTCAGCAGAAAGTTGAAAACAAAGATGTGGACCTCATATTAAATGCCAAAATACATGGTCGAATATGTCTAAGTACAGGTTATACAGCTGTAAATTTTATTAAAGGAAAATACTGAACATTAGATACAATGTATTCCCTTTAAAAATTACAATGGATCACATAATAAACAAACTGTGGGCAAGCAGTATTGTTTAAAGTAAAATTGGAATTTTCAAATAGAAAATAATAAATAGTAGCAAAAAGGTACAAGCATAAAAGCCAGTTCTTTGAAAAAAACAGAGAAATAAGTTATATTTGTAACAGACTTAGGGATAAACAGGGAAAGGGGACAGTGTGAAGTGTTAGGAATAAGAAGAAAGGATTAGCATAGGTAAAGGAGAGTTCTGACCCACATACAGGCAAAAAAATTATAACTTCCCATTAACCGAAAAGAGATTTGAAGTGTTATTATACTGACTTCCCTTATAAAGACTTGCAGAATCAGAAAGTATCAAAGACGAATTCTTTTATTTTTTTTAAAGATTTTATTTATTTATTTGACAGAGAGAGAGCACAAGAGGCAGAGGAAGGGCAGAGGGAGACAGAGAGAGAGAAGCAGACTCCTGCCTGAGTGTGGAGGCTGATACGGGACTTGATCCCAAGACCCTGAGATCATGACCTGAGCTAAAGGCAGAGGCTTAACCAACTGAGCCACCCAGGTGCCCTAAAGACAAATTCTGTACGATCCTTTAAGTATACAAAAATAATCAAACAAAACAGATGATTTTAATTCTACTTAGAGAATTCCCTGATTCACTGAGTTAAATTATTACCAAATCTGATAATAATAAAAGAAGTAATTACAGATCAATAATTAATCTATATGTCTGAATACATTTTAATAAGTCCCACTCAACAATATGCTGACAAAACAATACATCTTGTCTAAGGAAAAGATATTATTAGAAATCAATGGTAGTTCATTTAAATACACTATGATATTAACAAAACTCTGGAGGAAAAACCCCATACCATTATAACAATAGAAACTGATAAAGAAATTGATCAAATTAAGGTAAAATGTTAAAACTTTCTGGGGTGCCTGGGTGGCACAGTGGTTAAGCATCTGCCTTCGGCTCAGGGCGTGATCCCGGCGTTATGGGATCGAGCCCCACATCAGGCTCCTCCGCTATGAGCCTGCTTCTTTCTCTCCCACTCCTCCTGCTTGTGTTCCCTCTCGCTGGCTGTCTCTGTCTCTGTCGAATAAATAAAGCTTTAAAAAAAAATGTTAAAACTTTCTATACAATTAAAATGAGAAGCTACACACTGGGAAAGGCTATAGCGCTATTTATAATGTAGAGATGTCCCTTATCATCATTATTGTTCAGTGTTGTTTCAGTGGCTCTGTGTGGTACTCTACAATAGGGAAAATGTCATAAATGTTAGAAAAATCAAAGGTAACACTATTTTTACTTATATATGGACGTATCAGTGTGTACGCATATTCCTGTGTCTAAATTAATCTATTAATGACTGAGAATAAATCAAATGCAAACGTTACAAGAAGTTGAATGGGAAAAGGCATTTATTTACACTGTTCATGGGATTATGGAGTGCTTTTCTTCCTTTTTATTTTTCTTTTTGAAATTGCTGTGATTACAGATAAGTGTCCTCCACACGTGAATACACATATACTTTAAATGCTTACTCATCTTTAAAAAAGGTAGCAGCAAAGGTGTTAATTCACTCATGATTTTGATTCTTCTGGAATAGGTCCATGAAAGCATTCAGAGGAAACGTTCCTTAAAGTTCAAATGCAAAGGTAGTAGGATGTGAGGTGGGATTTTTTTCCTGTCGTTTGAAAACTGATGCAGAATTCTCAAATCCCCCCCTTTGCCAAGCTGCCCAATGGAGAGATTGCTGGAAGGACCCCAGCATGTGTTTCATGAGAAAGCCAGCTTTCAGATACATTCACAACGCAAAGAAATGCAACCCCATTGTCCCATTGTCCCTTCTTCATCTTGGAGAATGGAAGAGGGGGGGAGTAGCAGGAGAGCAGAGCACAGGATGTGCACCTCTCGGGTGGAGATCTCACTGGCCCTGGAGCACGAGGACAAACGTTATACTCAGTAGGACAAGTGTTCATTCGCTAGGGCTGCCGTTACAAAGCACCAGGAAGTGGGGGAGACCTGAAAACAACAGAGGTATTATCTCTTGCATTTCTGGAGACCTGAAGTCTGAAATTGAGATGCTGGTAGGGTTGGTTCTTCCAAGAGAAGGTGCCTCATGTCCCTCTCTCTGCTCCTGGTGGTCATTGGCAATATCTGTTCTTCATTGGCTTATAGATGTATCACCACCATGTCTGTCCCAGCTTCACATGGTTGTCTTCCCTCTGTGTGTGACTGTATGGCCATCTCTCTTCTTTTTTTTTTAAGATTTTATTTATTTATTTGACAGAGATAGAGACAGCCAGCGAGAGAGGGAACACAAGCAGGGGGAGTGGGAGAGGAAGAAGCAGGCTCATAGTGGAGGAGCCCGATGTGGGGCTCAATCCCGTAACGCCGGGATCACGCCCTGAGCCGAAGGCAGACGCTTAACCGCTGTGCCACCCAGGCGCCCCCATCTCTCTTCTTATAAGGACCCCAGCACTCAATGAGGGCTCATCCGATCCAGTATGAGCTCACGTTCGCTTGACGGCATCCGCCTGACCCTATTTCAAAATGAGGCCATATTCACAGGTTTGGAGGGTTGAGAGTCCTACACACCTTTTTAAGGAACAACTCAACCCACAGAACGTAACAGGAGAGTAAGCTGGGTTCAGACTCAACTTGATAATCGTAAATTGGCCAGGAAGCAATGGGATTGATCTGACAAGCCTTCACGGGATGGAATGGATTATTATTCAAAGTGATCTAGGTGGGATGGAATTGGAGGGGAAAAAAATATGATTCATCTTTGTGCATGCAACGTTGGGACTTTTCAACAAACTGGTCAATCTACTGATTTCTGGGCGTTATGTTCATTTACAAATTCTTTCCTTTCTAGGTTCAAATAGGAAGAGTTCTGAAACTCGATGATTTTGACTAGTGAGTACTATCAAATATTATGGAAAGAGAGAGCTTCTTTCCATTCTTCCATGGTGGAAACCAGTGTAGTTTGGGTCATTTCCCCTACAGTCCAGGCTTCTGGACTGAGAGGGGATAGGGGATAAGGACAGATAATCTTCTCAGGTGTCCACATATTTTATTTACCCTACCCTACTATACTCCCTCTAGTCTTGCATAGCGTAAGATGTAGTTGCTGCAGAATTTGGTGTTCTTGAATGATATTTTGATTTGCCTAATTAGCACAAACATTTCACTTTTCTGCACATGCATGAGAACCTAAGATTGAATGTTATTTCGATTTGACTAATTAGCACAAACATTTCACGTTTCTGCACATGCACGAGAACCTAACTAAAATTTAATGTTAGGAAATCAAAATGCATAAATGCACTCCTCAGTCAGACCTGATGTGTTAATTTTGAAATCTTTACACGTGAAAAATATATACACATACTAGCAATCCAAATTTATTTTTTAGAGTTGCCATGCAAGCAGCTGTTTATACAAACACATTTATTCTTTCTTCTTCCCCTTGGGTTTTCAACTGTACCATGTGGAATAATAATTTATTCACCTTTTAAACATGAGTGTGTGTGGATGGGCACACTTTTATCTGCAATGACCTTTGGGTAGCTTCATGGAAAGTACACATATTGGAAGGAAATACTGTCATATGATGGATCTAGCAAAACTAGAGATGCCAACCTTCAAGCCAATGACTACCCACTTCCAAAGGGGACAAAAATTGGACAAGGGTAACTGATAGGCTACTCCAAAGTGTGCATCTTTGATGGAAGGATTACTTTGAGCTGAAGACAACTGAGAGCAAGGCACAAGAGAAAAGCTCCCTGAGCTTCTGCTATTTGTCTAAAAGTAGGACATAGATTTGCAAAGGTGCCCCCCACTCCCATCTCTATGTGCAAGGACAAAGGTGAATACCTGGAGAGGGCTTTAGACCCCATTGGCCAGAAGTGGCACCAGAGGAAAGCACATGAACATTATTAACTAGACCTTGTCTACCATCTGTCTCTCTTCCCACAGCCTGCCGCCCTTGGGAGCCCCCACATGCTTCCTGCGCTCTGCTATGTCTACACAGGTTTATGGTTCTTTGTGAAAGATTCTATATAAACTGGCCAGCTTCCCATCCAATTGGGTGCATTCATTACGACGCTGGACTGAGTTAAAGATTTTTAAATAAGTATACCCCTCAGGTAATTCTACAGAGAATATCTGCAAATGGTTGTACACAGAAATTTTTAAAAACACTCATTTTTAGAAAGGATTTTACTTATTTGACAGAGGAGAGAGCACAAGCAGGGGGAGCTGCAGAGAGAGGGAGAAGCAGGCTCCCAGGGAGCCTGACATGGGACTCGATCCCAGGACTCCGGGATCATGACCTGAGCTGAAGGCAGACACATAACTGACTGAGCCACCCAGGCGCCCCCTTTAAAAATGTTAACTTTTAAGTAACTTTAGTACCTCGATATAATGGAAATAAGTGAAAACCCTGTCACTTAACTTATAAAATGAATGGATATTTATTTTATCTTGAGTCATGTGATTATCAAATGAATGTTTTTAAGAACATTTTAATTGGTAAGCATCAGAGATCTGACAAGGAAACTCAAAATTCAGTTGCTGGTCTCTCATGGTTCTAATCGGGAAGTGTTCAAAGCAACTCAAACTAATAAAAATGCACATTACTTACTCGGGGCTTTCCTGAACCAGCCATTTCCTGATAGCCTTTATTATTCTTTTTAATACCATTATTTGGCTGTGACATTAACGTACCATAAGAGTCATGGTAAAAGGCTCTATCTACTCGCTTTGAGAGGATACAACGTAAGAGGGTAAATTTATGTTTCTTCCCTTAGAATCATGAAGTTCCTTTCTTCGTATTCAAACTAAAGACAAGGACAGCTGTGACTTAGGGCACGAATCAGTGAAAAAATATTCACTGGAACTACATGGAACTGTTTGTCGTTGATCATGTCTGTGGATGGGTGGATGGAAAACCCTTTGGCCAACTTACATTACTCAGGTTCTCAAGAGAAAATTCTGGTTTATGACAACCAATTAAACAAAGCAATCACAGTTGCAGACTGTGTTGGTGCAGACCAGCCTAATTTGATACCTTTTCATCAGTGACACAAACCGACCCCGTTTCCAGGATGCATTTACACTGGACAGAGGATATGAAAGGAGCCCTCCAGGAAATGGTCTGTTTCACCAACAAAAGCGAAAATATTCCACAAAAACCAGCAGGAGGCACTCCTGAATTTTGTGCAGGTGTCACACAAAATAAGGATCGGTCCATCAATCTGTAAGATGATGTTTCCGCTCTTTGCTCTGACTGCTGTTTTCCACAGTTAGACATCTTTAAAAAAATGATATAAAGTCTACCTACTGTGTGTCCAAAGAAATTAATGTCACCATCTTAAGTGACCTGAACTCTTATATGTTGATTGTCTCAGTCTGAGTGAGGGAAGGAAAGCAAGAAAATAAATAAAACACCCGTGAACAATAAGGCAGTCACTACTGTCCCATGAACAGCAAATATCTTAAATGGGAAACATTAAAACTAATTTTAATTAAAAGAACAGAAGAGAAGAAGATGCCTACTGTCAGCACTATGATTTGACACGCCTTTTGAGATTTTAGCAGATAGAGTAAAACAAGGAGAAACCTGTGGTGTGAACACTGCCAAGGAGGAGATACAGTTATTTTTTATTTCTTGGTCACACGATCATCTACACGGAAAATTCAGAGTAACTCCATCAATAAAATAAATACTAGAATTGATATCAGAAGTAGGAAAACTAGCTGGGTACAAGTAATCATCTTCTAAAAATCATGCATTTCTAGCCCTGCAATTAAAGTGAAAATTGAAAAATAGTAATGACTTACTGCAAGAAAATAGCAAGCCTTATTAAGAGTTATGAATAGAATATGTGAAAAGATAATTTTTGATGGAAAAAGTAAAGCTGAAAATTGTGTGTGAATGACTCCATCCAATTCCAATCCATGCACATTCCTGCTATATGGGATAAGTGAACGTAAAATGCATTGGAACAATAAATCTATACAAATAGCCAAAATGTGGAAAGAGAGCAATTGACAGTACTGTGTGGGACACAAGGTATGCCAGTTATGAAAACAGACATCATGGTCACCATACAGAGATCAATACAGGATGAAGAGAGGTGTTTTCCTAGACTACAGGATGGGAATAAGACCTCAGCGTGGAACTCTTCATCTTTCAGATCTTCGTGGAAATGTATCTGCTTCTCCTTGTTAGGTCTGCTCCCTCGTATACCGTGAGTACGTCGTACACACAGAGACCCCACTGGGCACGACAGGGAGCGCAGTGGTCAATAGGTCACAGTTCATCTTGCTCTGGGCAAGATGCCCACACCTAGTTCAGGGCTCCGAAGGCACAGCCTGACTGTAGTCTTCCTTTGCCCTTGGGCTGAGTGCTCTGAAGCAGCTAAAAACCCATGCGACTCTAGCTGTGGACCCTTGTTGTACTTAGCCTTCAAGACATGAGTCATTATTCTGTCTTTCAAATGATCCCTCTTACTGGAAGAACAGGTTCCATAAGAAAGATGAATACATCTGTTCTATTCACTTTGGATTCCCAGTGGCTGGGACAAAGATGGTGTGGCTTTTGTTTTCTGAGTTTAAAAGATAAAAGGATGCACTCATCACAAAATAATGCCCATAATGGTTCAAGTTTCAGATATGACTATGGACCTCTGACCTCTTTGGCCTCCCAACCTAAACCTTCTGCCCGCTTTATGGACTTCCGCAAGTCTGTGATGATTTCAGATAGAATCCAGCCAACACCCCAGACTCTCTTGGACATGAGCTGTAGACAAGGTGATGTGGCTGATGATCGAGTGGACGTCCTGTGGTTTGAGAAGTGAGTGACTTGGCGGCAGGGAAACTGGACTCTGGCTCTTCTTGGGAAGGCGTTCAGTTGTCCCACTGTGGCTTGGTGCCCCTGCGGTGTTCAGTGAGAAGGCTGGTTGATGCTGCAGAAGCTCCCACTGGCTGGTTAGATTTTGTTCCAACCACCTAAGCCTTCAAAATCAGGCTCCCTTGAGTCTTTGAACTTCCTACCAAGAAAATCCTTCTCAGCCTAAGCCAGTTGGTGTGAATTCCACTCGTGACACCAAAAGAGGGCAGCATGCACTTGCATAGCTGCCATAAGAAAGTGTGGCGGATGGAGTGACTTAAACCACAATTTACTTTCTTACACCTAGGAGGACAGAAGTCAGAGAGGAGGGTGTGCTCGCAGGGCCATGCTCTTTCTGAAGGCTCTGATAGATGCTCTATGCGGGTCTCTCTCCTAGCTTCTGGTCATTCCTTAGTTTTCAGTGGCATGTTTCCAATTGCCATGTGTTCCTTCTTTGTGCACGCTTCTGGGTCCAAATTTCCCCTTTTAAGAGGGACACTGGTCATTCTGGATTAAGGTTCCACCCTACTGCAGGATGACCTCGTCTTCACTTACCTACCTATATCTGCAATGACTCTATTCATCCTGAGCGACTAAGGGTTGCTGCTTCAATATATGCATTTGGGAGGGACAAAATTCAACACGTACAAAGAATGATGGATGCAAATATCATGAAGGCATGTGATGACTGGTGTGGAGAAGACAGTTTCTAGGAGTTCCGGCTCCTCCAGCCATAGCTCTTATCTTAGATAATGAGGTGTGCCTTCTTTTGCAGGACTGTCCACTGGCTTTCAATTCCACTATGGTCTAAGTGTCCACTCAACCCACAAGCAATGCATACTCTCCTACGCGGTAGTTAGAGACACAAACTTCACATCACAGGACCTACACAGTGTTCTTCTAGCATAAGATCCTTCTAAAGAAACTTGCTATCACAGGGCCATTGTGAAGACATCCAAATGCCCATAAATCAATGAACTTCTGAAGTGGATTTTCAAGAGTAATCTCCAAAGACGATTTCTCTAGGCGGAATTATGACACTCAGGGTCTATTGTTCTTGCCTTTTTGCGGTTTGTAGAATGGCGTCATGCAAATTGGGATAGTCACAGAGTGGCTGAGTAAATGCATTTTGCAGTGTCCTAGATTCCGTCTGCAATGCACTCCTTTGGATCAAATCTCCAGTTATCGAGCCCTCGTTGTGACTTCCAAAAATAATGCATTATTAAATGAGCTACCTAGCTGCCCTCCTAATGAACAAACAGGGCAGCAAAATGAAGCTCATTTAAAATATATTACCTATGGCTCCAATGACCAATACGAACACTTAGGCTTTCCAAACGGCCATGTGCATTTCAATCTGTAACACAAATTAGCCCCGTGCTGCAACCGTGCATGTCACCAGTCCTGTCTCCAACGAGATCAGTGTTTTCAGAGTAACTAATATGCTTCATTAGTTTCTGTGCAACGAGGGGGCGTAAAGTTGGAACATGAGATTTGTTAAAGGTCTCTAAATGAAGCCCAAGAAGAGATAGAAAACCAGGAAAATGAAGTGATTATGTGGGGAATCTTTTAATTTCTATCGCCAGGAGCTAAAGGTGGCTATGAACACATTAAGCAGGTAAGACCCAAATGAGTCTTTCAGGATTTCTCCAGCGTGGGCTAATAAAAAGTTTATAGCAGCCTTACAGTACCATATATATTTATATACATATATTTTTGGCTTCCCTTACTTTGCTCCATTTGCCATTGTTACACTGTTGGCCTCTTCCTGCTCCTTTAAAAATGCTTCATTATTATGAACACAGAAATGCCACAGGCCAGGGCATCGGAAGAGCATGTATTTAAAACTGGATTGCACGATGTTTCGGCATTTCCACGCTGGTTGAAGTAATGAACATGCTGGCAACAGCCTTCAAGACCATGTGGATACGTAGGCATACTGGCTGTGGTCTAGGCTGGTTATCACTGAGCAAAGGCTGGAGGACATAAGGGAGACATGGTGCCATTCTTGTAGAAGACTGCGATTTTTTTTTCCTGTTTTTTATTGGAATGGTCTAATCCCAAGTTTCTAAAGCAGCTGCTTTACCTTCATGGAAACGATGTGATCTTTTTCAGTCATCTAATTATATGATGGAGTTTTGCCCCTATTTATGAACATTTTGGCCACATTATAAACACTATGCTCATACACTTTTCGAGTTCTGTAACTCTGGTCAATGCACAAATGATTTTTTTTCTTTTTGTTTTTTAATGCACAGATGATTTTTAATACTTCCTGGTAATTCTCTGAAATCACTGACATTCTTTGACCATCATATATGTAATATATCACTAAACATTTATATGTACTGTTGAGAAGAAATGTATTAACTCCCCATCTGTGCTCTTCTCACAGTTAGGACATAGAGATGGTTGTATTCAATAACTAATTATTCGTGCTTGGGATTGTGACCGTATCGAGAAATACACGTTTTTTAATGCCTTCATATTTATAAAAATAGCACATTATATAACTTATTTATAAAAATCAATATACTCTTTGCTATTAGGTCAAAGTAACCCATAAAAAAAACACCGTGAAACATGTTTCATATTCAAAATAAACACACATAAAAATGTGTGGGTCGGACAAATGTAGCTACACTTGTGGTGAGCACAGCATAGGACAGAGATCTTGAATCACTATGTTCTACACCTGAAACCAATGTAACAGTTTGTCAGCTGTACTCAAACAAAAAAAATTAATCTGCTGATATAGTATATTTAGGCTGGCTTTTGGGTTGATACAGTTGTTTTTAAAATTTTAAGATGGTGACAGATGGTGGGCATTTTGTAATGTATATAATATATACAATAATATAGTATAATAATATACTATAATATAATTATATAATATATATTATTTAATATATATTATATATATTAATTATTTAATATATATTTTATATGTAATTATATATTATATATATAAATTGTATGTATATATAATTATATATAAATATAATTATATATTTTATATATTATATATTTTATATTATATTTATATATAATATATATTATATAATATATATTTTATATGTAATTATATATATTATATATAAATTGTATGTATATATATAAATTGTATGTATATATAATTATATATAAAATATAATTATATATATGATATTATATGATATAGTATAATAATATAATAATATTATATATATTATATATATTTATATATAGAAGTAACTGGGAAGTATCTATGTGTGATGGAGAAACTCAAGGCTGGCCCACATCACCCCACCTCTTGGTAGATCTACCCGTATGGAATGCTCTCCCCTTGAGCATGAATAAGACCTCTGACTTGCTCTAACCAGTAGAATATGACAAATATAGTCCAAGCCTGTCCTTGATTAGGTTGTCTTCTATGGCAACTGTGATGGGATATGACTTTTATGATGGTTTTCCTCACTTAAGACTTGATATTATTGTCACGATTATGATGGAATCCTCTGTTTTCCCCTTTCTGAGTTTGAAGAGGCAAGCTCCTGTATTGTGAGAAGGACTCTGGGAAGATCATGTGGCCACAAGGTGCTGTGCATGGCCTCTAGGACCTTGGAGTGGCCTTGATCCTACAGTCAGCAAGGAGCTGGGGCTCTTAGTCCAACACCCACAAGCAAATGAATTCTGACAACAACCTGAGTGGGCCTGGACCTAGATCTGCCCCACACAAGCTTTCACATGAGAATGCAGCCCTGGCTCATGCCGTGATCGTGACCTTATAGAGAGCTCAGCCACCCAGTGTCTACACTCCTGACCTGGAGAGGCTGTGACCTGATAAATGGTTGTTGGTTTGAGCTGCCAAATGTGGGATGAACTCTAATGCAAATTAAAAAAACACACTTTGGGGGGCTCAGTCAGTGAAGCGTCTGCCTTTGGCTCAGGTCATGATCCCAGGGTCCTGGGATCGAGCCCTGCATCTGGCTCCCTGATCGGGGGACAGTCTGCTTCTCCCTTTCCTTCTGGCTCGTGCTCTCTCTTTCACTATCTCTGTCTCTCTCAAAATAAATAAATAAAATATTTTTCAAAAAATGATGCCAGTGGCGTGTGAGGGAATCATATGCACATAGCTGACCTTGCATTTTATGAATTTGATGCCATTACATTATTTGATCTTTCTATACTCTGTTTTTAATGTGCTTTCCTGGTTTTGGGTGGGAGAGGGTTAACACTATGGTAAGACATGTTTTTGAAGATGACGTCAAGAGTTCTCCAGAATCATGCTAATGTTATACTTAGTTACTGACAACACCACACTATGCAAATTGCTAAATATTTTTTTCTGCATGGAAGTTGCTTTTTTATCTATTTATTCTTCAAGTTCACATTTTTGACGGTATTACTGCCTCTTGATATCTTTTCTCATAAATCTTAGAACAGTGTTTCAATCTCCACAAAAATATGTATATTTTCTTAGTGATGATACCGAATTTGGTTTAAGAAGATCTATCATTTCTAATAGTATTGAGTTTCCATATCTACATATACTCATACTTTTTCATTTTTAACAAATTTTAAACTATTTATTTTGAGCTTTCTCCCCAAAGATCTTGTACATTTGGCATCTCATATTAGTGGATTAAGAAAATACTTCAAACACATACTTTTTAAATTTACACTTAGCTATGTATGTTAAGGGAAACTTGCTTGATTTCAAATCGGGACATAAAATATTTCATCCTCTCTGTATACTTGCACGTGTTTTTGCTATTTAACTTTTTCCTCAGACATATGCTTCATGCATTCACTCTTATTGGCAGACGTAGACCTAAGGCTGCTCTGTTAATGTGGTTTTTATTCAATTATATGAATAAACTATAATTTACTTACCCATTGCTCTATACATTCAGGTGTCTATTCAGCCTGCCTACAGTGCTTCACTGTTTAAAGCCAGAAGGAAATGAGCAACTTTGCTGTTGGAGAGTGGATGTGAACCTGGAAATTGGATTTCTGGGTGGAGAATATAGTAGGTTGGTTAAAGGCATGTGTGTGCTGCTGGCTGGAATGGCTGTAGGTCCCGGAAGAGCACAGCAGGTGCACTAGGAGGGCCAGCTTTCCACGTGTGCACGCACATACACATAAATGGTAATGTGACTACGACTTCCTTCTTGGTGAATTAACTATGAATACAGTGAGTGTCCTCCTGATTTCTAGACTAGATGCATAAGGAGAAAGGGTCAACTATTTCAATTTCAGGGATATTTTCAGTTACTTGATTTCATTAGTATCCACCACCTGTCACATGTTTTATTTAATTAAACTAGCCTCTAAGCTCTTTTAGGCTATATATTTCCCTTCCTTTTTGTCACAATGAATAGCACGGTACTTTCCATCTGAAATGCCCCATACCCATGCTGTGTATTATAACATTTTTCTTCATCATGCTTTTCTCATTATAATAGTGAAAGAGGGGATTAACTCTATTTTTTCCTATTATTACCATGCAGTGCACAGTTTTTATCATCTTATGAGTTACAAATTTTCTTTCTACATTTTCACCTGTTTTATAGAGAAAGGGAAAATCAAATATTTCTCCAATAGCAATGGAAATTCGGAAGGTTTTATTTTTAATATGTCTTCCATTCTTTCTCAAGCATCAGTCCAGACTTCAACAAAATGAATCATTTCGGCATTTCAGAGAAAATTTTCAAAGAAACCAACTGTGATGCTGCCAAATGGATCAACGGCTCTTATTTTCAGGCGTGGACTTTTGGGGGGAAAAAAAATCTTTGTAATAAATAGATAGCTCAACAGCCTTTTAAATCATTAATCTCCCTGTCAGCTTTCAAGAAATACAAGACGTATGAGCAGTCGCCAATGTGTCATGGGATACGCTCTCCACTTTGCACGTGCGTTTGTCGCTTCTCGTCTTGGCTGACAGCGCACACCTCACCATTGTTCAGTGTCAGAATCTGCGCACAGCAGCCACCACACCTGCAGCAGCTGGAGAGCACATGAGAAAACTTCTTACTGTTAACTACCATGGCACCTTTCCCATGAATCCAGTCCTAGGACCTTGAGCATGAAAAGCAACCTTGTTTTCCTGCTTCCATGGGGTGCTTAGCTGTGTCCCATGCCACTCCACAGGTGGGATGTTTTGGTCTCTGTTACTCAAGAGCACTAGAACTTGAAGCTGACTTTGTGGAAAAAGGACTCCCCAGGGGCCCCTAGGTGGCTCCGTTTATTAAGCACCGGAGTCTTGGTTTTGGCTTAGGTCATGATCTGGCCATGATAGGATTGAGAGCCACGTGGGGCGCCATGCTCGTGCAGAGTCTGCTTGAGATTCTCTCCCTCTCCTCCTCCTGCTCTAAAATAAATTTTATCTATATAATACATTTATATATAAATAAATATATTTATTAAAAATTGTTATTTATTTATTTGAGAGAGAAAGAGAGACAGAACAAGTGGGGGGCAGGGGCAAAGGGAGAGGGAGAAGCAGACTCCCCGCTGAGCAGAGAGCCTGATCTGGGGCTCGATCCCAGGACCCTGAGATCACGACCTGAGCCGGAGGCAGATGCTTAACTGAGTGAGCCACCCAGGTGCCCTAAAATAAATAAAATCTTAAAAAAAAAAAAAAGGAAGAAAGGAAAGAAAAAGACTTCCCAGAGCCCTTCATACTGCAGCTGAGTGCGACACCCTTCTGCATCTAGTCCCGGGGACATTTACTTTGGGATTTATTTAAGTTACACCTTTAATTTTTTTTTTTTACATGTCTTATCTGTCAGCGCTCCAAAATGGAAATGTGATTATCATTTAATGAAGTACCAGAGGAAATGAATCCGTTTCAATTAAACTGTTTTCTTCATGAGATATAAACATTATATATCCCTACATCATTCCATTTTGCATTAGCTGCATCAAAAACTAAAAAAAAGAAAACACAAACCAAAACTGTATTTCATAATAGAAATTATTGCGGTGAAACAATATTCTTTTCTTATTTTATTTTTTTTTAAGATTTTATTTATTTATTTATTTGACAGAGAGAGACAGCCAGTGAGAGAGGGAACACAAGCAGGGGGAGTGGGAGAGGAAGAAGCAGGCTCACAGCGGAGGAGCCTGATGTGGGGCTCGATCCCAGAACGCTGGGATCACGCCCTGACCCGAAGGCAGATGCTTAACGACTGCGCCACCCAGGCGCCCCTCTTTTCTTCTTTAAAGTAGGCTCCATACCCAGTGTGGAGCCCAATGTGGGGATTGAACTCATGACCCTGAGATCTAGACCTGAGCTGAGATCAAGAGTGAGACACTTAACTGACAGCCACCTAAGTACCCTGAAAGAATATTCTTTATTCTAGACTTGTTTTATTCTGATGTTGTTATTTGTGCTTTTTTAGAGCGCGGCCAATTGTATAAACCAGATCCCTCTGGATCTCTCTATAGAAAATAAATATGCTTACTCTACATGTATTATATAGTATATATTCTCTGTCTAGAGAGAAAAAGGTTTCCATGTATTTATAGTATAGATGCACCTACAAATGTAAATATAAATGCACATGTGTGTACATAAATATATATGCATATAATGGATATAATATATGCATATACCTTATGCATATAATGCACATAATGGATATAATATATAATATATATAATATATAATATATACCTTATGCATATTGTCTATATATAAGGTCGATGTAAATGTATATAAGTATACACATACCTGTGTATGTTTTCATATGTGTGTTTAGGAAAAATGGATGTGTGTATATGACTTGCTAGAGCTTTCGTTAAATTCAGTATTAGATGACATTCCTTTTCCAATAATGGTTTTTGATGGTTCAAATAGCTGATCAATCATCAGGGTCTCTTACTAATACCGACCCATTCCCAGGTGATTTTTTTCACTCTTGTTTTGCTGATTCCCTTCATACTTATCGACCCAAACCCTCTGCAACGGCTGCGAATTCCCGGGACAGAGTGATCACATCCCCAACACGCGAATAACGACTAGCATTGCCCCACATGTGGCTTCTTCATAGTGGGTTAGCAGGTATACTTAGTACTAAGCATGGTGATTCTGCCTCGTGACACGTTTCGGCTGAAACAAAGAAAGCAGAAGATGGAGACGCGATGGGATTTACCACTGAAGCACACAGACAGCACTCACATGAGTTGGACATACTAATATGTTTTCTTCCCCCCCCCCCCACTGAATTAGTCAGCTGAACGTATTTGCTCAATGACTGTTCATAGGCCACTTTTCCGTATCTCTTAGAATAAAGACTTAGAAAGTAACAGTCATATTTTTTCTGCAAATGAAATGGAAATTGGCTCCTTTTAAAAAATTAGAGAAAAATCTCTTTTAAATATTTGATTGCATTGCTACAACTGTAATACTCTCTCCCGCTCAATTTACAACAGAACAAGTCAATATAATTCTAGGATCGCTATAAACGCTTCGAAGCATGTCCCTCATGCAATAAAGACGCAGCATTTTCATGGCGATGCTTTTATAATTGGGAGAGATGAAAGCAACGCAACTGCATTGAATATTTTGTTGTTGGTGGTGTTTTGTGATAAAATTTTAGGGTTATCCATCTTGACGGAATAGTAAGTTATTTCTTTCAAATCAAAGCCACTCTATATAATCCTCTTTCATATCCAAGGATATTACTGAAGGTTTTGCTCTTTGATGCCAATGACTGATAAATACCATGAGGCTGTTGCTGTTACCCACAGTCCTCTGCAGAATCAACTTTGAAGGCTAACCCTTTTCTGATCATTACCCCAACCCTGCAGGGGAGCAGAATCCCTAATACTGTTTCCCTTGCTTATGTTTGGAGGGGTCCTTTTTACAATGTACGGTTTTGACAGATTCTACAAGCAACTCTGCACGATAGGTCTAAAGATTCTGTCTCAGAAACTTCAAATCTCAGTTGCAATGTCCTCGTGGTTTTAAGACAGCCGTTTTTATGCCAGATTCCACAGTTTGCAGGAAAGGCCCCTGGTCCTTGGGTTCAAATCCATGTTGACAACAGCATTTGCAAGTCTGGGTGCCAGGTAGGGGACACACACCAACTCCCTGCAGGAGGCACTCCCAAAACCCTGAATTGTTTTATGTGCTGTATTCCCACACCTGTACATTTGCTCAGCACTCCATTCCCCTGATGAAGTTGGACAGAGTCTTTGTCCCTATCCTACTTGGTTTGAATCCTGAAAACCTCAATCCTCACCAGCAAGACAAGCCCCTCAAGAGTCAGAGTCTTGCTCTTCTACCAACTGCCTCATTTGGAGACTGATTTCCCTTCTCTTTCTTTCTCCATGACCACCAAGATTTCTGTCTCCCCCCTACTGAGGAATGCATTCTAGGCACCTGGGGAGCTTGTTCAATGTGCAGTATAGGCCCACCATTCTCTGACATTCTGGTCTAACTCTGATCCTAAACGCAAGTCATCAATAAACCACACTTTGAGAATGGGTGGGACACAATGCCACTCCCTCCAAAACTCTGAAAACCAACAATGACCAACATCCCTTTGAACTTCACCATATTCCATAATCCTGAGGAAGTTTAGGATGGCATGCTGCATGAGGTCTCTTTTAGAAGGACAGGTGGTACATGAGCGTGAAATGAAATATGTCCCTGGTTACTTCCACAATCCTACACATTTTCCCCAACGTGGGCCAAATGCTAGTGAGTGAGGAGAAGGAGAGAACTTCTACTCCTTTACGCACAATGTACAGATGAAAAAGGTAAGATTCGATGGCAGTGCCAGATGCCCCATCCACGGTGGGATGAGAGGGCTGATTCTGAGATCACTGGGCATCTGGTCCACAAGGAGGACATCATACCCAACATCCAGGCATGATGCACTGAGCTGAGACTCAAGGTCTGCAGGAGAAATGGAAGTTTTCATCTTCTCTCTGGTTGATGAGTTTGGGCTGCCACAGACATTGTGTCCATGTTCTTTTTTTTTTTTTTTTTTTAAGATTTTACTTATTTATTTGAGAGAGAGTAAGAGAGAGCACAAGATGGGGGAGGGTCAGAGGGAGAAGCAGACTCCCCGCTGAGCAGGGAGACCGACTTGGGGCTTGATCCTGGGACTCTGGGATCATGACCTGAGCCGAAGGCAGACACTTAATGCACTAAGCCACCAGGCACCCCCGTGTCCATGTTCTTGAGGAAATTCTGCAGCAGGACATATGCTTCATATTTACCAGCCTGGAGCAGAGCACAGCGACCAACCCTTGACTCCCCAGAAGTCCACTACCGTAGCCGCATGGAGAGAAATCCGGCTGCATCCAGCACAGAGATGATGCAATGCTTGGTATACAAAGATTTGTGGCTTTTACTCAAACACACCTGTAGAAATATTTATTCTAGTTCCAGAAAATCAAACATAGAGAAAGTTAAAAAACCTACAAGACTAAACACACTTTCTGATAGTCATATCTAAAAGGCTTCATATCTGAAGCCCAAATCATCACTTTTTCCTCCATCATGATTCTTTACATTAACTGTGGGGTTTTTGCAAGTTCAGCAGAATGCTAGCAATTAATTTTCTGAGACAGCAGTAGTACGTAGACATTTTGCTATTTGTATTTTAAAATTCTCTCTCGTTGCAAAAAAAAAAAAAAAAACCAAAACTAAATAGAAGGTTGCTATAGATGACGAATTTGTTCCAGGTAGCCTAATTGAGGTTGATGGAACGCTGAGACACACATTAAAAAAAAGGCCTTAATAATGTGAGCAGTTAGCCACTGGTATTAATAAATTCCTCATCACTCCTCTGAAGAATAATTAGCAATGAAACATTGTAACATAAACAGGATATTTGTATTGACCAAGACTGAGACCGTTCTAATGCCATGCTATTTTCTATTTCTCCTGACATTCACCCCGGATAAGGCCAAATAGAGGATTTTAGTAAAACCACATTCCCCCACTACCCAGATTCCAGAAGGACAGTTTCTTTGAATGGTGTCCAAATTTCTAAAACCCTAAAAGTGTATTTTTCAGGTGCCTTGTTTAAAACAGCTTGATCATTTAAGAAGCCTAATCATGATTCTGCTAATAATGAGCTCATTGCATTAGTTACCCTGACGGCAAACCCCTTGGGAATCGGAGTAAAAGAAACCTTCTCAACTGCTTTTATGTTTCCAGGTAGAGTTTTGTATAATTTATTTCCCTAATCGCATTTATATGCACATATCATATATATTTACTGCATATATATACATATACCTGCATCTATAATGTAACAGCAATAAAACTATGCTAACTATTTTTTTGAACTTTTAATTTTTTATTTAAATTAAATTTCACGAACATATAGCATGTTATTAGTTTCAGAGGTAGAGGTCAGTGATTCATCAGTTGCATATAACACCCAGTGCTCATAACATCACGTGCCCTCCTTAATGCTCAACACCCAGTTACTCTATTTCCCCACCCACCTCCCCTTCAGCAACCCTCAGTTTGTTTCCTAGAGTTAAGAGTCTCTTATGGTTTGTCTCCCTCTCTGTTTCATCCTATTTTATTTTTCCTTCCCTCCACCTTTGTTCACCTGTTTTGTTTCTTAAATTCCACATGAGTGAAACCATATGATCACTGTCTTTCTCTGACCGATTATTTTGATTAGCATAATACCCTCTAGTGAACCATCCATGTCGTTGCAAATGGCAAGATTTCATCCTTTCTGATGGCGGAGTAATATTCCATTGTGTATATGGATGACATCTTTATCCAGTCATCTGTTGAAGGACATCTAGGCTCTTTCTACAGTTTGGCTATTATGGACATTGCTGCTATGACCATTGGGGAGCACATGCCCCTTCAGATCACTACATCTGTATCTTTGGGGTAAATACTCAGCAGTGCAATTGCTGGGTCATAGGGTAGCTCTATTTTTAACTTTTGGAGGAACTTCAATACTGTTTTCCAGAGTGGCTGCACCAGTTTCCATTTCCTCCAACAGTGTAGGAGGGATCCCCTTTCTCCACATCCTCTCCAACATTTGTTGTTTCTTACCTTGTTAATTTTTGCCATTTGGACTGGGGTGAGGTCGTATGCGTTAACTATTTCTAATAGTTACCTGAGATTTCATGAAGACACTGAATTTTATGTAAGCACTCTCATGTTTTCCTACAAAATGACACACTGAGCATGTTTCTGCTTGTGATTCATATTAGCGTTTAACCACCTCTTTTCCTAAATTCACAATGATATTTCAAGAAAAGTTTCTTTTGGAAATGTTAATCCAAACGTTTCTTTTAGACTTTCAGATACAAGTTTCTTGTCGATATTAGACACACAATCTCACATTCCTCCACTTTGTATTTCTGGAATTCCATACTAGCAAATAGTTATTACTTTGATGAGTTTAGTCTATTTCTCAGAACACCACAGACTGTTGCTTATCAACAACAGACATTGATTTCTCATGGTTTTTCAGGCTGGACGTCCAAGATCAAGTCCCTGGCAGATCTGAGGTCTCATGAGATCTTCCTGGTTCATCCATGGCTGTCTTCTCACTGTGTCCTCACTCAGTGGAAGGAGCAAGGGAACTTTCTGGGAGCTCTCCTACAAGGGCACACATCCCATTCATGAGGGCTTCCTCCTCATGACCTAATCAGCTCCTAGAGGCCTCACCTCTCGATACCAACTGAGCCATTAGGATTTTAAAACATGAATGTGCGTGGGATGCAAACATGGACTCCATAACACAGCTGGTTTTAAATATTCACTTGATTATGCTTCATTTAATAGAAAAGTGTTAACATACTAAAACAAAACAAAACAAAAAACCCCGAAAACCCAACGAGAAACATAGCTGTGTAATTTTGTAGAATGATTTGCAAGACTTCTCTCAGATGAGTTCTCACCTCCTAGTTGTATTTCTGCCACTCAAAAATAACAATAAAACAGCTCTCATGAAGGCACCGTGTCAGAATTACAAATAATAGAAATACAGTGAGTGGGTTAGAATAGGTGATAATAGGTAATGATATTAACTATTTTATAAATTAGAAGGCTCAAGCAAATTCAGAAAAAAAACACAGAAAGATCTATGAGCTCTTAAAGATGTGTATGTAAAGACAAATACTTGTAAAGTCAAAGGATAATGGTGTCAAATACGTTATTTCTCTGCAATATTCCAAATTAGGTCATAAGAACAGACTGATCTCTGTAATATCAATGCCCACCTGCACTGAGAACCATAGTCTGGTGTGAATCAATGAGAACTTTCATAAAGACATTGATTATGAGCTGAGTTATAATTATGGATTGATTTATAAAGACGAACCACTTTCTACTGCAAATCACACTGAGAAGTCACCAAAGATTTTTGGTTGGCTCCCTTTTCCCCTACCTTTTTCCCAAGGGGTTCAGTTCTTCACACACGGGATCAGCTGGACTGAGGAATCAGACAAGACTTACGAAGGATGGACCGGTGATTGACAGAGATGGCCATCAACCTCCGAATGAGCTGGTAGGGCCTTTGGGAGCGAGTTTTTCATGGAGCCACCAAGCTCTCTGCTGTTGCCGGGGCAACTGAGTGTGATGTAATGCATTATGATGGCTTCAACTTCACTTGGGCAGAACCAATGGAAATCTACGTTTGCCTCACTCCTCTGGCATTGAAAAGGCAAAGGATTTCACTGTTGTTTACAGTTTGGTTTGGTCTTCGTTTGCACAAAATCACGCTGACCTTTTCAATGACACCTAAATTTGCTTCCTTTCATTCCTTTCAAACCTGGACACCTGTCTACCTTTCAATACATTGGATTTCCCACTTGGGATTATTAAACCTTGATAACTTCCTGCCTTCCCATACATTGGATTTCCCATTTAGAGCAACAGTGTGCTTCCCACCTGTCTTCCCAGTCCTTTCTTGAAAACTCTCTGTGAAGCCTGCCTTGTTGTTATATTCCTGTTTGCATATGTGCTATTGTAGCATTTCTTTTTTTTTTTTTTTAAGATTTTATTTATTTATTTGACAGAGAGAGACAGCCAGCGAGAGAGGGAACACAAGCAGGGGGAGTGGGAGAGGAGGAAGAAGGCTCCCTGTAGAGGAGCCCGATGTGGGGCTCAATGTGGGGCTTGATCCCAGGACTCAGGGATCACGCCCTGAGCCAAAGGCAGACGCTTAACGACTGAGCCACCCAGGCGCCCCATACTGTAGCATTTCTGCTAAAGCAGTGTTAACTCTCAACATCATAAATTTGGAAGGAAAATATGCAATCTTACTATTTAACCAAAAAAAAAAAAAATGAGAACATCATCCCTATGGCTAAAATACAGCAGCGTAAGATAATCCTATCAGAATATCCTCTTTGAGTTAGTCTTACTGTTCATTTTTTATCAAACTTACTTAAGGCAAATATTCTTTTAAGGTGTTAATTAACTATCAACTTGAAAGGTATCTACACTTGTCATCAGGGAAGATTCAATTCAGAAATTTAGAGGGGCGCCTGGGTGGCACAGCGGTTAAGCGTCTGCCTTCGGCTCAGGGAGTGATCCCAGTGTTGTGGGATCGAGCCCCACATCAGGCTCCTCCGCTGAGAGCCTGCTTCTTCCTCTCCCACTCCCCCTGCTTGTGTTCCTTCTCTCGCTGGCTGTCTCTATCTCTGTCGAAAAAATAAATAAAATCTTTAAAAAAAAAAAAAAAGAAATTTAGAAAGTGATCATGAAACAAAGAGTAAAGGGCCAGCCTTGGCTTCCTCTGTGGGATCTGCGTTAAAATGGCCACCCACTTCATAGATCTATATTCTAATTTTTGTATCCAAAATGAGGTCTTGGATTACACTGCTGGAGATTTCACAGAGAAATGATGGTATGATTCTAGGTATTATTGTCTTTGTGACATGAAGCAAATGATTTAAGTATTATTTTTCCCATCTGCTTCCTATGAAATTGGCCAGTTTTCTGATTAATAGACTGGCCTGACCATAGATTGATTTCAAGCAGATTATAGAAATGCAGATGACACAGATGGCAACGAGAGTGTAAAATCTAGACGCATAAGGCTTGCAAGGAGTCAGAAAAGTTCCATCGGTCATAATTTTGCAGCAACCCCACACAGTGATATTTTATGGTACCACCTTTAAATAATCCATCCTTGAACTCAGACAACAAAAGAGATGTCAAAGAGGACTTACAAGGTCTAGCCAATGGACAGGATGTCATGGCTGCTTGCATTAAGGCATGAAGAGTTCCCGGGATGCTTATGTGACAAGTGAGAGAGTAGGACCCCTCCACAGAAAGCACGGAGTGTGGGGCGGTGAGTTTAAGGATCATAAAGGCTCATATGAGACTGTAACAACATACATACATACATACTCTATATATTCATTTGTACACATACAGTCAACCCTTGAACAACACGGGTTTGAAACACACAGGTCCACTTACACGCAGACTTTTCTTGATAACTACAGTACAGGACTATACACGTATTTTCGCTTATGACTTTCTCAATACGGTTTTCTTTTCTGTAGCTTAGAGACATACACATACGTGTGATTCCACTGTTTATGTTATTGGAAACGCTTCTGGTTAACAGTGGGCTATTAGTAGATACGTTTGGGGGTAGTCAAAAGTTATACACAGATTTTCAGCTGTGTGGGGGCTGGTGCCCATAAGCCCTGTGTTGTTCAAGGGTCAACTGTACATAGTATTATGAAAGACCAGTGTGCGCTGGAGAAATGTGGGCTAGGGAGCATCTCCATCAAGTGTGAGTGTCTCCTGACATAAACATCTGCTTTAGGTCATGAACTGTGGACCATGTTTAGAACAGAAGAGGCAAAAATTTGCTGCAGAGAAGAAGAGGGGGAGGAAACCAGGTGGTGGTGAATGAGCACATGTGTACCCGTGTGTGTGTGAGACAGGAGAGAAAGAGAGAGATTGAGAGAATGTTGGACAATTTGGAAACCACAGCAGTATACCAAAATGCACTTTAACAGCCATTGAATACTTTATACCCATACCAAGTATTCAAACTAGAACTCTAAGGATTCAGGACCTCTGTAAGGAGGAAGAAAAAGTCAGGTCTGCTCTCCCTGGGAGACCTGGAAGGGTCTTGCCCTCCCGATTACCAGCAAAATTTCAGTAGATTTTTTTCATTCCCAGTTTGAATCTAATTAACGACAGTCCGTTTACGTGTAGAACTGCAGTAATTTACCAAGAGATTTTTCACACGTGTTACATGGCGAAGTGGGTTTGGGTGTGTCCCCCCCCCACAATAGAATGATTTAAATAGTGGCCCCAGGTCAAAAAACCCTGTAAAGTCCACAGAGTTTGAAGCACGTGTGAGTAAATTAAGGATCAACTTTCAGAGTTGCAACCCAATCCAGATCATTCTTTTGGATCTGTGATACCCGTGTCCCCCTCATCTTGAGAAATAATTCTTCCACTAATGAATAAAGGCTAATGGGAATATACAATTCGGATTATTTTAGAAATATGGTTTTATTTTATTTTTTTAAGATTTTATTTATCTGAGAGAAAGGGAGAGAGCACAAGCATGGGGAGCAGCAGGCAGAGGGAGAACCAGGGTCCCTACTGAGCAGGGAGCCCAACTCAGGGCTCGATCCCAGGGCCCGGAGATCATGACCTGAGCCGAAGGCAGATGCTTCGCCGACTGAGCCACCCAGGCATCCCAGAAATATGGTTTTATGGTCAAAGCTGCAAAGGTGCACTTGAATCTTACAATTAATTACTGATGCATACACTCACTGGATAATGTATGCATGTTTGAGTTGTTCTCCAGAGAAAGAACAAAAATGATGTTGGTAAAAGCAAACAACTTTCTGAAAAATTTACATTGGTATGCTTGTTTTTAAATTTTAACAATACTGATAAATTTTACACTACACATTTGCTGTCAAGTTTCCACTTGTGTCTGAAAGTCTAGCAAAGTATATGCTTTGTTGTTTATCATATCCGCTTGGGTTGAATAATGTATTCCTGATTTTAGGGGCTACTGCCAGATCTTGCTTGGCCTTGGGTCGGAATTCCTGAACAACCTAAGACATGGTTATTGTGGGATCCAGAGAACTGGGCACATTCTCTGTGCCAGCTCAACGCAAGTCCTTTACTGCAGCCAACGTACAATGGTACCTTATTCACATGCAACTTTAACATCACTCGGATCTCTCCCGGGAAAGCATTAGTCACTTGTATTTAGCGGTAAAGATAATAAAGGAAGCTGAAAAACAAACCAAAACCCACAAGAAAACACAGCCTTTTTATATAAGGCCTTCAGAGGAAATCCCTCTGAAGCAAGACCTGGTCTTTACTCCAGCCAACGAACACACACAAACGGGATGTTTGTAGAGTGCAGGCTATCAACACAATGATGGATGTTCCTTGGTTCTGATGGAGATGTCTTGGGGTGTGGCCACTCATTTTCCAGTACAAACCATGCATCAATGTCTCGCTTCAGGTCTGTGTAAGGCCCACTTTTGGCTGAAGGGCTTAGTCGGAACATCAGTTGTGGACACAGGAAGAAATGTGTGCATGCAGGGACCAGACCCAGGCATGCCAGTCGTGTACCAGTATACTCTGGGTCTTTTCCTCTAGGGTCTTTCCAAACAGCTCAGGGAGCCTATTAGGAAGTGGGGCAGAGAGCAGGCCAACATGTTTTGGCATTGGAGAAAGAACCCAGACCCCAAGATCTGGAACGTCTCAGCTAGTGGAAATGTCACATAATGGGGGTCCCGATCATTACCGCATTGTGCCATGACAAACCCCAAGACTCAACCCGTGCAGTATCTACACTCCCAACTCCCACAGAATCTGAACACAGACCTCCGTCCCTGATAGAGACTCCATCCTGACCCACACTGGTTCACACAACGTCCTCCACATAACTCTGCAGTCTTGCCACATGTCCAAAACCTCTCATGCAGTTTCCCAACCTCAGCACTGTTGACTTTCTAAGTCAGAGAATGAAAAATCTATCTGCTGCAAGATGTTTACGATCTACCCACACCATGCCCCCAGCATTCCTTCCCAGTTGGGACAACCAAAAACATCTCCTGACATTGCCAAATGTATCCTGGGGGTGAGGGCAGGTGACAATTGCATGGCCCTGGCCCCTGACCCCATTCCTATGCTCAATAAATCAAGACTCTTGGAGAATCAAAGTCCAGAAGCTTGGACTCCCTAATATGCTTGGAAATAAATGCAGGACCCCGCTAAGGCCCTCTGCCAATGGGAACTGGCTTGCCACTGCCTCTTGTCATCACTGAAATGTAGAGGATTTCAGTGGAGGGAGAATAAGAAATCAAGAACGAAAGAGACGTGGATAGAAGACCCCCAACCTATCACCTACTCAACCAAGAGCAAAGACCCCAGGCCACACAAAGTGAGCTCGTGTAGGCACTGCGAAACGGAGCCCCATGCCAATGTAAGTGGACATGTAAGGTCAGGTGACACGGGGCCAGAACAATCCACAGGCACAGGAATAAGGGGACGGAAAGTTTAGGTGGGTCTCATCCCCTCCCTGGATTGTTGAAGTCCTTGCTGCTGCAGGCCATGTTGTGGGGAATGTGGCTTATTCCCAGATGTTCCAGTGGAATCCTTCAGTATTTAAATCATGTGATACAAAGTCATTTGCATTGGTCTAAACACCACAGTCTGATATTTTAGCCACAAAAGACCCCGATCCGGTCCAGCGGAAAACTTGAAGTGTTTCTTAAAACACTGGGGAATAAAGGATTCTCTCTTAACCTCTCCACATGTTTGTTAGAGATATTTTGCTGAAGAGTCTTGAGAAAGCACGCTCTGTTCTCTGAAGCACTCCTGAATTCTTGGCAGGAAATAAATTCCCTCATTCTCATTCTGGGGGAGTCAACCTCCCTTGATTTGAAACCCTGCAGCGTCCCGGGAGCCACTGGGGAAATCAAGAACCACATCAGCTGCTCTGAAGCCAGCATGCCTGATAAAAATTAGGGACAGGATGGAGCTTGGCTCATGCAAATGCATCTTTAATAATCTTAAAGGATATTTGCAGGGTTTCTAAAATGTGGATAGTAAAATTACTTTCCTCTGATTTATGTTTGCTGTGCTTCCTCAGGAATTCTGAAAAAAAATCTTTTAATTTATTAGGAAATATTGCTACTTACAAATGTAGTAAAAATGTTTATCTTTGTCTTAAATATAATGAAGAAGATGCAGCAATTGTGTCTATATGTGTGTGTATATGTGCACATACATACAAAGAATAAAATCATATGCAAAGAATAAAATTATATACAAAGAAAATAATAAAATACATGCATACTATATGTATATACTATAACAAATAGTATACTATAATTTTAACACACAGCATTATATATTAATACCTATCACATATAACATATACTAATGTATGATACACATTGCTTTAATATAATATAGTAACTTATATTGTATATTTCATATGTATAATATAGTAACTATTATATTGTATACTTCATATGTATAATATAGTAACTATTATATTGTGTACTTCATCTATATAATATAGTATAGTATTATATTGTATACTTCATATGTATAATATACTATTATATTGTATACTTCATATATATAATATAGTAACTATTATATTGTGTACTTCATATATATAATATAGTAACATTATATTGTATACTTCATCTATATAATATAGTATAGTATTATATTGTATACTTCATCTATATATAATATAGTAACAATTATATTGTATACTTCATATGTATAATATAGTAACTATTATATTGTGTACTTCATCTATATAATATAGTATAGTATTATATTGTATACTTCATATAATATAGTAACAATTATATTGTATACTTCATATATATAATATAGTAACAATTATATTGTATACTTCATATGTATAATATAGTAACTATTATATTGTATACTTCATCTATATAATATAGTATAGTATATTGTATACTTCATATGTATAATATAGTAACAATTATATTGTATACTTCATCTACATAATACAGTATAGTATTATATTGCATACTTCATATGTATAATATGGTAACTATTACACTGTATACTTCACACAAAGTGAAATATACATAATATACGTGTGTTATATGTATATACATAGGATACATGTGTTATACAGATATACATGTACACATACTAGGCATGAATGTCAGTAGTATGGTAGTAATTAAATACCTATATTTTCATTTATTTAACACGAGCACTTCATTTTTTTGGTCATGGTTCCCTGACAGGTGTAGCCTAAGGGAGAGAGGCATTTGTCTTTCTGTTACGTGCAAGGATGTTTGCCTTTCAAGATTTTTCATCAATTTCATACTGAAGTGCTCTTCAGCACCGTAAGGGAAGTCCTTAGCAACTGTTAAAGGCCAAGCGGTACCGCTAAGGACTCAGGGGCAGATACTCCATCGTTACGTGGTCACAAAGAAATCAAAGTTATTGGTACACAAAGCACGAGCTGGTGATGCATGAAACAGCCCCACCGCTTTCTGGAATGTGCAGAGGACTCAGGACGTGTTTGTGGAAGGAAAGAATAAACTATACGAATGAACGAAAGCATGTCTGATGTTATAGGAAACTTGTGTAGAAATTCCTGTAGGGGGAAAATAGGTCTGAATACGAAAGGGAAGTCTAATCACTGATGGTTTTCAAGGCCACCTGAATGAGTGTGGCAATGAGAGAGTTTAATACAAAGACGGAAACTCGAGAAGCCGTGTGTTTTGAAAGGCTTGCTTTGCTTTGATGCAGCAGTGTCTGCAAAAGACGAGGAACGGGTGATGAGTGAAAGAAGGAACCGATCTGAAAGGTCTGAAGGGGGACCCAAGGACAAGGGGGAACAGTTGTTTAAGAGGCTTCAAGGAGCAGAGCAGTTCGAGGATGGATAGAAAATCTTGTCTGAGGACAAAGGAGTTGCTGGTGTGAATCAGGCTGATCGAGCTTCATAGGGACAGTTCTCAAGCATCATGGACATGGCTTTGCCCAGTTGTGATTCTTCCTGGAGTTCAAGATGGTACGTGGGATGGAAATCCAACTGGCAGTCCCAGCTGGACAACCCTGGATTGTGTGTTTGTGTGTGTGTGCGTCTTTGAGTGTGCGTCTGTATGCGTGCATATTCATGTAAAATATGGCACCTGACTCGGAGCACTGCATCCAAGGTCAAATCCACATGGTTTGTAGATCAGACTGTCAGGGATACGAATGGCAAACCGTCAGGATGACAAGAGTACTTGCCAACTGAACCTACCTTCCTCTGAACACGTACCCTTTTGACACGCATGCATTAATGTGAAGTGATAGGGTTCAGGACGCAGTATGCCAATCAGGGCACCGCGGCACGCTCCCTATTTTCAGCTCGTGGAATGTGGGAAATGGCAGGTGCAGGAAGGGCTCTCTGACTCCTCCCTGAAGCAGGTCGTGATACCCCCAGGCGAGAGGTGCCCTCGCTAAACCCAGAAGAGAGGAGCGTCCTTACATCCGACACAGAGGGACGGCAAGAGGAATCCAAACGAATCTTGCCAACTCCCCCTGGTCTGCTACCCTGAGCTCCTACCCTGCTGTCCTCCTGCATCTGGCTAAGACTGTGCACTCTTCAACAAGCTCAGTATAAAAATGTTTCTCAGGGTTTTCACTTGCTTACAAAGGCTCCCATGTCACATGGAACTGATACTGCACACACCTGTATGCTTTTCTCTTGTGAATCCCTCTGCTGTTACCAAGACACAGCCGAGAACCTGGCCGTGTAGCTGGAGAAGACGTTTTTCTTTCCCTACAGAAGCGGCAGGTGCGTGGTTAGTCCGCACACGCTTTCTGCCACGAGAAAAGCCTGCACACCTACAAGGAGCCGTCTAACGCATGGAATACTACGGGGGTGGGAAAGAGAAAAAGAAAAAATCATCCTGTGAAAGGGATCGGAAAAGACGTTCTTTTGGATAAACAATTACTTGGGGAATAAAAGTCAAAGTGCACATCTGAATTTTGAGTGAAAAGGATGAATGAAAATATATATATATGCACACTTGTGAACACTTATTTAAGTATACATTTGTGTTTATTCTACTTGCATGCATACTTATATTTGATAAGTACATAAAAAATACTGGGACAATATACAAAAACGTGCAAAATATCTAATGGGGTTGGTAGGACTGTCTGTATGGGGCACCTATAGAGGCAAGGTTTCCCAGTGTTTATCTGTGGATACATTGGTTTTTAAATTTTGATTCATGAAAATATTGCCCACGGAAATAAATTTTAAAGGCACATTTTATGCAGCGACCCATTACCCAAACTTAGAAATTTTTCAGATGTTTGTAATTTTAGATTTAGGGATTCTACAATTAAAAAAAAAAACAAAACATGAAGAATTGCCAAATGGCAATGTTTAGAATTTAGAGTGATTAAGTCCCATGGCCACAGATAGAACCCTTCTGCGTTGAACATTTTGTAACTACAAGACTGTAAGAAATTAGCAGAGATTGGCTGTAGATTATATTTAGATTGGCATGCATGTAACTAGGTGACTGTAAGCTGGTAAATTATTTGTTGAAAAGTTAATCAGCGCAAGCAACAGTTTACCAAGCAATTACTCCTGTTACGAGGCTTTTTGGTGGATGAAATGACCGCGTGTGAGGCTCTTTAAAATTCGCTCCCAAGTGTGTAATTGAGCGAACATTTCCTTCTGCAATTTGAAACAAGATTTACAAAGACATTGTGAAGGGCTTCACGGAAGGAGAGCTTCATGGCATTTTACAGAAAGACAAATCCTACAACATGGGTCCCAAATTATTCCTGTGTGATGACTGTGTTTGGGAAGCATGGCCATTTATTTCAAAGCGACATGCTTTGTATGAGCAGCCAAAATACATGTTATTCTAAAATAATAGACTGTTTTGCTCCACTTTGCCCTCCAGAATTGCTAGGTGTTGTGTTTCAGCCTTGGCTAGTACTCTTTGTGCCCAATTTCATTCAAAAAGTGCAATCACTGCTCAAGACCGAGTGGTCAGCATTCTGCTATCATGACTCAACTAACATTTGTGCCCACTACAAAAGACGTCATCTGCTTTAATGCTGAGAACGTTTGCTTTGAAATGAGTCAACTTTCTACTAGATGACTAGGGGGAAAATACGTGGATTTTTTTTTCTCGTTTGATTAAAGAATAATTTTACCGAAAGAAACCATTCTGATTAAAAACATTGAAAATTAAGAAGCGTAACATGCTATGGACTTTTTACAAACATAAGGATGTATGATTAATGTCCAGATAAAGACAGAGACTATTCTTAGGAATTCAGAAACCATCTCAGACCTGTCCCCACTACGACACTTCCCACACGATAAACACTGTCTAGACACCAAATGAGGGACGGGTTTGCATTTGTTTTGCCCGATTTTGAATGGAATGTTTGAGAACTAGCAAAGCAACATCTCCCGGGAGGTGTTAGAAAGGCGCACCTGGGGTCGCCTGGGTGGCTCAGTCAGGAAACGGTCTGCCTTCGGCTCAGGTCATGATCTCAGGGTCCTGGGATCGAGTTCCGTCATCAGGCTCCCTGCTCAGGGGGGAGTCTGCTTCTCCCTCTGCCTCTGCCTGTCGCTCCCCCTGCTTGTGTGCTCTCTCTCTCTGTCACATAAATACATAAATTCTTGAAGAAAAGAAAGAAAGAAAGAAAGAAAGAAAGAAAGAAAGAAAGAAAGAAAGAAAGAAAGAAAGAAAGAAAGAAAGGTCCCGGAAGGGCTCTCTGAAAGAAAGAAAGGTAGGTGTGCCTGAGGTCACACCGCATATGGAGAGAATTAGAATCTGCATTTTAACAAGTCGTCCGCGGGAGAGGGAGGCAGATTGCAGCTTTGAGATTTGATTTGGGCTGATTTAGAAGAAACCATTGACCGCCTTCCCTTCCTACCTCTTATCCCGGGACCTGGCGGTCCCCTCCTTCTGATGGGCCATCTCGGAGAGACGGGATGCCCTCAGATGCTCACACAGCACACTCTCTTCCAGAAAGTCACAAATGAGTCTCTTACAAATTACGTCCTGAAAGAGCCCTGATGTGCGCATAAGGACAATGGTGAACTCACGAGGAGCTGGCTCGGTAACAAATACCTAGATGGACACACACGTGTGTATCACAGGGGCAATGTCAGCCGGGTTGGGGTGTGGATGCTAATACACGTCTCACATGGCCAGGAGGATGAATTTAATGAGCATTTAGGTGTTTTTTCTTGATTTTCTGCTTCTATGAAGCACGCTAGTGCGTAGTTCTCATGAGACGGTTCGTCACACGGTATCTGTGTTGATCTGTCAACCACAGAGTGTTTTCGGCTTGGAAGTCTAAAAACGATCTCAAGGTCAGACCATCAAGCCACCCTTGGTCAAGGTCAAGGACCCTGGTCCAAAGTATTTTTCCTTGTTTGTATGCATGCCATAGAAGACCGCGAAAGTGGTCAAGCCTCAGGAAAGGCGCATCTTTCATTGAATAGGAATTCTGTGAACACCTGTCCAGAGGGGAAAAAGCTATTGTGGGTTTTGGATTTTATACAGGCTCAACTATGTTAGCCTGGAAGGGGAATTTTTCTCTGATAGGTTCCTGAAAGAATTCTTTGCATTGTTCAAAAGTTCCTTCCTCAGTGATGGGCGTTTTGTCTCTGGATGTTGTAATCCCACACACTTGCCGATCGCTATGGTAACCTGTGACCACAATTTTATGGTCCTTCTTGATAAAGCCACTGCATGAAGAAAAGTCACAGACAATAAGCAGAAATTCAAAAGTATAAAGAATAAAGCAGTTTTTCTCACATTTTTAAATCCAATTTTGTCATTTCCTCCCAAAAGTTGCAAAAAGTCACACAAAGTTTTTTCCCGGATAAATCCCACATACACTGTACATTATTGTTATTGTAAATGGTTTGTATTTTAAAAAAGCATAGTATGACTTTCTGCTGTCAAGTAGGAAAATATTTATAATTTTTTATGATTGTATTGATCTTATATCAAGTACTTACTGAGTTACTGATTGATAACTGTTTCTGTCCATTTTTATGACTGATGCACATTTATCTGTGAAAATGTTCGTGCTTTTCTTCTTAAAATTTGTATACTTTTTCCCCTGTGCTGACAAGCATCTTACCCAAAGTCCTGAACGTATATCAAGATAATACATATGCTTCCTTTGTTCCTAACTTTGAAGGGAGAGGTCCTCATGTTTCATTCTCAGTATGATTATGAGGCTGGATTTTTCTAAATTTATGTATCGAATTAGGGTGTTTCCTTCTCTTCCTGATACTTTGGTTGATTTTCTTACTTTAACATTCAGGAAGAGTATCGAATTTTAATCAGTAATTATGCATCTACTGTGATGGGTATTCTGATTTTGTTTACTGTGTTAATATTAGGAAACATTCTATCTAATACGTAGGGTGGAAGTTTATTTGTCACAAAATATCTGCTCAGTAATATGAAGATGAGAATAAAATATGATACATTTGGCTTTTTCCCTTGTTAATTTGTTTAAGATCCACATTATGTTATGGAAGGAGAGTACAACTGTAGCAACTAGGATCACAATGAAATCCTGGAATGCATGCATATCCTTAACCAGGAAAATAATGTAAAATAAGCAGTCATGCACTTAGGCCTTTGAGTAAAATTGGATTAGTAACTTACACGGCATACAAAGCTATTTCTTTTACAGTAAATATATATGAAGAGCAAGAACTCATAAAATATTTCTCCCCGCAAAATAAGCCTGAAAAGATAAAACTGCAGAGAGGTCAGATCTCAAAATTCTCCTTGTTTGAAACTTAATAAAGTGATTAAAGAAGAAAAAAAAAACAGTAAAAATATACTGGCCAAGATAAAGATATTTGCAAGCCACAGATCTGACAAAGGACCAATAACTAGAATATATATAAGAAATTCTTCAAACTCGGCGTGCTCAGTCGGTTAAGTACCTGACTCTTGATTTCGGCTCGAGTCATGATCTTGGGGTCGTGGGATCAAGTCCTACATCGGGGGGGGGGGGGGGGTCTGTGCTCAGCAGGGAGTCTGCTTGAGATTCTCTCTCTCCTCTCCCTTTGCTTCTTCCCCTGCCTGCATTCTCTCTCTCTCAAATACATAAAAAAGACGTTTAAAAAAATTCTCCAAACTCAACAATGAAGGAAATCATGCAGGCTCATCAGAAAATGGGACAAAGACAGCCACAGAGGCTTATGGATGGCAAAGGGATGAAAAGAGATTTGCTGTCATTGGGCATCGGGGAAATTGTAAATTAAAGCCACCACAAGATACCACCACCCCTCTGTGAAATGACCAAAATAAAAAACAGAATTGCGGACATGAAATGCTGGCGAAACTGTGCAGACACTGAGTCATGTGTACGATTCTATGCTAACGTCCATGGAACTGTCTCTCTGGAAGGCTGTTTGGTAATTTCCCTAAAAAAGTAAACAAGCAGTGACTATACAACCCACAACTTTTGGGCATTTATGCCAGAGAAATGGAAAGTTGTGCTACATAAGCTCTTGTATGCAGATCATCCTAGCAGTGTTAGGCACATGGCGCCAGAATGGACACGCCCCCTGAGTTCTTTAGCAAGTGAATGACGTGCAACTGTGATACATGCATATGCATGTCCCCTCCCACCCCCACCCCATCCGCGGTTTCTGAAGCCAATGCTCTTCCTGATGGTCGCCAGAAGGTTGACAGTAGCCTCACGCTACATCACAATGCCTACGTCACCTGCCTCTCTTCATCTCACCATACGGGCATCTCATCATCTCAAGTCATCACCAGAGGGACAAGGGTGAGGACACGACAATATTTTGAGAGAGAGGGATAGCACATTCACGTTAACTTTTTTTACAGTATCTTGTTAAAACTAGTTTATTTTACTACTAAGTTATTTGTTCATCTCTTACTTACAAATAACTTACTTAATTTACAAAGCGAAGTTTATCATAGGTATGTGTGTATAGGAAAAAAACAGAGCATATGTTGCACAGGTTCCTTTTTTTTTAGATTTTATTTATTTATTTGAGAGAGAAAGAGTGAGCGAGAGAGAGTACGAGTGAGAAAAGGGGTAGAGGGAGAGAGAGAAGGAGATTCCCCACTGAGCGGGGAGCCTGACGGGGACTCGATCCCAGAACCCCAGGATCATGACCTCAGCTGAAGGCAGATGCTTAACCGACAGAGCCACCCAGACATCCCCATAGGTTCCTTACTTATCCATGATTTCAGGCATCCACTGGGGGCTGGAAACATAGCCCCCATGGATAAGGAGGGATTTCCATACGGTGTGAGTACTCAGCAATAGAAAGGAATGAATGATAGATACCTGAATCAAGTTGCATAGATCACAAGAGAATGATTGACTGGACACATCAGTCAATCCCCAAGGATTCCATACTGTCCAGTTCTGGTTATGTTACACTCTTTAAGTGAAAAATATTATGGAAATGAGGAACAGATGAGTGGTTTTTAGGTTGAGGAAGGATTAGTAAGGTGAGGAAGGTACGTGCAGGTCTGAAAGGGCAACGTGAGGGTCCTCTGATGGAAAAGATCGGTATCTTGGCTGTATTCATAACGATATCCTCATCGTGATACATTATTGAAATTTAACAAGATGGGGAAAACAGGGTAAAGCATCCATGAAATCGCTCTATATTAGCTCTTATGAGTGCGTGTGAATCTGCGATTATTTACAATAAAGAAGTTGAAAGATTAGACACAAACCAAAAAAACAAACAAACATGGAAAGAAGGCACTTCCTCAGAGGAAGGAATGCAAGTTGGCTGAGAGGCAGACATCCAGGGCAGATGGAGGAGTATTTCATAAACGGGCAGACAGACTCCACTCCACAGTCTGTGCTGTGAAAAACGAACAGAGGAACGCAGACCTTCAAAAGATCTCAGGAGTGCCTTCCAATTTGGCAAAAGACAGTCAGTATGGAAAAAAGAAGAGAGACGGGTTCTCCATTAGAGGAGACATTTCCACGGTGGAAATAACTAGTGGTTCTATTTGTGCCCCTGAAGCAATTTCTAGGTTAGATTATGCCCCTTCCTTGGCGTCTGGATGCCATATTTGCCCTGTGTCCTCACATGGTCATCCCTCCACGTGTGTCTGTGTCCTCATCCCCTCTTCTTATAAGGACCCCAGTCCTATGCCATCAGGGCCACCCTAGTGACCTCATTTTACCATAATCCCTTCTTTAGAGACCCCACCTCCAAATATAGCCCCATTCTGAGGTCCTGGGGCTTAGGGCTTCAACATGTGCATTTTGGGGGGAGACAATTCAGTGTGAAAGAGCCCCCAGGAGACTTTGTGAATGATATTTTAACATTTCATTTACATTTGGGGCAAAGGATGGGTTCGAGTTTGAAGAAACCATTCCCATACTCTTTTCCAAAGGAAACCAAGAAAAACACACAGTTGACCCTTGAACAACACAAATGTGAACTGTGACCATCCACTTACACATGGATTTGTTTCAATAAACACAGGACAGTCCTGTAAGTGTACTTTCCCTTCCTCATGTTTTTCTTAATAACATTTTCTTGTCTCAAGCTTACTTGATTGTGAGAACACACTATATAATGCATGTACTATAAAAAATATGTGTTAATCGATCATTTATATTATCAGTAAGGCTTCTGGTCAACAGTAGGCTGATAGTAAAGTTTTGGGGGAGTCAGAAGTTATATGCAAATTTCAACTGCATGGGGGTTCAGTGCCCCTAACCCCCGTGTTGTTCAAGGGTTAACTGTACGTAATTTTTTTGGGTGGGTTATGGTGGATGGAAGAATCCTTAACATTAGTGTTTTGTCTCTTTCTCCAGAAAAATCAAATGTAGATATGACATTCTGGTCAGGTGGAGATTTTTTGTTTGTTTTTTAACATTTCTATTATTGCCTTTTGGACTCTGTTGCTTCTCACCCAAATTGCTCTTTACGGTTAAAGAATGACAGAATATTAATGAGTGAACTTCATCTTTAAAGAGTAAAATATTTAGTTTGACCTGAAAAATGCAGGGAAAAAAAATTCCAACCGGAAAAGATGCTTCAACCATTAGCTCATGGTAGAGTTATTAATTCATTATCCTTAGAAATATCACAACATAATCATCTCTGAATTTGTACATAAGTATAAACCATAAAGTTGAATGTGAGCATTGTATTTTAACTTTCACCTTACCAGGCTCCCAATATTAAAATAAATATTTCAGTCATATTTAGAATAGTCAATCCTAAATTCCAAAATAATTTTTAAAAGGGATTATACATGCCATGGAAAACAAGGAGAATGCCTTACTTTTCTTGGATTAGCTACCCAAAATCAAGTCTTTACCAATTCTCTATTTTTTTTCACATTAACGCTTACTCCTCATGTCTTTCAAACATTGCTGTGTATTGCAAGCCTTATTTTAAACTCAGGGTGTCTCCTGATGCCAGTGGTTTATCTGGAGTAGTGTTAGTAGGAGTGGCAATCCTTTTCCTTTAAGATATAGGTTTGAGGTAAATCAAGATTCAAACAAGAGCCACTGTGCTAACCCCAAAGCCAGTGAGTCACCGCAGTCAGTTAGTTTTTCATTGAACTCTTAAGGGCTTGGTTCTGGCCAGGATCAAGGAGCTCCATTTGTCTTTTAGTAAGATGCAAAGTTGAGCTATAGTCTTAGTATTCCAGGTGCACCTAAAATCACAGATAACAGAGCTTTGTCAAGTGGAACGCATGCACTTAGAACAAATGTTCGTCACGCTGTTTGCTGCATGTAGACGGGAGGAAATAGTCTCCCCTCCAAAGATGTGCCTGTGGAACGCTGTTGTGTTCTTCTCTGTGCCCCCTGGTTGTGTGTGGAGGGGAGAAGGATGGGGAGAAAGGGGATGTGCCGTGAAGAGTGCAGAGTCGAAGGCTCAGGTGTGGGGTGTGTTGAACCAGAGCAATCCTTCAGGCTCACCATGCCTCCGTGAGTGACCAGCAGCACGATGTGGGCTGCTCAGATGGCCTCTCCAGAATTGTCAACAGAACAAAGCTACCTGCATAGGACCTGCCTTTGGTTGACGACGGCATGTTCCATGTGCAGATATGGAGGAATTTTCCCTAAGTCCTTGGTGAAGGAGGAAAATGTAGCCGGAATAGTCAATTTGTATTTTCATTCTTAATGAAATTACTAGACTTTTTTCTTTAGAGCAGCATTAGATTGACAGATAAATTGTGCAGAAAATATAGAGTTCCCACACATCATTCTCCCCTGCACAGTTATTAACTGACACCTGTGGTTTACTCTTGGTGGTGTACATTCTGCGGGTTTTGACGATGTATAATGACAGGCATCCGTCATTACTGTTTCCTATAGAATAGTTTCACTGCCCAAAAATCCTCTGTGCTCCATCTTTTTGTGATAGTTTTTTCTTTTATTCTTGGGTCTTGACTGTTCTTTATTATTGTAGATACTAGTCCTGTACTGGATATGAAGTTTGTGAATATCTTCTCCCAGTATGTAATTTATCTTTCCATTGTCTTCACACAGGCTTTCAAATAGCAAAAGTTTTTCATCTTTATGAGATTGTTTTCTGGTTTTTTCTTTAAAAATAACATGTTAACGTTTGAATCCATGATCAACTTTGAGTTAACTTTTGTTGAAGATTTATGGTTGAGGGTTTTGTTTCTTTGTTTTGTTAGTTGGGTGCCTATAGATAAAACTGCAATTGCTCCAACTTTATTTGCTGAAAACCTATGTTTCTCCTCCATTAAATTACTTTTGCAACTTTGACAAAAATCAGTTGAAGTGTGGGTTGTGTGGGTCTGTTTCTGGTTTCATGACTGTGTTCCACCGAGCACAGTGTATCCCTCCAGCAATGCCATACTGTCTTGATTACTACGGGACCAAGGCAAAACTTCATATATGGTAGCATGACCACCTTACTTCGTTCTTCTTTTTCAAATGGTTTCTGCTGTTTTAGAGCTGTGGTCTTGTCTTCTACATTGTAGAATAAGTGTGTCTATATCTACAAAAAACGCTTGCTGGGATTTCCATAGGAGTTGCATTAAAATCAACACATCAATTTGGTGGGAATTTGACTCTTGGTGTCTTTGGGTGAGAAGCATCTCGGTGCTGGCAGGGAAGGAGGGTGCCTCCCCCAGCCACATACTGTTGGCAGGACTCCACAGCAATCCCCTTTGTGGGTGGTGCTAGGCTTACCTAGTGTTGTTAGAGGGATTCAGGAAGGGAGGGATGGTTTACCTGAGCCATCCTCTGTAGCTAACATGGAGGTCAGAAACACCAGGTCTGAATATTCTTTTTCTATTGGGTATGGCATCATAAGACACCTGCTCTTATGTTGTTCCTGCAATTCTGAGATCCCAAAGCAGTTTGCCTTCTGCTTTTCACCCTTCAGGATTCTTTGGTTGTTCCTTGCATTATTTCTAGGGCTTGTCGTTGCTCTCAGTGGGGAGGAGCAGGGAGATAGGAATTAAAACCATCTTGTCTGTATAGGAAGTAGATACTCTTTTCAGTCCCCCAAATTGCACTATTGGATCAAATTAAACATTTTGATTCTATGTGCTGCACCAGGGCTAGCAAGAGATTCTTATCCATGCAGACAGAAGAAAACTGGTTATATATCAACAATTATGAAATGATTGACTTGGCTTTTTAACATCCAGGTAATAAATCAAATATTTGAGTTACGTGCAGCAGTGTGCTGGTAAATATTCAGCAAGAGCCTCTAAAGACAGGGGGAAAAAAAAAGATCTGATTTATAGCCATTCCCAAGTTCTTTGCTGTAAATATCCTCTTCATTTAAAGTACCTAAGTGGTATCAAGCAGCTCACAAAATTCCTGGAAATGTAATAATGAGCTAGTGTGAGCTGGCCCCAGCACCTGACCAACTCTAGGCCAAAAATTACAGGTCGTGTCTTTCAAAATTACTGAAGTGGGTCTAAATGCTGTGACACAGTAAGGAGCACTCAGGGTTTTCACATTCAGCCAGGTCGTTGGCACAGTTTCAACACAGACTCCTTTGAAGACGTGCAACGAACATCTTTCAAATACACCAAATGAGCGATTCTCCCCTTGACAGGAAACATGAAGGCTCACTTCTCTCTTCCTTTATGAAGATGTGTTTCTATGGAAGCCTCACTAGAAAATGAAATGCAACCATCATCTAAATAGAAGGACCCACCTGGCTTTTTTTTTGTCTGTTAGTCACAGAAATTTGATTCTTCTTGGTGTCACTGACTGACATATGTAGAAAAAAGACACCTCCTAACACAGGGAAAATTTGACATAGAAATCTCAATCTCTGCATGGTTACTGTCTATAAATGGTACCGCTCAATACTACCATGCGCTGGTACTTTATACAAGATACCCTCTGGTTTGAGGACAGATAAGCTAACTTACCTTTCTCAATTTTTTTTTAATTTTACAGTATAATTAATGTACAGTGTTATATTTGTTTCAGGTGTACAATGCAGTGATTCAACACTTCCACATATCACTCAGCACTCATCCAGATAAGTGTACTCTCACTCCCCTTCACCTGTTTCACCCATCCCCCACCCACTATCCCTGCAGTCACCACCAGTTTGTTCTCTAGAGTCGAGAGTCTGTTTTTTGGTTTATCTCTTCCTTTGTTCATTTGTTTTGTTTTTAGATTCCACACATGAGTGAAATGATACGATATTTGTCTTTCTCTGAATGATTTATTTCACTTAGCATTATACTCTCTCTAGATTCACCCATGTTGTTGCAAATGGCAAGATTTCATTCTTTTTTGGGGCTAAGTAATATTCCATTGTGTGTGTACATACACGTACGTGTGTGTGTGTGTGTGTGTGTGTGTGTGTGTGTGTGTATGCACATAACACATTGTCTTTATCCATTCATTTGTCGATGGGCACTTGGGCTGCTTCCATAATTTGGGTATTATAAATGATGCTGTTATAAACACAGGGGTGCATGTATCCCTTTGAATTTGTGTTCTTGAATTTTTGGGGTAAATACCTAGTAGTGCAATTGCTGGGTTGCAGGGTAGCTCTATTTTTAACTTTCTGAGGAAGCTCCATACTGTTTTCCAGGGTGGCTGCACCAGTTTGCTTTCCCACCAACAGTGCATAAGAGTTCCCCTTTCTCCACATCCTCGCCAACACTTGTTGTTTCTTGTGTTTTCAATTTTAGCCATTCGGATTGGTGTGATGTGATCTCTCGTTGTAGTTGGATATGTATTTCCCTGATGATGAGTGACGTTGAGCATCTTTTCATGTGTCTGTTGACCAGCTGGATGTCTTCTTTCACGAACTGTCGCATCATGTCTTCTGCTCATTTTTAATTGCACTATTTTTTGTGCGCAAATATCTTCTCCCATTCACAGATTGTCTTTTAGTTTTATTGATTGTTTCCTTCACTGGGCAGAAGCTTTTTATTTTGATGTAGTCCCAATACTTTATTTTTGCTTTTGCGTCCCTTGCCTAGGAGATGTACCTACAAAAATGTTGTTATGGTTGATGTCAGAGAAAATACTGCTTGTGCTCTCTTTTAGGATTTTGTTGTTGTTGTTGTTTCGGGTCCCACATTTAGGTATTTAATCAATTTTGAATTTATTGTGTGTGGAGTAGGAAAGTGCTCTAGTTTCATTCTTCTGCATGTTACGGTCCAGTTTTCCCAACACCATTTGTTGAAGAGACTCTCTTATTCCCATTAGATATGCTTCCTTGCTTTGTCAAAGAGTAATCGACCATATAATTGTGAGTTCATTTCTCAGTTTTCTATTCAGTTCTGTTGATATATGTGTCAATTTTTGTGCCAGTACCATACTGTATTGATCACTACAGCTTTGTAATATAACTTGAAGTCTGGTATTGGGATGCCTCCAGCTTTACTTTTCTTTTTCAAGACTGCCCGGGTTATTTGGGTTTTTCTGTGGTTCCATACAAATTTCAGAATTGTTTGTTTTAGTTCTGTGAAAAGTGCTGTTGTTATTTTGACAGTAATTGCATTAAATCTGTAGGTTGCTTTCGATAGTATGGACATTCTAGCAATATTTGTTCTTCCAATCTATGAGCATGAAATATCTTTCCATTTGTTTGTGTCATCTTCAATTTCTTTCATCAGTGTTTTATAGTTCAGAGTACAGGTCTTTCACCTCTTTGACTAAGTTTATTCCTAAGTATTTTATTCTTTTTGGTTCAACTGCAAATGAGACTGTCTTCATGATTTCTCTTTCTGATGCTTCATTATCGGTGTATAAAAATGCAATGGGTTTCGGTATATTGATTTTGTATCCTGCAACCTTACTGAATTTGTTTTTTAGTTCTAGTAATTTTTTGGTGGATTCTTTAGGATTTTCTATATATAGTATCATGTCATCTACAAAAAGTGAACGTTTTACAGCTTCTTTACCAGTTTGGATGCCTTTAACTTCCTTTGTTGTATGATTGCTGTGGCTAGGAATTCCAGGACTATGTTGAATAAAAGTGGTAAGAGTGGACATCCCTGTCTTGTCCCTGACCTTAAAGGAAAAGCTCTCAGTTTTTCGCCATTGATGATGATGTTAGCTGTGGGTTTTTCACAGATGGTCTTCATTACATTGAGGTATATTCCCTCTAACCTTACTTTGTGCAAGTTTTTTTTTTTTTATCATGAATTAATGTTCTACTTTGTCAAATGCCTTTTCTGTATCTATTGAAATGTTCATGTGATTTTTATCCTCTTATTGATGTGGTGTATCACGTTGATTGATTTGCAAATATCAAACCACCTTTGCATCCTGGGAATAAATCTCACTTAATCATGGTGAATGATTTTCTTAATGTCTTCTTAGGTCAAATTAATTTTTAAATGTATTTTCAGACTGACCTAATATATCCTTGCCTGTAAATATATAGTCTGGATATTTTTTACGTGACTTCAATCATTATGTTCATTTTATCAACCTAAGGTTTTTGATTAAAAGTTATCTTTTTCTCCAGAAATAACTACTGTGATCCAAGGTTGGCTCATTTTTAGTTTGTGAATAGTTTCATAGATTCAGGGTGAAGTGCCTTCAGCATTGCTATGGATTGAACTATGTCCCTGCAAAATTCGTATGTTGAAGCTGTGATGGTATTTGGAGAAGGGCCTTTGGGAGCTCATTAGGGTTAGATGAGGTCATGAAGGTGGAGCCCCCATGATTGGATTAGTGTCCTTATAAGAAGAGACATCAGACAGCAGGCTGGGTATGTGCTAGTTACAATGAGAGCCCTCTCCAGCCCAGGATCATGCTGGCTTCCTTGATCCATGATCTAAGAGTTCCAGCCTCCAGAACCATGAGACTATAAAGGTCTGTCTTTTAAGCCACCCCCTCTGTGGTATTTTTCTTTTGATGGCCCGTGCTGACCGTTAAAAGCATTGTGACCTGGATTTCTACATAACTTTGGGGAAGATCATTCTGGTAGCAAAAACTTAGCAGCACATATCATGAATTTGGAAGATGCAGAGGGAAGAATTAATATAGTACTGGCTATTAATGCATTTACCCATATCTGCTTTGCCCCTTCCTTGAATCCTTCCACTTGATTTGAACAAAAATACATAATAATACAAAAAACAAAAAAGTTTCAGTGCAAATATCATCTCTTTTAACATCCCTACTCCTCCTGAAGGTCTTATCCACCATGGACCCTATATTCATTACACACTACACACAGTCCTCTTGGAGCTTGTATGGAATATAGGTGGCATGCATCACTTACGTGCTTATCCAACTAGAATCTGAAATATCTGAGGACAGAGATCACATGTTTCAATGAGTATTTTCCCAGTATCTAGCACCATCCTTATTCCATAGTCTATCCTATTCCATAACCATCATAGACTGTTAATATATATTTGATAATTGGATGATTAACTGAACGGAATATAAGAATATAATAAAGAGTGTCACTTCACGATGATGAAGAAAATTAAACATGTCATGGTTGAAAATATTTTTAAGTGTTATTTATTTATTTATTTATTATTTATTTTTGCAAGAAGAAGGAAGCACAAGGAATACAAGGCACAGTGTGGGATAATTCAAATGGGAATGTCTGTAATATACATGTAGTACTATCTGTATTTGTTTCTTGCAAATACACATGGGCGTGCTCTGTCCTGCAGTCCCATTAATCCCTTCCCATATTAAAGACGGTGGGAGGGAGCTTACCCATTCCCCCTTGAAACACTGGTCTTTCTTTACTTTCCTTCAGAGAGAGGACAAAGATCCTCATAGAAAGACAAGTGCGTGAAACAATTATATTAGATTCTTTGTATTGATGTAATTCATGTTCAAGCATTATCTCCACCTTTTAATTTCTAATTGGATTAATTTTCCTTCCCCACAGACATTATATAAGTAAGTTGTTTTCCTTTGGATTTGGCTTCGGGATGAATTCTGACCAGATACATTTGTCATTTCATGGGAAAAGACTCGTGGCAGAATGGCCATTGACAGGTGGAATCAATATGTAATTACCAGCAGAGTATCGGAGACTTTCAGCAGAGGAGAAACTCTGAGCACTGCTTTCTAAGGAAATTCCAAGCGTAGACTCAACATCATCTTGAGCATTAATTTTGTCAGTCATTTGCATGCTGCTATTTATAAAGATTTCTCCCCTGTAGATCTATTACTAGTTTTCCTACAAGTCAGCAATCTGAAAATGACCATTTAACATGTTTTGTAATACAGTTCAAGACCAACAGCAGTCCCTGGGAGCATACTAATGGATGGAAAGAACGAGAGGGGGTTTAGTGACATTTGACTCTAAAATAACCGAAGAATGATTCATAGGAGGAAGAATGCTGATAGCACGGGGTATCAGGCCCCAAACACATGTACAAAATGATATACTTACTGTTCAATAATGACCAAAGTTCTGTTTGTAGGCTCCACTTCACTGAAGGGCTGGAAATTTATATTTGTGATTTTTGGTTCCTTGCACTAAAGCACCTTTCCTATGGTTTTCCCTGCTTATTGGAGGAAACATGCAGGGTAGAAGCTGAAGGAACATCTGGCTTTTGGAGTTCCCATCTACCAAGAAAGCATCGTTTGAGATATGCTAATTCCCATCAGGTCTTCAGGGTGGGGCTGTGCTGGACAGTGCCATGTAGCTCTTTGGCCCCATCGGGTTAAACTCATCCTCCGCCATGTTCCACGTGTTCCCTTTGAGTGGGACCATGATGACCATCTTGCGTCATGCTGGATCACAGCCCATCCTAAGATGCCATGAATCCCAAGCCATCTGCCTTGACATGTCATCACTATTATTCTATAATGGATGGGGCAACTGAAACTCTAGGAATTTGGAATTTCCCATCAACTGTATCTGGATACAGGAGTACAAAGAACTGATCTAGTTTAGAGGGCCTGGCGCAAGACTCCTGATCAGAAAGAGCAGTATCTCAGCTTTACTGATGAGGCCTCAATTCACCTCTCTTCCTGCAGTGTTGGAATCTCTAAGCAGCCTGTGAAGAGTGGAGGAACATTCATTTTCAACCTGTGCTCGTCCAACTCACTGGGCTGTTCCAGATGTCTGACACTCCACAGCCATGAATTCACTTCATTCCATCTTGCATTCTGTGAATTATCTTTTCTTCAGTTCAGGGAATGTGCATGATTTGTAGGACTGACCGAAGAAGGATAACTTACACTGGGAAACATGCCTGGAAGGGTAGAAGAGGAAACCACCGCTGGTGTCACTCCTAAATAGTATTCTGTTGCATCAGACTCTCTCTGAATGTCACCTTGGTGAATCCCAACTTTGTTTCCAGAACAGCAAAACTCTTCTTTCTCACCTTTCTTTGGGAATCCATTTTGAGTCAGATCTTCTCCAAAGAGTCTATCTGGAGAATTCCATACACTTCATGTTTAATGGTCTACACTCTTGGTATATGCCACCTGTGGGGCACACCCACTAACATGTCATCCAACCTGCCTTGTGTGGACCCCTGCTTCCCACACCCATGTGGCTATTTTAGTAGCTGCTGTATCCCTACTGTCCCTACAGCCCTGCTGGCCAGTTTGCTGACCCCAGGATGGGCACCAGATTTGAGTTGCATTATTCTGCCCCTTCGAACTGGGCCATGGGACAATTTGTTTCTCTTACATCATAAGTTAGAAGCAGCCTGGCCTTCATTTCTTTTGTGTTTCCTGGAATGTCAGCAAAGTGAGAGAGAACAATGGAAAGTCTTTACTTGCATGCTTCCTCCAGGGAAAGCCAAGAAAATTTCGGGGGGCCCCCAAATAGAGAAAGTTTTCTTCCAAATACCTACATCCTCCCCAGCCTTCTGGTCAACCTTTTTAAGCAACATCTCTTAGAAATTAATAAATTTTTGAATCACAACAATAAGAGCTATGAATCTTCATCTATATACCTAGTCATTACTGGCATTTAAAAAAGAACATATACTGACCTTCTAATTACAAGTCTTTGACAATTCTAAAATACAAAATTAGAAGTCCTCAAAATTTCAGTTTGCAATAATTACCTGGTTTGGACATTTCTTGAGCATGTAAATGTGAGCTGAATGGATCTGTCATCACTGACAGAAATGGGATGGTTTTTCTCAAATTGGCAAAATTGCTATCTAAAGTCTAATGTGTGTTCTCTGCAACATATCCACCTTGAAATGCATGTATATGTAATTTGAAAGATGTATATTCACACGAGTTATCAGGAATGTGGTGAATATTCACGAATAGGTCATTTTTACCTTACCCTTCATCACTTATGCATTTAATTCTGACAATAAAATAATTTAATTTGTAAGAATCATCCTAGAATTATCAATACCCTAGTCTATATATGTGCTAAGTGTCTGGGAAAAAAAAAACACAATAAATCATTAACATTTTAAATATACCCTCATTATCTCTGATGTTGCAGATGAAACAGTCTTACAGAAATAGAAAGTTTACATTTTTATATTTCTCCTTAGTACAATGTCTTTGTTATATATCGATGGCACAGTTCGATTTTAAAAATCTGGTCAATGGCATCAAGTTTCCAAATTTCTAACGTAATGTAAGCCAATTATAAATATTTCATAGAATTAGTTTGTGGTTACATAGTATTTGGGATCTGAAAAAGAAACAAGTGTCATCTGTGAATGAGGAATTCCACCAGAGCACAGGGGAGATTATCTTGGTTTTGGAAAAGAATGCGTAGTCATATTTTGATGTGGAAACTGCTGTTTGGAAAAAGAAAAATTGATCTCGGGGTGCCCAGAAAGACTGTTATGAAGATGATTTTTCTCCCTTATTATCAGTATGGTTTACCCTGAGCATCACATATAATCATGTCCAATCTGGCACAGCATGATTATCTTCTGTTCAGAGTGCACAAGACTGAAATTCAGGTGTTGATCTGTGCTCCTGTTGAGCTCAGAGTCCTTCTCCAAGCTTGAGTGGTTGTGGCAAGATCCACTTCCTTGTGGTGGTAGAACTCAAATCCATTTCCTTGCTGGCTTTCATCATGGGGCTGTGGTCGGCTCCTAGCAGCCTTCTGCATTACTTTGCATGTGGTCCTGTCCATCTTCAAAGCCAGCGGTGGCGAACCCCCCCTCTTGTAGAATTACTTCCAGGCTTTGAAGAATGTCCTTTTGAAGGTCTAGCCTGATTAGGTCAGGCCCAAGGAGGATAATCGCTCTCTCTCAAAGTCAACCATGCCTTGCAAAATAATCTGATGATGAGAGTGAGAGTTAAGCAATTCCTCAAGTCGTTCCCACACTCAAGAGGAGGGAGTTCTACAAAGATGTAGGTCCCTGGGGATCGGATTACAATCCTGCCTGCCATTGGACTCTGATTTTCTTGATCATAGAAAAGAATAAAAAATTAATGACCTCTAAATCCAGAGTTGAAATATCATAGTCTTGGTGAAGATACAGCAGTTAGAATAAGTCCATACTTTTAAATGGAGGAGGTGGGGAAGTTATAAGAGATATGAAGAAGAGGACACCAGCTGCATATTCTGGTTCCTTCAGATGAGGCACAGAGCATGGGCTCGCTCCCTATCACAGTGCCCCCTTCGAGCAACAGTCTGAGGATGAAGGCAGCCAATGGTAAGGCATAGCTGCCTGTGTGTTGCCTTCAAGAATTCACCCACGGTAGTTTGTTCCCATGCAGAGAGCCCCTAGCCCGGAGGCTAGCCTATTCAAATATTCTGGGCAGGACTGGAGATTAACAGAAACTTGATACTTGTGCTTCACTCCACTTCCTTCTTTGCTCTTTCTTTTCAGAAAGCAAACCCCATTTTTTTAGTAGAACGATGGTACTTGGAGTTTAAATCTGGTTGCTCACTGTGGCAGATTAAGAAAATTACATTCAGAGACCATCTAAAAAAAAAAATCAGTGACACGAAGGTGTTGATGGGAATTAGTTATTTAAAATCCTTTACCAAACTGGGGCTTCAGGGCACGGCCAGGGCAAAGGACAGTCCCTGAATTCCATATTACGCTTCAGCCAGCAGCACGCAGCAAAATGAACTAGTAGCATAAGAAGCCATTTCACCAAGGGCACATGTGTTGTAGTCCTTACTAGTACTAGAACATTCCCTTTGGATATCTAACACATGTGTTAGAAGGAAACATGCCCATGCCCATAAAATGTACCCTGATGTTTTTGTTGTTTCTGTTGTTTTTCAGTAAGCTGCAAAGACAGGAGATAATCATAGTTCACTGGCATCACTGATCTATGTTTTTGTTTTATACATCCATTCACCTGTCCATTCATCCAACGGTCTATCTATCCATCCACCTACCTATTCATCCATCCATCCATCCATCCATCCATCCATCCATCCATCCACCCATCCATCCATTTTAAACACTATAATGATGACCTATGGGCTCGCAAGCCAAGAGAAGAATGAGAATATAACCGATAACTTAGATCAATCTACCTGCTATTTCCGTTACCTATCTGCCCACCTCAGTACAAGTATCCAATATCTTGAATTTTTGAAATTTATTTTATTAAATTTAATTTTATGAAGTTATATAATGCCATATAAATCACTTTTTAAAAATTATTAATAAATTGGGCATGTAACATTGTGTAAGCTTAAGGTGTATGGCCTGTTACTTTGATACACTTATATATTGTACTATGATGGCTGACGTAGTGATTTTTTCACACTACCTACTTACAGCACAATACTATTGTCTGTATTCAGTATACTGTGCATTAGATCTCTGTGGCTTATTTACCATTCACTGTGTTTGTACCCTCAGTCTTATCCCCTACCCCCTCTTGATAATTACCATTCCACTTTTTTTTTGGATTCCATGTATAAGTGATACCATACACTAATTATCTTTCTCTGACTTATCTCACATAGCATAATGTACTCAAAGTCCATGCATGTTTTCACAAATGGAATGATATCCTCCTCTCTTGGGTCTGAATAATATTTCATTGTGTATATGTACCATGTCTTTTTCATCCATTCATCTGTTGATGGGCATTTGGGTTGTGTCCATGTCTTGGCTATTATGAATAATGTTGCAACAAACATGGATTGCAGATATCTTGTCAAATCCTGTTTTCCTTTCCTTTGGGTATATACCCAGAAATGGAATTGCTGGATGATATGGTAGATTTATTTTTAATGTTTTGTGGAACCTCCATATTGTTTTCCCTAGTGGCTGCACCAATTTACATTCCTACCAACAGCATAGTTCTCTTAGCAACACATCCTCCCCAGTGCCTGTTGTCTCTTGCCTAGTCTCTTGCCTAATTGGTGGTAGCCATTCTACTAGGTATGAGGTGATAGTCCACTATGGTTTTGCATGTCCCTGATGATGAGTGATGTTGAGCATCTTTTCATATCTGTTGGCCATCTGGATGTCTTCTTTAGAAAAATGTCTATTTAGTTCTTCTGCTCATTTTTTAATCACATTATTTATTTGTTGTTTTGAGTTCATGGAGTTCTTTATTGTATTTTGGATCTATATCTTATCTGATATGACTTGCACATTTTTCTTCCATTGCATAGGTTGTCTTTTCATTTTGTTAGTTGCGTCTTTGCTGTGCAGAAGCGTTTGAGTTTGATGTAGTCCTACTTGTTGATTTCTATTTTTGTTATTTGTGCTTTTGCGGTCATGTTCAAAACATCACTTCCAAGACTTGTATCAATAAACTTCTTCCCAATGTTTTCTTCTAGGAATCTCATGGTATCAGGTGTTGTGTTTACGGCTATTTCAAGTTTGTTTTTTGTGAATGGTGTGAGGTCGGTGTCCAATTTCCTTGTTCCCTGTGTCTCCAGGTTGTCCAACACCTCTGCACTGAGACTATTCTCTGCACTGGGTGTTTTTGGCTTCCATATCTAATAGTAGTTGACTGTATATACTGGGATTTGTATAAACCATTATTGATGTCACGTGGTTTTGTTTGTGTTCAACATTTAAAACAATGATATCGTGGGTCAGAGAGACTTCTGAAGCTTTCTTTTAGGCTAGATATTAAGTGTATGTAGTTACAGCACACCCACTTTCCTGCTGTATCTTATTTTCGCGATCATTTCCGTATCACTAATGAGGAATTTAGCAGGGATTTATTTCTATTTTATTGTATGCCAAAGTACAAAGAAACCTGGCTAACTCTGTGTGGAGTACCGTTTTTACTAAATATTTAAATCTTTGCATGCTGCCTCAGCGATCAGCTACTCCTTCCCCGAGTAATGAAGATTACATCTGTCTGATAGTATTAAGCCGGCTGCTATTGAGTTGTGATGATTCACAGAAGAATGAACCCAGAGGAGACAATAAACCAGTAAAATAAAACCAGTCTAATGTGTTTTAAAATCCCCAAAGTTTTAAAATACCCTGGTAATTCCAGGCAACGTTACATGAACACGGATCAAACAAGTTCTTAAAAATGATTATGCACGATTGATGATTCTTCACTTCACATTTGGTTAGTGGGGAGAGAATATATGTACAGTACAAGATGAGATTGTTTCTTCTAACGTCTCAGTAATTCCCCAAACATATTTCCCTCATGCTTAACAAAATTATTGATATTTTGGACTTTCATTGTGCCTTTTACATAAGATAAATCACCACAGCATTAGCTATTGAATTTCTCTGAAAAATGTTTTAAAGCCTAGAACACCAATTCCCAAATATATTACATATTCTTCTAAAGGAGAAGAACACACTCTAATTGACATGCTTTAGTTAATCTGGGGATACCGATAGTCTGCAATGTATCAATTCCTCCTCAATAATGTCATTTCTTTTCCTTCCTCTCCTGCATGGCGATGGCTCTGGAGAGGGCTGACGGAGACAAACCTCCTTCCCACAAACAGTCAAAGCGGCTTAATGACAGAAGAGCAAAGTAGAAAGAAGGTCAAGATGAAGCACTGGGATAAGTCCACACTCCTCTGAGTGGAGGGAACACAGAGCCCATTCTGCAAGCTTAGGGGTGTCAGCAGCAGACATGACAAAGCAGCAAGGCTACACAGCATCCCAGCCACCACCTGTAATTTGAGGTCTCCCCCGACCCGGCCACACTGCAGTATAGTGGGTTTACCTGCCATGTGACTTTGCAGAGAGGGCATTTCGCAAAATCTAGGAAAGTTTATTGACTCACCAAAGGGTGACTAACCTCAAAGGGACAGGGTTCACCTGAAGGCACCAGGACACTTAGGTAACCAATGTAAATATCACAGATGTGTTGGGTTTTCTGACAACCAGTGGGAGATGGGCTACTGGAAAAATGTATTAATTTGGCAAGAAAGGGGAGACACATTTTGCTAAACTTTGGCAAAATCTGCTCTAGTAAAGTAGGTAGAGCTACCCGTACTGATACACACGTGTGTGTGTATTTTTATACATAAACACACACTCCATATGTTATGCTTTCATATGAAGCATATAATCCATGATCTTTGACAAATAGGTCCAAAACCAGTGGGATGTGGATCTGGTTATCTTTAAAAAACAAAACAAAACTCTAGGGGCGCTTGGGTGGCTCAGTCGTTAAGTGCCTGGGATCGAGCCCCACCTCGGGCTCCTTCACTGGGAGCCTGCTTCTTCCTCTCCCACTCCCCCTGCTTGTGTTCCCTCTCTTGCTGGCTGTCTCTCTCTCTCTGTCACATAAATAAATAAAATCTTAAAAAAAAAAACGAAACAAAACAAAACTCTAATACCTTGTATCGCTACTTAAAAAGTACATGTTAAAATAAAATGTATGCGTGATATCGTCACGCAGTCACAATGATATAAAGCAGGTTACAGGAAAGTGGGAATAATGGAAACGTGTCCCGTTAACTTAAAATGTGTCCAGGAATGATACTGGTTTTGGGAAGAAAACCAGTGCATTTTGTCTCTATCTGCCACAGTTAATAGCAGAACGTCCCCAAAACCAGTGCATTTTGTCTCTATCTGCCACAGTTAATAGCAGAACGTCCCCAAAACGTGGGCAAAATAGGCACTTTACTTGCAGAACATTTCCTTGATTTCATTTGTGGCTTAACATTGTATAATATTATGATTTCAAAGAAAAAGCCATTTTCAGAATAATAAAAAGGACGCTTGGAAAATATTACCAGAGCGCCAACACACAAAGAGCGTAAAATTATCGTCCAATTCAACTGCGTCAAGAAGGCCTATCGGTTATTCGGAGCTGTGAGCGGGCTGTCATGACCTGCGTCTGGAGATCGGTGCTTTGCTGGATTATATAGATTTTTACAAGCACAGCGTTATTACTGAATTTCTTCCTTCGGTAATAAGTTTCATCCCCCGTGCTGTTCATTCCGTGTTTCTGCTAATCAAATCAATGGTTTACACAGGAAGCTTTTTACAGATCACCACAATTTACAGGGCATTGAACACACGATTTTTCTAAGGGCTGTGAGCTGTTCTCACCGATTTTCCCCGGGCACGTTCTCCACTAGGAATGTGGACCCAGCCGCATAATCTACGGGCTTTCGAGATACTTGATTAAGTGTCCGGGGTGCACTCAGCTAATGCCTTGGCAGACATGCCTTGGTTTTCAGTATTCTTCTTATCTTTCTGACAACTACGCAGAAGGAAAGTCAGATTTCAGTTCCTGTGAGGAAAAGCCCAACTGGATGCACCAGGAAAAAATGGGCATGTTCTAGGGTGATCAATAAATATTTGCTCTAGGTGAGAGTATGATGAATTAATACAGTTTAATTCATGGAAATAAAATCATCCCATAGAAGAAAAGACATGGTAGGAAAAATAAGGGGAGAGTCCGAGAGAGGACATGCCTGGGTGTGTGCTAACATACGTGTGTATGTATGTCCTGGGTGTGTGCATACATACATGTGTATGTATGTAGATCTACTGTGTCTATCTATGTTTAATGTACCTGACATGACACCGTAAGACATAGGATGTCAAGCACCCCGACTACAAATGGAATTTATTTCCTATGACCTACAGCATGACGATATTATTCCTTGATACCTGCTACCCTAACCCTCCTTTGGGAGGTTGAGGAAGTACCCCTGTTGTCTGGGAGCCATTTGGGATGTGTCTTGTGGGCAGAATGAGGATGCACATCCATCCTCAGGAAAGACTAACTAAACCACACAGTTTCCAAAGAATGTGGCAATCAGGTGGTAGTTGTTAGCAGGGATTTCATGCGGATTTCCAGTAGCAGGTATGGGGCTGTTTATTAGTCGGCTAGGGTGGCCATGACAGCTACCACATTCTGGCTGGCTTAAATAGCACATATTTATTCCCTCCTGGTCCTGGAGGCTGGGAGTCAGACACCTAGGTGGGGCTGAGGCTAGGACTCAGAGATCCAGGTGCGGCCTGGACTAGTTTCTCCTGAGGCCTCTCTCTTTGGTGTGTAGACTCCGTCTCCTCCCTGTGTCCTCACATGGTCATCCCTCTGTGCGCGTCTGCATCCTCATCCTCTTTTCTTATAAGGACCCCAGTCTTATGGGATCAGGACCCACCCTAATGACCTCATTTTACACATATCCCCTCTTTAAAGGCCCTATCTTTAAATATGGCCCCATTCTGAGGTCCTGGGGGTGAGGACTTCAACATAGGAATTTTGAGGGACACAATTCTGCCCATTACAGTTGTCAAACATTCTGACTACAAATGAAATTTCCTTTGTTTGACCTGAAGTTTGATATTATTCCTGGATACCTGCTACTCGAAACCTAGGTCCTAAGATTAAACCAGTCATATCTTGGAGTTGCACAAAGAGCCAAATCTGGAGAAACAATTCAGTCTGTAACTGTCATACTAGTATAGTTAACACGCAGTGTTACATTAGTTTCAGACCAAATGCTTGATCATTTTCTGTGTCTGGTTCCCACAGGTCCATCTCAGAAGCATGGGGAAGATCAATGTCTATCACAGAGACTTTGGTAGCTTTCCGTGGGCAGGGTCAGTGCAAAATCAGATGACCTACAAATCTCAGAGAGTTGACACATATCAACCTTTATTTATCCCATATGGAGGTCAGAGAGGATGGGGCATCAGTTTCACCAGGGTACTCAGGACGTGGGCTGCCTGTGGTACACAGCTTCCCCATCCCCTCTGGTGTCAATGCTCTTGGCTGGGTCCAAAACCAAGAAAAGTATGACTCACCCATCAAAGGAGAACCTATGGAAATAGTAGGGTTTTCACCACCATGATTGAGTGATGTCATACGACAAAGGGCACCTTCAGTTATGCAGATTATTCCATGGGTTTGATTAAAGCTCATGAACGCACCTCTCATTCATATGTTAAAAGACCACAGAAGAAATGGATATTATGTCATGTACATTTTCAAATAGAGAAAGTAGAGAAACAAAATAATGGATGGCTATGATGAGGCCACCATGTCACCAGAAGGAATTAAGACAAAGAACCCTCGGTAATCATGTCCGAGCACAGACAAACCAGGAACATTGTCCAGATCACAGCATCTAAAACAGCCCCCTCCTCTTGCTGATCTGGTTGCTACTTCTTTACCAAGAGGCAGCCTCTTCTGTCCTCCCTACAGATGAGTATTACCGAGATGCTCAGCCATAGAAATATCCCCACTTTCTGACAGTGTCCAACCTAGATGACAGTCCCTCCATCCTTAGAACCTCCCCACATCACACACCCACATGCAAATCCTACCGCGGGTCTGTTCTAACACCCTCCAACGAAGAAGGCTGGCGGCGCCCATGGTTTGCATTCTCTCTTGCCACAACAAGTAATTAGACCAACCTGCCCAACCAGAGCTGTGTTCCTGGTGGACTTATCATTTACCCAAAGATCCCATTCTTTTTTAAAAAAGTGGAAATACTTTAGAAATTTGCCTTTAACAAATGACTTCAGATCTGCATTCTACGGACCATGTTCTTTCAGCTCGAGGCAATTAAGTCAGAAAGACACAGATGCCATTACAAAGTAAACATGTATATCTATTGTCAATTAGAAAATACATGTTCATATAAATAACCTATTCTTCGAGTAAAAATCATTGTGGGGAGAATCCTTGGGTGCATTTAATTTGAATAAACTTAAAAAGATATGAAAGTATCACATGCTAAGTTTTTGGAAAGCAGATAAATGGTAGGTCAGTAACATTTACATCCTTAAGGTTTATAAGTTGAACATGATAAAATATGATTCTAAAATAAAATCCTATTAAACATCAATTGCCCCCAACCGTTAGGATTCTGATAATCATAAAATTTGCATTAACTGATTTTTTTAGAAAGTGAATGCCACTTTTCCTTGCCATTTGGGTTCTTGCAAAGACACCGTTTCTTTGGGCACACACCTTGGTTGTCTGCAATGTCCAACTAATGACGGAAAGACAGTCATGGCGGACCCAATGGCATGAAACCAACAAACACCTTGGTTTTCTGCAAATACGAAGCAAGGAAAGGGAACTAATGGGAGAAAGACAGTGTTGGCAGACCCAAGCGCGTGAAACCAACAAACACCTTGGTTGTCTGCATATACGAGGCAAAGAAAGAGAACTAATGGGAGGAAGACAGTGATGGCAGACCCAATGGCGTGAAACCAACAAACCATTCATTGTCAGTATTTTGTTGAATACCAGCCTTGGGATAGGCTCTTTTGTAGGAGATACGGATGAGTCTTGACTAGCACCAAATTGTACACCGTGCTAGGTAGGCTTCTATAAGCTTTTATAATCAGATGATGACACCTCCAACTTGAAGACCCCCTGCCCTGTTAGGTATTAAGGACATATCATCGGTTCTATGGCTAATAATTTTCTTCTGCAGATGTATAGAGAAATAAAACACCATTAGATTTTACTTTCTCTTATTGGTAACTTTGTGTTTTCGTTTTCTTTTTGATAGAAATGTGGTCACAGAGTCTTTTCCCCACTGCTGAAGTGTATTTCATGTGCGATAAACTCACCCATGCAGCCTGTGAGCTGAGCTTCGGTGACAGATGGCTCTGAGCCTGCTCTCCTCGTCCTGTATGGTGCAGTGATCTGTCTGATGTCAGCGGTATGGAGAGACCCCTGCGGGAAAGAAAACAGGCTTGTAACAGCAGAGCGTGCCAGGCGAAAGCAACTACAGATGCAGCTTTGTGAAATGATGCTTGATTATCCCAAAGGGAAAAAAAATTATTACATCAAGTGTTCCTTTTTGACATTTATCTTGTATGTAATGTCAGTGTTGGGTGCAGACTTTTTTCAGTAAAGGCATGTTGGATAAAAGTGCATGGCGGATGCATTTTGTTTTCCAATTGGAAATAGTTCTTTTCAGTGCCAATGCCAACTAACCAGTTGACTGAGCCCTTATGTATTAAAAATAATTTTCGTTTTGCAGAAATGTGCTTCTGGCAATTACTAACACCACGTGGTTCAGAAACAAAGGCAAATGTACAAAAGACACAGGGAATTTTTTGGAGGTGAGACTCCTAACTGAGACCTGGAGATTGGATGAGGACATTGGAGTCACACCATATTGCTGAATGTGGCATACTCAAGGAGAATCTTTTTGCGTTTTCTTTTATACGGGAGCGCCATATAAGAAGGTCTTGAAAATCGTGGTTAACATACCCTCAAATGGAAAAACATCAAATCTTCCACTGAGTCCTACCCACTGAGAGAGTATAATTGTGCTGTGTGTAACATAGACTCTTGGATAAAATATGTACAGCTGTGGTCTATACAGTTTAGGGATTTTCCAAGTTCTAATTCCATTCCCCAATGTAACGGCCGATGTTCCCTGTTAGAGAGCTTTGAGTCATTCATGAGATAGTTTATCATTTCAGGATATTTTTTTATCATTTCTGGAATATTTCTACAGTCCAATCCAAATATGACCTAATGGATGTTTGCACTGGTTTTCTGATGCTGTGTAACAAACCATTCCACACGCAGGAGCTTAAGACAACAGATGTTCATGATCTCATGGCTTGTGTGGGACAGCAGATTAAATCCAACTATTGGCTGGGCTGCATGGTCATCTGGAAGTTCTTGTGGTTGTAGAAGGGAGGTCCTGTCCGTCTGTCAGCTGGTGCAAGGGAATCTCAGTGCCTAGAAGTCACCCCTTCTCAGTTCCCAACACGACCATTTGCTTTCTTCCTGGTGTTTTGCAGGGGTGGACTTGCTTCTCTCTCTTTTAAGGCCACACGTGATGAAATAGTTTAGGGCCACTGGGAGCCTTTCCTCTTTTGATGAACTCAGAGTCAACTGCTTAGTGTCCTAAATCATGGGAAATACATCCCATTATATCCGAATTCCCACCTATACTCGAGGGGATTAAATTATATAGGGTACGTACCACCAGGGGGCAGGAATCTAGCTGGCCATGTGACAACCCCAGTTACCACAGTGTCCTTGTATATTATAACAAACCACTACTTTTTTAATTGCAGATTTTACTGAGAAATCTAGCCTGCATGCAAACAGAGTAAAACGTCCTTCTTTTCACATTCACTTGCAATCCTGTTCAGTCATACAAACAAGTCTCAATATACTTGTGGATACTATGGTATCTTTGACCCAGCGTGCAACAATACAATGGTGTCCTAATGACGACAGCTTTACAATGATTTTTGAAACACATCCATTGAGCAAGTCTCCCCACCTATGAATTCAGAAAGAGATACTCTGCAGCTCCTGCACCCAATTCCAGTGTGTGTGTGTGTGTAGGCTTCTCTGCACCAACCAGCAACTCTTTGACCCATGCTGGGTATCCCTACAATTCAACTCAATCTCAACACATCTGTTTGGAGAAAGTATCAGATCCCACAGATTAAAGGGCTCCGTCCTACAAGTCTGCTTGCTACTCCCTTTCAGATGCCAATCATAAGTCTTTTGACCAACTGGTTATAAACTGCAGGTTCCATAACCCCCTCCTTGGGTTTCATTAATTTCCTAGAGTGGCTCACAGAGCTCAGAAACCCATTTTTTCACTAGATTACCAGTTTATCACAAAAGATATTAAAGGATATGAATCAATGGCCAGATGAAGAGATGCATAGAGCAAAGTCCCGAACAAAGTAGCTGTTTGTCCCATTGAGTTCAGGGTCCAGAACAGAGGCAGGTGAAAGAATTCTGGTTCCCCAAGCAGGCTGTCCTCTGAACCCTGTCCTTTTGGGAATTTAAGGAAGCTTCATCAAATGGGCTTGACTGATTAAGTCATTGGTGATGGGTGATTGATTCGATCTCCAGCCCCTGTCCTCCTGGGAGGTCCCGGAGTGGGACTGAAAGTTCCAAGCCTCTAATCACCAGGCTGGTCTCCCTGGCAACCAGCCCCCATCCACAGGCTCCTAAATCACCTCATTGACACAACAAAAGATAGTTTAATCACTCTCCTCTCAGGAAATTCCAAGGGGTTTTAGGAGCTCCGGGCCAGCAATGTGGCAAAGACCAAACGTACACTTCTTGTAAATAAGTTATCACAGATACTCATCATTTGGGGAGCTCATCCCTTCTTTCCTACACTGGTAGTTATTTTGGTACTTGCTGGGAAATTTCCACTTCGCGCTTAAGCTATGGGTGTAACTCTTCCTGCGCCAACTTTGGGAGGGTTCTAGAAGGATGCCCACTTTGGTCTGTGCCTGGCGTCTGTCTTTGCAGCATTAATGCAGTGACACGGTGGAATATCAGTGCTTTTGTTCACAGCTCGACAATTTCTCTCACGGCTCAAGCCAGCACCAATCCCTTTCCTGACACTGCCAGTCTTTTTCTGAGCAGTCCCTGATGTACTTTTTGAATATTGGTGATGATGGGGTGAGGTCTGGAGCTGACGGCTAAGAAAGCGTTCTTGAGACTTCTTTGGTGCAAAAAGGTGTTTTTATTAAAGCACGGGGACAGGACCCATGGGCAGAAAGAGGGGCGGCACCGAGGCTGTGAGGAAAGGCTGTTGCTATACTTGGGAGTTGGGGGAGGTAAGGAAAAGGGAGGTTTTTTAATGAAATGAACTTTCATATGCTAAAGAGGTCCTACAAGATACCGGAGACCTTGCCATTGTCAAGTGAAGGTTGTTTTTCCCTCCAAGAAGGCATTAACTTTAGGACATCCAGGAGTGGCCTTCTGGAAGCTAGGTTATTGATAAGAATACTTTTCTCTTGTAAGTCACTACGACAATTGTAAACTGAGGGAGACTCAAGTCTTGCGGGACTCTAATCTCTATAAGTTAACCATTAGTTTTCTTTCGTTCCTTAGCTTTAGGGCAGCCAGGAGGGCCTGAGGGATGGCTCACAGATGCCGGCTGGGAGTGGGGGTGGGGATTGTGGGTGTCAGCTTGTGCTTTGTCCTCAGCTTGCCTCCTGCCCCTTACCATCCCCCACATTGGTATTAGGGAGGCGGTACATCTAAGATTTTGATGTGCATTCTTTCTATTATTTCTGTTCACATTGGCCCAGACGCCTGGTCAACTGTCTCACACAAAGTGGATGATGAGGAAACAGAAGGCAAGCTGACGACAAAGCAAAAGCTGACCGCCACCCCCCCCCCCCCCATGTCCTGGCTGAAGGAAAAAACAAAGTTAAGTTATGGAGCTCACAATCCTACGGGACAGGAGTCTCCCTCAGTTTTACAAATGTCTTAGCAGATTACAGGAACAAAGCTATCAATAACTTAGCTTCCAGAAGGGAATGTACGTAGACACAATGAAAAAACAGGCAGAGTGACATGCCTCTAAGGACTCAACTGCTTCTATGCTAATATTTTGCTGAGGGCGAAAGACAGTCGTAGCCTGAGGCCCCCCCCCCCCCCCAGGATCCTGTAAGTCTACTTTACTGTATAAAAATTCCTTTGGAAACTTCCTTTAGCTCTAAACCGCCCAAGCATATGACCCACTGGTATACATCCGAAGGGTCTCATGACTAAGGTTTTATTAGACGGTAATAAATGACCCTTTCCCAACAGTAGCTAGCCCCTCGAGGTCCTGGACACCTTGTTTCCAGATTACTTAAGGACTTAGGCCATCCCTGACTCCCTCCCAACTTGAGGGTATATATGGGCCACTCCTCATGACCCCGGTGCAGTTCTTTCTGCCCATGGGTCCTATCCCCACGCTTTAATAAAACCACCTTTTTGCACCAAAGACGTCTCAAGAATTCCTTCTTGGTCGTCAGCTCCGGACCTCACGTCACCAATATCCCACAACCTCATCAGTGGACATCTCCAAAGTCTTCTGTACTGTAATGTCCAGATACTAGTATCTCGATTTCCAGCAATAATGTCCTTCCTACTCTGTGTTTATGGAATGAAATTCTTTAGGGAAATAACCCCCCCCCCCAAGAGAGGTAATAGAGATTAAACTCAAATAGGATGGATCAAACACAGAAACCAGAATGAAAACATGGCAATAACTGAGTTATATATGCCAGTGTGAGGACTGAGTTCTGTTGTTCCAACAGACATGCTGAGGTTGTAACCCTCAGTCCCTCAGAATCTGACTCTATTTGGAAATAGGGTCATTGAAAATGCTATTAGTGAGGATAAGGTTGTACTGTAGTGGGGTGGGACCTGAATCCAACATGACTGGGGTCCTTCTAAGACAGAAAGCCATGTGAAGACACAGACATGGAGAAGCCACATGAAGACGAGGCAGAGACGGAAGGGACGTGGCCACCAGCTCAGGGACGCCTGGAGCCCCAGAAGCTGGAAGAGGAGGAAGGACCCTCGCTTGGGGCCTCAGGAGGGAGCTCAGCCCTAAAACACCTTGATTTTGGACTTGTAGCATCTGTAACTGTGAGACAGTAAGTTTTTGTTCTTTAAAGGCACTTGGTTTCTGATCTATTCTTTGAGCAGCCCTAGGGAACTAATAAAGCCAGATACCTAAACATTTTTATCTTGGGATGCAGTGATTGCAAAGACAGCCGAGGCAAGGCCTCCCACCCCAAATGCTGAGTGGCCATGAGATTCTGGCACTTCCCCTGTTTCCCTTACCTTGAGTCACGGCTGCCATTTTGGGTGCCTTTGGTCAATGGATTGTGGCTTTGGGGTGTTGTGTGTGCTCTGGACTTAGGCTGTACGTCCACTTTGTCCGTCCTGGAATAGGATCATAACCTTGCCAGAAACCTCACTCTGTGGGACATAAGGATAAAGCATCCCACGGGGAGCAGCTCTGGACATCCCTGTTCCAACACGGAGCCCAGGCCTGGCTGAACCTCTCACTGAATGCGGCCACCTGAGTGTGACCACGCTAGGCCAGTAGGGAAACCAGCAGGCCAACATGCACATTCGGGAGAAACAGCAAAACATAGTTTAAGGCTCTGTACGTTGAGGACAGTCGAGGACAATGGGATAAGACTCATCATTTTCAACACTGTTGTACAGCTGTTTCATAGAAACCTGCCCATTGCTGGATTTTTTTTTGGGGGGGGGGTCCTTTTGTGGTCCTTCTTTGTCTTTGTAAGATTGTTTCTCATTTTCTTCTGCTCTCCTTTTCTTTCTACACCTTTCTGTTCCATTCTTTCTTCACCTTTGTGTTCCATTCTTTCTTTCCCTATTAATTTACTTCCCTATTTAAATGAGCCCCAGACAGCCCCCAAGTCCTGAGAGCTGACGTCTGAGAGCCAGGAAGTGGGCAGGAATGACTATGAGCCCCTGCATGCAGGACTCTGGGTCAACGAGAGAGAGAATGAACAATGATGAGCTAGAAAGTGCTAGAACTCAGGAGGCCTGCCATCCTTCTGCACTCACCACACAGAACTGTGCAATCAGAATATTCTACCAGGGCTTTGTGCTTCAAATTGCTTCCTCAGATTTTTTTTTCCCCCATAACACATATACTTGGTTTTGCAAGTGTCTGTTTTGCATGTGTCTGTTGTTTTTTTTTTTTTTAATTTCCAAAATATTTTGGTAGCATCTGCATAATCATCACTGGTTGAATCCATTTGTGTTCCAAATTTGTTTAAAATACGCTTTTGACTTCACAACGGGCTGAGTCATCGTACGGTGCTGATGCATAATCAAGCTTCTTGATCCAATTTGATTTGAATAGTACAGTATCTTGATTTTTTTTACCTTATACTTCACTTCATTTTTATATCATTTCCATAAGGAGAACGCTTAAAGTAGCTCTATTTTTTTTCCTTGAAAGAAATTTCCATCCTATGAGTGCCTCAGTTTTCATGGAAAGCTTAACCCGCATGTACATATATTTGTTTTATTTTATGTGTCTACATATCTATCTATCCCTATATCTATCTATCATCCATCCATATATCTATTTATTTATCCATCGATCCATTGATCCATCCATCCATCCATCCATCATCTCTCTCTCTCTCTCTTTCTGCAAATCCTAAAATTTATTTTTCTCCCTGCCCTTATCACTGACACGTAACATCGTGTGGAAAAGCTACCACTGGTAAATTCCACACATCTGAAAGGCAAACACACAGAAAGCAGAAAGGTGATTCCTGTTTTTTGTTTTTGTTTTTTTGATTTCTTACAGTAAACATGTCTGTAAATCTTCTACTGAACAGGACAGAGAGAAACACAGGAGTCGCGCACACAGACACCATGTAAATTTGTTACATGTTAATAAGCTCTCATCATACTTCAGACTGTGTACATATATTACACAGTTGTCTGTATATAGAGATGTCATTATCATAAATAAAAATATATGACATCTCGATATATCAGATCAATATATATCCTCAGCTACTACCCCCTTCCTATCATTCTCCAGAAGTAATCACCATTATGAATTTTATGCACACCTATCTTGCTTCATTTTATCCAAAATAAGCTGGATTGATTTATGTTAAAATAAAGTCTGCAGAGTTCTAAAAAACTAGAGGCTACCTACAGTATATATATCCAGGGGCCTTTAAAAATCCTACTTTAGTACTGCATTTGAATATTGGCTTTAGGTTACTATCCAAAATGTCTGCCTGATTTTCATTAATTTCTTTTTAAAGACTGCAAGGAACAAGGGTAAAATGTGCTTATACTTTTCATAAATCAAGGTTACCCTATGTGAAAAAGAATCTGGAAAACTTAGATATGCAATTAAAGTTTCAGGCACATTTGCCCCTTTTTATAAATTTTGAAAAATAGAGAAATTGGGATTGTTTCCTCTGTCTTAGAAATATCTGCTCCCCCATAATTAGCAACAATGCATTGCATTTAATGTCTGAGAGCCTATGTTTATTTGAAGTTTTAATGAAAATTTATGAGGAACCAAATTAACTATAGTTTCATAGTGGTTAAATTGTAATGCTGTCTGTGGAGGGAGGCCCAGATTAAATAAAACAATCAATTCTAGGCTGATGACGGTATGATTTCAAATTCTAAGTAAATTTAAAGGTTTTATATACATATATATCTCCATCAGGAACAGAGTCAAAATCAATTGTGAGAAGATGGTCAGTAAAATATAATGAGGCAGAAAATTGAAATGAAAAATGCTGAAGGGACTCTAAAATATTAATGGAAATGGTGTTAGATGGAGTTGCTTCACTATAAATGGAAAAAGCTAAGGAGAATCTGATTAGCTGTTTCTTAATTAAATATTTACTTTGCTCGGCAATCTCATCCCATTTTTTCACAGTTGCAGAGCATGTTTGCCAGAACGGAGCTGATTAGCTGTGAAGATGCTTTCTGGTGACAGACAACGAGACTATGGACTCCAACAAGACAGGCGCTGGGGTATTATCCCGACATGCAAGCTCGGGTTATCACAGAAGGCTCGTTTTTCATTAACACATTAAACACTGGCATGGCTCGCCAAGAGGGATCGGCACCGGATTCAAATGTGAGCGTGCCAAATGAATCAGAGGTACCTGCCCTCCTGCAAACGCGGGTCTAGGAGGAAAGGCGTACGTGTAAATTAATGTATTCAGAGTATGGTATAAAATACTGCGACCTGAAATGAATGTAACATTGTGTGTCAATATGCTTCAACTAACAAGAAAATTACTAGGACCCAGACACAGAAAGGTTTACTGCTCATATAAATAAGGAAGTTTTTATATGGATAGTCAAACAAGGTTTACTCAAGAATAATTTAGATACCAAGACATGGTGAGTGAAAACTTGGCAGGGAAATTAAATGAAGCAAGACTGAATTATCGTGCTTTGTGCAGAATATCTTCCTGTCCGCACTTAACTACGAGTAGCTATTGTGTAGTCAAATATGTTCCGTGAAAACTTCTGCTTTTGTCTTTTTAAGAGTCCCAGTGGAAAGGCACTTGAATAAATTTTAAGACCTAAACTAATCTAAATAGGTATCAATTTAATAGCATAGTATATGCATAGTGTATGTTTTTTCAATATTTTTTTCACTATTTCAATATTTCAAGAAAAGGTCTGCAGGGTTTGGCAAGAATTGAGCCGTTTCCCCTGTTCTTGACATTTGATATACAATTTAAGAGTTTCTTCTTACCTTACCTTTTTTTTTTATATAGTCAGTAAAATAACTTTAATGTTTCCTTCTTTTCTTGTAACAGCTTTATTGAGGTATACCTGGTGTACGACAATGCCTGTGCATGTTTGCTACATACACTTTGACGAGTACAGACAGACATATGGTTACATCAGGATACCACCACCCCGATCACAGTAAACACATCCATCTCCTCCCAAAGCTTCCTACCGTCCCGTGTTGTGTTAGTGAGAACACCTCATATGAGATCTGCCAGGAATGGCCAGCAAACTCTGTACCGACGGACGAAAGATTATTCCAAACTTTGCCGTGAAGGAGAGAAGAAGCCAAGGGGGTCAACACTCAGAGGTGAAGACTCTTTGCTCTTCTTTGCTCCTGCTTTCATTGGTCCTTCAGGATAATCACAAATCCTTAGCAGTGTTCTTCCAGCACATGATGTGTGACAAGGGGTCTTACTGAAACTGGAGGATCTGTTTACTGGAAAGACAGAATATGCTAATTTGGGTGTCTTCTACGAGGTCTGCTAAACATAGCCTAAGGGACAATGCCTACATCTCTTAGAATCACAAGGCAGCTGTTTGGGCCAGGAAAGTTTCAGGAAGGCAACTTCCCGTGGTATTCCAACGGGAGAGTGGTCACCCAGGCCTCGACATTCAAAAGGCCTATGCCCTTCTCCGAAAACTTCCCTGCCCTCAGTGGCCCCCATGTTACACTGTAGCAAGCAGGTATTATGGCTGATTTCATGCTCTACATTAACCCCAACAGAGATCTATCCCCTTCACAAAATTTTAGGTGCGGTGTGTTAGCAATAGGGACGACGCTGTACAGCAATCTCTAGAATTCATACATTTGGTGTATCTCTAGAACTTACCGTTGAAAGTTTATACCCACTGAGCAACAAACCCCAGGAATCGTCACCTGGCACGTGCCTTGCAGAATTCTGCCATCAGGTGTTGAGGCTGGTGACAGAACTGTGCATGCCCTGGCATGACACAGGTAACCTGGGGCAGCTTGTACAGTGGGCTCTGCTTTACAAGAACATGGACCCTCTACGTCCACCCCATTGCAGTGAGCTTTGGTGGTTGCATTTGCTGCAAATGGGAACCCTGGTAGACAGCGCGCTACTGGGAACCATTCATGAGGGGAGTGTGTAACTGATATGGGTGGGGGTTACCATTAAGAAGGAACATAAAGAGGTCATGCTTGGTTTAAGACCAGAAGGATAAAAAGAAGGATCCAGACAAAGACTGTGGTGTGCCATTTTGGAGGCAGAGAAAGTAGCACCGTGAAGAACCCAAGGTGGTAAGAACTTGGAAGATTGATCAGAAGATCTCAGAGGCTGGAGAATGGGAGAGCAAGGGGCTACATGAACACTGGATTTAGTCCTGAGTTCACTGCAAAGAAATTCACGGCTCTAGACAGTACGTTCAAATAATCATATGGTCATTTTTAAAAGAAATATGTTACTCAAATTTTCTGTAAAACATGTTAGACCATATGAAGAATGAAAGCAGGAGACCCCTGGAGAGGACATAGAACAGAAGTGTGGATTTTTTTTTTTTTCATAAAAAGGCCAAAGAAAGAGTAATATTTTAGGTTTTGCAGGCCATCTGATGTCTAGCAAAAATAACGAACTCTGGGGCAATAGTGTGTCAGCAATCAGGGGCCCATAGATAATATATAAATGGATGGTCGTGGCTGGCATGCCAACAGGACATTTACAAAAAACATACAGCCGTCTGGACTTGGTTCACAGGTTCTGATTCATTACCTGGGTGACGATGGTGGTGGTTGTGGAGCTGACAGGAAAGGAGTAAATTCTAGGCAGAATTTGGAGGTAGAATCAGCAGGAAGTGATTATATCTTCCCTCCACATCTTTGGCAGAGTCTAGACAAATGGACCTCAACTGGGGGTGATTTTGCCAGTAGGGGGCATCTATCAGGGGAAAGTGGCCGTCAGGTCACAACAACGAGATCAGGAGTGCAACCACAGATGTTGTTCAATACCTTATACTGTGCAGAGTGTTCTGGGACAGAGTGTTCTGGGACAGAGTGTTCTGGTCTAAAAAGGTCATAGGTTGAGGCTGAGAAATGGTGCTTGAGAGCAACACGTGTGTGACCAAGTGAACTAATTTGGTGAGAGACGTCTGAGAACAGAAGAAACGGTAATAAAGCTTAAAGAAAACTGACAGAGGAGAAATTGTAAGCGGACTGAAGAATGAAATTCTAAAAAGAGTACACTACAAAACACTTGATTTCACCGTCTGTATTTTTCTGCATTTCTTAACATCTTACGAAATCGTAGGTCTAATGAAGAGAACTTGGATGCCCCAAAGGTAAATAGTCTGCCTTTCCTTTTTGGAAGGGAGTCAAGTAAACAAAATCCCTGCTGTGGGATTGACTTGATCATGTACAGAAAGGGCCTGATTACATAAGCCACTCTTTTCCTTGTAAGTAGGAGGAGACTCACACATGATGGACACACTTCTACGGAGTCTTTACTCATTCTGCTAAAGGGGATACAACGTATAATGGCAAGCAATCCATCACTTCAAATGGATCTGTCCAACCCCATATCGATAAACTTGCTAACATGTCTTTTAATTATGCCCAGACAATGACTTAGTTGTTTCCCGCAAGTAAATGCCTCTCGGAAACGCAACGGGTTTGTTAACTATGTCAAATGAACGCACTCTCCAAGACATTAGACGCATGTCCATTCTTCGTTTCAAATGTTTACCACACAAACAAATGCTATTAAGTTGACTTTGTGACACATTCTACTTTGTTTTAATAAAAAATGGGATTTTATAATCTGAGAATGGATTATGTTTCGGGGAGCATTTGGCCAATGGTGTGTATACATCATACTTTTCATATTTGTTGCTGGTGATGGTGGAGATCATAATGGTGTATGTGGGGGAGGTAATGGTGAGCACATCAACAAGTAAAACTTTTAAGAAAAAAATAATAGTGATTGGTACTATTTTTGTACCCTTCAATTTCATTGTTAGGACAGTCTGTGGGGTCTAAGAGTTACTGCTGAAATATCTGGAAATTTTTATGTAAATTCTACAACGCTGGGGGGCGCCTGGGTGGCACAGCGGTTAAGCGTCTGCCTTCGGCTCAGGGTGTGATCCCGGCGTTCTGGGATCGAGTCCCACATCAGGCTCCTCCGCTAGGAGCCTGCTTCTTCCTCTCCCACTCCCCCTGCTTGTGTTCCCTCTCTCGCTGGCTGTCTCTATCTCTGTCAAATAAATAAATAAAATCTTTAAAAAAAAATTCTACAAAGCTGGCAGTGTTTTAAAATCAGTATTACGTAAGGAGGGAAAGTTACTTATGCTCTGTAACTGGAAAAAAACCATTAGCTGAGTTGACACTTTAAAGAAAACAATCAACAAAACTAAAAGGCAGCCTATGGAATGGGAGAAAGTGTTTCCAAATGACATATCTGATCAAAGGTTAGTGTCCAAGATCTGTAAAGAACTTATCAAGCTCAACATCCAAAAAAGCTAATAATCCAGTTAAGAAATGGGCAGAAGTCATGAACACACTTTTTTTTTTCCAAAGAAGACATCCGGATGGCCAACAGACACATGAAAAGATGTTCAACATCACTCACCACCAGGGAAATACAAATCGAAACGACAACATCATATCACCTTACACCAGTCAGAATGGCTCGAATCAAAAAGACAAGAAAGAACAAGTAACGTGCTCCACATTACTCGGCATCAGGGAAATACAAATCAAAACCACAATGAGATACCACCTCACACCAGTCAGAATGGCTGAAATTAACAACACTGGAAACCACAGATGTTGGCGAGGATGTCGCGAAAGGGGAGCCCTCTTGCACTGTTGGTGGGGATGCACGGTGGTGCATCCACTGTGGAAAACAGTATGGAGGTTCCTCAAAAAGTTAAAAATATCTTATGAACCAGAAATTGCACTACTGGTATCTATCCAAAGGACACAAAAATTCTGATTTGAAGGGGTACATGCATCCTGAGGCTTATAGCAGCATTATCTACAATAGCCAAATTATGGAATTGACACTTTGAAATGTTCTGTCTCATTCACCTTTCCTTCTTTCTAGGGCCAAGAATCATTTTACTTTGTGGAAATAACTAACCTTTTTCTCTCAATATTTTGTTATAAAGCTTGTTTGGCACCCTGTGTTTTTAGCATCAGAGTCTTTTTCTGCATTAAAAAAATTTTTTTTTAAAGATTTTATTTATTTGACACAGAGAGAGACTATAAGCAGGGGGAGCAGGAGAGAGAGAAGGAGGCTCCCCACTGAGCAGGGAGCCCGATGTGAGGCTTGATCCCAGGACCCTGAGATCATGACCTGAGCCAAAGGCAGACGCTTCACTGACTGAGCCACCCAGGCGCCCTGCACAAGCGAACTTTAACAGGGAAACAAAGGTTCATATTGGAGAGGTCCCCATAGGGCTTGATTTTCTTTCCCTGCCTACTCTGCAAATCAGATGATGTACCCGTCTTCAGATGAGCACACAAGGAAGACAACTCTTTCAAAACTGATACTGTGGAAAAGATAGCAACCTTCTTCACAGACCAGTTTTCACAGAGATCTTCAATAAAATCCAGTATCATACTACTCATATGAGTAAATATTTATATTTGAAATTAAACATTTATTACTTCCAAATTAGATAAACTCATTTTAGAAACTAGGAAAACACAGAAAACTCAGAGAAAAGAAACCTTACCTCACTGCCTAGAGAAAAGAATTGTTACTATTATTTTATACTATTCTGTTCTTTCCATAGACAGATGATAGACAGATAAATGACTGATAGGTGATAGACAGATGATAGATAGATAGATAGATAGATAGATAGACAGATATAATAGATGGATGGATGGATAAATAGATGGATGATAGTAGATAGATAGATAGATAGATAGATATGATGGATGGATGGATGGACGGTTGGATGGATAGATATGATGGATGGATGGATGGATGGATAGATAAATAATGATGGATGGATGGATTGTTGGATGGGTGGATAGATATGATGGATGGATGGATGGATTAGATAAATAGACAGATGATACATAATTGATAGAAGATAGATATGATGGGTGAATGAATGGATGGATGAATAGATAGATATACAGACACGTATGTGAGCATAAATATATACGTATTAAATGTATAATGTAGTAAAAGTTCTTAAACATTTAACAAAATTATATATGTATATAAACATCTGTGTATATAGAGTATCATACACGACATTCTCTATTTGGCCCAACTTTCCCACCCTTACATTTTTTATTTTAAACTGGATGATTTTTTTTTTCTGTTAAAGCTTAGCAGAGAAAACAGTTAAGAGAAAACGTCTTTACTGATGGGCAAAGAGAAATGGTTTTGAGTAAAATAAAAGCAGCTTCACGCAGTGCAACTCCATTAACCCTTCTTTTTGGCCAAATCACTATTTCTCAGTTATTTGCTTTCTATAAGTAATTCTTGCAAAATGCTGTTTCCTTAACTTTCAAACTGAAAAAAGGGACAAATGGCGTGATTTGAGAAGCTGAAATAGTATTTTCAATTCTGTGATGGACCAGGTGATGAAGGTGCCTGGTACATACTTGATACATACAAAGGAACCATTCATACATAACAAAAATTCAGTAATTTCCAGTCAATAAAGGTGTTCAAAATCCCCAAATAACCCAATCCAGAGGCAGAATTTTGCAATACTTAAAAACAAAAATCTGTTAATATGCATAACACATAAAGGAATCAAGTACATTTTTTTAAAAAAGATAAGAAATCAATAGGAAACAAATCTGAAGGCATTAATAGACATTTGATAGAAAAGGAAAAATCTTTCTAAACAAGATATGAAAGGCTTGTCATCTTCAATAGGAATTGAAGAATTGGAAACACAGTTAAGATACATGTTAGCACCAGAAGACAGGATCAATTAAACTGTCCAAGGAAACAGGTGTTTGTGAGCTATGGGACAGTGGAAACACAGCACTTTGGGGATAGAAATACAGATAGATAGATAGATAGATAGATAGATAGATAGATAGATAGACAGATAGATAGATATAGGGATAGATGCACTGATGGATAGATGGATAAAGATGATGGATGGATAGATAGATACATAGATACACAGATAGATATATGGATACATAGACATGATGGATGGATGGATACATAGATACATACATCGATACATAGATAGATATGATGGATAGATAGATGGATGGAAGGATATATGGATGGATGGAGAGACAGATGGAAAGATATATGGATGGATGATAGATAGATAGATAGATGATAGATAGAGATAGATACATAGATACACAGATAGATACATGGATACATAGACATGATGGATGGATAGATAGATAGATGATAGATATGATGGATGGATGGATGGATAGATAGAGATAGATAGATAGATAGATAGATAGATAGATATGATGGCTAGAAAGATGGATGGAAGGATATATGGATGGATGGATAGATAGATGACAGATAGGTAGACAGATAGATCAGATAAGATTTAGAAGGGTGTACCCTGGGACCTAGCACCTGCTCTCTTTAGTATCATACTTAGGACCAGATTACCTCTCGATGAAACAGAGTGGGAGGTCTGGACAAGAATCCTCCAACCAGCACTGATTTAAAAAAAAATAAAATTAGGAATATAAAACTGAAAACAATGCAGATGTTCCAATACAAGACAACAGATAAAGCTGGTCTTTCCATACAGTGGAAATGTTATATGTTGGCAAATATCATTTAATTGCTATTACATGAAGTTGCATTTAGAAGCATAATGTTGAATAAGAAATGCCATTAGCATAGGTTTCTATAGAACAAGGTAAGTTTATACAACACACAAACCCACAGCAGACATCAGGATATCGTGTTCAAGGATATCTATGTACACAGAAAAATTATAAGCAGGAGCTAAGGAACAACGGATAAGAATCCATTGTCTTAACTGGCAGGCAAAGGGATATGCTTTCTGGAGTAGCCCCACGTGCACTGGTTGCTCAATGTTTATTTTAGAGACAACAGGTTAATTTTGCTACTTTTGATGCATATTAGATATGCCATATGTAATTTTACACATATAAATACTTCAAAAATATTTAGCTGTAATTACATGGATTTTTGTCAGGTACGATCAATAGCTATCAGCTTTCCTCAGTCATCTCAACTTGCAGCCAAAATGACGTGACTTTCCTTCCATTTCCACTGTTTCTGAGCTCTAGCTAGAGCTGATACTATTTCCGAGACCCTGGGGCTGAACATATGTCAAGGGCGGTCCAACAGAAGCCCCAGAATTTTGCAGAGAAACTGGAGAAAGAAAATACACCGGCACGGGATTCACTTCCCCTTCAGTGGCTTTTGAACCATGTCCTGAGGCTCCCAAGGGAAGAACCCAAGTCGTGATGAAGACAGAAACAGAAGCAGAGAAGCAATCTGAAGGGCTCCCGTATATTTTACCAGATTGGATAACCAGCCTCATCCTTGGAATTTCTAACCGAGAAGTCAATGCTCTACCCTGTTTTTTTGTTTGCCCTTCACTGGGTTGAACTTAGTATTTTATCCCTGTATGAGACATCGCCTTCACTTGTCCTGAATATTACGTTAAACTCACCGGCTCCATAGCAACCCAATGCTTCAGATCTTGACATGCGATCAATATCACTCAACTGAAGCAATAAGATACTTTAGACATTTTACCTACTCAATATGGCTTATTCCATAATTGATGAAATATTTCAAAACCAGCAGAAAGAATTTTAAATGTACCCTGCTGTTGGCGTATTTAATAATGCATGTGAGGACTAAAGAAAAAAAAAAAAAGATTTTCCCCCCTGGGATGCCACACACACTCAGAAGGTTCCTTTCCGTGACGACAGGACATAATCCACGAGCGTATTAATTTGAGGATCACTGAATTCACAGCTGGATGGGTGTGTAGATGTTGACACATGTAGCAACAGCAGGGTGAGACCTTTGCGGAGGTCAAGCTTGTTAACTGATAAAATAGTCACAGAATTCAGGCGTCGTGTGGGTCCTTTCCCTCAAGAACAACAGCGTATCACTCAAAAACCATAAATGTGGGATCACATTGGGAAAGGTCATGTGAATAAAAGGGAATTTAATACAAAGACTGGGAGGACCACAAAGCTGAACACACACATTACATGTTCACACTTTCGGCAATTGCTTCCAGATTAAAACTTTTAACAGGGGGATAGGTGAAGAGCGTACGGGAGCGACCATGTTTCTAAGTAACTGACACAATGCTTCGCGTGGTAATTACGGTCACTTCCCTCGCTGAGAATCAAGTGGCTCTGCCTGCCCGCCTGGATTCGTGACAGCTCTCCTGAGAAACTGAACCAATAATATGGGTATAGAGACAGAAGGAGATTTATTTTAAAGGACTGGCTCATGTGATCATGGAGGCGGGAAAATCTGAAATGGGCAGGGTGGTGCGGCAGGCTCCAGACACAGAAGGACGCACAGTGCAGAGGAAGTTCAAAGACCATTTGCTGAATAATTCCCTCTTAGTTGGGGAGGCCAGTCTGTTTGTTGTACTCGTGCCTTCCACTGATTAGACGAGGCCCACCCATGTTGTGAAGGGTGCTATCCTTAACGTCCACCCACACAAATGTGAATCTCATCTAAACCCAGCCTACAAATTGACACATACAATTAACAACCACATCACATCAAACAAAACCTACTGGCGAGGTGTATTCCGCTCATGCCACTAATGTTGGACATGGCCTCGTCATTTTTCTTGGCCAACTGGGGTGTGTAGAAGGACACTATGACAGTTTTCTGCTTATTAACCGATAGATTCGATGCAATTCTGATCACAGCCTGACAGGCTACAGGTAGAAGTTGGCCAGCTGATTTTAAGATTTATATCTGAAGTCAAAGGACCTAGAACATCCTTTTCTTTTTTTAAGATTTTATTTATTTATTTGACAGAGAGAGAGACAGCCAGCGAGAGAGGGAACACAAGCAGGGGGAGTGGGAGAGGAAGAAGCAGGCTCCTAGCAGAGCATGGTGCCCAATGTGGGGCTCGATCCCAGGACCTTGGGATCACGCCCTGAGCCGAAGGCAGACGCTTAACGACTGAGCCACCCAGGCGCCCCAGACCTAGAACGTCCTTAAGAGACTTGAGAGAAAAAAAAAATGCAGGACTTACACTAACTGACTTTCAGAATTACTACAGAGCCAGAAGTTGTGAAGCAATATAGTACCAGCATAAGGATCAATCAGTAAATTGATCAACAGAACAGATACACAACTCAGAAACAGACCTGCACTTTTTAAAATTTAAATTCAAGTTAGTTAACATATAGTGAATTATTAGTTTCAAAGGTAGAGTTTAGTGATTCATCAGTTGCATATAACACCCAGTGTTCATCTCATCATGTGCCCTCCTTAATGCCCATCTCCCAATTACCCCATCCCCCCACCCACTCCCTTCCAGGAACCCTCAGTTGGTTTCCTAGGGCTAAGAGTCTCCTACGGTTTGCCTCCCTCTCTGCTTTTATCTTGTTTTATTTTTCCTTTCGGATTTTGTCTACGCTGGCAAAGCAATCCCCTGAGCAGAGAGTGATTGTCTTTATGGAAACAATAGACCTTAGCCTCTGCCTCACATTGCAAACAGAAATTTTAAAAGGAATTACTTTGAGGTGGATTGTAGATCTGAATATAAAAGATAAAGATTATTGCCATGAATTAGGGAAAGGCAAAGGTCATAGGTCCCAGGAAACAGTAACCATATGGGAAAACATTTAAAGAGTTAGACTTTATTAAACTTAGAAAACAATCTGGTCGTGAAAAGTCATCATAAAGAAAATGAGTAGGCAGGCCCAGATAGTCTGGGATGAATACATGTCTATATGCTGTATTGTGTATGTGGCTATCTCTAGGGTACATATTCTATATTAAATATATTAGATGAATGTAGATAGATATGAGACAGATATATTGGCAGAGGAGAGATAAATTCACAGACAGATGATAGATTACACAGATACACAGACAGCTGACTGATGATAGAAAGCACAGTAAAGATGTGAATGGCTGAAACCAGGTGGGGTGTATAGGTATTTACTGTAGAAATGTTGCAGCTTACTGGATGTCTAAAATTTTTCATAATAAAACATCAGGGTAAAATAATCCACTTTAGCCTATACTGCTAAGAAACAGCAAAAGAGCAGATTTCCTCATACGTTATCATTATCCAGCTTAATTTGGATACCAAAGCCACTGAAGGAAAGTATTAAACAAAAAAATTAGGGGCCACAATTTTCCATTATCATAATCGGCAAAATTTTATGCAAAAACATTTTCTAGGAAATGTATCTTAATACGGAATTCTAATTTAGTATTTTTATTCATAATACTAATACATACATAATAATAATAATTCACCATTTTAACAGAATAGGGGAAAAATCACAATTTAAATTTTTTTACCAACTCATGATAAACAAACTAGAAACAAACAAACTGGAGAATTTTCAAAAATGATTTCATTTCAAAAGGATCATTTCAAAAAATGATCAATAATACATATTTTTAAAACATCTGTAATAAGCCTCATAGTTCAGAGTAAAATATAAAAAAACTTTCTTTTTGAATAAGGAGCAAGTTAAGTATTCAAAAAAACATGTTCTATCCAACATTATACTAGTGGTCACTTCCTGGTTGATTAGACAAGGAAATGTGATAGGACATAAACTACAATGTTCGTACTACAAATATAATCCAAAAGCAGGTGGGGATATAGTAATATAATTAATAAGTGAGTTTAGTAACGGTGTTACCTAACAAAATCAACAGAGGAAATCAAAGCAATATAGGAGAAAACAAAATGTAAAAATAATGCCCTTTCCATTAGCATCACAATAATAATCACCTATAACGAATATAAGCAAAACGCTGTGAAAGAAGACATTACAAAATACAAAGACAGTACAAAATAAAATAATCACTAACAAGAGAAATGAACAAAAAGCTAAATGAATGGAGGTTTCCAATCCTACTTATGGATTTGAACTGTCAATACTGTATAGGTTTGAATTTTCCACCAACCGATCTATAGATTCAAAGCCATCCCAAATGACCAATAATCATCAAATTACTAGGCAATGTAACCAGTTAAATCTAACATTTCTATTTAACTGCAAATAACAAAAACTATCAACAAACTGTCTTGATGGAGAGAAATGTGGGCGTGTAGTGGCGTTTTCCACACCAACAACCAATTGTGCACGGTGACAACGGACTCTCGGGGTTAACACAGACCCCAAAGGGCAAGGGCTGAGTCCCCCAAGGTTGCCCCCTGCTTCAGAAGCCAGTCCCAAGTCTGAGGGACATCCTCCGCAGGCATGACACCGTCTCAGCAACCCCATGGGTTCACTAATGGGAAGCTCTGTGAACTCTATTATTTATGGGGTTTTATGGAGGTTTCATTTCATAGGTCTATTTGGTGATGTCATTGGCCATCAGCCACTGACTTTAATCTCAGCTACCTGTCTTCCTCCCTTGAAGCTGGGGTGCTGGTGAGGGGGGGTGAAGCGAAATGTTGCAACCCCCTAATGAGCTGGGTGGGTGGCCTTTATGGCAACCAAGCCCTTATCCTGAAGCTATCCTGCCCCCCCTCATCCTCAAGGGTCACCTCATTAGCCTAAACTTAGGTACGCCAGAAGGGACTTATCATGAATTTAAAAAGACAGCCTTATCACTTGAGAAATTCCAAGACATTTAAGGAGCTTTGTGCAAGAGTGTCATTGCTTTACTGGATATAAAGATACATTAACATAAGAGTCGTTACAACTGTACACTAGGATCTAAATCTAGACGAATGGAGCAGCACGGAGAGGGCAGACATAGACCCATTCTATGTGGATACATGATTAGTCAGCAATGTCCAGGAGGTGAATGGGAAATGTGGAACCGTAAGGCATCTATAACGGCCCAATGCAGTAAGACACCACAAGCCACGACACCAATCCAAAGATAAATGAATTAAAGTAACTTAGAACGTAAATTCAGTACCTTAGTCATACATGCCATGTCGAATTGCTCATAGCCATCAGTAGCTAGAGACTCTCCATTGGACAACAAAAATAAGAACATTTCCATCATCCCAGAAAGTGGTACTGGACAGTGCTGATCTATAAAATAATATTACAGGATATTTTTATGAGCCCAAGGTAAAGTGAGATTTTAAGCAAGACTCAAACAAGAGCCGAATATTAGAAAAACACTGATAAATTAGGGGCATTACTTTTTACAACGGGTCTTCACCAAATGTAACCATGAAGCGTGGGAAACACAGCCATGCAATGGGGCAAGGCATCTGTCACACATGTAACCACAAAGGGCTTATAGAGACCACCTTGAGATTGAGAAGGAAAAAGACACATGAATAGCAAGAATGACATGGTTCTCCCTCAAGAACTTCACAAAAGAGAGCATTTGCATAACCAATAAATGTACAAAATGGTGGTCAACTTCATCTTGCACGGGAAAATAGCAATTATGGCACACGTGAGGTCTATCAACATATCTTCTGGAGCCAAAGAGAAACCATTTGACAATACCAAATGCTGTTGGGGACTTGGAGGAAAAGAAAACTTCTACAGTGTTGACAGTGGAAAGTCAACTGGTACCCAACTTTTGAAAAAGAATTTGGCATTACCTCATAGAACAGATGAACCAGGATTTCCATGCCTTGGGTATATAACAAATGGAAACGAGCCCACGATATATATACCAAGAACTGTATACAATATATCCAGTTGCAGGTGTATTTTTCAATCCTCCATATGGATGGAACCCAAAGGTCCACCACAGTGGGAGGTAAGAGCCATAACACTTAGGATAGTGTTATTTTTGCAAGGGAGTACTACAAGCATGGATGTTTGAGAGGGGTCAAGACACATGGTGGCAGCACACTTCACGTCTTATTTCATGCTTTTAGCGGAAGTTAAAATGGTCTTCACTTGGCGTAATAAGTCATCAAGGTCTATGTTTGTGTTTTGTGTACTCTTCATGCATGTTACATTTCACGATAAAAATTCACTTAGAAAAGAACTATGGATTCCATAGCACTACGTGTAAATGTTTCCATGTGAAGTTCATCTCCACATTCTCACTGAAACACAAAGATTACCTACAAGCACTAGCGTTCACAGTAAACAGTCCCTCTAGACCGTAAAGCACAGATTTGCAAATATAATTTCTCACTCATTTTTGTCCCCCACCCCGCCATACCCACTACGACTGCCCCAACAAAGAAGATTCATGGCAACCCTCAACCTTTTTTCTATGTCACCAAATATTAATGGTGGAAAATGTAAGCTCTGAATGGAAACTCAAGTGTTTTGAGTTCTCACTGGCAATGAGAAGCTACAGGCCATACAATCTTGGTCACACTTGCAGACATCCATAGGGATCAAGTTTACTCATCATTAAAGCATAATTGAGTAAAATAATGTGTAAGACATCTTTACAGCTTTCAAGTGTTAGGCTTTCGATTAAATATATGGCCACAATTGTGTCCAAAGACAAAAAAACCAAGAAGGCAATACTCCACGGACATTTATTTATAAATGCATTTCTACTTTCAAGGAATTGCCACAAACGGAAGACGTTATGTTTGAGTATAATATTTAAAAATCCCGGCGAATTACTAGCAATGGCTTGTACTGCTCACATTGATTACATGAGCATTGAGAAAAAGAGTAAAATTATGCCTGTGGACATAGAGGGGATGTGTTTGCTATAAGAAAACTAGATTTCAAGTGGAAGCAGCTGTCATATCCTGAGACACGTGGTGTTTCTGCATTTTCAACGGACCACTTCTCCTCACGAAGTAAGTGAAACACAAGTACCATGACCCTGATTGAAGAGTTTCAGAAGCTAATTAAAAAGGAGCCCCGAGATATTTCCCAAACATGCCAAGTACGCCCTTCTGGCACCGGAATGTCCCTAGGAGGGTTATTCACGGACTGTCTCCCTAAGTTAGGAAAATGCCTTGTCGATTCTCCATGGAGGGCTTGCTAATTAAATGCGGATTCCATGAGAGATGGAGGCTGTGTCTTTTCTGCTTAAAGGAATCGCTGGTGAGCTGGCGACACTTGGCAGTGCTATGTTACTCAATAAGGGAAAATCCTCTAAGAAGCTGGGATGAACCCCACGGAAGAGTTCCATTCACTGAGACTTAATCTTCTTTGTGTTTTAATGAATCGGACACAGGATCACAACACAGAGAGGACACGGAACGTGGCTTTGAATAACAAGGGGGATGGGTGGGCTGGACTCTCGTGGGAAGATTTGACAAGATGGTGTTGGTGTCCACTTCAGTTCTGGGATCTCCCGGGACAGATGTCCCGTTTCGAAATCTTGGATACCACAAGTGGTCAATCTGTATGTTTGTATCAAAGTTCTATTGCCCCTTAAAGAAAGAAGGTTCTGACACATCCTAGGACACAGACAAACCTCAGAAACATTACACTAGGTGCACAAAAGTCCACATAGTGTATGATTCCATGTGTGGGAAATGTCCAGAAGAGGTAAATTCTTAGAGTCAGGAAGCTGATTAGTGGCTCCAGGGGCAGGATGACGAGGGATGGGGATTCAGTGCTACTAGGTACAGAGTTTCTTTTTGGGGTAACGAAGAAGTTTGGGAACTAGACAGAGATGATGTTTGCACAACACTGTAATGTACTAAATGCCTCCTTTAAATGGGTAAGATGGGAGATTTGACATTATATGTGCAGGATGCCATGATTTAAAAAAATATGTATATATACTGCTATGAATGGGAAAAGAAGCAGAAGGTGTCCAGGTGATCGGCAAGAATAAAAACTGGAAGACATTTACGTTAAAGAATGCCAAAGGTGTTGTCCATGAGATTTTGACATAAAAGAGCTCCATGTTTTTTTATATTATCACTATTACGATTGTCCCACATTGAACTCCTGTCTTGAATGCAAGGTTTGCACAGACAAAGATCAATTAGGCTTTTCACACTTGATGGTAAATGTGGTCTCTTTACAAACGCCTGACTTTTCCTTTGATACCTACTATCCCAGCTGGGAGCAAACACAAGCTCCATGATGCTTTCATCGGGCACGGAATTGGCCGGAATTAAAACACCATCCAGCACTGAGTTGGTATTCAATAAGTAACTGCTATAACATGGTCGGGTTTTATACGAAATCATCTGTATTTTATAGATATCACTTTTCCCTTAATCACTAAATAATCACTAAATACGGAAAAAAAAACAGCAGTATCTAGACTTGGAAATACTGAATGTTTTATTGATTATTACCAGTCTGGAAACTGTTTATCCAAGACACAGAGGATCTAAACGTATCCAACCTGTTATTAAAATTCATGTTGAAGACCATAATTTTGAGATTTCCAAGTACTGCAAATGTAGTTCCCTCTTATCTTGCCATTGCTCTTATCAGAATTCTTTAAATGGAAATACTATAGGCAGGATGTTAGTAGATCAAATCATGCCATAGGGCAGAAAATATTTTCTCTGTGCACAACCACAGCGCTTGGACTCCCTAACCTGGGTGTCGGATGCTTTCCCCCTGTCCCTACGGAGTGGTTCATGCTCCAGTGTTCTTCCAACATCCCTTTATGCAGAAGTGCTAGGTGTTGGTTTCTCTAACGCCTGTTGTTACCCTCGGAGACTTCCTGAAGTGCACAGGAAAAGGGGTCATCCCGATACTTGGGTGTCTAGGGCAAGTTTTGTCATATCCTATTAGATAGGAGAGTTCTCGAAGGCCTTTTGGAGGAGGGTGTTTGCTCAGCTTTTGGAAATGAAACCAACACAGAAAGCCACTCCACCCACTCCAGAGCCTAGAACCGAAGCTGTTTGTGCACGCGTGGAAACGATCTCTGTGCGTGGTATGGCGTTCACAGGACGATGAGCCGTGGGAATGCAGACGGTATGACGCCGTTCTGCCTGGAGCCTCCACTGACTGTTCTCTTCCCTCTTCATGTTCCCGGGCAAGGCTGTGCTTGGCCGTGATCTCTGGGTTCTGCTTCTCACCTGTTCACCTTTCACGGGAAGGCTCCACAATGCTTTAAGGCAATTCTGCTTTCAATGCCACTGCCAGCAATTTACTCAAGATGGGTACATATGGCGATGAAGGATCTGGAACTATCTTGATCCTTGCTGTGTCTGCTCAGAACAAGGGTTTCAAAGGACATTCCTTTTTTTTTTTTTTTTTTTGAAAGATCCATTTTCAGCAATTCATAAATCACAGGTTGCTTTAAGGCTACCTTTTCGGATAATAGCCTTCCTGAAATTGCATGAAAGAATACAGTATATTCACCTCTTGGGTCAAGTTCCTGCCACATGTTCAAAACTCATCTGATTCTGCTTCTTACCTGACCTGCAGTGAAGTGTTAAGGAAGGAATAAACTATGGAGGTTCCAGTATTCTAAATTACATTATTCTCATTTTTTTTTTTTTTTTTGTAGGATGGGACACCATATCATCACCAACAGCTACAGAGTGTGTATGCAATTTAAATTTCCAAAATAGAGGAACTTAATGCAAATAATGGAGAGTGGAAACATTTGGTGTTTGAAGGTAGCAGAGCACACAGAAAATAAATAAAACCAAAATGAAGAAAATAATCTCATTATCATCAAGCATCTTTCTTTACCCGAATTCTGCTTTTGAGTGAATCGCATGTTTTCCCGTGCTAAGGGAAAATGAAATGAGAGTCACAACCAAATGTTCACCTTTACCTACCAAGCAGGATGGTATTTCAAGTGCAGAAAGTGTTTTCACGGGGCACCTGGGTGGCTCTGTTGGTTAAATGTCTGCCTTTAGCTCAAGTCATGATCTCAGGATCCTGGGATCAAGTCCTGCATTGGGGTCCCTACTCAGCCTCTCCCTCTGCCTCTGCCTCTCCTGCTTGTGCTCGCCCCCCAACTCTCTCTGTCAAATAAATAAATAAAATCTTAAAAAAAAAAAGTGTTTTCACTAGGCACCAGGATTCAAGTTAGTTCTGAATGGTTAACAAGAAACTCAGTATTCGTTGCCTTAGTGTTTTACTGATACAGAAGCATTGTTATTTCAAATAGAATATACTTGCAACCTCCCTAGAATTTGCTATTATTTGGTCTTGAAAGAAATGTTTCCCTAGTAAAGAACTTTAAACAAAGTACCATTTCCCCCAAATGTATACAGTGAAATGTCTACCTTGATAATTCAGTGTGTATTAGAACCATGCAAAATACAGTATTCATATGGGGAATGGATTTAGTTCCCACAGTGAATTGTTATCGATAGGTCTTCTCATTTACAATGTGTGCCTGGAAGGATATCTGAAGTTAGTGAGGGGCAAGGGGGCAATCCCTCATACAGAACTCTCCTGTGTCATATCAAAATGCCTAGCACATCTGGGCCCTGCCCACTAAACATCAGAAGAGATCCCACAATCCTTGTGTCAACCACAATGGACCTGTGGACTTTCAAAATATGAACGATTATATGTGACTCACAATTTCATTTTTCAGTTTAAGAAACCTTGATTCTAGGGTTTTTCCTGTATTAGTCACGTTGGTCAGAATTCTCTGAAGAAAGAGAACCAATGGAGACCAGATAGATAGGTAGGTCAATAGAAAGATAGAAAGATAGATGGATGGATAGACAGACAGACGTAGAGATATAAATAGGTAAATATAGAGATATCTATCACCTATTATCTCTCTATCTATCCATCCATCATGTCTATCCATCCATCCATCATATCTATCATCTAACTATCTATCCATCCATCATATCTATCTATCTATCTATCTATCTATCTATCTATCTATCATCATCTATCTATCCATCCATCTATCCATCGATTGTATGTATCTATCGCTATCATAAGGAATTGACTCATGTGATTATGGAGGCTGAGAAGTGTCAAGATCTGTGGTTGGAAAGCTGGAGAACCAGGAGATCTGATGGAGTATTTGCAGTCCCAGTTCAAATCCAAAGGCAAGAGAAGACTAATGACCAGCTTGAGGAAGTCAGGTAGAGAGAGAATGAATTCTCCCTCTACTTTTTGTTCCATTCAGAACCTCAATGGATTGGATCAGGCTTACCTGCATTGAGAAGGGCCATCTGTTTTATTCAAACCTGATTCAATGTTCATCCCATCTGGACACACCCTCACAGATGCACCCACAATGATGCTTAACCTTACAAGGTGCCCCCTGGCCCAGTCAAGGTGACACATGAAATGAGCCATCATAACCCCAAATGGGAAACACATGTTGTGTATTCCCACCACACCCGATGGCAATCTGAATATCTCCCAAGAAGGTTGTTGGTGGGAGTTGAAACTACCCTGGGGAGGAATGGCGGACATATTCCATCACCTCGATACAGCGACCAGAGGCAGGAGGTGACTGTTTCTTAGCAACCATGATGTGGAAAGAGGAAAGCAGACATCCCTGAAGGAGCTATGCCTTTTTGACTACTTGAGGTGCACAAGACAGAAGCAAGTATTTTACACAGTTTTACCTAAGAACATAAATTTTAGTGTCCACTATACAAGAATTTTGTCTCCTCCTAGATAAAAATATTAAAGAATGCTGATTCCGTTCCAACAATAATACTGACTTTTTTGAACTATAAAAATGCTAAGACCCTCAATTCAAGGAAAATTCAGAAATAACTTGTCCATATGACTACTATTTCCGAGAACTGGCTTCATTTTCAGAGTCTCAATTTTTAGGGGCGCCTGGGTGGCACAGTCGTTAAGCGTCCGCTTTCGGCTCATGGCGTGATCCCGGTGTTATGGGATCGAGCCCCACATCAGGCTCCTCTGCTGGAAGCCTGCTCCTTCCTCTCCCACTCCCCCTGCTTGTGTTCCCTCTCTTGCTGGCTGTCTCTATCTCTGTCAAATGAATAAATAAAATCTTAAAAAAAAAAAAAGAGTCTCAATTTTTAGGGGCCATCCCATGCACTTTGTAAAAGGTCTTTGTTCATGCTGCAAGAATGACTAAAGAAATGGGCTTTTCACTCTGACTCTGAAGACTCAGTAGAAGTACCTTATAATAGTAAGTACATGTGCTTACATCCTAACAAGTGGTAGTCAGTCTATTAGCATCTCAAACCACTGAGTACAAACTCTCATGCATGTTGTGAATGACATAAATTGAAGAATAATAAGCAACTTACAAAGCACAGGAGGTTGGGAAAAGATGAAAAATGCATAGCACCATTTTGCTATGCTCTCCACTCCTCCTGTGAATTTACAGGACCTTTCTGGGGACTGATTATAGTTAATCCTACTTGCTCCTCAATATATAAATAAAAGCCTGTTTCCAAGAACATAATTTTACCTCTCCAGTTGCTGTCACACATGGGAAACAACACTGGTTGCAATGAACACTTTAAAAATGTTCACATTTTGAAATAGTGTTTTGTTTTGTCCAGATGAATACCTACAAGCAGAATGGCTAGAATGCAGGGCAGTTTGATTTTTAATTTGGGGGGAACCTCCATACTATTCCCCAGAGTGGGTGCACCAGTTTGCATTCCCACCAACAGTGCAAGACGGCTCCCTTTTCTGCACATGCTTGTTCTCTCTTGTGCTTTTGGATAAAGAAGATGTCACACACACCCACCCACACACACGCACACACACACACATGCTGGAATATTACTCAGCTATAAAAAAGAACGAAATCTTGGCCATTTGCAGTAAGTTAAGTCAGATAAAGCAAGATAAGTCAGATAAGTAAGATAAGTCAGATAAAGAAAGAAAAAGAAAGAAAAATATTGTATGGCTTCACTTATATGTGGAATCTAAAAAAAATAAAACAACAACAAAGAAAACAGAAACAGACTCAAACATACAGAAAACAAATGGAGGGCTGCTGGAAGGGAACGATGAGGGGATGGGTGAAATTGGTAAATGGGATTAAGAGGTACACTCATCCAATTTTAAAATAAAATTTTAAGGGGCTCTAGGGTGGCTCAGTCCGTGAAACATCTGCCTTTGGCTCAGGTCATGATCTTGGGGTTCTGGGATCAAGTCCCGCATCGGGCTCCCTGCTCAGCGGGGAGCCTGCTTCTCCCTCTCCCCTGAGCTCCTGCTCTCTCTATCAAATAAATAAATAAAATCTAAAAAAAAATAAAATAAATTTGAAGACACAGGGATGTAACGTACAGCATAAGGAATATAGTCAATAAGATTGTAACAACTTTGGTGATAAATGGTAACTATGCTTTCAGTGTGACCATTTTGTACTGTATGTAAATATATTTTTAAAGATTTTATTTATTTATTTGAGAAAGAGAGAGCACAGAGCAAGAGGGACAGGGAGACACGGACTCCCCGCTGAGCAGAGTGCCTGGCACGGGGCTGGATCCCAGGATCCCGAGATCATGTCCCCAGTTGAAGGCAGATGCCCAAACAACTGAGCCTCCCAGGCACCCCCTGTATATAAATACTGAGTCCCCATGTTGTACACCTGAAACTAATACAATATTGTATGTCCATTATTCTTCAATAAAAATTGAAATACCTATATTAATACATTTGGCTGAAATGATAAAATAGCCCGTTTGCCTAAATTTTTTAAAAATAAAATTGCCACTATAAGTATTTGATTCAGGAACTCTCTCAATGGAATTAATTGCAAACCAACAAACGAAAAAAGGAATGTCGTTATAATAACAGTATCCATTGCACATTACTTTAATGTGTCACTGTGACCCCCGAAGACTTCCTCCAATAGCTTTTATGGACCATTTTTATATGATAACCCCCAAACCCCATGTGGTATGATGATGTAACTTGTGTCTGGGAAGAATGTCAGCTCAGTGTTTCACATCTGGCCTTGGAGGTAGAAGCTATAGTCACTTCTGTGCGGCCCAGTATTTTGATTATGACCTTATTGAAAGGGATTTTTTTAATGTTCCTCCATGAACAAATTACATACACTACACTACATAAAATGTATAATTATAAATTAGATCAACTATAGAATCAAATATACAATGTATAATTATGTTAGATACATTAAGACATGTACATACAAGTAATATATATTATACACATATAATATAGTATCTTTATAATTCCTCGAAATACTAACAAATGTGTCAAAATGGTCCATCTTTGCTGGTGGGTAGGTTTTGCTGACGTTTTGTATTGTTCGCCTGAATCTCTGATGGTGACCTCCCTTCTTATCTTATACTTCTTATCAGCCATTATGAAAATACTTCTCCTTGCCATGGTTCAGCTCAGTGGCCTGAAAATCTCCGATTTCCATTCAAATGACTGCTGCTTATTTTGAATTTGGAGGTAAATACTGTCTGTAGTTTCCATAAAATCCCTGCCTTAGTTTGTAGGCAAATGTATACAATTCTTGATTGTATACAATAAGACATCACTGGATCCCAGTGGCCCTTCCTACTGTAACTTGAAATACAAGTGTTCATCTATCTATATATATATTTTAAAGATTTTATTTATTTATTTGACAGAGAGAGAGACAGCCAGCGAGAGAGGGAACACAAGCAGGGGGAGTGGGAGAGGAAGAAGCAGGCTCCCAGCGGAGGAGCCTGATGTGGGGCTCGATCCCAGAACGCTGGGATCACGCCCTGAGCCGAAGGCAGACACTTAATGACTGCACCACCCAGGTGCCCCATCATCAATCTATATTTTTAATACGGTACAAAGGTTTGACCATTTGTACCCCAAAAATATATGTGCCACGTTTGTTTTCCAGCTATGATGTCCCTTTTTCTTTTCCTTTTTTTTTTTATAGTACCTGCATTCTAGAATTATTCTTAAGATTATGGACATAATTTTCTACTGATTAAAAGGACCCCTGTCCATCTGCTACTCTGTGAATATAATTATGAAGGTTATTTATAGTACAATCACACTGAAACACAGCCCATGGAATACGAACTATAATACTGGTTTGTCACACAGATTTTAAGGTTTTCTCTAATTGTCTAAATTTAAAAAGTAATTCCAGAGGTTCGATAGATTAAATTTCAGAATTTCTATAGTTCTATATAGCAAACACTAAATTCACGTAGATAACATTTTAAAATTTAAATACCCAGTTCATGGAAAATCAGTATACTTGGGCCAATCCTTTCAGCTTCATGCCTGGCTCTGACATTTACTAGCTGTTGTACCCTTAACGAGCAATTTGTTTTTTTCTGGATTTTAATTCCATAGCTATAAAATTGAGGAATGATAAAAAATTTATTTCCTATACTTAAGGTTATGAAATGAACACATCTATATTTGTGGTTTTCTTATAAAAGAATGCGTATGACCTATTTTTCTAATTTAAGTTGGCCGTCTGCTATAAAAACTACCTTATTCCATTTTTTTTTAAAGATTTTATTTATTTACTCGACAGAGATAGAGACAGCCAGCGAGAGAGGGAACACAAGTAGGGGGAGTGGGAGAGGAAGAAGCAGGCTCCCAGCGGAGGAGCCTGATGTGGGGCTCGATCTCGTAACGCTGGGATCACGCCCTGAGCCGAAGGCAGACGCTTAACCGCTGTGCCACCCAGGCGCCCCACCTTATTCCATGTTTTGATATCTTCATTTTAGAAAAGGCAGAGTATACAATATGCAGCATAACTGAAAAGCTGATAAAGTATGTTGACTAGCTTGAAATTGTATTTTATGCTTGGCTATTTTGCAATGAACCTCAGAAGAGGGAAGGGAGGCATATAATTTATGAAGCAGAGATTATGTGGTAGGTAAATTGCATGAACTTGTCTGCAAAGCAAATTTAATTGTATAATTTTGTGGTGATACTGACAATGTCATTTAGACATCAGTTCCCTGAAAGTCATTTTGCTCAAAGAAGTTTCCTAAACAGAAAAAAAAAAAAAATCCAGAAGACTGTCATAAGAAAACATAATCTTTGTTTATGTTCAGTTACTGGATGTTTTGGGGGAGAGCTGACATCTCATCTTTCCCGCCAGGCAGTTAATCTCCAGTGGTTTCATTTCAATCTCTGAACTCATTTGTGATAATCATCTATTTCTTCAGTCTTTTGGACCTGTGGCTTCTCCAGGTCAAAACCGTCAAGAGCAAAGCATGTGTAAAGGGAAAACTTGGCACAGACACCTACTCGTGTCTCCCCAAAGAGAAGGTAGCAGGTTGTAGAACCGTGTATATCCCCGTGCATCCACACACGTATCCACACGCAATGTACATGTATGCATGGCTGTCTATGCACACACATGCATGCACATACACCCATGTGTGTGTGTCTTTCTCTAATTAGTCTTATCATCGTACGTCTTGCAAGGTGGGACAAAATCCCTGCATATTGGCTGTGTGCCGTCTGCCAGAAGGTAGACAGACAAGGAGGAGCAATGAAAAGTCTTATGTGGAAAGAAATTACCGGAGGGCAATGCATAAATGGACAATTCTCAGCAGGAGGAACGTAGATTGTTCTGGTCAAGAGTTTATGATGTTCGAGATGCAAATGGTCCTACGGGAAGGCATCATGCACCCTGAGTTCTGTCTTTGTCTCTCTCTCAATATCAAAGTGAGGCTGACCCCATTTGAAGTTAACTCTTGTAGGCAGAACACATGGACACTTGCCAGGGTGCCCTGATGTATGACCTCTTTGCACTGTTACAAGTTCAGTTTGTTTAAAGACCTAATTGTGGGTTTACAGCAAAATTGGGAGGAAGGTGCAGGGATTTCCCATCCACCCCCTGCCTGCACTCAGGTACTGCTTTTCCCCCATTATCTGTATCCCAACGGGACGGTGCATTTGATAAATTTGCACGGACACATCGCCATCACCAACTGATAAACTTGCACAGACACATCGCCATCACCAACTGATGAATTTGCATGGACACATCACCATCACCAACTATCCATACTTCACATTAAGATGTCTGCTCAGTGTTGTACACACTGTGGTGGGATGAATGCAGGATGAAATGTATCAAAGTATCTAAGCAGTGGGTCTGCATGATTGCAGAATGACACTATCATAAAGTATCACGAGTAGCGGGTTTGCATGATTGCAGAATGGCACGTCTCATTAAGTGTAGTATGATAAGTATCAATACAGTGTCATGGCATAACATAGTATCATAATATCACACTATCGTAACAAAGATTACAGTATCATTATATATAGTATTAGAGTATCATAAAGAATAGTTTCCCTGTCCTAAAAATGCTTATGTTCTGCCTCTTCATGCCTCCCTCTGCCCCTAAGTATCCACTGGTCATTTTACTGTCTCTTTCAGAATGTCCTAGAGTTTGATTCATACAGTAGGTAGCCTTTTCAGGTTGGCTTTTCCCCATTTGGATTACCTTTTACATGAAAAAAAGGAGGGCACATCTGGGTGGCTCCGTCAGTCAAGCGTCTGACTCTTGATTTCAGCTTAGGTCACGGTGGGATGAAGCCCCACGTCAGGCTCCAAGCTCAGTGCGTGTGGGATCTGCTTGCGATTCTGTCTCCCTCTTTTTCTGCCCCCTCCCATGTTTGCACACACACTCTCTCATTCTGTAAGATAAATAATCTTTAAAAAACAGTGAGGAATGTTACCTACCGAAAGTAGTTTGATCATTTATAGATCCGCACCTGATTCAAACTGACTGAATGTGTGGTCCCCTGGATATGTGGAATTTGAGTTTGCAGGGAATGTACATACTTGAGCTAAAATCAATATTCATGCTTCATTATCAGGTACTATCAGTTAATAAAATTAAGGCCGAGTTTGAGAGAGAGACGAGGCTGTGAATTTCAACAAAGGGATTAAATTCTTGCAAGGAAAATAATTACAGAGGGAAAGAAGAATTCTAAAAGTAATGTTTGCATTACGGTAGGTAGGAGTTTTTGAAGTTCATCTAGTCTTCTTGACCACACGCTTGAAACCCAGTTCTGCCTGATTTTACAGAAAGATGGATTTGTCAGTAAGCCCCTTTAAATTATATGGAAAATGCCTGTATGTTCAAAGGTATTTTTTCGTAGAGAGAGAATCTGGAGATTTATGTCCAAAGGGATCCTTTGACTCTCCACGCAATATGTGAATAGTTAGTTGCCTATGACTTCTTACACATTTTACTTGATATAAAGGGGATTCAGTGGCACAGAATATTGAATGGGCTTAATTTTAAAACTTTTACCAGCGAAACATCCTCGAAACATAATGGGACTTCAAAGGTTTAGTACAAGGCAAGGCTTTGCTACATTTCAAGAACTCTATAATCTTCGACTCATTAAGTCAAAATCAGTCATTTTGATCAATCTTCTGCAAGAGAATGGAGGCATTCAAATCTCCCACTGTGCCACACGGCTATAGTTTGCTCTACTGCTATGGTTACCCTTTGCAAAAGTCACAGGGAGATATATTAACCCCGATATACAGTTCCATTGGCCTCCCTTTGTGGCCTGGAATATTTTCTGTCCCTTCAGTCTGTTCTCAAATTTTGTATCTGTATTCTAGTGCGGTGTTGGAAGTCTGCACAGAGCATATGCCAACCCAGCCTAGAATCATTCTGTGTGACATGCGACGGTTACCTGTCCAAGCATGTGTGCCATTATCAAAGCCAAATTAGTTTGATGTAAATAGACTCAGAAGAGCTCTGGCAATCTACCGTCCATGTTAATACACAGGGCCGGCCTCCCTAGACCCTCCAGAGACTGGAGACAGAGACACATGGGGTCTGTGACTTTGCTTTGTAAATAATTCCATTTTACAGAGAAGTCTATTTTCTTTAAAAAAAAGGGGGGGGGGAAGTGGTAGTTCTACTTTCTCGTAAAAATATGTTATCGTCTTATTCTTACTAGAGTGAACTCTGAGAATTTTCTAAAATCCAACCTCTTAAATCCTTGGTTGATTCAGTCGCAAAACCTTTGCATCTAGTATCTCCCATCCTGTTCTGGGTCACTGGCAGACACGGTAGATCTACAAATGGGTCCCCTTAACTTTTTTTTTCTTCGTTAGGGAAACAAAACAAAAGGAAACGAAGCAGAATAAGACAATAATCGTTCTGGGTCCTAAGCTGGAACTGGGACCGTTGAAAGGACCCCCCTGTTCAGGTTTTCTTGCAGCTAGGTGTGGGCTGAGTCTGCAGGGGGAAAGTACGAGCAAAAAGGGAAGCAAGAAGGTCCCAGGATGCCCCTGACTGGATGTGTGTGCAAATGCACGGTGCACAGGCCAATTCTTTCCAGGGGAAGAAAGGCCATGAAGCGAGCATCTCAGAATAGGCAAGCAGGTAAAGTCAAGGTGTGGGGAAGGCGGAACAGCAAAACACAAGAAACCTGGGTTCCCACACCACGGATCTCTTCTATCAGTGTGGAAGCTTTGCAAAACAAATAAAAGTTCTCTGATCTTAGCGGTGTTATTGTGTTCCTGGTGGTTATTCTAGCAGAAAAAAGCTTGTTCCTAAATCAGTGCTTCCCAAACTGTCCCCTTCCCCCATCTCGGCACAGATAATCAAAGATGATATTTCTCCATTAAACTGCTATAAACTGATGAGCTTGTTGACGTCCACAAGCTTATGGGCTGGAGGCAGTAGCCACCCCAGACCCTGACTGACTTGTCATTACAAGGACTAAACCAATAGGTGTTAATGACAAAGAGGATAAATGACCCCCCACCGTGCCACCAACAGTGCTTAGAAAGCTGCGCCCAACTAATAAGATAGCTCTTATTAGAAATTCTACACCCGAGTTGTATAACTTTCAGTAATTAGCAAAATGTGAGTTTGGAAAAATAGTGCAGATTCACATAAGAATAAATTTTGTTTTGGAATAATAGAAAAATACTGAATGATTCTGACCAAGGGGCTATGACGAGATAAAACTTGTATTTTAGGAATACAAAAGTAACAACAGCAAGTGGAAATACTTGAGACAAGAAGGAATGAAGTCTATTGTTGGATATGTAATAAGTTCTGAGTGTCAAAGTTGCGTACATATAAAAATAAAATAGCTTATGAGACACAATAAAGAACATTTTGATTACTAGACTGTAGATAGATAGAGAGATGGGTAGGTGGGTGGATGGATAGATAGATATGATAGAGAGATCGATGGATAGGTGGGTGGGTGGCTCGATGGCTAGATGGATGGCTAGATAGACAGATATGATAGATGGATGGGTGGATACATCATAAATAGATAAAAGATAGATGATAGATAAGATAGATGGATGATCAGAGATAAATGATAGATACATAGATAGATACATAGATAGGTAGGTGGGTGGATGGATGGATAGACAGAAATGATAGAGAGACAGATGGGTAGGTGGGTGGGTGGATGGAGGGATGGACAGATAGATATGACAGACGGGTGTATAGATATAAATAGATAAAAGATAGATGATAGATAGATATGATAGAGAGACAAATGTATAGGTGGGTGGGTGGATGGATAGATAGATGATAGATGGATAGATAGATGATAGATAGATTAGATATGATGGACAGATGGATAGGCGAGTGGATGCATGGATGGATGGATGGATGGACAGATAGATAGATAGGTAGATTAGATATGGTAGACAGGTGGATAGGTGGGTAGGTGGATGGATGGATGGACAGATAGACAGATATGACAGATGGTGTATAGATATAAATAGATAAAAGATAGATCAGACATGATAGATGGATAGGTGGGTGGGTGGATGGATAGACAGATGATAGATGGATAGATAGATGATAGATAGATTAGATATGATGGACAGATGGATAGGTGGGTGGATGGATGGATGAATGGACAGATAGGTAGATTAGATATGGCAGACAGGTGGATAGGTGGATGCGTGGATCAATGGACAGGTAGACAGATATGACAGATGGTGTATAGATATAAATAGATAAAAGATAGATAGATCAGATATGATAGATGGATAGGTGGGTGGATGGATGGATGGACAGATAGATAGGTAGATTAGATATGATAGACAGATGGATAGGTGGGTGGGTGGATGGATAGACAGATGATAGATGGATAGATAGATGATAGATTAGATATGATGGACAGATGGATAGGTGGGTGGATGCATGGATGGATGGACAGATAGGTAGATTAGATATGGCAGACAGGTGGATAGGTGGATGCGTGGATCAATGGACAGGTAGACAGATATGACAGATGGTGTATAGATATAAATAGATAAAAGATAGATAGATCAGATATGATAGATGGATAGGTGGGTGGATGGATGGATGGACAGATAGGTAGATTAGATATGATAGACAGATGGATAGGTGGGTGGGTGGATGGATGGATGGATGGATCATACATAGATAGATACATGATAGACGATAGGTGGTAGGTGGATATACATAAATACAGCTATAGATGACAGATGACAGACAGATACAGATAGTAGATACATAAACCATAAATGAGATGGATGAACGACAGGTAGATGGACAGACGGATGACAGAGATCCACACGGGGCGAGCAAACATAACGCAGACCCCTTATCTACAGTATTAGGTATAACTGCATTAGACCATGTACACGTTCACAGAAAAGTATAGACGAAAATTCAGTGTGCCATGAGCAGGTGACAGACTCCACAGCATGTGTCAGGGGTGACCTGTTTGCTTACAGGTTCCGCTCCTACATTTCTCAAGTCTTCTCTACCACACACGTTTATTACTTGAGGCTGACACATCAATAAAGTACTTTTTAAAGGAACCTGTCTTTTGCCCATCTTTCATTTCCTCTTTGTGACCATGAAATTCAATCATGTACAATATTAAGTTCTAAGATGACTCTCGTTAGAACACATGGATTATTATTATTTTTTTTTTTTAAGGGAAGACTTATCTTATGCTGGCCGCACTGAGTTCCAATATGGGAAAACATCCAAGGGATCATGCTCCTTTTCTAGTGAAATATTTCCAAATGTCATTAACAAATAAACTGTCCTTCAAGGTTCATCATATTAAGTAAGCATCACATTTCTTTGGTGCCAAGTGAACATTACTTCTTCAAGGCACAATCTCTCAATGGGTCTTTTTAAAGAATTATGCCTTTTAGTGTATTGTTCGTGATCTCACCTGTTTTTAAAAGATTTTTTCTAAATGTGTAATTTTCTTTTAATGTTTCCACACAACCAAAAGTATACATGAAATGACGCATGTTTCTGAGATACTCATCACATTGCTGATAGCCTTTACTGAGGCATAAAGCTACAAGAATTAAGAACTCTCTTACTGGGGCAGGCTGGATTGGTAGGAATGCATATGTTGATCTTGCTATTTATAGGGAGAAGAACTTGCCCTTTGGACAACCGGACAAGCATAAATATTTCCTTGTGTACATTGTCTGACCTCTCGTTAAAAGTTGGGCTTGAGGGGCGCCTGGCTGGCTCTGTCAAAAGAGCATGTGACTCCTGATCTCGGGATTTTAAGTTCAAGCCCCTCGTTGGGTGTAGAGGTTACTTAAAACTAAAATTAAAAGAAAACAAAATTGGATGGTGACTAACATAATATAATAATAAATCATTAATTAAAAATAAATTAATTAATTAAAAAAAAAAGATCAGGAAAAAAAAAAAAAGAAAATTGGGATATAATACTTTGAGCCCAAAAAGGCTATAAGACTAAGTGAAGAAATATGTATAACATCAAATCAAGAAGTTCTACCTTTCTCTTTTCACACATTTTCTAATATACATTATTTTATATATTTATGTATGTATACTTTTGTACTTCTACCATGTGTGCAAGTATACATACAAATGTACTTAAATGTACAGGAGCCTCTGAAATTGCATAAATATACATTTCAGTGTATATACTATAGAAATATATATAATTGCACAAATATATAACTGCATTAATATAGTTTATATACCATAGAAATATATTATTGCATAGATGATATATTATATAATTGCATAAATATATATTATAGTGTATATACTATAGAAATATATATAATTGCATAAATATATTATAATTGCGTAATTACATATTCTAGTTTATACTATAGAAATTTATTATATGTAATATATTATAATTACATATTTATATATAATTTGAATATATATTTTATATATTATAAACACATAAATTTAATTGATAGATTTATATATTATTTATGGCAATCAATAAATTGCAGTATAAATACCATGACATAAATTGTAATGTGTCAATTACACAATAAACACATTAATAAATTATAAGTTTAATATATGTGTTTTTAGGTAAAGTGAGAATAAATGACACAACAGGAGGGAAGCAGACCACATGGAAATGCATTCCTGGTAGGATAGAATGTAGAAGGTTTACTGGCTGAAGTTAAAATGTGAAGCTATGAAAGCCAACCCAGCTTATTTTGTGTCTAAAATGATTAATAAAGTGCGGGGCACCTGGGTGGGTCAGTCGGTGAAGCGTCTGCCTTTGGCTCAGGTCATGATCTCAGGGTCCTGGGATCAAGCCCTGCATCAGGCTCCTGGCTCAGCGGGGAGACTGCTTCTCTCTCTCTCTCTCTCTGCCCCTCCTCCCCCATTTATAATGTGCGTAAATCAAGAAGTCATTTCAGCTTATAGTATGAAATTCTCTCTTTTTTTTTTAAAGATTTTATTTATTTATTTGAGAGAGATAGAGGCAGGCAGCGAGAGAGGGAACACAAGCAGGGGGAGTGGGAGAGGAAGATGCAGGCTCCTAGCAGAGCATGGAGCTCGATGTGGGGCTTGATCCCAGGACCTGAGCCGAAGGCAGACGCTTAACAACTGAGCCACTCAGGCGCCCCCCTTCCTTCCCTTCCTTCACTCCTTCCTTCCTACCTTCCTTCCTCCTCCCTCCCTCCCTCCCCAGCTTTGTCGAGGTATAAGTGACACATAAAAACTCTCTGTGGTGTTTATGAGATGTTCATATCTTTTAGCTTCTGAAGAAGGAACCAAAAGGAAAGCTGCAAATATCTTCAAGATTTGTAAGTGGTGATACTTGTCTCCACTCTTACCTCCCCCCCCCCCCCCAGCAGGTTACTTCCCTTGCCCTGGCTGCATGAAATTACTTTCACAATATTTATAAAATATTATTTTTTCGCTGTACTTTGCAAATGATCTGAAACCTAGCTCACACATATAAATTAATAGCACCGTACGTCTTTGGGGAAAACAAATTACTGTATGATTCTATAAGACCATTTTTCCCCAAAAGCTTTTCTGATTCTCAGAAGCCCCTATTCATTTCCCAATTTTGGGGGGGAGCAAACAGAATTCCAATCAATGGGGAGAAACATAAAACATACTACTATTTCCTTGCTAAAGGCATCCAGGGAAGAATATAATATGTGAAAAGAAAACTGTGTAATTACTGTAATTGGTTATGTCCAGGTGGGAACTGGACATTTAGAAACGACATGAGCTGGTTTTCCATAAGCAAAGAAGAGTAATTCAGTTCAAAGGGTAAAATATACCCATTCATCACTATGCACATACATACCCTTTAAGTTTGTTTTTTTTCTGGGTGTTTTTCATGCATTTTACTGATTTCTTGCTGAACCCCACATCCACAGGTGGGACTATGTGTAGACATACAGTGTCCACCAGTAATGTGAATGTCAGCGATTGTGTGTGTGTCCTTGGATGTCTTTATTAATGCCTATCTCCAACATGAAATGACATTCAAAAATATTCTTAGTGATGTTCTCAGGGAGAAAAAAGAGTTTCAGGTACTGAAGGAAGAGTCTGTTGGTTTAAAGAACAATAACCAGGGAAAATTAATTGTTAATACAGATAAGAGAACCTCTCCAACGGATGCTTTGTGAATCACTGGGTAATGATGACCAGGTTAAATGAAATAGAAGGTTACCTCAGGTTTAGAGAGGTAGCCACCAATAAAACTTAAGATACTCAATACAAAAAATAAAAAATCCCACACATTTTAAGCATAAGACAAATGTATTAGTAAGTAATATAATTTCTTAATTTTGAAATTCTAAATAAAGCAGACAGCCAGTCTGATGAAAATGAGTTTCACATAATCCTTTCGATATTCTTGAAATTGCTCTGGGGGTGATTACAGAAGCAGGAGTGCAAGTCCATTTTCATCCATAAAACATGCATTAGGAATATGGTCACAGTCTAACGTACAGGCACAATTTAGAAGGGGCGAGATGTGCACAGGGTGGCAAAAGGTATGTGTTCTCCTGCCTCAGACGTGAAGGGGTAAGAAAAAAACAGCTAAGTTCACAAATGGCTCAATTTGGAAGCCAATTTTCCACTTGATGGAATAGTCCACTTGGAGGAGCACATGTCTGAGTCTGAGACGATGAGAATACTTAGCAGAGAAAAAAAAAAGGGGGAGCTTTCTGGGGGCCTAAACAGGAAGAAAGGGTGTTCTGCAGCTGTTGTCCACGTAGGAAAGACACGTATTCATTTTGGGACCTCATCTTTATAAACAGGTGTTTGCCACTTATGCAGAGAAACCAGCGGTCGCTGTCCTACGGCGATCGGTAAGCCTGCATCGATGCAAACACAAAACCGAACACAAACCTGATATTCATCAGCTACGTAGGACAAATGATCACCTGCAGGTGATCTGTAGGCAGAATGATCACCTGTAGAATCGGACCTTACCTACCTTTCACTAGCATGACTGATGATTCCCCGGACTCCCTGCTGTAAGCTCCAACCCCGTCTCGTTCTGAGACAGGATAAAATGTACAAATCTACCCATTCAACATGTCTCGGAAGAAGAAAGGGCAAGCATGTCCCTACAGTAAACCACCATTTATCCAACTCACTACTCTACAGGCGGCAGGTAAGTGTTGAGCGGCGTGAGGTCACGGGAAAAGCCTACGCGTAGATCACTTTGTCCCACGGAAAGTGGATTTCGAAGCAGCAACCTCCCAGTATCTACTGTGGTTCTTCTCCGTGGAAATCTCTACTGACGTGGATTAAATGTGTCTGCACCCAAGGACAGAATGACCTTTTCCTTTTCAATTCAGTCTTGGGTTTGTGGTTAATTTTTTTTTTTCATTTTTAATCATGCATCAGCGGTCTTCCTATTAACGTGTGTGAGTGAGCTATGGGTTTCAATGATTTTTTTTTCATAAATGTGGAAGCGTATTTCAAGGACCATGGTTGTGAGGGATTCGTCCTTTTTACAGTGAAATGCACGGTGAAATACAGAAAAGTTGTGAAAAGTAGAGAAACACAGAAACAAAGAAGGAAATACATCCTTTCATGTCTCCTGCTCAGAAGCAATTATTTTCATATTTTCTTGTATTTTCTCCCAATACGTCATACGCAATGTTATGAATAATTGCAATCTTCCTGTATGTCCCGTGGTATATAACATTGGTACAGCATAAAACTGTTTTCTAAGAAATTTTTACCAGCAGGACAAATATTCTTTCCACATGGTGTGATTAGCATAGCCTGGTTTTAATTAACGGCTTCATAATATGCCATCGATATATCTGTGGCTGTTCAATTAGGTTTGCTGATGGAGCAGACATTTCTAGATTTGTTTAGAATAATGCAGTGTGTGTGAGCTAGGACGGATCTTGTCCACGTCCTCGTCTCTCCCTTGCTTCTCATCGTCTGTCTGTTCTGATCAGACCAGACCCAGCGATGTTCTGTGGGGTTGTGTTTCCAGGTTCTCAGGGGGATCTGATCCAAATCCCCCTCCTCCAAGGCCTTTCTTCCCAGTTATGAGGTCAACGATCAGAGAGTCCCAGGCATGGCTACAGACCCCTCCTTTGAGGAATGACGTTCAGAGTCCACTGGAGGTTCAAAGACCATCTCCATCTGGAGAACTCCACACTCCCACAGTTATCATTCTCACACCTGCTGCTTCTTGCACAGATAAAGCCAATGGCCAAGGCTACGTGGTCAACTGGGTCTCTTCATTTCCCCGACACCAACAGCAAGTATTCAATGCTCACTGGCTCTTAACTCTGAATTTCCATACTGTAAACTCAATTGTTAAAAAAAAAATTTAGGGGCGCCTGGGTGTCTCAGTGGGTTAAGCACCTGTCTTTGGCTCAGGTCATGATCCCAGGGTCCTGGGATGGAGTCCCGTGTTGGGCTCCCTGCTCCACGGGGGGCCTGCTTCTCCCTCTCCCTCTGCCTGCAGTTCCCCTGCTTGTGCTCTCTGTCAAATAAATTAATAAAATGTTTTACAAAAATCTAGAATGCATGCCTGATTCCTTTTCTGTCCATACATGAAAAACAAAAACAAAGAACAGCCACAACTCTATCCATTCTAGCTGAAAGCTACGTGCAGAATCCCCGGACGTTGAACACCTGCTGTGTCTGTGTCCTGCAGTCAGCTCTTTCTGGGCTGTTGGTGCAGCTAACATTGGACCCCCGTGTTCCTGTGTTCCCCACTGGGTAAAGCATATAGGAGAGGACTACATTCTACCACATCCTCCATCTCTCAGGATTGAAACCCTGCAAGCGTCTAACACACTGTTCAGAATAGACCACAAGGTTCTGCCATCACGTGGCCCGTGGGCACAACACTGCATGACCCCATCAGAACAGACAGCCCACCAACCAGGCTTCTGGTCCTCCTCCTTCTGCTCTGGGAAAACACCCATCGCCGTCTCTCCTCCTCTCTTCTGGGGAAGCTCTTTCTTCAAACCTCGGTAAGGTTGGATCTTTCTCGTTGAATTCAAGGTTTTCAGTCAAATACAGCCTTGCCAGACTGCCTACGACGATGAGATGTTCACACGCACTAGTGTGTTATACTCTACGGGCTGGAATGAATGCATAAAAATTATGCAGTGCTCCCTGACTATGTTTTTCCCTTATGTTCCTTGAATCATAGCCTCTTCTGGTTTCGGGGCATCTAGACATGCCTCATGATTTAGGTCCCATGCATCCTGACTTTAAAGTCAAAATGATGTGTTTTTTTTTTCTACACATAATATCATTCGTGAATTTGTACTCCCTGCAGTAATATTTATTGAATATTTGTGATGTGCTCGAGATACTTAAGTCATTTATCTTTATTATGTGATGTGTTTCTCATAGCAATCTTTTCAGTGCGGCAATTACTTTCCCTGTATCCCGATGGAGGAAAAGAGGCAACTGAGTAATCATCCCTCCGCATCCCAATACACAAAATCATCAGCATTGGGAATGCAAGTTTCACGAAGGCCACTGATCACGACATCAGAGGCAGGCAGAGTCGCTGGAGGTGATCTTCCGGATTCCGGATGGCCACTTAGCTATGGGAAATGCCTGGTGACGATACCCTGGATATGGTTTCATAGTGATGGAGCCCCAAACTTATTCTAGTGGAAAGAGACCCTGATGACTTTGGCATTTCAAGTGTGACAATCTGTGTCCTTTCACAATAGGACCTTCTTTCCAGCCACTCAAGTGGGAAACCCTCAATTCAAGTATTTTACTTGAATATATATATATATATATTTGTATACACATAATATACAATTATATATAATATACAATATATAAATATATAATTATATTTGGACATATACAATTATACATATAATATACAATACATAAATATACAATTATATTTGTATATATACAATTATATATATAATATATAAATACACAATTATACATATAATATACAATACATATACAATTATATTTGTATATATACAATTATACATATAATATACAATACATAAATATACAATTATATTTGTGTATATACAATTATATATATAATATACAATATATAAATATACAATTATGCTTGTGTATATACAATTATACATATAATATACTATATATATATACAATTATACACACACACATATAATTGTAGAAGAAATTCTACACGACTCTATCCTGGCATATTTTATTGTTTTTTTAAAGTATTTTATATATTCATTTTAGAGAGAGAGAGCATAAGCAGGAGGGAGGAGCAGAGGGAAAGGGACAAGCAGACTCCACACTCAGGGCAGAGCTGATCCCACGACCCTGAGGTCACGACCTGAGCCAAAATCAAGAGTTGCAGGATTAATGTACTGTACCACGTAGGCACCCCAGGCTCAGGCACCCCTATCGAGGCATATTTTGAACAAGTAAAGAGGAAGACTCTTGGTTTAAAGTCTAAAACCTCTTGTTTTCCAATGTGCACACCTCTGGGTTTGATGATTGAATTTATGATCACTGAATCTCGTTCATTTCTGTTATATGCGTCAATGTGATCATAACGATATGTTTGCATTTCCTGATTGATTAGGATGAAGCACGCCTCTAGCCATGTGCTATCCCTATTATATCATTTTATCTTCACAAATATCTTAGGATGTACGTTCTAATATGTCCATTTTATAAGTAAACCACGGTTTGGCCAAAGGCTGTTACTGACACTTCACAGACAGAGCCTGGATTGACACAAGTGAGACAGAATATTTCCTCTGAGTGAAATTCTACGTAATTTATACCGCCGCTTCTCAAATACGTAGCAAGAGGTTGACGGATGTTCAAACACAGAGGCCAATGCAACGCATGGGTAAGAGAACATTGTAACTCATAAAAACACAGAGCTAGAGTTCTGCGAGGCAAGTAATAACGTTACTAGGTTCAATGAAGAACGTAATAAGGATACAGAGATACATTACAATAATAAGTCCCTCTATACACTCGTCATTAGCAAGTAAGGACAGTCCTGGTCATCTAAATAGAAGTCGTGGTCCAGTGCTCAGTGTATGATTGTATAAAATTCTGATGACTAACCCGTAAGCAAGCCCGAGAAATTATTGCACCGAGCTAAATGCACGTGTATTTCTAAAAAGTGCCCACGGAAGAACGGTTTTCTTCGGTCCTCTCAGTCGCTCCTAGGAATTACATTCTTATCTGTTATCGATGCATTTACTGTGTATCTCTGTTACCTTTGAAATAAAAATATGTACTCCATAAATTCTCTAAAATATCTAAAATGTTAGACATCTCTGTACTCACAACACTCCAAATTAAGGCTAAATCATCCTCTTTCTCTCTAGGAAAGCTACGGGCATCTAACTCCCTATAAATATCTTCTTGGAATAAGTTGTCTCTTCAGGAATTCTTCACTGAATTCCTAAAATCTGCTCCTTCTTTACTTTGCCTCTCAAATATAAAAGGATACCTTTTCATCATAAAGATGACTGGCTCCCTTCTCAAAGCAACAGATGAACACAGACAATAAACTTTGAGCTAGCCATGCTAAATCAGAGACTTTTTTTTTTTAAAGGTAAAGTGGAAAAAAATCGTTTCAACAGATAAAAAAAGACTATCCCCCGCTCAGCCTCTGGCTAGAGTTTTAACGACAGAACACTTTGATATCATTAATGCAGAGGAGAAAGTAAAAGAGAATAATCAAATATCAAAGGGCTTGTGGTGAGAGTAACGAGTTTGGGTAGTTCCAGCCGTCATCAGCACACATCTGGACTCGTGCATGGGCTCTGCAACTATTATGTGTTGTCAACCGCATATAGCTTTCCAGCAATTAGACCTCATCCCCCTTCCCATACGGTGTTTAATAATAAAGTTAGATATTACACAAATACACAACATAATTATCTGAGTGTCCTTGGGTCTTACCTGAAAATGCACGTAAAAAGTCTGTCCTTCTGTGCTAGGGTACTGAGAGCTTGGCAGGTGGCTGTTGTATTTTTTTTCTTTTCCTATTTAATGATTGCTGTTGAGATACTGAATGTGTCATTGGAAATATGGGCAGTCAACAGGGTAAAATAATGTCAGGCTTCCCATGGAGATAAAGCAAGGTGCTTTTAGGCACATGGGACCTGGGGCATGTTCGTTTAAAGGTTCTGAGTAAAGTGAAAGAGGTGCGATTTTGACTGGGGTATGTTAGGAACCACAGAAAGTGCAAGATCATACATTTTAACAATCAGGCCATCTTGACATTATGTGCATGTTTGCTGGTTTTCTGACCTTCTCTGCTAACATACAATCCCCACCACGCAGAGAAGCTGTTTGTCTTGTGCACGTGACCCCATGTTTTGGAGACAGTGGCTGACACAGTCCAGGCTCCATAAACCCATACCTGATTCTGACTGCTTTGCTGTGTCTGAGATGAACAGAAGTAAGGAAAGAGTCAACGAAAGTTCCAGCCTTGGAGGGCAAGCCAAGCCCACAGTCCCTGGCACTCAACCCTACCGGCGAAGTTTTCTGACAGTGAAATCCTGTGACTCTTGGCTTGGTGGTTTTGTTTTCTCGTTGTTGTTTTCCCCCCCTGGGGGAAGGAGGCACGGCTGGCCCCAGGATGGGCAAGACAAAAGCACCCCAGCCAAAGCTCCACACACGGCCCTGCGTCACCGACACGCAGGGAGTGCCCAGGATGACACCCCACCTCCCCGCCCCTGGGCTGTGGTCATTCGGGGAACCCCCTACACTAGATCCGACAGGTGTGCGGGGACAAGGGCTCTACGTTTACCCAAAGTGGTGAAGGACACGGAGACCGACCCATTATTGGCTACGCTGTTCCCCCAAATGGTGCTTCCCCAGGGAATTTCTCAAAGTACATGTGCGACAGATACTGTGACACTAGACCGTTTTCTGGGAGGCCCGAACGAAGACCTTTCCACATAATCCCGCTCGCAAAAGCCCAGCACCTCCCGTTAACTGAAGCACGCTTTGTAGGAGTAACAATGACATGCAGGAACCGTGTGCCGTATCCGACTCGTTCCTAGAAGCAGCCACGATACCGTCTTACGCTATAGTCGCTAATATGGGAAATCCTGGTTTCTACCATTGAGGACGCACACTCAGTTTAATAACCATACTTTTAAAGCAGAAATGCATGTGCAAGGACATTTTTGCAGTCTTTATAAAAATTATTTTTTAAAAAGCTTTAAGTTAATGTCTACCCGCAACGCGAGGCTTGAACTCACAATCTGGAGACCAAGAGCTGTACTTTCCACAGACTGAGCCAGGCAGGTGCACCTGAATACTTTGCAATGTCAGCACACCAATATCAAGCACAAAAGAATGGCAGTTTTCTCTAGGGCACGAGCAGTATCTACAGAACTTTCCTTAAAATATTATCACTTTCATACGGAGGGGACAGAATGCCCCCTAATGAAGTAATATCTGTGATTGGTTGCTTGCATTTGTCAAATGCTGGTATATATGTTTTACATGGATAAATGCATGCACACAGAGGATATTCTCATTAAATAATCAAAATGCGATAGTCTTGTAACAAATATTTGAGAAATGTCATTTATAGATGGCAGCGAAGCCCCTTGAAAATGACCAAGGTTTCCCCAGAATAGACAGCGGAAGTAGGCAGCTGGCATTATAAAGAACACAGACCAGAGTCCAACAACGTTCGATGTAAAGCAGTTTTGGGGGCTTGGGGGGGTTCTTTGTTTTTGGGGGAATGGGGTTATCACATAAAATTCAGGATGCCCAGTTAAATTTGCATTGTGGACTACAATGAATAGTATTTTAACACAACTATGTCCCAACAGAAAGACATATTTCTACTAAAAATGATCTCAGGTTTATCTATGTAAAATTCAAATTTAATTGGGTGTCCTGTATCTTTCTGAAAGTAAAGCAAAGTTTGAATAGCCAACGGAACATGACTTCTGTGAACTGGAAAGGTCTCTTATGCATACATTCTGAATTTCAGGAAACGACTGCCACTTCTCTGACTTTAAAAATAGGATGCGATGCTTAGCTTCATTTTGGAAATCGGACATGACAGTGAGATTAACTACGGGAGGAAGTTTATCTGGAAAAGCAAGCTTCCCTACGACACTTAGCGTATCACGGGGCTAAACCACTCAGGACTACATCTTGGGTGAGCACCCTTACAGTCATGGAGAAATTCTGTTTTTTTTTTTTTTGTGGAGTTTGGCTCTGCACCTCGATTCCCAGTTTAATGATTTGGTCCCACAGGCGAAGCCATTTACTTACTTAGCCAATATGGTCTCATTGCCGGCGTTTTGATTTGGTTTTCAAAACCTTCTCTTTTTATCATGAGTGCTAAATAATGCTTTTGGTCATAATCTGTTTTGCATAAGGAACTTACCGCTGCCTGATTCTAGGAACCGGAAGTCATCAATGACTTCTGCTGCAATTCCCTTGAAATGAGACACAACACAATTTGATATTTCGATTACATTTCAGAGGGCTTACTCAAGTGATAAATTTAATGCATTTGATGTGCTCTGTGATTATGTCTCCTGAGACACAACGATATCAATGGGAGGGAATACCGTGTTCATTTAGCACTTTTTAAGGAATTACCTGGCTAAGGTAAGAAGTTCTACCTCATTATCTTTGGGATCAATTAACATATGTGTTGGATCAAATGTCATTTTGATTACTTTAAAAATTATTCCAACTTTAGATTTCTTCACTTATTAAACCAGAGGCTCTCAGGTGAAGGTCCTGGAACCGGCAATGTCAGTATCACATGGAAGGCCATTAGAAATGTATCCTACAACCCAGCAATTGCACTACTGGGTATTTACCCCAAAGATACAGATGTAGTGAAAAGAAGGGACACCTGCACCCCAATGTTCATAGCAGCATTGTCCACAATAGCTAAATTGTGGAAGGAGCCGAGACATCCTTCAACAGATGACTGGATAAAGAAGATGTGGTCCATATATACAATGGAATATTACTCAGCCATTAGAAAGGATGATTACCCACCATTTGCACTGACATGGATGGAACTGGAGGGGATTATGCTAAGTGAAATAAGTCAAGCAGAGAAAGACAATTATCATATGGTGTCACTCGTATGTGGAACATAAGGAATAGCGCAGAGGACCATAGGGGAAAGGAGGGAAAACTGAATGGGAAGAAATCAGAGAGGGAGACAAACCATGAGGGACTCTTGATTCCAGGAGACAAATTGAGGGTTATGGGAAGGGAAGTGGGTGGGGGATGGGGTAACTGGGTGATGGGTATTAAGGAGGGCATGTGATGTGATGAGCACTGGGTGTTATACACAACTAACGAATCACTGAACACTACATCAAAACTAATATGTACTATATGTCGGCTAATTGAACTTAATGGAAAAAAAAAAAAGCTAGAGCCTTTCACTTAATTGTCTAAGCCATGGGAAAGGTCCACCTTTTTCGAGGAAATTCAAAAGAATTCAGAATATGTTAGATAATGGATTTGATCTCGAATCCTATCATCTGAATTTGCTCCTGAATGTAGTAAGCTGGTGTGATCTGAACTCTGATTTTCTCTACTAGACCCTTAAATATATAGGTGGTGATAATCAGGCCCCTAATAATTGAAGCAGATCACCTTGGGGCTATTTCCATGAGCCACCAGCTAGGGACTCACCTTGTAGACAGATTTATAGATCAGCTCTCCCAGCCGGTGCTGTTCACAAGAATCAGGAAACTCTGGGGACTCAGGTGAATAGGAATATGGGACAAAGTATGGGAATGGAAGTAACCAGTTCAGGACTGTGATGGTTTTCAATGTGGAGAAGCAGCAGCGTCTTTGCTGTTTTAGTTCAAGAGTCAACCGTCATCTCTGTTTGCGTCTGGAACCTAGAGTCACTCTAGTTCTTATGCATTCATTATTATGCAGTCCTTTTGATACTGTGTAATCCATCAAGAGCTATCTAAAAATAGGATTATGTCATGCTTGTCTTCTATCAAACGAACACACCCAAAACGAAAAGGTAGCAATCGGCAAAAGTAGAATATTGGCAGGAAAAGAGTTTTTGTTGGTGTTGTCCTATCACGTTCAGTGTTTCCGTTAACGTAGTCCTAAAGTCAGGCATCGCTTTACCTGGAAGTGATTATAGCAGCATATGATTTTACAGCAAGCAGAGACCGCTGGCATGGATTCCGCCCAACGACAGCTAAGTGCACAGAGGTCCAAGAGATGACCTGCCTTGCTCATCGCCATGGACGCCCAAGGACCCCGCACTCTCCACGTAAGTAGTATTAAGCTGTTCCTACTCCTCACCGTGGCATAAATGTCTTAATGAGCATTGTCCAAATAATTATGTGCCCCCCAAATTGCTTAGTCCTTTCCCAGTTTATTCTTAGAACGAGCACTACTTCTGCACCCATATTCTTTTCATACGTCTACACCTGAGCTTTCCCTATCCTCAAATAATAACACCTTCACATACAAGAGTATAATCTCCTTTTGGTTAATAAAGCACAATAAATCATGCAAGCAAATTAAACTACTGGAGTGAAGTATTACGATTTCCATTATTTCTAGTAATTGAGTCCATATTGATTGCATACGTGAGTATAATAATGACATGTGGCCAAATACAGGACAGCTGTTCTCTGCCTAAATTGTCCAATTCTGTTTATCATTTTAAGACCTAATGTGAATAGCTGCCTTAGAGTCCAATTTATTCAGAGGAATATTTTAAATGGGATTAGATATAAATTAGGAACCCTGCCAGAATGTTCAAACATTTTAGACTTATAAAGTACAATGTTAATAAAATGGTATTTTCAACCCTTTCGCCTCTGAATGCCAACTTATATTAAACTGATATTGCATGTAACCATTATACGATTCGATGCTGTATTTTGAAATGAGTTCTGTTATTGTGGTGAATTTGTGCTACTTCTAATTGAAAATTAGAAGTCCAAAGGTTCTTATTGATTAGACAGTTGAAAATAATTAACAGTGGATATTCGGAGCGTTATAGAGCTTATTTGCATTATGGAAAGCAAATTCTCCTTCTATGCTCATATTTCACTTTATTAAATTATTAAATTTGATACTATTATGATGTTTCAAGTAATGGTTGTGAAGCAAAGACAAGAATATATGGGAAGCAACTAAAGCGGGGGGCGGGGGTTATATTCCCAAGAAGAATGAATGCTGGTGGTCACCTGGGGAGTTCCTTCCTTATGAATATGCCAGATGTCCTGTTGCTGGACAATGATTGCCATAATTAATGTCTGCGATGGGACAGAGAGTGTCGTATCCACCAGGCGGACTAGCAGGACACGAATACGAAGTCAAGATGGTATGGTGAGATGACTTTTTCATGATTGCAGACAGAGTGAAATCGCACCTTGAAAGACCTGGGTCTTAGTCATGACTCTCGGGAGACTGGTACTCAACATAGGAGTGTGCATGGTGATTTATGCATTTACAGGGTTCAAAATATTTTCACATACACCATGTTGTTTGAATCCCACACACGTGGTGTGCGTGTACACACAAGCATACACGTGGTACAGATCAGCGATGGGACCAAGTTTTTAAAAATAGAGTAACTCATCAGAAATATAACTACGCATTATTACATTGACATAAACTCTATTTTCCCAAGTAACACTTAACTTTTGCTTTGTAGGTGTACTTATCAGGTAAAACCTTTCATATAAACGTCTTTGACGAACTAGTCTCTGAATGAATTGAACTATTCACATAGGACATTAATAGGAAAGTCTCTATTAAAATTTTATTGTATATGGTAAATTTTCTTTTCCACCTAATTTCGTCCTTTTGTTTTCAGATTTCAAGTTTAATTGGAATTTTCTCCATACTGCTTAGGCTAGCCTGAGTCAGTTTTTTGTTTGTGTGTGTGTGCCTTCTGTTTTACAAAAATCATGTCCGTCTTAGAGGTATAATCATTATTCATTGCACGTGGCTTTTAAAATATTCATTTTAGTTAAACAGCCGGACTTGAACCTTGGAAAGAAATCTATGAGGAAATTAAGCTTTACTGATGTGGGGAACAAAGACAGAAGAAAAATTACTAAATTTCCTTGCTACCTGTAGCCCACTGACAAGGAAACAGGCAGGGTGACCTTCCTCTAGGAGTTCAGATGCCTTGATGTTGACACTTGCTGAGGGCAAAAGGCAATCTTAGCCTGACCCCTAGGATTCGTAAGTCTACTTTAACATATCAAGCTTCCTTTGGAAATTTCCTTTACCTCTAAATCCCCCAAGATCCATGTTGGCAATCATCCCCAAGTGTATGGCCCACTGATACACATCTGAAGGGTCTCATGACTAAGGTTTTACTAAATGGTAATAAATGACCTTTTCCCAACAGCTAGCCTCCCCAAGGTCCTGGAAACCCTACTTCCAAAATTCCTTAGAGACTTACGTTATCCCTAACCCCTCCCAACTTGAGGGTATATAATGGGCCGTTCCTCCTGACCCCAGTGCAGCTCTTTCTGCCCCCAGGTCCTGTCCCTGTGCTTTAATAAATCCACCTTTTTGCACCAAAGACATCTCAGGAAGTCTTTCTTGGCTGTTGGCTTCGAACCCTAATGTGTTTCCTACATCATAAGGATTGCGTAATAGTCCACCGTAAGTCTTTACCCGTAATAGTCCACCGTACGTCTTTACCCGTTCATTTACTGATGGACTTGTGAGCTGCTTCCACTTTTTGGGATACTGCAAATATTAGTGCAGAGAACACGGGGGTGCACATACATCTCCAACCTGCTTGAATTCTTGGGGATACAGACCCAGAAGTGGGATTGCTGGTCATTTGATCATTCAATTTTTCATTATCTGAGGAAGCTCCACACCTCCTTTTTCCATAAAGAGCGCATCCTCATCAACAGTGCCTGCGGGTTCCAAGTCTGCGTGCTCAGGAACATACTTTCTTTTTGTCTACAGTCGCCATCCTGTCTGGTGTCAGGTGCGGTCTCACTGCGGTTCTGATTCACATTTCTCTGGGGATTAGCGATTTTAAGCGTCTTTTCTTATGCTTATGGGAGACTGCAGGTCTTCTTGAGGACAAAGGGCTCTGTTCAAGCCTTCTGCCCATTTTTTTTTTTCCCCAGATTGGGCTATTCTGTTGCTTTGAGTTGTGGGAATTCTTCATACATTCACGATTTGCAATTAAGCTCCCTCTTTGCTCTGTTGACTGTCTGTTTTGATATGCAAAAGTTTTCAAAGGTTGGTGTGGTCTCACTTGTCCAATTTTGCTTGTTGTCACCCCTGGTTTTGGTGTCACATCCAAGAAATTTGACAGCCTTGAAAAAGGCAAGCGTGTCACATGCTAAACCATGAGTGAACTTTGAGGACATGACACTAAGCAAAATAACCCCGTCACCAAAGGACACATGCTGTGGAATTGCACTCTTATGAAGTATCTGGTCAAAATCATAGAAACAGAAAGCAGAAAGGTGTTTCCTACAGCTAGGATGGGGTCCGGCGGTGGGGGGTGTGTGTGGCGGGAATCAATGTCTACCAGCCTGGAGTTACAGGTTTGCAAGATGAAAATGTTCCAGAGATCTGTTGCCCAACTCTTTCAATACACTTCATGCTGCTGAACTGAACACGTGGACGAACTTAGGATGGTCCATTTAACATTATCCTTAAAACCACAATAAAAAATTAAGCTTTAGGGGAAAAAAAACTTGAAAGAAAACACACAAACAAAAATTTGGAAGGAGAGCGTGCTTTCTTTTCTCATTTGCACTGGATGCAGATTTCTTGAAAAGCTCACAGGGGTGTCATCATCATACACATAAAACACAAAGGATATCCATTATCCTAATGGGACTATTTTCAAGGACATTCCTACGAAACACGATATCCAGACACATTGAAGGCACTTGTACTGCTCGATTATGGTTTATTAAGATTGCCACAGCAATGGTTAGAACACCAGAGATTAAAGTGCTCAGTGAATCACTTTCTGCACTAACAGCCTAGCTCAGTATATTAGAGAAGAACAAGCAGAACCAGGTGCCTTACACAACAGTTAAAAGTTGCATTGTTTTATTAAAGAGCAATCATTTGATATTAAATTGCCTATTAAGAGATATTAATTTCTGCTCTTAGATTATTGGTAACTGAGATAATTCATTCTTCATTAAAATAATAGCCCCACAGAGAATATTAGTTTATATACAGATTTATCGTCTCAGTTGTCTTATAATCTTTTAAATGCCCTCCATCCTTAAGGCATCTATTCTGTGACAAATTTAGTTTATCATAGAGATAGACATAATAACCAAAACACACCTACGCATAAAAGTGTGTTGTGTGAGGGTGTCTATGGTAGGTGTGAGGTAGAGAATCAGACAGCTTTTAGCAGAAATCTATTGCATTGTGTGTTCTTTGATCACCAGGACACGCATTGTAAGAATTTGCAAAATACAAAGACCTATTTATGGATATCAAACACCTGTGATATGCAAAACCCCTACTCTGTGCTATGTATGCAATGCCAACATTCCTAAGTACTGGATATACAATCAGCGGGAACCACGTCAGCAAGCACAGTGAAAAACAGAACAACACAAAATTTGTTTGCAGCTGTTTGGTGTTAGTGAAGACCTGTCTCTGAAGGGGTCACAGGATCCAGTGACCCCAAAGGGAACGCTACGTTCTTGAGGACGCATCTCAGTAGTGACTAAGTTTCATAACTGTAGGCAATCACTGGATGAGACGTTACTCTCTCAACATTTTTTAAACTACAGATTTTTATAAAGTAGAATTCGACAGCAGGTTGTATCCGTTTAACCAAAACGGAGCTTGGTGCAGATAAATTAAATGACTTTGATTATTAAAATCACCCATGAGTGGCACAGCTAGATTTTCAGTCATGCTATTTAAATTAAAGCAAAACCCAGAAGTCAAGTAAGTTCGTTAGAGCGCATGAAGGATCCTTCCATTGTGGAGGACAATCCCGTCAAAATGCCCTGCGCTAAGGAAAGAGTCAAATTAGTCAGTGATGGTTGACATTTTGAAAGTAAACAATATAGAGACTGAGCAGTTCTTGAAATGTCCAGACTTTCAAAAAAATGTTAGCATAGATAAACAATAAATGGAATGAAACAAACCCCATCTTATTTGTTTTCTTTTCTTTTTTTTTTTTAAATACTACTTACTGTGAACGGAATCCATGTACAGACCTTGAAGTGTCAACATAAAAGAAATTTGGTAGGAAATATGATGTAACAGTTTTCTTTCACATCCTCAAATTTTTGATGAATGATCAGTCTTAAGGCTGCCTGAAAACATCTTCAAACTCCCACTTGCAGTTCTTATATGAATACATTGCTAAACAGACTTTCATTATGTGATTTCTAAGAAGCATTCCCAGAAAATTCCTGAGGTTCCAACCACAAAGAGCATTCTAGAAGCGTGTACCTGGCTTAAAGGGTCCTCAGTCGAGGATGAGCGTTGTGGGTCTTCAGCAGCATGGAGTTGGGTAGGTTCCCTTTCTCAGGATACATGGTCTCACTCTGTGATTAATTCCTGCAGAGACATGCAGGACAATGAGAGCCATATTAAGGATTCAAGGACATACCCATTTATTACTCAAATTCTCTTCTGCTCTCTCCGAGAGTATAAAGTAATTCTGATATTCCAGTTAATTTGTTACATTCCTGAATATAAATTGAATGTCTCCATTCCTTGTGGAGTCCCCATTTACGGAATGTATGGTGTATGTCAGGCTCTCAAATGAACATTTTATACAATTAATCTGAATTGATTTCCACAACCATTGTTGAAGCAAATGCTAACAATCTCCGGGTATGATGCTGGAAAAGACTAAAAGTCTGAGAGATCCCAGAACGTATCCTATTCCACAGGCCTAGAAGGTTTTTAAGGCTGGTTTTCAATACAGGTTTTAAAGAATTCTATGGTAGAATGTTCTGTCTCAATATGATGCCTTCGAACCAAATTTTTGCCCTAACTTTTGAATAGCATCAATTTCTTTAGTATTTCCAATTCCCCACCTACTCTCGTTTGTTTTTATTCTTGTTTCTACTACTACTGTTGTTGTTGTTGCTGGTGGTGGTGGTGGTGGTGGTGGTGTGTGTGTGTGTGTTTGTATTCCTCTGTCTGGATGAGAATCTTCTGTGGAGGTATGATGACTTCACATTTCAGACTATGTCCCTATTAATGTAATTTTCACTAGCACACCGAACACTGCATGGTATTCTTGCCATCTATTGCAAAAGGACTTCTTTTGTGTTCTGTAAGTGGTCTTTACTGGTTGTGTATCTGTACATATATACACACGCACAGGTAGAAATAGAGGAGTTTCCTCATTTTGCTTTCAAAGACACTTAAGAGTTTATTAAAAATATCCAAGTGCTCTGTAGAAACTCGGGCTGTAAGATTGGAAGAGTATAATACTCTTGGGAATAATCCAATTGCCAAAAGTTTTGGCATGTTCAATGCTGCAGGATGATTTGGTGCTCTTTAAAAAGAAAAAGAAAAGAAAGAAAAAAATCCTTCTTCGGTCAATCCTCCCAGATGAAGACGTCTGTATTTAGAACCTGAGAGAGGAAAGCAAAATAGTTCAGGTGTTTGTGTCCATGATCGGATCTCTCATTCTGGAATTATGCATTACCTCTGATTGATTACCTGCAGCTTCTGTGCTGTTGAAAGTTTTGTTTGTTTAAGCTTTTATTCGTTTATGTATTCATTTAATTTCTCAACCAGTAATCATGCAGATCCTGTGGCAGATACATGGTCAGTAATGAATTCGGTATTCGGCATTTGCAGGACTCAAGTTAGTCTTCATCTATATTTTGCACACAAGGGAGCTCTAACTAGGTCAACTTAGCATCTACCTACAGGGTGGGCTTAGGTCAGATATGACAGTCCTTCAACACCAAGAACAATCACGATGAGGCTGCTGATTGCATCGATGAAAAGTGCCATCTGAATTCAGATTAATATCCCTGGTGAGAGGCTGTGGCTTCCATGTTAGACACAGGGATAGCGACATACCATTCATTATAAAAAATTTGGTTTCTTTACATGTTTTTTTAAGTGGGAAGAACATGTTCCTCTTCCATTTTGCATGTTTCAAGATATCATTATAAAGTTCTCTGCACGAATTTAGGAAGTAAAATTATGGACATCAAATACTGGACTCTATCCTTAGGGGCCCTGTTTGAGTTTACCCACTCAATTGGTTCCCCAAAGAATAGGTGAGTTACACTGAAACTGATGGTTGGGATGTTTCCTGCCCATTTTGTTCATGGCCCAACCCATGGTGGATCAACGTTAAATGGACTTTAAATATAAAACATGAATTTACAGAAAATAGAGATACAATGAAGACTCCTCCCTATCTTTCTCCGAATTCACTCTTGAGGTTGCTCATAGATTCTGAGGGGAAACCTGCCCCAACCTCAGATACCAAGAGTTTGGACAAAGAACGTGCTGAATGGAGTCCAAACTCACTGGCTTAAGGGCACAGAGGGAGATAAAGCTAGGTGGTGGGAGCTCTAGCCTGAAGAATGAAGACCAACTCAACAGTCACCGCTTCCCGCTGAGAACAGAATAAATAAAACGTGCAGATGGGAGCTTTAAAGATATAACTTAAAATGTTTAGGAGTTGTGTTTAGTGAATGTCCTTTTCAAATTACCATGTTCTAAATAAAAAGTGCCAGTAGAGGTTCGTGCATATGAAAATGGACATCGTACCAGAAATAAACTATTCTCGAGGACGGAATGCAAGGATTATGATAGAACCCAAGGAAAAATATGTACAGTTAATGACAGGATGTAAGGCGGTTCAGCCGTGAAGATCTTTTCTCAGCAATTAAAAATATCTTAACTAAAAAATATCACTGAATTCATCGAAACGGATTTCATTCTTAACATTCAATGTAATGACCTGGACGATCAAACATGAATGTGTCTCAATCAGAGAGACAACATAATAAAGAATGATAAATAGAAGCATATAAACCTAAGCAATCTAATGAATGGGTTAAGCAACTGCTACAAGAGAATTCTTTTTTGTTTTTAAAGATTTTATTTATTTTTTTTATTTTTAGAGAGAGAACGTGTGACCGGGTAGGAGGGGCAGAGGGAGAGGCAGAGAGAATCTCAAGTAGGCTCCGCACTGGCATGGAGCCCAATGTGGGGCTGGAGCCCAATGTGGGGCTCGATCCCACGACCCTGAGATCATGACCTGAACAAAAATCGAGGGTTGGATGCTTAACCCATGGAGCTACCCAGGTGCCCCTAAAAGAGAATTTTTGAGAGCAAGAACTGTACCGTAAGGGAATTATAATCACAGACAGACTTGAATGCCCAAAATTGACGGAGGGAAAATTTAGGAACTGGTGGGGGAAAAAGTTAACGATTATAAAACTGATTTTTATTGACGGAAAAGAGAGTACAGGTAGATAGTTTTAGTGAAAATCCAACTGTAAGTCATAAGTTATGGGGATTTCATTCGTAAATAGTATTTTTTTAAATGGACTTGCAGAGGGGAAGGGGGATTATCATCAATTGATAGTAAAAAAAATGTAAGAATTTACAAATTAGCAAGAGAGAATATGGAGTGAATTGTACATAAATCAAACCAGCAAAGTAGAAACAGGAAGAAGAGAATTTCAGGTCAACTATGGCCCATTACAAACATGACTTCTTCACCAAAACCCCCAAGGACCTAAAGTGAAGGAATCTAAAGGCATTAAACTGGGTAGGGAAAGTGTCATCTATAGCATTAGGATGAAATATGGCCAAACACCTGCAAGTAGCAGATGTCCTGAAAACTCATGCCTTCCCCAGAAATGAAAGATCAGCCCTCCAGAAAACAAGAAAAAGTTTTAAATTTCCATCATATTGGGGGCAACTGGGTGGCTCAGTCAGTGAAGCATCTCCCTTCAGCTCAGGTCATGATCCCAGAGTCCTGGGATCGAGCCCCACATTGGGCTCCCTGCTCAGCGGGGAGTCTGCTTCTCCCTCTCCCTCTGGCTCATGCTCTGTCTTTGACTATCTCGATCCCTCTCCTTCTCCCTCTGTGGTCTCTCTGGCTCTCACTCTCTCTCAAATAAATAAAATCTTTAAAAAAAACTTAAAAAAATAAACAGATTTCCAGCATATGGTATGAAATAGACCCAACCAATCTACCTTGATGAATCTTCTGAGATAACGGCAAGATCACTTCTTGGGAAAATACTGGCTAAATTACTAATTATTATATTAACAAAAAATGTGATTTAAATTTTTCTAAAAATTGGATGCTATGCATTTATTGCTAGTTTATCTTCTACAAAATACAGTTTGAATGAATTTAATTGTGGAAATTGTTTCAATAATAATGGTGTCTCTAGTATACCATTTTTTTTTAAGATTTTATTTATTTATTTAGAGAGAGAGGATGAGGGGGAGGATGGGTAGAGGGAGAGAATCCCAAGCAGACTCCACGCTGAGCATGGAGCCCAACACAAAGTGGGGTGGGGGGGGCTCGATCTCACAACCCTGAGATAATGACCTGAGCTGAAATCCAAAGTCAGCACGTAACTGACTGAGGCACCCACGTGTCTCTCTCTCTAGTACAAGTTCTAAAGGAAATCCGAAAGATAAGTGACTGGAAATGGGCATGCATGGTAACAATATTTTTACATGTAGGTACAAAATAGGTGGAAAAATGAGTTATGGCTTGGTTCATAGTAGGGCTGCAGTTTATAAATTCATGCATGTATATATCTGGGTAGAACAAAGAAACCAAATCTCCCTTGCCCCATAAGACTCCATTAAATGCAGATGAAATTTCTGTTTGTGGTTATCGGGAAGCAAAAAATAACTCCTCCAGTAAAATAAATGTGAAGTGGCAAAAAGCCACAGAAAGCATACTCATCACCATGCATTCTTCGGAGATTCCTTAAAAGCAGCATTTACCATCTCAAAGTTCATTCAGGAAACTGGTTTTTGTATTTGTAAGTGGTTCATGCAAGCTCTCTAACACTGCCTCGCATGCACTGAAGAATGATGCTTTACCTTTTCTAAGATATAACTGGTATTAAATTATTTTTTTCCACTATGGAATATTAAAATTCTCAAACATAGGAGAACGTTGAAAGAGAAGTCCACCAAACCCATATAACATCTGCAGAGATGCACATTTTATTTTCGTTGGTTTATCATATAGCTACCCATCTGTTTATTCCTTTTTCCATTCAAGATGTCTTTTCATGTATATATTTAAAAATAAATAGGGGCGCCTGGGTGGCTCAGACTGTTAAGCGTCTTCCTCCAGCTCAGGTCATGATCCCAGGGTCCTGGGATTGAGCCCCACGTTGGGCTCCCTGCTCATCGGGGAGTCTGCTTCTCCCTCTGTCTCTGCCTGCCGCTTCCCCCTGCGTGTGCTCTCTCTCTGACAAATAAAATCTTTAAAAAATATAAGTGACATAGCAAGTTTACAATAAACACATTCTATTGCTAAACACTTTAGTGTGCATATTATCATTTGTTATTGGGAGTATTTTTTGTTGTTGTTGTTTTAATTTTAGATAAAATGTGCATCCCTAAGGGAAATGCACAATCCTGACTGTGCCTGTCTATGCCTCTTTTTTTTTTTAAGGTGTTTTATTTTATTTATTTTATTTTTATTCATGTATTTATTTTATTTTTAGAGACAGAGACAGACTGTGAGCAGGGGGAGGGGCAGAGAGAGAGAATCTCAAACAGACTCCATGCTGAGCAGGGAGTGGGACATGGGGATCCATCTCACCACCCTGAGACCATCACCTGAGCCAAAATCAGGAGCCGGACACTTAACCAACTGAGACACCCAGATATCCCAATGCCTGTCTACACATCTTGACAAAGGCATACACCTCTGTTCATAAACGTGTCAAGATGCAGAATTCACTCGCACTGAGCTCCTTCAAGAAGTTCCAAATCACTTCCCACCTCTACCCAGAAAAGCAAGAGCATTCTCATTTTTTTCACTTTAGATTTACAGTGCCTTTTCTCAAATTTCATAAAATGGGAATATACAGTTTGTATTTTTGTGTCTGGCTTCTTTCTGCCCCGTTTTTAGAAAGATCCATCAATATTATTGTGTGTATCAGTAACCCACTTCTTTTCATTACTAAGTAGTAGTCCATTGTACAAATATATCACCTTTTTTTCCATTCATTCCCCGATTGATGAAACCCTGGACTGTTTCTCAATTGGGCTATTATGAATAAGCCCGATATGAGCTTTCTTGCACAAGTATCTGGTGGACATATTTTCATGTCTCTTGGCTAAATATTTAGGAGTAGGGCTGCTCTGATTTAACACATGTGCATTTACTGAGTTAACGGAAACTGCCAATTTTTCTCATTAAAATGTGAAGGTTATCTTGTAGCTATGCGTTTATGTAACTGTCTTTTATTGTGCATTCAGAGTTCTTTCACGTTAAACACTCCACAATCTTTTATTACCTTTTTCATATCCACAATCCTCTTTGTCTTTTACTAGGAAATTCATTGTGACAGCTTGCTGGTCACTTCACAACCTGGATATGTTACAATTAACTCTGTTTTGTTTACATCTTCTCAGCTAGCTTCATTTCCTGAGACACAATTTTATATACAAGCCAGTTAATGCTTTATACGTCAGGGGACATATCAAGTTTATTTTGTTATTGAAGAAGGATATTAAGCTTTTCTAATTTAGTACAGATAGGCTCACTTGCATTTTGTTCTGTGATATCATTTATGGAATTATCTAAGTTTTGACAACATTATAATATAGCCTTGTTTGAAAGGAGTCATCCTAGTGAGTTATTCAACTGATACTCCCATGTTGGAGGGAAAGCCTCTGCAAGACATGAGTTTGAAATATTTTCAGCCAGAAAAGTAGCACGATTATGAAATGTGTGTGAGTGAATGTGCATGAGTCTGTAAGACAGAGAGACACACCGAGAGAGAAGATCCCATTTGAGTGAGTGGTTATAGCTTTCTGAAATGAGGAAGTTTCTCTGACTCATCATTATACTTCCAGTGCTCTGCACAGTTCCTGAATGATTTGGTAAATATTGCTTAAAACCCTATGGTAGTGTGCATGTCATAAATACACCTTCAAACCAGAGTCATCTTGAAAGATTAAATGAAGACAACATCATCATCAGTGCCTATCACTAAGGAAGCATGGAAAAGCTATACTCATGGAGAGGCTTACCCATGGAAGTGCTCACCCACTGGAGAAACTCATCCATGGAGATGGTCACTCATGGAGATGCTCGCCCTTGGAGAAGCTCACCCATGGAGGAGCTCACCTATGGAGAAGCTCACCCATGGAGGAGCTCACCTATGGAGAAGCTCATCCATGGAGGTGCTCACTCATGGAGAAGCTCCCTAGGGGAGGTGCTCACTCATAGAGACACTCAATCATGCAGATGCTTACTCACAAAGAGTCTCACTCATGGAAAAGCTATACTCATGGAGGTGCTCACCTTTGGAGGTGGTCACCCATGGAGATAGTCACCCATTTAGTTACTCTCTCATGGAGATGCTCATTCATGGAGAATCTCACTCGTGGATGTACTCCCTAGTGGAAGTGGTCACCATGGAGAGGCTTCCTCATAAAGAGGCTCACTGATGGAGACGCTCACTCTTGGAGGTCACTCATGGAGACGCTCACCCATGGAGTTGCTCCCTGGCGGAGATGCTTGCTCATAGAGATGCTTACTCATAAAGAGGCTCACTCATGGGAAGCTATACTCATGGATGTGCTCACCCACAGAGAAGCTCACCCATGGAGATGTTCACTCATGGAGTTACTCATGAAGAGGCTCACTCATGGAGGTGTTCCCTCGTGGAGGTGTTTCCTAGTAGAGGTGCTCACTCATGGAGAGGCTCACTCTTGGAGAGGCTCACTCATGGAGGTGTTCCCTAGTGTAGGTGATCCCTAGTGAAGGTGCTCACTCATGGAGAGGCTTACTCATGGAGGTGTTCCCTCGTGGAGGTGGTCCCTAGTGAAGGTGCTCACTCATGGAGAGGCTCCCTCATGAAGCTCACCCATGGTGAAGCCCACTCCTGGAGATGAACACTTATGCAGAAGCTTACGCTCTGCCTCCTCCACTACCAGCTCCTTCCTCTCCTCTTTTCCCCTTTTTCTGTTGAACACAATATGTAGCAAGTGCTTCTTCAGCTTTTCTTCTGATTTCACGGAGGCCTGAAGATTTGATCCTTGCTCAATTTTCCTTGCATTGTTAACTCCAGGACTTGTTGGGTTTTTACAGTGTTATGGGTGAAACTGTATCCACCCAAATTCACAGTGTAAGCCCTAACCCCTAGGAACTTGGAATGGGACTCTATATGGAGATGGAGCCTTTCAAGAAGAGATTAAGGTACAACAAGGTCACTAGGGTGTGTCTACGCTGGAATTAAAATTAAAAAAGAAAAAGAAGAAGAGTAGATTAGGACACAGACATACACAGAGGGACAACCAGGTGAGGACACAGGGGGAAGACAGTGTCTACATGCCAAGGAGAGAGGCCTCAGGAGAAACTAGACCTGGCCCCGCCTGGATCTCAGACTTCCAGCTTCCAAGATGGTGAGAAAATAGATTTCTGTTGTTTTGCCCCTTGTTCTGTGGCCCGTTGTTATGGCAGTTCCAAAAAACCAAATATAACCAGGTTCTAACTCCCATTATCATTTAATTACTGATGTTTGACAGGCATTGATCTGCCACTGACAGCTGCCTGAGAAATCAGTTTAATTGAATACATTAGAAGTACACACAGAAAGCAAAGCATCCCCATAAACTCCAGCCACTTACACAAAACCTGAGAGGGATGCATCCACCTCTACCCCAGGCCCCCTTCACTGTCTGCTCAGTGAATTTAATTCAAGCCTTCAGTTGACGAAACGTTGTTTTGATTTAAAATAAATTTAGCACAAGCAGTTATCAGTAGATGAGTCAAAAGATGCGACGTGCATGCTGTCTTTGCTTTGTGTGTGCAGGGATCACATTAACAACTTTTACAACTTCAAGGCAAATCCAGGAGATTTCTGAGGCTAGAGGTCAATTTTGTCCTATAGCTGCACATGGAAGAAATGCCAAACCACAAAAACTGGGTCACTGCTGCTTCTGTTGTGTACTTATTTAATATGCACAACTCGGACAACAGGAATGTTCAATTATTTTTCAAGATATAAATCCCTGAACAGTAGATTTCAGTAAGTGTTTCTCCAAACATTTGTAGTGGAGAAAGGTAATAGTAATGAAAAAAATATCAGAAAGTCTAGGTAATAAAAAGTAAGATATGGAAATACATACTATACTTTTATAGCCTTTGAAACCTTCCAAATGGGTGAATATCCTAACTTTTTTTTTGTTGAATGTCATGCCCCAAGTCAATATATATGTCATGTCAAAATTCTTAGCTTCAGAAAAAGGTTAAGAAAATGATTTTTGAAAAAGAATGCCCAAGGATATGCAGAAATGACTTTCTTTGCCCTACAGAATCACAAGTGGAATACCGAAGTCATAAAGTTTCCATCTTGTTCTTTTTTTTAATAACTTGAAAGTCTTATTTAGAAAAAATGTGATAGAATCAAGACACAGAGTATTTTTTTTAGCGTATTTTCTTTTTTTTGTATTTGGCCTCCCTTTCTACATATTATGACAAAATAACATATCCCCAAATTTATTGTAAATGCTTCCATTCTATCATAAGCCAAACATGTGGAAATAACAAGGTGAGAGAGAACAACAAATGGGCCAACTATCGCTAACTTTTATTCTGTGTCTATACAGTTAACAAGCTGCCCCTCTTCCTGTGGCTGAAGAAGCTAGTAATTCTTACATTTGGCACGGTAATAATCTCTAGGAATGCAAATTTTAGTAGGATGCGTGCAACCCACCCTCTTTCTGTCATAGTGCCATGTTAATTCAAGTGGGGGTCTTCAGTTTGGCACATTAATAAACCTAGGGATGTATTAGGAATTAAAATGTATGGACCCTACCCCAGACCTTCTGATTCAGGTGCTTTTGCTGGAATCTGTGTTTTAACAAGCTTTCCATAATATTCTTACCTAAAGTCTGAGAACCACTCTTCTAGTGGGGAACAAAGAGGGGGAACAAAGTGAAAAGTAATATACTGCAAACAAGAGAAGAAAAATATTAAACAGACTCAGCAAGGCTCTTCCCAGAAAGATGCATCAAATTTGAGACCAAATGTGTTGGGTCGACATTAACTAGGTGAAGGAGGGACAGCATCGTAAGAAATGCACTGGATGAAGACCGGGCATTTGGAATTACGGGTGGCTTGTTTAGCCACATCTTTCCTACAGAACATCAAGTATTTTTATTTAAAGTGCATTTGCCAAGTAAATTCGAACTGCTCACCCCTCACTTTAAAAAATATAGGCAGTGCCCAATGTACAGGATGTAACTCTGGCTATAAGACACTTGGGTGAACAACATTCCTTATATGCTCACATGCATAGTCTTCACATGAAAATGAATAAATTAAGGGGCACCTGGGTGGTCCAGTTGGTTAAACATCTGCCTTCAGCTCAGGTCACCATCTCAGGGTCCCGGGACGGAGCCCCGTATCACACAGGGCTCCCTGCTCAGTGGGGAGTCTGCTTCTCCCTCTCCCTCTGCCCCCTCCCTGCCTTGCTTGTGCTCTCTCTCTCAGATAAAGAACTGCTCACCCAATGTACTTTAAAAAATATAGGCAGTGCCCAATGTACAGGATGTAACTCTGGCTATAAGACACTTGGGTGAACAACATTCCTTATATGCTCACATGCATAGTCTTCACATGAAAATGAATAAATTAAGGGGCACCTGGGTGGTCCAGTTGGTTAAACATCTGCCTTCAGCTCAGGTCACCATCTCAGGGTCCCGGGACGGAGCCCCATATCACACAGGGCTCCCTGCTCAGTGGGGAGTCTGCTTCTCCCTCTCCCTCTGCCCCCTCCCTGCCTTGCTCGTGCTCTCTCTCTCAGATAAAGAAAATCTTTAAAAAAATGAATATAGCTAAGAAAACTTGGGAGAGGTACCTGTGCCTGTCCACCTGCGTTACTCCAGGATAAAGGTAACTAAACGGTGCTTTGACTGCTTGATAGAAATCATGCAATTGACACAATTGAAGATTAAACATAGAAGTGTTTACAAATTCAGAACACGCACTCAAGGAAAACGTGGGCACACACAAGCATACAGCTAATCCCCATGCATGAATGAAGCATTAATTTGTGCAGGAAGGTGGTAGTACGTGTTGGAGTTAGAGAGCTGGTATTTATGGATGACTAGGAAGTCTGGAACATAGAGGAGTAACTATGTTTTTGGAAAAACGTGAAGCTGGTAATGAACATCCCTACTGAACAACAGCAATGTGCAGATGTCGAATGATATTTAAGTTCACACGTAAACAGACTTGGACGTAGAAGAACCTTATCTCAAATTTCTCGTGTAGAAAATATGTATATAAACTTATTTCAAATGTTAAGAGGGATCATCTAGCTAACTATATGTGTCATTTTGCATATTTAATTCTTTTCAGTAAGTTATCCATCCTAAGGACTGAGCCGTGTCCTTGAACCATGCATCACCTCCGTGGTGTAGCATACAGGGCGCCACAGCTGTATGGCTGCATCATTAAAAGCCATGGGACAGGTCTTCCAGAATGGATGAGGTAATCATCAGCAACTGTGTTATTAGGTAAGCACCCACTTAATTAGAGAGACCATCACACCCTGACATGTGGACCCATTAGTTTTGTAAGAAATCCAGGCATACATTCTACACAGAGAGTTCCATATTTGAGATGAGAACCTAAGATTTATTTTTATTTAAAAAAAGATCCATGGATGATTTGACTGTTGGGCAAGTTATAGAAATGAAGAGTCCTGACATCTACTCCATTGTAACATTCCTTATTATGTAGGTGCTCAACCAACGGATGGTACTTACCAACATATTCTCAGTCCATATAAACTGAGTTGGCAAAAGTGAAAATACAAAATAATAACCACCTGTGTTGAAAGAAGGACCTGTTAAACAAAGTAGGTTAACTATTTCTCAAATGACTATTTTAATGTAATAATTAAACTGCAGAATCAGCAGCCCTGCACAAGTATTGTTTCATTAACTTCCAGATTTCTGTAACTGACAGGTCCCCGAAGCAACCTGGTGTGTGCAGATAATAAAACGTTAACGCAGGAACATTCTGTTCATGCTCAGCTGGTTTTAGTTCCTGAAATAAATACTATTTCGCTGGGTCCATTAGGTTTATTCCCCTTCCGCATGAAGCGTGGCTTCATCGTACTGGAAGCAACCACTGAGATCATCTTATTTTCTAGGAAAATGAGGCAGTTAAAAGAAAAAGGACTTGCCCAAGGTCATCGATTTAGCACTGCGGTAGTACAAGTGTTCTGTACACTCTTTAAAAATTCTTTAAATAAGACACTTTCCTATTGTTCTCCCTCTTTCAAGTATGATTGTAGAGTTAGGGAAAACTTACTTATCATTCCGATAATTAGTTGGAAACCAATAAAAAACTATTGTTAAGATTTCATTCTTACTGACATATTTAGAGAAAATCAATTTCTTGTATTTGTTTGCTGTAAACATTTTTTAAAAATGATGCAGGTGTTGAAAAACTGGGGGACTGTTATATTTTATATGGCATACTGCCAAAATCCATGCAGTGAAAATGATGGTAGGATCCTAATGACCAATAAAGATTGTTTACATGTACAACTTTCTTTATGTGAATATTTTTTAATGAAATCTTCCTGGTAGAGATGATGTTAGAATGGGATAGTTCAAACACATTTTCATAAAAGAGAACAATTATATAAAAAAAAATCTGTCTCAATTCACTCAATGCCCCGCACACTATGTATTATTTGCAATGTACTGGACACTGTCTTAGCTGGGGAATATGTGTGTAACCTTATGAATTCTACAACCCAATGAACTGAAAAGGATCGTGCACAGGTGGAAATGGTAGAAACTGCTTTGGGATTCTCAGATTTCCTGCCATGACTATTGTATTACCTTACTAACAACAGAGTTGGTGCTCACTAAATGCTGAATACATGAATGAATCAATGAATGCATGAAGTCCCCGTGGGTGTTTCCAGTTGCCAATGTGTCTCTCATGCTTCCCAGAAATACAGGTTCAAGTAGATAGTAGGATATTTTTGCTGAGGCAGCCATCTTAAATGTTAGAAGAATTAAATATCTTGAAAACATCTGTTAGCATAGCATGAAGTGCTTACGTGTCTTTCAAAACCAGAAACTAGAGAGAAGTGTGAGAGAAGACTGCACACTTCCAAAGAAAGGCACGCTAAGGCGCTACGTATAAAGGTGAGAGGAGGTGACTGTCGTCACAATGGTAATCATAGCACCGTATGTAAAGATATGCAATCGGTATGTTGCACAACTTAAATTTACATGTTCTATGCCAAATATATTTCAATAATAACAGTAATAATAAGTCAGTATGCTACAACTAAAAAATAAAAAAGGAGTAGAGGTTCAATTCAAATTTTGGCTTTCATTTTGAGTTTCTGTATTGTCTTACATTCAAATTGTTAGTATTTTCACATACATTTCCAAAGATCATATGTTCTTTCTCTTTTTAGTGCCGTTCACCTTTGGTGAGGATTTAAATATTGACTATAGTAACATGTATGACAATAACTGCATAAAGATGATAACTGATGTTATTTAACATTGTGACCTTTGAATGGCATGATGCAAGAAAGTTGAACTCTGAACACGGATATATTATGAAATATCGAATCCACTGTTTCATACTAAAACTTTTCTGTATGTGACATCATCAGCTCGACATTATCTTTCAAAACAGAAGTCTTGATTTTTTTCCCTGCCTTTCCACAAAGTGTCCTTTTCCTTGGGTTTTTCCTTTTAGTAAATAACCCTATCGTCCAGTTGGTTGATGAGCCATGAAAGCTGTTAAGTCCTACATTAGTCCTGGATTACCACATCCAGTATCAGCACACACACCATTCCACTTTCCATGCAGCGGCCAGAAGGATGATTTCAAAATATAAATCAAAGCATGATACCCTCTACTTCAAACCCCAATGCCTTCCCATAACACTTAAAGAAATTCCAAACACATAGTATACCTTACTAACCCCAAAATGGTGGTAACAGCCTACTTCCCTGTTCTCTAACCTTATCATATCTTCTAGAACTCTTTTAGTCCTTGAAGTTGCCATTCCCATCTCAAAGATTTTTTTCCCCCATTTTTTTTTTCCAAATTCTTTTTCCTTTGTCTATGATCGTCCTCTGCTAGGACTTTGCATGGCTACCCCAGCCGGTCCTTTTGGGCTCAGCTCTGGCGTCCCATTCTGAGACACTCTAATTCATCTGATCTGCATATGGTTTGTTGACTTTCGATCTTCCTCACTGGAATGTAGATTTTATCAGGGAGCTGCCTTGTCTTCTGTTTACTTTGTCATATTTGGAACATCTAAATGTACTTAGCACACACCAACCTATAGAGGTAGGTACTTGGAATGGGCTGAATTGTGTCACCCAAAGTGTATATGTTGAAGCCCCGATCCCCCCCAATACCTCTGAATGGGGCTGTATTTGGAGTTATGGTCTTTAAAGAAGTAATTAAAGTAAATTGAGGTCATTAGGAGTAAACCCCAGCCCCACAGGTCTGGTGTCCTAATAAGAAGAGGGGATGACAATGTTCATAGCACCATTGTCCACAACGGCTAAATTGTGGAAGGAGCCGAGATGCCCTTCAACAGACGACTGGATTAAGAAGATGTGGTCCATATATACAAGGGAATATTACTCAGCCATCAAAAAGAACGAGTTCTCAACATTTGCTGCAACATGGACGGCACTGGAGGAGATAATGCTAAGTGAAATAAGTCAAGCAGAGAAATACAATTATCATATGGTTTCTTTCATCTATGGAACATAAGAACTAGGATAATCGGTAGGGGAAGAAAGGGATAAAGAAAGGGGGGGTAAACAGAAGGGGGAATGAACCATGAGAGACTATGGACTCTGGGAAACAAACTGAGGGCTTCAGAGGGGAGGGGGGGTGGGGGAATGGGATAGGCCGGTGATGGGTATTAAGGAGGGCACGTATTGCATGGTGCACTGGGTGTTATACGCAAGTAATAAATCATGGAACATTACATCAAAAACTAAGGATACACTGTATGGTGACTAACATAACATAATAAAAAATTATTAAAAAAAAAAAAGACGACGACAGGATGAGGACACAGAGATGCAGAGGGACGTTATTCAATGTCTGATCCTCCCATGTCCTCCTACATGAGGACACAGGGAGATCATGGGGTTTACACACCAAGCAGAGGAGGAACCAGTCTCCGCTCTGCCTGCAGGACAGGGAGAAAACAAATATCTGTTGTTGAGGCCGTCCCATTTGTGGTATGTTGTTATGGCAACCCTAGCAAACCAACACAGTACTCAATAAATACTGATCCATGTTCATCAAACCTTCCCACTATGTAGAGAAAAAAAAAACTATTTCAGGGAATGATGACTTTTTTGGAAAGCTGGTTCTCTACCGCAGCTTATTTAATATGGCACTATCTTTTATGACATTGTGATTTTATTGTGGACATAATTAAAATACCTATGAATAAGAAACACCTGTAAGAAAACAGGTCTTGGGAAATCCTTTGTGACCACAGAGTGTTACAGCCTGGGATGCTTATTCAATGTTTATCCTGCCACCAGTACAGATGCCCGAATTTCTGTAATATAAGTAGGTACAATCCAACCTAGAGAAGAAATGTACTTTTTTGATATTAATAGATTCTAACATCAGAAAGCACTCCTGTTAAACTCCACCAAAATGGAAGCTTGCACTTAAAACCGTTCCTGAGTTGCACTAAATCTCAGGTTTTGATCACTGCTGATTGAACGTTCTACAGGAGTGCTGGGAGGGAAGTTAGGTGACAAAAGCTCATTTTTTCCATCAGCTTAGGCTGCAGAGATGAGGTGAGTAATCGCCAACTTTGGGACTGTGAAGCCGGGAGCATCTCGATGTGAAGTGAGGCAGACGTTCCCAAGCAGATTAACTCGCCCCTGTGGAGAATCCTCTGAGCCGTGCTTGGAAAATAAATTTTTACACAACGTGTAATTGAGGAATTGTATGTTGTCTGCTGTAGGGGACGGATTTAAATGTGACTCGTGGAAGATGGTTTAGGAGGCAAAGCAATGGACGTGCATCAGAAGACACGGGATTTAGTACCACATTCACCCCTTTTTTATGTCTGGGTGGACACAGGGTGAATCATTTCCTTCTCTATTTAGTTTTTTATAAATATTTAATAGAACAAAATTGGAGTAATCTTGAAGGCCACTTAGTGCTCTGCAGGACTAGGATTTCAAGTTCCCTACTGCCTGGTGGCTCATCTCAATAGATAGAGTACCTATTTCACAGATGAAGAAATTAACCCGAAAGGGACATTTCAAAACAACACGCCCGTACGCACAGCATAACTGTGAAGTTGAAAGAAAGATGTGTCCCTTTGTAATGTGGAAAACAAACGCAGAAGGAAATTTAGATGAAATTAAATGTCCTTATAACCTGCAGCCCATTGACAAGTACGTGAGGTTGGCAGAGTATAACGTTGGTCCAGGAAGCTCCCAACTGTTTTAACGTTAATGAGGGAAGAACAGCGTCAGCTGGACGACAGCCAGGTCTCCAGGATCTTGAGAGTCTTATTTAGCGTATGAAAGTCCTTTTGCAAAGTTCCGTCTTTACCTCCCCCAACTCCACAAAGTCTATAATCAATTCTTCCTTGCAACCCCAGTGCAGCTATTTCTGTGCATGGGTCCTGTCCTGTGCTTTAATAAAACCATCTTTTTGCACCAAAGACGCCTTAAGAATTCTTCCTTGGCTGTTGGCTCCGAACCTCACCATTTCAAACTGCATTATTTGTATAAATGAACCCTTTCATCGATACTTATCTGGCTGATAATTTGCAATATATTATGAAGCTGATGATGAGCACGATTCTAAGGACCGTGTTGGGGGCCACGGCTTAAAAACTATACGAGGGTCAGGTATTTTGCTTGGACAGTGGTTTCCAAACTTCAGAACATGCAAGAATTGCCTGAGCCTATAAAGAAGGAAATCACAGGCTGTCCTTGCACAGGTTATGAATCTGTAAGTTTGTGAAGCCCAGAAATCTCTGCATCGTTGTGGCGGACGTAGTAGACAGCCTTTCCATAGAGATATTCTCCAGAAAATATACCCTGATATCCTTTTGACTACTACTAATTAATACAAAGGACAAACTATAGCAATTCCAGGGATGTCCAAAGAGCTGTATTATCGTCCAACTGGTCGCCTTTCAGTTGAAAGGAAGTACTAGTTGTCTGTGGGAGTGACCATAATTCAGCTCTACTGTTTCTCATAAAAAAGAGATCCTTCCTCACTCCTTGTAAATACCGTCTCAATACAAAGGAGCCTGATCTGCCGAAATTTTCTCTCTCTTCTCTTCTCCACATTAAGACCAGAGTGATGCTTCTGAAATGCGCTGGCTTTAGGGATCCTCAGATAAAGCCTAGCAGAATTAGTGCACCTAGAACACACCGTACAAGATGATTCTTTAGGAAATCCCATCTTAAATACATAGCATTCAGTTTTCAAATGGGTATGTGCAGCGTCCAGAGCCCAGACCGAGTGATCGCAGGTAAGGAACGCGAAAGAACACGTACAGAGATCTTGGAGGTACTTCTTCATTAGGTAGGTAAGTAGTATTCATCCACGTGTCACTGGCTAGAACTCAATCATATGGCTGCACCAACTTGTAAGAGAGGATGACAAATGTGATTTTATTATCTGTGTGCCCCAAAGACAGAAGGAATGGGTTTAACGTTTCTATAGTAAAGCCCGACAGCAATGGAGAAGAGTGCCAAACAGAAGCACCCTCCTAAGTAAAGCATGCTGATGTGGAATGTGCGTGATAGGTATTTTGTGTCGTCCAACACAACTGGAGTCTGGTGTGCATGCGGGCGGGGAGGAGTGAGTCAAAGAAATATATGGAAGGGACAAATCACAGAGCCCCTTGCATGTCACGTCAAGGAGTTTCCCTTATATTCTGCAAGCGGAGTAAGTGCAGGGAATAAGAAAATGAGTCTTGGCATCGATCTGTACTTTGAAAGAAAATCTCGCACAGCATTTGGAGGGGCACATTGGAGGACTCTGGGGGATACAAAAGTGGATTCCCTGAAGTGGCCTCTAATACAGAACGAATGGAGCTTGCATAAATTTCTGCAAGCGTGCCCTTTAAAATTGCTATATTTCTTAACAAGCAAAAGAATATCCCAGGGCATTTATCCAAAGGAATGGAGATCAGGATCTTGAAGAGAAGTCTGCACCCCTATATTTATTGCGACACTATTCACAAGAGCCAAGATGTGGCAACAACCTGAATGTATACTGACAGATGAACAGATAAAGGCAAGGTGTTATCTATACACAATGGAATGCTCTTCGGCCTTTAAAAAAAAATAGGCAATTCTGCACTCTGGACCAGCAATGCATGAACTTTGAGGACATAACGCTAAGTGCAATAAACCCATCACAGAAATCGTGCATGATCCCATTTCCACGTGGAATCTAAAATAGTCCAATTCATGGAATCAAAGATGGGAATGGTGGTTGCGAAGGGCAGGGAAAGGGGGCAAAGGTGAGTCATAAGCCCACGGGCAGGAGGCTTCAGTTCGGCAAGACGAGTAAGTTCTAGAGATCTACTACACAACATCGTACGGTAGAGTCAACAATGCTGCCTCGTACACTTCAAAGTTTGTTGAGAGGGCAGACCTCGTGTTAAGTGTTCTTACCACAATAAAAGAAAACTTTGTAAAAAGAAAGCAAATTCCAAGAACGGCAAGTAATACTAAATCAAACTGGCAACACCTAATAAACATGAAATCCAATGAGTTAACACCAAACATGTACTCAGTGGACAAAGTCAAGGGTTTGGAGGTTTTGTCTGTTTGCTGGAGTTATATGACAACACGAGAGATGGGACTGGGAGCTTCAAGCTGGGGCCCAGCCAACACGATGTGGGAGCAGGACTTGAGAATCCTGCAGGAGGCACAGCTGTGGGCAGGAGCTACATTGGCCTTAGGTCAGTATTTACCTTTGCTCTTAATAGAAGCAAAAGCAAACATCGCTGGAGGAAAAGAACTGCCCTGGAGCATGCTCATGCCACAGATGATGGTGAATCAAATATGACATCACAAAATGAACGAGGAACATCAAAGAGAAGAACCCTCTCTGAATGACAAGAACCAAACACTGCATTCAGGACCCAAAGCCGTCCTATATTGGGATTATTACAGAATTATACCGAAGATAAAAATCTGGTCTGAAACGTTTCAAAACGTTCAGAGGGTAATGAAAAATCCATCACCAAGCACAAGATTATCAAAAGTAATCAGCATAATGTGAAAAAGGAACAACAGCGAAAGTTTAGAAACAAAGTCTTTGATTTTAAAAATCCAAAGGATGAGTAATGACCAATTTACCCACGGCTCACAGGAGTGGAAGCCAAAACAGGAGAACAGTTGGAAAATACATCAAGTGCACAATGTCAAGATCTTACCCACATTAACCAGCCAGAAAGCAAAAAACAGGCAAATCAGGAAAACAGGCAATAAGTCATGTTTCTTTCTGTAAGGGGCTGATTTTATTGGTTTTCTTTGTATGCACTTGTAATCAGGAAACACTTGATTAATGGTCTTTCATTAACATCCTTATTCTCTGTTAGTTTTTTCTCTACTGTGTGAGGTATTCTGGGAAGCATTTTCTGTAGCTGGACGGTTTTGATTGTCCCTTTTGATTTTATTCTAAAAGCAGCTTCCTCTCAATGTTGTCTGTCCTGTTTTTCTGCTCATTTGTCAGTGACGGTTAATCTCCTGCTACCTCCAAGAGCTGGTGTTCCAATGTATGGGGTCGGGGCAGAGAGGTTTTTGCGGTCACCAGGTTTTTCTACCGAACGGCATCTTCTTAGCTTCGTTCAGTGAAGTTCCATCTTCCCAGATGGCTTGGGTTTGGTTTGGTTTGGGTTTTTGCTAGTTTTGTTTCACAGGGAGAGAGCCAATGGTGGGACACTCTGCTTCTTCAAGAATGATCATTTTTACTACTTGCTTCCTGGTTCAGTTCCTTCCCCCAAAGTACCCACTCCACGAAATGACAGTCAGTATCTACACTCACTTGCATTTTGATATAAATGTATAATTGAAGAAAAAAAATAGACACCATCTGCATTAGAGTGGAAAAGAAAAAAAGAAATACAGAGTATCTTGGATTTTGTTGTGAAAAATGAATGCAATTTTTTTTTTTTTAATGGAGAAAATGTTAGCGTGTAAGGAAGGGCAGGACTACCACAGGCACATCCCTGGGGGACTGTGGTATTTAGGGCTCCTGAGAGATTTTTAAAAAATTTCTGCTAGGGTTTTTTCTTCCCAAGGGTGCAGCTGTGAGTGGAGAGGAATTTTGCAATGGCACCTTTTCGGGAAAGGAAACGCATTTGAGTTCCAGGACAACACCCTCAGTAGAATCAGAAGACAGGATGACTAGACTTGGAAGCGCATCCTGTGTGTAAAGGGAATAGCTGTTGGATTAGGAAACAGTGTAGGTGGGAGGTGATCAAAGAGGACGGGAGATAATTCAGTTGGCAAAGCTGAGCTGTGGGTCCCAGATGTTACGCCTGCTTTCCCCCGACCTCAGCCCTGCATTTCTAATTCCCAAGGCATGCTCAGTGCTACGTGGGTGCTGGTTCCACTACTGGGCCAGGGTTGAAAGAGGGAGGATCTGTCCCAGCACCATGTTTCAACCTTAGGCACAGAACTCAAAGAAAGCAACAGTTGTATTAAAAGGATAGACGTATATCCCGTCTAAATGAGACACCACGGCTGCCTTGTGATATTTGGTACTGAATGACACTACGGATGTTGCATGAAAAAGAAAAATGCCTGATGTAAGGTGGAAGATGGTTTGTATCATGCTAACTTGCATTATTTCACTCATGCACGATCGCCTGCAGATAAACAGAAATTCTACGGCCCACACTGCTTTCTGTGGTTTCTAATTCCATGAAACACCAGCTTCCTTGAGAGAAGTATAAATAAAAACTAAGGAATGCAAACTGTCAGCCTGACAGCACCAAATATTTGATCGCATTGGCACTTCCAATCTAACGACACTGAACTTTTGAGTTATGTGTGTTTTCACTGAAAGGAAACGGAATGTGGTTGGTGGTACCAATGATGCTCTGGACCCAGGTAGGTACATCGAACCAGGGGTCACACTTGTGCGCTGATGTGTGCCTTGTACTCAGTGAGAAAACTAATGGTCAGAGAGACATTATTACATAGTTTCTAAAGATTACGGAGAAACATGGAAAACAGAATACCATAGTCTAATGCCACCTGTACTTTAAATACCTGTTTGAACACACCGAGCTTGGTATTGGTTTTGAAGTCGACCGTCATGTTTTGTTTTGTTTTGTTTTTTAAGGCCTGGTTATTCTTTGACATTTGTTACCTGCTTCTTCTGCTGCTGTTTTAAAAATCGTGAGCATCCTTTAGAGATGATTTTCTATAATTGAAAGCCAAAGCTCAAAAAACCAGTGCTTGCAGAGGTGGTGTTTCACATGCAATGTGAGCATCTTTCCAAGTGTGCACATCACAGAACACCTGCACACACCTTTATCCTTTTAATGATAATAGGAATATTAATATATTATATATAATAGCATCCGACTCTTGGTTTTGGATCAGGTCATGATCTCAGGGTCGTGACATCGAGCCCCACGGTGGGCTCTGCCAGTCCGCTTGAATTTCTCTCTCCCTCTGTGCCTCCCTCCCACGCTTGTTCTCTCTCTCTCTCTAAAATAAATAAATAAATCTTTAAAAAGATTATGAACTGGAAGGCACAAATATTTGTAGGCAATTCTTTATTAAATTACAAATATGTATACCATTTTATATTAATACATTACTAAAATATGTTGTTAAATATTATATAATAAATATAATGCAATATTACAGGTAATTGATGTATATTATATGCAATATGATGAATACTATTTGTATACATTGATTTTACTGCACACCGTGTGAAGGGCCACAACATAAATGGATATTATAAGATAACAGGCTTTCATTTCCCTCAAATCACCTACAAACAAATGTCATGAAGTGATGTTGATCCTGAGTCCTTTACTCAGGCAAAACAAATACGTACAAAGCACTGTCGTCAAGATAAAGTAATGTGTAATAGTCATACACAGAAAGCATCTGATTTCATCCATCTCCCTGACAGGTGCCTCTGGATCTTATTATAATCAGCGTAAGGTGATTTTCTTCTCACTAAGACTGTGCTCTTAAGATGAAAACCGTTGTTTCATTTCTATTCTGTTCCACGTTATGGTGTTGCCGTCAAGGAGAGTTTTTGAAACACGGGGAAAACAGAATTAAGTGAAAGTGATAGAAAAAAATAAAGGGCCATAGATGAGCATGAATATGAGCTGCTGTGTGTCATGAAAGCATCTGCCACTTGGCTCTCGGAGTCACAGCAGAGCCCGTCTTTATGCTCTATGCACGCAAACACAATCAGACATGAACACATTGGGAGCATTTACAAATGTTTGAGTGTATATACATTTTTCCACCTCAAGGCTCATGCACTGCAACAATGTCATGCACACCTTATTTCTATTCATGTAGTGAGCTGTTATGGACTTGGAAGGATGACCAAGATCTAAAATGTCCTGCGTTAAGGGGACCCGTCTACCCGAGAGCCCTACTGTGGCCCAGCCTCCTCTTCCTAGCTTCAGGACTGCCCCCCAGGCATGCTGGAGGCCCCTCTGTCCTGGCCTTTTGTGACATTTCCCTTGTGAGCAGATCCCAGCATTGTGATGTTTTTACCTTTGGGCCACTGGGCATGTTGCCCTCATGAGGAGGTCCCAGCTGGGTTGATGATTTTGGGGGATTTACTTTCCCACCCATGTTTCTTCAAGAAGGAAAGCCTTGATGTGTAATTGGAGGGTGGTGACAGAGCCACAGAGCCTTACAGGTGAGCCCCTATTGGCAATGCAAGGGTGATTTCCTGCGATAGACATGGTGGTCTCATTTCCCATGGTGGACTTCACAGTTACCTTTGATCATGGATTTTGTGGGGGGGGGGATCTAAAAACGAAGGGTCCAGTATGGGCAGGCTTGTCTGTGCTCAGGCAGACTCCAACAGGTGGGTAATGGTCTATGTACAAGATGGCATTTCCACTCCTATGCCTGGTACCATGACTGTGTTTACTGAAACCAGCACTCAGGCTGGGGAAGGGGGTTGACCAGAACACCAAAATGTGCTTTCACCATGGGATTTGGGTTTCTCACAGAGTGAAGGGCAGCATTCCCAAGAAGAAGTACCTCACAAATGAGTGTTGTGTAGAAACCAGGTAAAACCTGCAGGTTGTAAATGTCTATACAGCATCACTGATGACACATCCAATTGGTCTGGGAAGACAAAGGCCATCCCTGATTCATAGGGAGGGGATTTCTACCACCTCCTATCTGATGTGGTTGATGGAAAAGAATTGATGGACACTTTTTATAGTTGCTACACAGAGCCACACCATGGGATTGCCCCTCTACAATTTAACATCACAGCAAAGAAAAGCACACCTCAGCCCTGATGGAAACAGTGACCTCCAAAATTCATAGCACTCTTCAGCAGGCCTCAGGAACCCAACAGGGGACTGGGCCAGCACGCGGGAATAGCAGACAAAGGTACTATGGATTACTTTAGCATGGCCAACCTCAGGCCAGCTGCTCTCCAGTGTCTTGGATGCTGAATATTTCCACGAGTATGTGCAGGAGGGGAGACAACAGACTGTGAATTGTGTTGTTTCCTCCTAGGAGGAAAATGAGAATCTTCGTTGCATCTCTGAGCACGAGTGGCTCTTGGTCACCTTGAGGACGCGCATGTCAAGAAGGTACTTCTGTGGACTTTTGGGAATATGTATGTTTCCATTACTACGTCACCATAAATACATGATTCCTTAAGATTCCTTGCTTTCGGAACATATCACCTATACCGTAGGATGTGTATGCAGATTTCTTCACTTCAAAAGATTTTAGTTATAGCTATGACAAGAAAGGGCAGGCCGTCCCATTCCCTCTTTTACTCCAACCATCATGGTATTTAAATCAGGCTGCCATACAGAATTACTTTTCCTTTCACGTCTTCTGTAAGGAAGTCAATTGTGAAAATAAAGTGTTACGTTTTTACTTCCATACTGTAATGACATCAACACCATAACTAATCCCTAGGAGACCCAGATTTCACACATGTTAAATTCTGCAGATTTTCCATGAATATAACACTGTATTCAAGGGTAATATTTTGGGGAAAGAGAATCATTAAAATGTCTGTAAGCAGTTATGTAGGAATTAAAAACATTCTTAAATACAAGATTTATCCCTTATTATTATTACTTTTTGCAAGTGAAATATGAAGATGACTTAGGACAGCCTGGTTATTACTGACTGGTCGTAGGAGGACACGCGGGTCCCTGAGTTTGTGTACCCGTGACTGGTCGTAGGAGGACACGTGGGTCCCTGAGTTTGTGTATCCGTGACTGGTCGTAGGAGGACACGCGGGTCCCTGAGTTTGTGTACCTGTGACTGGTCGTAGGAGGACATGCGGGTCCCTGAGTTTGTGTACCCATGACTGGTCGTAGGAGGACACGCGATGTTTGAGTTGTGTATGTATATCTATAAACACACACACACACACGTATATTGGTATACACTTATCTCATTGATGAGGTCACTCTGGGCACATGTGAGATGCATTCTATTTCATCTCTTTTTATGAGACTTGATTATCTTTCTCTCGAATGCACAGCTGAATATTTCTGTCATATTTTATGTCTCACAATTCAGTAACTTCAGGTGGATATTTTAGAATTGTTTTGTTCTTTTCTCTCGGAACAAGTGATTTGACCATTTTTGTTTTTTATTTATTTTTTTAAAGATTTTATTTATTTATTTGACAGAGAGGGACAGCCAGCGAGAGAGAGAACACAAGCAGGGGGAGTGGGAGAGGAAGAAGCAGGCTCCCAGCAGAGGAGCTTGATGTGGGGCTCGATCCCATAACGCCGGGATCACGCCCTGAGCCGAAGGCAGACGCTTAACGACTGAGCTACCCAGGCGCCCCGATCATTCTTATTTTTGACATTATTTTTAAGTCTATGCTATTTTCAACTTAATTTTGCAGGTTTCGATCCCGCTTCTCTGTCTTCTTTATGGTGGCTCTTTGTGCTGTATTTATACAACCTGCACGGTTTCCCATAGTGTTCAACTGCACCTTCCACGTCGGTACTGACCTGTCTCTGTTCAGTTTGCCCCTCTTCTGGGCCCTTAAGGTTTTCCTTTGAAACGAGTTTATGTCATTTGATTCTCTGAAGAAGATCACGCCAAGTGTATTTTATTTGAGTGTGCGGAGAGCAACTTGGTGAGCTCTGTTTCCTTATAGAGTTGACCCTTAAACAACACGGGTTTCAACTGTGCAGATCCACTTATATACAGATTTTTTCAATAGCACAGTACAGCCCTGTAAACGTACTTTCTCTTCTTTATAAGTTTCTTAGTAGCATTTTCTTTTCTCCAGCTTTCTCTGTTCTGAGAATATAGTACAATACATATCACACACACACTCTGTGTTAACTGACTGTTCATGTAATCAGTAAGGCTCCTGTCCACAGTAAGCTATGAGTAGTTAAGTTTTGGGGGAATCCAAAGATATTTAGAGAACGGATTTTTGACTGCACAGTGGTGGGTGCCCCAACCCTTGTGTTGTTCAAGGGTCAACTGTGTCATTTCCTTTCTTTCATGTGCGTTTCTCATCTGCATTTTTCTTACGTCTTTGCTATGGATTCCTTCCAGGGATATCCTTCCGTGAGCACGCTACTGGCTCCTTTATAATCATCACCCACCTTGGAATGGTGTCATATGATGGCCCAATGTTACGGGAGGGTCAGGCTCTGGGCAGTGTACCAGGCAAGGCCCTGGAGCATTCCACTTCAGTGGTCCTCTTGAACGTCCTCACAACCGGCCTGGCATCCCCTTGTGCTGGGGCATGGCTCCCCTCGGTATCTGGTATTCCAGTTCTGTGTGGCTTGTCGCTGACACCTGTGCATCTCAAGCTCTTCATTTCACCCATGGTTTGCATTCTGCTTTGAGTTCACTTCGCCTCAGACTTTCTCGGCCTGCAGGCTGGGTCTTCGGTGACAAAGTGGTATCTCAGTATAAGGTGATATTGTGCCAACTCTTCCGAGGGCTCCTAGATCACCCTGCCATATAATTTCACATGCTGTGGTTGTAGCTCTTTGGGGAAATCTGAATTCTGGCTGAGGTTTATAGTGGCTTCTTACATTGGCTCCTTCCCCTCCATCTCAAAGCCCATAACCAACTGGGTGTGTTGTACCCTCTGTGGCTTATGGTGTCCACTCTTAATTTTTCTCTTTCTGTTGGATTCCTAAGGACTTCAAAGGAAAGGAAAGGCAAAAATCATGCCTCATTTATCCTTTCTTAAAGAACATGTGTTCTGGGGTGCCTGGGTGGCACAGCGGTTAAGCGTCTGCCTTCGGCTCAGGGCGTGATCCCGGCGTTCTGGGATCGAGCCCCACATCAGGCTCCTCCACTATGAGTCTGCTTCTTCCTCTCCCACTTCCCCTGCTTGTGTTCCCTCTCTCGCTGGCTGTCTCTATCTCTGTCAAATAAATAAATAAAATCTTAAAAAAAAAAAAAAAGAACATGTGTTCTAATCTCAGGTATTCTATGAAAGCAATGATAAGAAACAAAAGCACACATTTAAAGTCCTAAATAGCGGACACGTTATAACTACAATGCTTTTCTTTGTAATTTGGTTTTTGCAACATCGACTAAACCAAAAAATAGGACAAATGAAAAAGAATAAATTAAACAAAAAGTAAAAGCTAAAAAATAGGACATATGAGGTGCTACGGGGTCTCAGGGGCACCAAAACGAACACTTTCTGGAAGAGGTCATTGGAACTGGGTCTCTCCAGTTCCAGCAGGTTCTAATTCTATTTCTTTCTTTCTTTCTTTTTTTTTTTTTTTAAGATTTTATTTATTTATTTTGACAGAGAGAGACAGCCAGCGAGAGAGGGAACACAAGCAGGGGGAGTGGGAGAGGAAGAAGCAGGCTGCCAGCGGAGGAGCCTGATGTGGGACTCGATCCTGGAACGCCAGGATCACGCCCTGAGCCGAAGGCAGCCGCCTAACGACTGCGCTACCCAGGAGCCCTAATTCTATTTCTTGATATGACTGGACATTTTCAAATCATACAGCAAAGTCTATTTCTAATCTTTATACACACTTTATCCTTTGAGTCCCCATTGCTTCTGTTTTTCTTTTCTTTCCTTGGTTAAGCCTTTTACCTTTTATCTGAGACACATATTTACGTCGGTTTCATTTGTTCTCAAATAATTATCTCGAAATAACATTCTTTTGCCTTGTTTGTTTGGGTTCTTGCTTTCTTTTCATAGACTTTATATTTTACAGCGGTTTGAGCTTTGCAGAAAAATCGAGGGGAAAGCAGAAAATGAGCTGGGATAATCTTCAGAATTACTAACTATTAAGAATTACTAAAAGTGATGCTTTGCAATAGCAATAGGTATGTATTTGTTCACCATAAATCTGAAGTTTTAGTCTTTATTTTCTTTTAAAGGGGCTGATTTATCTCTTTACAAACAAAGCAGAACAGTGCTTTTATACTTTTCTCATCAATCTGAACTTCTCAAGATTTGCTAAATGACTGTTGTTAACAATTCAATCTGTTTCTTCTCCCATTAAATCACATTTTGTATAAGTAAACATAGGGTCTGCTAATAACTTTGTTTCTCAGAGGAAGGTAAACCTTACAACTACTACATATCTGAAATAAATACAGGCTCTTATTTCCTTAGTACACCTCTGTATTTAGCATGTTTTTAAAGACATCTGCACACAAATGGAGAAGCAGCAATTCTTAAGCTTCCCAACGTGGCAGGTGACGTTTCTGTTATAAAGATGCGATGGGTTTTCTTCATTTGTTACCACTTGAGAATCCCAGGGGAGGATTCCCCAAGGACTGAGTTCAAGGAGGTGACAGTCTGCAAGCAGGGGCTCAGCACAAGGGCACGTGAAGGAGCCAGTTCCTGAGTCCACTGCAGGACAGGGCGTGCTCCTGGACTGCCTCCGGTGTGTTCGCCAGCTGTCACTGCGCATGGCTTTTCATACCTCAAGAGGCAATTTCCTTAAAAGGAAGAAATTATAAAATACCTACTTTGCAATGAGTTTAATGGATAAAGGGTTCTAGTTTCCTCTCAGGGAGTGGGTGGAGAATTTTGGTTTCTTTACTTTCTAAACAAGTTTTCTTTGTGCTTTTCTTCCCTTTTCCTTCCTGCCTCTCTCTTCTCTTCCTTCGTTCCCTCTGGATTCTGCTTGTCCACCTCTGCCCCACTGACCAGCAGGGTCCAAGGACAGGTGCCCCAGCTAGAACCTTGCTTCCCTGCGCACCCAAGGAAGGTCCATGTTCCTGTAAACAAGTGCCAGGTAAATGTGTCTGCCTACCTAGGTTTGAGTATATTTCTTAGTGTTCTCACCTGTTCCTCTGCCTTATTTTGCTAAACACCGGTCTAACACCAGAAATATAAAGCTTGCATTATTAAGGCATTGTTCTATGATCAACCTCTTGTTTCGTTAATATCCCTATAGTTACACTTTCTTTTTCAAAGGTTCACAGGTCATTCTTGGGTTAGTGTATTGCATATTCTGTAGAATTACTCTGTTGGTATTTTTGATGTTAATAAAGATATATTTTATTTTTTTTAAGTTTTAAATAAATGTGTATTTTATATAATATAGGGAAACCTTCAAGAAGGACCCGTGCCATCCTGTTGTTCCATTTCTTCCTCCATTAACCCACAACACTTTTACATTGGATCAAGGCTACTCTCCACTCCCTCAGATATATTTCTGTCCTATCCATATTCGGGATATGTTCCAAATTTAAGCTTTCTGTTGTTATCATAAAATAGATCTTATCTTCAATTATAGATTCTAAATTGTTATTGCTTAAATAGGTAAAAGATACTGCTATATATACTTGTGTGTGTATAATCTATTTTAACACTTCTTTATAGTATGGTCTCATATCATAGCACCTTATCTAGGATTTCATGCATTACTTGTTCCATGTTATGTAACAGTGAGCACGATGACCCAGAAGTCTGTCGTCCCACATGACCAAAACTCTACATGGATTGACCAGCACCTCTCCATTGCTGCTCCCTTTGCTGCCACCTCTGTGTGGTTTGAAGCTTCTGTGCATTGGACAGCTGTGGGTACCTCGTGTTGAGTGGAAACATGCACTCTCTGCCCTTCTGTGACTTGACGAATGTCACGTAGTCCGCTGCTCTCCAGGTTCATCCCTGTTGGTCTCACATCACAGGATTTTCTTCTTTTTTAAGGCTCCATAATATAAAGGCCGAGAAGTGGGATTGTTGGATCCTACAGTAATTCCATTTTTAACTTTTTGAGGCACCCCCGTACTGTTGTCCACAGTGGCTGCACCAGTTCAGAAGACGTCCCCTTTCTCCACATCCTCCCAACACATGTTGTTTCTTGTCTTTTTGGTTTTGGCCATTCTGACAGGTGTGAGGTGATATCTCTTTGTGGTTTTGATTTGCATTTCCCTGATGATGGGTGATGTCTTCTTTGGAGAAATATCTACTCATATTCTAGTGATTCCAGTCCTTTGACTCTTTTTTAATCAAGTTGTTTGGTTTTTTTGGAATTGATTTGTAAGGGTTCCTTATACTTTTAGCCCTTTGCATTGGTATTGGCATTCCTAATTCCTTTAACACATGGTAAATATTGATGCTAGTAGTGAGAATAAGCATTTTGGGATTTCCTTCTCATTCATGGATACTTCCTTATCATTTCCTCCGGAAGTGCCATAAGACATATTCATGGTTACGTTATGTCGTCAGTTTTTCTTAACTGAAAATAATTTTTTTTTTAAAGAATTTATTTATTTATTTGACAGAGAGAGACAGCCAGCGAGAGAGGGAACACAGCAGGGGGAGTGGGAGAGGAAGAAGGAGGCTCCTAGCGGAGGAGCCTGATGTGGGGCTCGAACCCAGAACGCTGGGAACACGCCCTGAGCCGAAGGCAGATGCTTAACCACTGCGCTACCCAGGCGCCCCTCTTAACTGAAAATAATTTTACAATTATCTTGACACTCAAGACACAGCGTGGCTTGATGCAAAAAGCATTTGGCTCCCACTCTCTTACTTGTATTTTGTGTTACCTACTCTGATAGGGCACCAATATCACTACAGAGAAACTGAGGCCAGTCTAAATCTCAATCCTTATTGCTCAGCCTAGTATTTTCGCCAAGGATATTTTGTACTGTGTTCAGTATTTTTTCTAACGTATGCCTGGTTAATTACCCCTGACATGACACGAGACTCTTCAAGGAGTGATGTTAGGTGTTCTCAGACAGGTAGTTTGGAATTTTATCTGTAACATGCAATACGGAGTATGGTTTTGGGGGGTTTTCTGTTTCCTGGCCTCCAAGTCTTTTAGAAACAGCCTCTCCAACCCTTCTTAATGCCTTTTTGTTTATATTTAATTGAACTCATTTTCATGTTTTCCTTGCACGATCTAGTCTTTCTTGTGTTTCTTTAATTTCATCTCCCACTCCGTGACTTTTGTTCATTACTGATTTCCACCCACTTATGATCCATATGCTGCTATACTTTTTCCATCTCTTTCTTGAGCTATTGTACTTTGACTCTGTTTCCTTCTTTCATGGGAGGAACTTCTGTACTGAAGATGTTAACGTGGTAGAGAAACGAGTATATATAAAATGTAGTGTCTATAAGCACCTTTGACCCTTTTTCTGCCTGTATGAGCTCAAATCTTGCTGTGAAGAGTTACATTCTACAGGGGAGTGCAACACTTCCTTCAGACTTCTGACATTAGGTCCTATTATTATCTGTCCTAATATTTGCCTCTTTTCTGTTTAGCCTGCTACCGTGATTATCTCCCTAGAATGCCCGGAGCTATCCAGCATGGTCAAAGTCTACCAGATCCTTATTACGAAACCCAATGAAGTAATGATTCAGCGGCCAAATGTACCAGGATATGTGTCTGAAAATGTCCTGCTTACACAGAGTTGTCAACATTGTTTTCAAGGTAAATGAGGAGCAGAATAAATAAAAAGGTAGACAGAGTTTGCAGGGTTGAGTTATCCATTGCATAAACTTCACTTTCATATGAATAACCTAGATTAAATCACATTGCGAGCCTCCCAGATTATCAGTGTGGTTTACTGAGCTGCTGTTGCATCCGACCGTCTTTTGCAATGGTAATTGGATGTTCCCTACGTCCTGCTCCTGCTTCCAGACTGCTCTAAGTGTACTGTAGAGTTTTCTTCTAGTTGACAAATACAGCACATAAATATCTCTGTCACTCATTCAGCCATTATCATTTCTTTTTTTTTTTTTTTGTAAGATTTTATTTATTTATTTGACAGAGAGACAGCCAGTGAGAGAGGGAACACAAGGAGGGGGAGTGGGAGAGGAAGAAGCCGGCTCCCAGCAGAGGAGCCTGATGTGGGGCTCGAACCCAGAACGCCGGGATCACGCCCTGAACCGAAGGCAGACGCCTAACGACTGCGCTACCCAGGCGCCCCTCAGCCATTATCATTTCAATGATCAATAAAATGTGAGCATTTATATAATGTCTTAGTTTAGGTTCTCAAGTAAGAAATCTAACAGGTTTGGGGTTTCTGCCCTCAAGGACTGTAACCACATGCTCAAGTAAAATACTTATTTCATTAAAATACTGATATATTGTTGTGCTGGACGCACACACATAGAGGTCTACATAAGGGAGAATAAAGCGTAAGGGAATATTTCTGAAAGAGATTACAGTTGACCCAATTCATTAAGAAGGACATCCAGTAACCAGGGAAGGACGGGTGGTTCTTTGGGCAAAGGGTGCAGTGTGCTCCTCGCCAACATAGCTGGAGATAGCAAATCTCACTAGCATAGTTTCTAATAACTCGAGAAGCCAATGGGCACCAGGGCATGCGTATGAACACAAGGACAAGCACACGAGCAAAGGCAAGGCGATAAGAGTAGCTGTATACCTTGCAAAATAATTCACAGTACATCTGTAGTTTTTGAGTGACCAAACACGACAAAACAAGATTTCAAAGCAACGTGCTGAAGGCAAGAGTCGGTGATTTTGACATATGCACACACCGTGGGGGAAGTGGGGAAGGGCAGAGGGAGAGAGAGACAGAGAATCTTAAGCAACTCCACACCCAACATGCAACCCTACATGGGGCTTGATCTCACAACCCTGAGCTCATGACCTGAGCTGAAATCAAGAGTCAGAGGCCCAACTGACTGAGTCACCAAGGCACCCCAAGAAGAACATTCTTAAGTGGGCTCGGGGTGTAAGGGGGTGGGCAAATTGCTACATGAGACGCAGGCAGCTGAGGACCACCTGGCAAGAAAAGGAAGGAGAGGGTTAAGGTGCAAGTTGGTGCTGGGACAAATTGTGTTGTGGATGGTGCGGTTTGGTTTTCAGTTGGTGGTGGTCTGAAAACAGACAGGATCCGAAATTTCTTTTTCTTTTTTTTTTAACAGTTTATTTATTTACTTGAGAGGGAGAAAAAGAGCACGAGAGGGAGGAGGGTCAGAGGGAGAAGCCGACTCCCTGCCTAGTGGGGAGCCTGATGTGGGGCTCCATCCTGGGAGTCTGAGATCATGACCTGAGTCAAAGGCAGCTACTTAACTGACTGAGCCACCCAAGCCCCAGAACTTGAAATTTCTGTACCTTCTCAGTTTTACTGTGACCCTAAAAGTGCTCTAAAAAATAAAGTCTACTTAAAAATATCTTACCATATACGTCAGCAATCCCTCTCCTAGGTACTCATTCAAGAGGAGTGGAAACCAAAAGACACACAAATATTTTTCAAGTATATTCAAGGCTGCTTCAGCTGGAAGGAACTTGGCCATGCAACGAATTGGGGCCAGACAAAAATGTGATTTATGTAGACAATTACAAAGGGACTTATGTTCAGAAATTATTGACACATTTCCATGGAGGACTCTCAGAACCATACGCTGAGCCAAAAAGACAAAGACAGAAGAGAACATGCTGTCTTATTTCCTATATCTGGCATTTCGAAAAATGTGCAATCGAATTTACAGCAAGAGCAAACATACTGTTGGTTGCCTAGGGGTTCTTACAGAAGGAGGATGTGACTGGAAAGGAGTAGGAGGGTTATGGGGACATTCTCTGCTTTCATCATGGAAAGCACTGCGTTATGCTGATGTGTCTACCTTCCCAAATTCCCTGAAGTGTACACTGTAAATGGATGCTGTTCACAGTGTAGGTTACACCTCAACAAATTAAAAATAGAAATGACCTAGACATATGAATCCCATCTTTGTAATACAGGAACTGGATGACAGTGAAAATCCACCATCATGCTATTGTAAGATATTCATATTAATTATAAGAATGCCATACATTCAAAATTAATGAATCGCCAAGACATAGTACACACGCCCTGGTCCTAAGACAGCTCGGCTAGTTATGTGAAGAGCAGACAGAGTGGATTTCAGGAATATATAGATATGGGCAAAAGAAAGGACATTTCCTAATGATAAATGGGTCCAATCGTCAAGACAACAGAAAAGTATTAAAAATGTATGCACATAATAACGGATTCAAAAGAGACAGAACGGGCTCTAAAGTCAACAATGGGCGAATCCTTAAGGACAGACTCAGTGTGCAAACGTCCTGTGAGCTGACAGAACCGTAGACGGAGTGTAGATAACTGATCATGTAGTAAATACTGATAGAACAAAGAGACAGGGTGTAAATAAGGGTAGGCATGGCGTGAGCAGCCCCGTCACACCGTCTGGAAGACTGACCTTTACTCACCCAAGAGCCATGGAACACACCACCATTGTCTTCAGGTGCTCCTGAGTGTCCACAAAGACAGACCATCTGCTGGTCCATAAAATAAATAATGGGACATTTTAAAACATTGAAATCCCATCAAGTATATTCTCTGATCAGAACAGAATTAAATTACAAATCAATGAAAACAATTATCTGGGAAATCCCTGCATATTCGGCAGTTCAAGCCAACTATTTCTTTTTTTTTTTATTTTTTATGTTTCAGATTTTTTTTAAAAAGATTTTATTTATTTATTCGACAGGATAGAGACAGCCAGCGAGAGACGGAACACAAGCAGGGGGAGTGGGAGAGGAAGAAGCAGGCTCCTAGCGGAGGAGCCTGATGTGGGGCTCGATCCCAGAACGCCGGGATCACGCCCTGAGCCGAAGGCAGACGCTTAACCACTGTGCCACCCAGGCGCCCCCAAGTCAACTATTTCTGCACAGCCCCTGGGTCACAGAAGAAAGTCTAGGAAGTATTAAAAACCCTATTTAAAATGTGAGGGATGCAGCTAACGGGGTCATTAGAGGGATATTTACAGCTTTATAGGCACGTATTAGATTTTTTATAAGGATTAAAATCAAAGTCCTCTCTATGAAGCTAGAAAAAAAAGAGGACAAATTAAACCCAGCACAAGATGAAGGAAGCACTAAACACATGAAGTAATAAATCACTGAAATAAATCAATAGAGAATGTGCGGGATTTTCAGAATCATTATTTAAGTGTTTTGTGCTTTCCTTAGGGAGAAGCCTGGAGCCTAGGACGTCGTTGCTAATTTTAATTGAGGTAAAACAGAGGCTAAGGGAACAAGGGCAAAGAACAGAGTTCATGATGAACAGGCAGGACGAGGGGTTAAAATATACGACGGAAGGGCAAATTAATTATGCGCGTTTGTTCTTGGTAACCCACAAGTTCACCTGAGACCCTCTTGAGAAGCCAACAGGAGTTGTCCACTTGCGGGACCCAGGGAAGGAGAGGCTTCCCATGTCCAGATGGCCACGTGCAGAGCAGCAAGCCTGTGTGCATACACTGTGAGAACGCAAGGAGAGCGTGGGGACATGGCGGGGGGCCTCTCTGAAAGCCACAGCTGCACACAGAAACGTGGCAAGCAGCCAGACAAAACAACACGTGTCGATTGATAGGCACGGGGGCAGACGGTGTTGGGAAAGCTTAGATGACCCTCTCCTTGGAGGGGTGGGGGGGCAGGCAAACAAGTAAATACGTGTTTATTATGTCAGGTGTCATTGAGTGGTTGGGTCCTAGGAAGCAGAGAGAGCAGCTGTGGTTGGTGAATGAGCCTTGAACAACGGGAGGAAGCCCACTCCAGAAAGAAAGGCCCACGCACATTAAAGGGAACATCAGGACACGTTGCTGAATGTTTGTTTTCAGATGCAGGAACAGAAGACAGGCCCACTGGGCAAATCCCCGGGCTGCCACTGAAGGAATCCACCACAGTGGCTGCAATGCAGGGGTCTTGCAATGTTGGATGAAGGATGACATGTAGGGCAGGCAGAGAGGGGTAAGAGAAGGATGGCCGAGGAATGTGGGGGACCCCAGTCAGACCTCCGAAGGCAGAGGATGCTGGGGGACAAGCTGTTTCTGGGAAGACTCCGGAATTTTGCAAGTGCTAACACACGTCTCGAGATTTGTCTGCGTCATGATGCTTGCTTGGTCTGTTTGGAATCCTTGTGCCCAGGCGATGCCTTCCAACAGAAGTGCTCTGGAAAGTACTGTGCAGTCTACAAAAGTTACGCCTTTTCCATATCTCTACGCCCTTTGTGCTTTGGCTGGGCCAAACCTTTCCATGAACACATTATGGAGAAGTCTGGAAATCCTTTTTGTGGTCTGTTTTATGTAAAGTATGAAGAGAAATCCCTGGAATATCTATTTTAATAATTTTTTTCTTTCTCCCTTTCAGGAAATAAACAACTGTGTTCAACTAATCGCTCCCTCATTTGAAACAACGGTCTTGGCCATTGGTACGTCTCACTAAAACTATATTGTAAGTGGAATGCCAACAAAAATGTCTAAAACAGACTTACAATTTGAACATATTTCTATTTTACCTATGGAGCTAACCTTTCAATTATAAGAATGTCTGCTATACAAAGAAATCTGAACACAGTCCCTGATTCCTGGAATTTAATATTTAAGATAGTGATGATTTGGGCAGGTTTATTGAATTTCTATATAATACTGTCCTCTCTACCAGCAGTACGTGGAAATGCATTTCAAGACAGACCTTGTCATTCTATTCCTTTTTATAACCATAAACAGCCATAAAAGTAAAGTAAAAATAAACAGTGTTTTATTGAACTACATTTCATAAGGAATGTTTTATAGGAAATTTTCGTACACGCAGAGAGTTTCATTAAAAAAAAAAAGATGTATGCACAATATTCAAGAGTCTTTGATGCAATGAACACAATCACCAAAAATGCAATTTCCAATAGAATGAAAGAGGGAAATAGAAATTTGTCCATTTTTGACTTCTCAAGGAAAGAGGATTTGAGAAGCTATTTGAATCACAATAAAAAAAGAGGCTTAAAACTTTTTTTTTTTTTAAGGAACCATAAAAATAAGCCCAAACAAGCATTTGGTGTGTTCGTAAACAAGTCTTAAAAGTGGAGGAGGATTTATTGAATGAAGTTTGGGAAGCCAAGTCCTTTGAATAGGACACCTTGCCTCAGGAGCGAGATTTAAAGCAGCTGTGTCTTACTGGGAATTCTCGGTACTGGTCAGGTTCTTGCTCTGAATATTTTCATATTCGTTCTAATCTAGAGTTTGTGGGAGAACTCGGGAAATGAGGAAGGGGGGCTAGCGATCGCCATGTTGTGTTTACGGACTGTTGTTCCGACTCTGGCCATCTGCCCCCAGAGTTATGGACCCTTATGTTCGTGTATATGCACACAAGGGATGGAGATGTTCAAAGGATTTTTCCAACTACATGGAAACTTACCATTAGGGCCTCCTGAGCCACTGCGAAACGTGCTTGGTTGATCCTAACACCCAACACAAAAGAGCAGTTCTATGGGGCTGGAAGTTATTTTTTTTCCACTTGACAAAGAAACTCAGCCCCGGTGTCTTGTTTTCAAAGGTAATTTCAATCTACATGTTCGCATCTTGCTGTGTAGACAGCTTGGTTACGAATATGCTCAAATAACACCAAACATTCTACTCTTGCTGGGATCAGGGCAACCAAATGGGGCCTAAACATACATTTCGTAGATAAATGGGAATGTTTGTCGCTGAAATGGGAGATTATGCACTTTCTCTAAGTTCCACAGGAGAAAAATCCTCTTATAAGTTTGAAGTCAACAATTGCATTGAAGCCACTATATTATTACCGGAGTAATTTGTTATACGTCCAACTGGTCAACCCTTTAGCCACCCCTCCTTCCAGACAATCTATTAGCCCTATACCAGTGACATTTACCTAGTTGACTTCTGCTCAACTTGAGGTTTTAGCTTAAATGTCACCACCCATTGTTTACTGTTGATTTAAGGATTTTAGGTTTGCAAAAATAAGGGTGTGCTTTACAAAATATGGTCCTGCTATATTTGATTCTTTCAGTCTCCTGCATTATGTGTTTCTCTTGTGCTACTTATTTTGACATGCTAACTAAAAAAAAAAAAAAGTTTATTTAGTATATGTTTCTGTCCAAATATGCCATGTTTTCAGCTTTCTTCTTGCAAAATTTTTCAAGCGAGTCAACCCATGGACTATTTCTCCTTTTCAAATCTTTCCTGAATTCACTCCAATGCCTATGAGGCTTATGTAAGGAGTGTAGGTGAGACAAAATATAAAGAAAAGTTTCCCCATGACTGACCGGGGTGTACCCACATTTCAAGGACCTCCCATGGCTAAATGCCACGGGTAGTGTCATGTTGTTACCACAGGAGCTGTTCTGCATCAGGCATGCCTAGTACCACCCCTGAGAAGAAATTTTAAACAAGATTTTGGGCATCACAGGTGACTCCTGTTCTTTCCTTCTGCCATGAGAACGGACACATGCCACATCAAGAGCTATTCCTCAGCTTGTGCCCTACAATGAGAAGACATGCACGGCTTGCGTGGCCGTGAGATCAAAATAAAGATCGAGTCAAGCAAACCACCGCTGATACCGGGTGTTTGACACGTGAGCCAAGTGGTTGATAAGAACATCCAATGTATTTCTCACACGTGAAATGTCCAAGTGTGAGCTCAACACCATGTACCCCAAGCGTACCCACATTTAGTGTCTGAGTAGGAGAAGTTTCCAAACTTCCAAATCTTGTGATGCTCCTTGACTATTCGTCATCTCTCACTAGATGCAACCGTAAGCAGATCATGAGGGGCGTCCTTGAAAGTGTTTGCAGAAACTAGACAGCAGTCGTGAGGAACACCATTACCACCCACCTGCGCTAACACCCTCACTTTCATTGATGTGCGGTTCAACAAGACCCCAGAGCGGTCCCCCTGCTGCCCCCTCCACCCTGCCCAGCGACAGTCAAGAAATCACCTGTATACTTTTGTTAAAGTTGAAGTTGAAGCATGGCATTTCTCCACTCAAAACGCACGAGTGGTTTTCAATTCTACGGGTAAAGGCCAGATTTCCAAAGTGGTTCCACAATACTCCTGTACATACCTGGTCTCACAGATGTAAAGTGAAGCCCTAGGAAATTACAACCAATTATTGCTTATGGGGCTTAGAAATGGCCTCGATTTATTGTTTATGATCGCTTTATGTACGTCTTACCCCAAATGGAACAGCTGTGTTTGATCAACTGACCTAGACTTTCTATGCATGCATTCTTCCCCTACTCAGCTGCATAATAATCTGTATGATTTTACTCTTTTATAGTCCTTCAAACTTCCGTTAAGTTTAAACAGGTAAAAACTTCTGGTTTGCTTCTTGAAGTACAAGAGTTCTTGCACTGTTCTGTGCAGTGTTTTAGATATGTTAATTAGCTGAATTTGATGGATTTTGTTTTCCAAATTTTCCTGTTTCTAGTGATATGTTAGTTCCGTTGTCCCTCCGTCCTGAAACAATCGTGGAAAAAAACCTCCATTCTAATTGTGAATGCATACAACAGTCAATGTATGCTATGGTGACTTCAGAAGTTAGTGTTCATCACATTTACTTTTAGAGTTGTTAGACCTTCCTGGTGTTTTTCATCTTGTACTGTTTTCCAGTGTTCCTTTTTTTTCCCCTTTTGCATTTTCCATTATTTTGTCTGATACTGCCATAACCATGGGAGCTTACTGACACTTAGTGTTTCGGAGTTTTTATCAATTGTACCCTGAATGTGAACACAAGGTGTTATGATTCAGAGATGGAGTTCTTATTGCAAATGTCACAGCACATAATGAGTGTGTCCTCACCTTTTGCCCCCAGCCCTTATCTGGTGTGGCTGCAATGAGAAACAGGTCAATTGTACGAGTGAGTGGCCTAGCACCCTACAGCCTAGGAAGTAGGGAAAAATAGTTCTCTCTGTGCACACGGTGGGAATAGGGAGCTGTGAGGGGTCCTCTTACGACAGCCCTTTGGGTGTAAATGAAATCTCTCTAGGATTTTGGGAGACCCCAATAGTTTTATCACCTACGAGTGGCTATAAGGGCATGGGATTTTTCCTCCTTGAAGTGTAAATACGCCAAGTGGACTCTAGGGCTCCAAGGGCCTGGCGGCTAAATCTAGAGATAAGACTGTGCTGTAATCCTGGCCTTCGGGGGCGGTAAGAGAAGTTTTATTATCCTATCGGGTTACATCACTTACTCCTTTCATCACAGTCAGTGTTGAATGGGGACAGAGTTTCAGTTTTGCAACTTGGCAAGAATTCTGGAGATGGTTGCATAACAATGGGAATGTACTTCACGTTACTGAACTGTATGCTTAAAAATGATTAGGATGCTAAATTATAACTTCTGTATATTTTACCAAAATTCGTACTTAAAAGAACATTGGGGTTACTAGCCCTTCCTTCTGGAATCATTTTACTCAGATAACTGCATGACTTTCTCTTTCCCGTCTTTTCGGATCTCTGCTTAAATGCCCCTCCACCACTCCCTGCCTGGCTTCCTGGGTTATGTTTCCATGTGCATTAATACTTGCAATTTTCTCCATTGATGGTTTATTTCCTGTGTCCCCTCATCGGAACAGAAGCTCTGGGAATCGTACCTGTGTGGGTCACTGCTTTCTCCGCTACAGACCAACAACAATGGTCTTCACCTGGTCTGGGCTCAACAGCGACCCACTGATTGCACACCAAACACCTGCTATGAGCACTTGTGAAAATACCCTTTTTTTTGGACAGCATACATGGGGGTAAGTGACCACATTGCTCTCTGCTAGGCTTTCTAATAGTTAATTTTAAACACTTGGAGACACCAAGAAAGATAATGGACTTGTCTCCTAACACCACCAGCATACGGCCACAATATTTGGGGAGGTGTTACTCCTGAGTGCACCTGTATATCCTGCTAGCAAGGGTTTGAAAAGGAGCTTTCCACACGTTTCCACTGTGATTTACTTGTGCTGACAGGGGCTTTTTCTTCAAATGTGGGACTAGATAATATTGAACCATTACTGGGGGGGGGGGGGGACAATCCACAGTTCATTGACAATAAACGCTGCAATAAAGAACAGTGCTCAGTGCCGTATCATCCCAGGAAGGCAAAGCCCATCATTTGGTAAAATAAATGCACACCCTGAAACTAAAATAAAGGACTGAGAAACAAATGGAAGCTAACCAAATTAAAACCAATGCATGAAGTATGGGAGACACAGTGGTGCCTTTCCTTCAGGCAGGAAGCTGCCCCCTCTGACATTTGCAGGAAGTGTGGGAGACTATTCCAGTCCTATCGACACCCATTCTTACGGCTACTGCCTGCCACGTGTGTCTCCTGGAGTTAGAACAGCCATCGGAGAGACGCGTCCCAGAGGTCTACGGATTCTTTTTGCCATCTCTGCATGGATGGATTGGTGGGATTTTCTATGGCTAAGCAGGCTTGAAGAGGCAGAGAGAGGAGAGAATTTCTGGAGAGGAAAGTGCATGAGGAAAGGGGCTGATGTGTGTTTTTCCTGCTGCTGTGCACACTTGGAGAGCTGAAATATACCCCATCCGTGAAGGAGAGGAATGTGGGAATTCAAGTAGCGACTCATCACTTGGATTTTCTCTAGCAGATGCGTTCTCAGTGGGGGCAATACTGCCCTGCGAAGGGGCAAAAAGTCCTTCTAGGTGGATGAAAAAAAGTGACATTCTTGACACATGAAGAAATTTTCAAAATCATTAGCCATCAGGGAAATGCAAATCAAAACCACACTAAGATACCACCTTACGCCAGTTAGAATGGCAAAAATTGACAAGGCAAGAAACAACAAATGTTGGAGAGGATGTGGAGAAAGGGGATCCCTCTTACACTGTTGGTGGGAATGCAAGTTGGTACAGCCACTTTGGAAAACAGTGTGGAGGTCCCTTAAAAAGTTAAAAATTGAGCTACCCTATGATCCAGCCATCGCACTACTGGGTGTTTACCCCAAAGATACAGACGTAGTGAAGAGAAGGGCCATAGGCACCCCAATGTTCATAGCAGCATTGTCCACAATAGCTAAATCATGGAAGGAGCCGAGATGCCCTTCAACAGATGACTGGATTAAGAAGATGTGGTCCATATATACAATGGAATATTACTCAGCCATCAGAAAGAATGATTACCCAACATTTGCAGCAACATGGACGGGACTGGAGGAGACTATGCTAAGTGAAATAAGTCAAGCAGAGAAAGACAATTATCATATGGTTTCACTAATTTATGGAACATAAGAAATAGCAGGAAGATCGGTAGGAGAAAGAAAGGAAGAACGAAGGGGGGTAAACAGAAGGGGGAATGAACCATGAGAGACTATGGACTCTGGGAAACAAACTGAGGGCTTCAGAGGGGAGGATGGTGGGGGACTGGGATAGGCCAGTGATCGGTATTAAGGCGGGCACTACTTGCATGGTGCACTGGGTGTTATACGCAAATAATGAATCATGGAACACTACATCCAAAACTAAGAATATACTGTATGGTGACTAACATAACATAATAAAAAATTATTATTAAAAAAAAAGAAAAAAGTGACATTCTTGAATGTATAAGGTCCAGATATACATAATGTCCATGACCAGATCTACAGTTCCGTTAGATCTAGATCTAGTACAGATCGAGATCTGATCTACAGACTGGATCTATAGTTCCACCAGATCTAGACCCAGTAAAGACTGAGATCTGATCTACAGACCGGGTTTACAGTTCTGTGTGGCATTCAGAATTCATGCAGCTGAGGCTGGCTACAGAAGTAAAAAGGCAGAATAAAAGAAAATTTGCTCTTGGGGCGCCTGGGGGGCGCAGTCGTCAAAGCGTCTGCCTTCGGCTCAGGGCGTGATCCTGGCGTACCGGGATCGAGTCCCACGTCAGGCTCCTCTGCTATGAGCCTGCTTCTTCCTCTCCCACTCCCCCTGCTGTGTTCCCTCTCTCGCTGGCTGTCTCTCTCTGTCAAATAAATAAATAAAATCTTTAAAAAAAAAAAAAAAAAGAAAATTTGCTCTCTCTTCCTGACATCAAACGGGATGCAGGTCCCGTGCCCTTGGACTGGAATTTACACCATCGGCTCTCCTGAGTCTCCAGCTTTCTGACTGCACCTGTTAAGACTTTTCAGCCTCCATACGCCCATGAGTCAGACTCAGTGAATACAAATGCACACGGGCAGGTACATTTGAATTTGAGATAAACAGCGGAGATTTCTCTTTCCAGGTAAGTATGCCCACACTGTACGTGAACTTCAGATTTAACAAGGCACATTGTATTTTGCCTGGCAAACCTACCCCCTCCTATGTGCACCAGGAATTTTTGGCACTGGGGCTTCAGCACAAGAGAATAACACGAAAAAGCAGCTGACACTCCTGTCCAAGGGCAGAGCCTATGAGGAAGATGTAGTAAAATGGGGGAGGAGAAGGTTAATCTTGAAGCATTTAAGTTTGACATTGATTGTCCAGTGACAGTGGCATTTAGGCTCAAGGACTGGTGGCCAACTTTCAGAGTCACCCAGATGCCCATGTGTATTTTTGAGGAGGGGATGGTATAGTTGCAGGTAGTGTGTGGACAAGGCTAGGGTTGGTAAGGAAAGTTGGGGAAATTACATAGCACTTTGCAGACTTGGCAAAAACAATGGCTCTTCTCACCAATGCCATGAACTCTTAAAAACACACAGGTAAGAAAGCCATGCCCCAGATCAAGTGACCCAGGATCTCCATGGGAAGGTCTGGAATTTCCAGTGGTTAATCACTACTCTCAAGGCAATCGCTTGTCCCCATTGGCTTGGCACTGTGGGCTTTCCTAGGATGTAAGACTGTCCGCGTGAAAACCAGGAAAACACTCCCAGGAAAACTGGGATGAGTTGGTCACCTAAATGCACTGAGTACAGATCTCAAAATATGAGTAATGATCATCCTTCTGACTTTGAACACCTGGGTGCTGGTGGGGAATCCATGAGGAATTCACATCAAGATTTTTATATGAAAAGTGAAATGATATGTAGAGAAATTAAGACGTCTTTCAGATGTTTACCTTTTTCTGTTCTTGGCATGTAGTGAGGCTAGTAACCTAACGGGTTTGGCTAAGGGTTATGTGGTGTCAGCCTTTCCGGACAGAGTAGACAGGTGTTTATTGGATACTTTACCCATGAATATGTAGATAAGAAAATGCGAAAGGCAAACAGAAGAGACCTAGACTCCTAGAGATAAACCTAGAAAAGATAAGAATATTGAATTGATTGCCAGAGTCTTGATGGATATCCAAAGAAATGCGAGAATCAGAAAGCAAAGAACGTGGTGGGCGGACAAGATGTGGGGTGTGCCTTGTGTATTTGAAAAGTCATTTCAGATATCTAAAACAGTCCAGTTTTATAGGAAAGGAAAAGAGAAGGGAGACCTAGAATCCTTTGAATATTAATAATTGAGCCTCCAGTGTACCATATCTGCTGTACTTTAGTATGTGTTGAGTGAATATACCTAGGTAATTTATATAATTAAGACCCAAATGGCATGTTGATAAGTGAAGAGTATTTCAAGGGAACCACAGAGGACAACATTCAATTACATAAATTCCATCCCCACGTTGATTGATGACAGAGTAGTATCCATCTCATAATGTTCAAAATGGATGAAGCTGGACAGAACATTGTCAGATACAGAAATGACTGACTTCTTTCTCATGCAAGAGGCAACCGAAATGGGATAACCCACAGAGGGAAATACAAAATACAGAACAGTAACAATGGCTCCAAAAGCAGAGAGAGAGACAAATGAAAGAGTCCAATTCAATGACCCAAACTGGCCAGTTTTAGAACTTGGAGCAAAAGGTCAGTTGAAGAAGCAGGGGTCCTGAGATACTTTCATCAAAAGATGACAAAATGTCAAAGCCCAAATGAGAGACAATTACTCCAAAGGAATGACTGTCTTAAACAGTCTTTTGAGTCCACACTATGGGCAATTAATTACACTCTTCCAGCAGGGAAGTCCCTCATCAGTTGTCTTTGTTGCCTTTTGTGAGAGAACAGAAAGCATCTTTAGAATCAATAAAAAAAAAAAAAAAAAAGAATGTGTGAAATCAAGATAGAACAGACTGTCCTGTGCCCAGAGCATAACCAGATCTCTGGAGGAAACAAGACCTTCCAAGAACGTGGAGACCACACGGTCACGCCAAGAAAATAAATCGAGTCAATAACTTTAACCTGTCTCCGTTTTCAATGTTGATTAAAAAATGTGAGGGAAACTAAAAAACAAGGAAAATCCATTGTTTGTCTTGTCCTTTACTTGACTGAAGGTGCTTAGTCATTTGTAGGAATGCTCTCCTGACACCTTCCAAACAGCTGGCGTGAGAACTGGAACTCTCATGCCCTACTGAGTTCTTAGCTTCAGAGAAAAGAGCTCACTGGGCTCAGGCAGAAGTAGAAAGACTTGGCAAGGAACTTAGCTATGTGGCCTAAGTCAAAGTTGATATCAAATCCTGAGTCTGTATGAGTTTGCTAGCGCTGTTGTAGAAACAATCAATCAATCAAACCGGGTGGCTTAGAGCAACAGAGATGTATTATCCCAGAGATGCGGAGGCCAGAAGTGTGACCGGGTATGTGGACGCGGCTGTGGTCTCCAATAAGGCTCTAGGGGAGGGTCTGCTGTGTCTTTGTCTTCTTGCCAGTGGAAGGTCGCTGCTTTGTGGCAGTATCATCCCACGTGCTCCACGTGCACATGCGTCCAAATTTCCGCTTTTAGAAGGACACCAGCCATACTGGATTAGGGGCCCACCCTAGTCCACCATGACCTGCTCTGAACTAACTACATGTTCACAATGATCCCATTTCCAAAGTATATCCCATTCTGGGATTCTGGCAGGTAGGATGTCAACACATGAGTTTGGAGGGGGACACAAGTCAACCTTTCCTGAGGGATTAGTGTCACAGACTGGGTTTGAGACCGTATTAACCCTGGTCTTATCATATTTAAAAAGATACTCATTTATTCTGGACATTCCAGTCTTTCCGTTCTTATCCCACAGCCCACTTATTCTATTCCATAATTGACCAAATGTGAGCAAAAGGATTGCAAGATGCCTGTTTTCTTGTTGATTCATTTTATTAGCCTGTAAGGATGAGTGGCAAGTTCATTTAATGTTGAACAAACTGACGATGGTAACAGCTTACTAAAACACTCTTATTTTATCGATTGGCTCACTGGTTTTCTTCAAAGATATTAATAACAACTCAAGACCTGTTTCCTCCAAGCTAAACAGTCTCCTATGAGCTTTCCATAGATACATAATTACCTAATATTCACAATGAGCCCAGAGGGACAGACATGGTCAGGACTTTGTACAGCTTTGTCTGTGAAGAAGCTCATCTGGCTTGCTCACCCATTTCACAGACTGGGAAAGAGGAAGATCACATGTCTCCACACTTGGGTCTTGGCATTTGCATTTATGAGTTGGCTTGTGTCAAAGTCCACACATAGATCCTTCCATCTTACCACAAGGAATAGGGAACATTTGTGCTGAGGCAGGAAGGTGATCTCCTTGAAACTCATCTGGCAAAAAGGGAAGGAGACGTTTCTTCTTCCCAAGAATGCATGAGTATCCGTGTGACATGAGATATGCAGGCTTGACCTGAATGACGCTACAGGTCAACTGAGCTTCTGAATGTCTTTTCCAGGTAAGAAAGAAATGAGCAATATGCCCCAGATCTCACAGATCTTTGGAATACGTCTCTGCCAAACAGGATGTTTTCAGTGTTGCACAATGATCTCTTGCAAAGAATGACAAGTAGACAAACATTGCCACATTCACAGACATATACTATATAAAGTGATGAAAATTCAGAATCTCATCAACGGAAAACCCACCCCGAACTTCTCCAGAAGAGGAACCAAGAAGTGCCAGAGACATGAAGATTCTACTATTGTCTCTTGTACTTGCTGTGGTTTGTGATGCCCAGCTACCCCTAATTCATCAATTAACACAGGTACCATGAACTGGCTGACCTGACAAGGAGGTCTGTGTATGTGTGTGTGTGTGTGTGTGTGTCTTTTGAGGGTTTTTATATGTATATCCAAATTGATGTGCACCAAGCTTAGCTGTCTACCTGGAAACTGAGAATCCCTCTGTTAATAGGCTCCTTACACATGTCTACTGTATGTGTCTCCTATGGTCTACTAACTGGCGGTTTATACATTTCTACTATACTTATAAAAGAGAACGTGCATCAGCCAACCAGTGCTGGGGCTGAGGTCTTGCATTCGATAAGAATGAGTATGCTATTTTAGAAATATATCAATTTGTTCTTTTGCTGTTGACTTGGGTTTTCCCAGTTTATAAATCCTGCGTTGTTCAATGAAGTTAGTTCCGGGCTGACTCAAAAGAGAAGGGAAAGCCATACTGGATGATGTTGGAGAAAATAAAAAGAAATTGAGTAAACTTACTGATGGGAACTTTGCCATTAGCTTCCAGGACAATGGGAGACGATGTATTTGGCAGCCAGCAACCCTGACAAGATCAGCGACAATGGCCCGTTCAAGGGTTACATGAGACGTATTGAGGTGGACATGGCGAGAAGGCAAATCTCCTTCCATTTTTACGCCAAGTAAGTAAAAATCACATAGAGCAAAAACGCCTGTCAATGCCTGACCCTCAGAGGGCATCTGAGCTCTATGTTTGCAATGTAATATCTGCATGATGTTGAAGAGTGTGACTGTCTCAGTTCTTTATAATTGACCACACCCTTCCTGCTTTAAGGAGATGATTCTCATGGAGCTTCTGTGACCATAGGGTTCACTGGCTCTATCATTCTCTACCCTGAAGAACTCACAAGCAGCAAATTTTAATTATCATTAAATTGTGAAATTCACCAAAACCTTTGCTACTTCAAGTATTATTTATAAAACGCCCACTAATCGATAGGCATTTTATTAAGAACTCAAAAGACTAAGAGAAGATGAGGAAACTTTTTTTTTACCTTCATGGTCAAAATAGAGTCTGATATAGATCTATAAACTAGTAACAATATGATGCGTGAAATTCTATCATAAGAATAAAGTGTAGGTGAAATGAGAGCACCAGAAAATGATCAATGATCGCATGCCAGGGAATCTATGAAGTATCACAAGGCACAGGGCATGTGTAGGATGCTTTAGAAGGTGGACTGGGATTTTCAAACAAAGAAGGAAGAAACAGGACAAACGTTGGCACACAGATCAATAGAAAGGTCCTTAAACGGAATGAGAAAATGTGAGGACCTGCAGACATCTCTCTCTCTGTCTCTATCTCTGTCTCTCTCAGACACACACACACACACACACACACACACACACACACACACCCTTGAATTTTATTGCTACATTGGAGATAACTGTAACCACATATTGATGAGTTCATCTGCAAATAACAATAATTTCCACACCAACCTTTAAGTTTCAGCAGAAGAATCTGAGGATAACAAAATGAAGCAGGAGGAATTATTTAAATCAAAGAAATGTAGGGCATCCCAAAGCACCGAATCATGCAAACAGATCCAATGCCGGTAAGATTAAAACCTGTATTTCCATTGTAGGTGGAAAGTGAATTGTTAATTTTTACTGTTTGCAGTCCTTGGAATCCAGATAGAACTGTACTGGGAACGGATGGTGGCTTAATAGTTCGAAAAGTGGGCAGTATAAAGAAAAGAGGAACTTTGCAAGGCGGGGACTTGAGGAGGAAGTGAAGGAAATCTTGCTAGACTTAGCAATACCTGAGCAAACTGACCGGCTGGAGGACAGACATGAGTAAAGGGCTGAAAATAAGCAGAGAGACGTGTTCATCTGTTAGGAATTGGGAAGAAACTGGAACAGGAATAAAACGGAGGATGATTTTTCCAATGATGAAGGGATTCAGAACATATATGAAAAATCACACATTATAAGAAACTGAATGAAGTCTGTTTCTGAAGACTGAACTTCTAAAGCTGTAAGTGGGATCCAAAAATCTCTCTCTCCACCTTCTCACGCTCAGACACAGATTCTGGAGGATAAAAAACAAAACACATGAGCCTCAAGAAAGTAAAATAAGAGGGTTATGTTTGGAGAGATGGGTTTATAAGTATACAAATATAATTGATCTATTATAATTATATAACATGTTAGATAACTATAAACATGCTATACAAGTATAATACATAGTAATATATAGTAATTATAATGCATATATATGTCTGCAGTAGAGTGAGCGTTCCAATAATAATACTTGAATAATCAAATTACACACACATAGCCGATCCCAAGAGATACACAACTGATCATGTATAATATACAATACGGTTCGTTATTTTATATATACATGTAATGAAACTACACACACATCCTCTCTGAGTAGATACATAATTGATTACGTATAATATATGATATGGTTGGTTATATGTTACATATACATTAATCAAATTACACATACATTGTATCCCAACAGATATACCTGTCAGTTTTCAATTTTTTTTTAAAGCATACCATATGATCTTTTGGGGTCAGTTTTACAATTTTTATGTCCGTCTGCGTTTAGCTGACTTTACATGGGGCCCCTCATTCTGCAATCAGGTTGACTGAAGTGCCATGTACGTGTGATCACAGGCATGCATGGGAAGGCATAGTTCAGTGAGTTTTCACATATGTGTCCATGCATTCACCACTGCCAGTCAAGATATAAGACATTTCCATCACCGCACAAAGTCTGCTTCTTTCCTCATGTCTGCCCAGGTGGCCACATAGAGAACACCTGACGTGCTTTTCTCCCCTGCTGCAGAACATCACACCGTGGAATTACGCACTATGCGTCTCCTGCTGCTTTTCTCGCTCCCCATAAGGCTTTCAACATTTATCCACATGGCTGCCCGGCCAAACAGTCCCTTTTGTCATTGCCAAGTTAAAGTACTTTGTGTAAGGAACAACGTCTCCGTTGTCCAGGTACTGGATAATGTTTCCACCTTGCGGGTATTTGGGATAGCTTCGATAAGGCTAGCGTGCACAGCTTTGTGACGCATGTTTGCATCGACATGTATTTGCAGTTCTCCTGGGCAGCAGTCCAACTGTTGCATCATGGCCTATGAGCATCTTTAATGAGAGGAAACCCAAAATTTTTTTTTTAAGGACTTTCTTTTTTTTTTTTTTTTTTTAAGATTTTATTTATTTATTTGACAGAGAGAGAGACAGCCAGCGAGAGAGGGAACACAAGCAGGGGCAGTGGGAGAGGAAGAAGCAGGCTCCTAGCGGAGGAGCCTGATGTGGGGCTCGATCCCAGAACGCTGGGATCACGCCCTGAGCCGAAGGCAGACGCCTAACCGCTGTGCCACCCAGGCGCCCCCCAAATTGTTTTCTAAGCGACAGCACCTTTTGGGTTATCGCCAGTAATACATTAGAAATTCAATGGGAACACATTCTTTCAAAACCTTGGTACGACTTCGTCTGTGATTTTATCCAGTCCCATGAATGCCAAGTGGGATGTTGCCATTGTCTTACTCTGCATGTCCCTAATAACTCATAGCAGTGACCACGGTTTCCTGTGGTCCCTCTTTTGTGACATATCTCTTCAACAACTTGCCCCATTTTAGCTGGATTATTTCCTCTTTTATTATTTGTGTTGTGTGCATTCTTCCTATTTTTCCAAATATATATTTTTGGTCATATACACACACAGACACACACAAAATCCTTTGTTATATATCTGACATATATATAATTGTTGTATATAGTTTCCGTATATCACATATGTGTATCATGTGTATTTGTGTGTGCTTGTGTGTGTCTGTGTAATGTCTTTATATACATATATGTGGCCTGGTGTTCAATTTTCTTAGTGGTGTTTTTATAGAAGTTTGTGGTTCTGATTAAATTAAACCCGTATTTTCTTTTCTTTTTGGGGTGATTCTTTCTGTTTATTATACAAGAAATCTTGGCCACTGTTGTAAGAATGGCTAAGGCCTGCCTTGACAGCTATTTCTCTCTGCTTCCAGAAAATGTTTAAATCGGGGGAATGTTCTTTTTTTCCCTTCTTTTCTAATATTTCAGATTTCTTCATGTTCAATTGGTTTTAAATATGACCTGTTTTGCATTTGCTCTTTGTCTTTAGAACTATTGGTCTAATTCCATGTGTACACAAAGACATCCTTGCCAGGTCATACTGGATCGCAGAAAACCTTCTTTTTTTTTTTTTTAAAGATTTGTTTATTTATTTATGTGACAGAGAGAGACAGCCAGCGAGAGAGGGAACACAAGCAGGGGGAGTGGGAGAGGAAGAAGCAGGCTCGTAGCGGAGGAGCCTGATGTGGGGCTCGATCCCGTAACGCCGGGATCACGCCCTGAGCCGAAGGCAGACGCTTAAGGACTGCGCCACCCAGGCGCCCCAGAAAACCTACTTCTCTTTCGAATGTCACGTTGTTTCTAGGCACTCAAATGGTGCCTCATATAGGGTTCTGTGCAGTTGAATGAAAGAAAACGTTAATTATGGACCAAAGTCTGATTGTTTTCATCCATCCACGTAAAGACATTCTGTTTTTTAGGATTAATGGACAATGCACAGAAAAATCTGTTGTGGGAGGAATAGGAACAAACAATGCTATCACTGTTGATTGTAAGTATATGCGCTTTACTGATATCTTAAGGTTGAAATCTTAGTCTCAAGTTCTCTCTGGAACTCTGTATACCTGAATTCTAGTTTGACGAATGATCGGAAGTATGACTGGGCACACGCCCCTAAATTTTCCAAGTACTTTATTTTGTCACGCATAGACCGTTCAATGATAGGGCTTCGGTGGCCTCTCCTAATTTTGAGTATTATTCAGTGAGTGATGAGAGTGTGTGTTTAGGACCTTTACTTCGTAAGGTTCTCAAGTGCATGAAAATGTTTCCAGGTAAGTTCAAATGACCTTAGGAACTAAATCGAATGGGTCTATCCTGAGTTTACATATCGATGTCACTTTGCTTTAATGGAATACACTTTAAAATATCATCTTAAAACCTCTTATTCCATTCCATGCATGGGTAATTAACTTAAAATCCAAGGAAATCAGAGTGATTTTCAAACACCAGGTACATTTTCTTCATAAGCTCAGCTTCTGTCTAAAGCAATGGGGATGTTGGTTAAGATTTAGATCCCTGAGCTCTTTCTAAGGATCCTAAACAACGTTCCAAATTTTAAGTGGCCTAATGTCTAAATACCTGACTGAAATTAAAACGTGTAAATCTGTGGTTGCAGCCCTTGTCTGAGATAAGAAATGGCACAATGGGTATGTAATTAAGTAAAATATATGCAAATAAAGTGAATTACATGCCTACCATTCTTCCCTACACGTTTTGGTCACTTTTATGTTACCAGTAGATTTTTTAAAATTACAATTTCATTTTTCTTACTTGTATATGATTTTTCTATTTGCCTAAGTCATCAACGTTCTCTATCACCTTTTGTTTCATTTTCCTGCATTTCTGTAGCCCTTTTTAACTAGATCTGGACACAGCAATTTAAGAAGGGATAGAAACAAAAGGAGCAGGACTTAACTGTAGCAGACCTTTGGGACCTAGGAGTTGTAACCTGCCCAGCTCTGTTCTGGAGAAAGCAAGCCACAAAGCCAGCAGTGGCCCTGATGTATTCAATCCCACCACTTCCATAACCTGCATTACCTTTACAAACCGACGTAATGAGATTTCTACAAAGCTTCCTTTATAACGTCATCATTCTAAGAATCTTAAGAGATGCACAAAATCTTATTTAAATTGTTCCAACGTAACCCAAGATTCATGGAGCTAGAGTAGGCTTGGGCAAGACTTACACACTTGTCTGGGTGACGGTGAAGTTCCATCCGGGACTCCTTGGTCTTTCGCCATGCTGGTTCAGTGGAACACACAAACCAGCAGAGTTTCAGATAAAATCCCGAGGAGTGGTTCAAATAAGGTGTTACGTACACTGTGGTCGGAAGAGAGAATGCATGTTGGAAGGTGTGGTGATGATGTGAGGTCCATTAATGCTTTTTCTTTTTCTTATACACATGGCAGGATGGATGGGCATAGCCAGAGAGGAAGGTGTCCCCTGCAGGTGGGATCTGAGTCAACTGTTTAGATTGTCACCACCTGTGCTGTGTTCACAAGTACAACCATATTAATAAAAATGGACATGTCCGTGGCAACTATAAATGTGTTAAGTGATACACCTAGATTAAGGGGCAGACACTCAGTATACGGTTATGCATGCTTTTGAATGCCAACTGATCTAAACAGAAATCAACTTCATTGCTGGGATAAGGCAAATATGAAGAGATTTTAACCTTGTATGTGATAATATGCCATATAACCCCAAGTCGTGTTGTTTAAAGCCATGTTGGTCATTGCAACATGTTTCAGAGAACTAAATTTTAGTAAAACTGGGAGGTGTGAAATCTTTAATTGCACTAACGAATGTGGTGTCCCCTACCCTCCTTGTTCTAAGGAGGTCGCACTAAGGTGGCACTAAGGAAAAGTGTCCCCTACCCTCCTTGTTCTCATCGTCCTAAGCAATGTTAATGTTCACTACACTGCCAGGGAGACACAGAGACCAGTATAAAAATATCATTCCAGTACACTAACTATGCCACGATAACCCCAATCTATAATAAACAAACAAAGGCAAGGCTTTACACACATGTATAAGTTTTATATAAGTTTATATAAATTTTACATATATATATATATTTTTTCTCTCTCTCACAGATGAGGGGACCAATGATTTCCAAATTATCGATATGACCCCAAATAGTATAATAGGCTATGATGTCAACGTGGATGAAGAAGGAAACACCACGGACATAGTTTTATTGTTTGGTATGTATTACATCCTGACAATTGTCATGGCCATATAAGGGACATTTCCACTGTCGGCATTTTCATTGAGAAAATCAGTACCTATGGACATTACTGATTCTGCAAACGAGGCCTAAGTCTTTATGTCCATTGTGTCAAGGATCCTGAAATGATTCTAAAAAGAAAAGTGTAAACAAGAGTTAGTAGAAGTGGGAGGTATTTAAAAATTAAGCCATGGCCATCTTCAGGTTGACCCCAATTCCTTCAATCTATGACCATTTTTTAAAATACACTCTACAGCCTTGGAGCTGAAGCTTTTAAAATAAACCTACAACACGTTTAGTCCTTCGAATGCATTGTTGTTGTGACACTGTTGAAACCCCTGAATAACCACACAGGGACATTGAAATGGGTGCTGTAGTCTCTGGGATACTAGGTTTCAGTTTGGAAAAAGGTATTTGACAACTGTGGTTTTAATTAAAAAAAAAAAAAAAAGAGCTGTCTCTCATCACTACGTGTGATGGGGCAGCTATTTGTCTGGAAGGTGAGAATCATGCTTGCAATTTGGGTCCAGAACCAGGCGTGCATGTCCAATACAGATTCTGAGGCATAGGCAGAGATGTAGTAGATCGGATATTCTTGATGGATTGGGTCCAAGACTCATGAAGTTCCTGATACGTCCCGGGAGTCCTGCTGCTGATGCTGGACAGTGCACGGTTATGCAGCTGGACAGGGTTTAATGGCTCTTATCCATCTAAGTAAGGCAGCTGACACTGAGACAAGGTCAACGGTAATTGTTTGAGACTCAGTGAAAGACGAGATTTCCCCATTCATGTTTTTCTCATTCTGTATTCAGAAATTCCTAAGGGCTCTAATGGGCAATTTCTGCTTTACGCATTGTGATTTTCAGGCAGAGGAGCTCAGGCTGATGAGAAAGCTGTTGAAAAATTCAAGCAGTTCACTAGACAAAGGAATATTCCAGAAGAAAATATTATAAAGGTCACTGGTACTGGTAATGTGACTACATATATTTTTTTCCTGAATATATCCCTCACCTGATATGTAAATGTGCTATGAAGAGACAAACTGGTTCATTTTCAATTTTCTCTTCCATGAATTATCTGTCATAAAATCCATTATTTAAAAGAAGAAATCATGGGGCACCTGGGTGGCAGCGCCTGATTTTAGGTCAGGTCATGATCTCAGGGTTGTGGGATGGAGCCCCACATCAGACTCTACACTCAGTGTGGGGTCTACTTGTCCCTCTCCCTCTGCTCCTCTCCCCACTCACTCTCACTCTCTCTCAAATAAATAAATAAATAAATAATTTCAAATTAAAATTTTAAAAAAGGAAGAAAACCTTACAAACACTGGGAAATGGTCATGATTGGTTGCTTCTTTTTTCACCTTTTGTATTTGTTTTGTCCCCAGATGACTGTCCTGTCAATTAATAAAAACAGTGATCCCCAACTCCTCCTAAATATCGTAAGTAAGAATGACCCTGTTGTGAGTGTAGCTATGTCAACTCGCCCAATAATTTGGACAGTAGAGAACTCTTTCTGTTACATGAGGTTATTGTGTTTACCCTGAGCCCTAGGAGACTGCAAACAGGATGAGGTGATTCATGCTAAAAAGCAGTTTTGGTGACAAAGCAGATCATGAAGAATCATGCCAACAACAGTTATTCAGAGAGAAGCAGGAGATTCCAGAAGTCGGTGGGGATGACTGGAAAAACCATGAGTTTTCCATCCAGGTCTGAGTTGAGGGTTGTCCGTACATGTCACTATTCCTTCTGCACTATTCCTGCATACGGCAGGTGCAATTTTGCATAATTGCAGCAGCTGCTTTGGAGACCCCCCAACCATGCTGCGTGACACATGCCTCCAAGATTTGCTTAAAGTGTGATTTTTGAAA